>NC_064868.1:42618880-43218880 GCF_024139225.1 Suncus etruscus
ACAGCTGAAGCCTACAGAGTTATTCAGACAAAGCAGGATGGGTGGTATCAGGAGAAGGGACATAAATATGTGTTGGGGACCCACTAAAATACTGACTACATTGAATCACCTTAACTGCCTGCATTTAAGACATGTCACAGTTTCTTTTCAAAAAAGGCAAGACTAGGCTCTATTATGTACAAGCTGGGGCAGGAGCAACTATCCAGTGGGATGGGCTCTTGCCTTGCATGCAACTGACCCGGGTTTGATCCCTGCAGCCCATATGGTCCCCTTAGCACCACCAGGAGTGATTCCTGTGAATAGAACCAGGAGTAAGTTCTGAGCAGCATTAGGTGTGGCCTCAAAACAAAACAAAAAAACAAAAATCTTTTATATACATACAAGCTATGTGACTTAGAACAAGTGATTCTAGCATATCAAACCTAATTGGGATAGTTTTATACTTCCTGGTAAGTTAAGCACTTGTTAGAAACACTTTGCCTTTGAGGGTCCAGAGTGATAGTGATGGTTTGCATGCAGTCAACCCAGTTCACTCTCCAGTACTTCATGCGGTACCCCAAAACTTGTAAGGAGTGATCTCTGTAGAGTCTGGAGTAAGTCCTGAGTACCTCAGGAAGTGGCCCAGAAAGCCAAAAAATAAGACAAACAAAAAAAGAGAAACACTTTGCATTTGTTAAAAATTCACCACAGGCCAGGACATCATCATTGGCTGAAGAATCTTTTTGTGGTAGGCACGGATTTGCACATCACTACCTTCCCTTTCTATCCCATACATGCACGTGCATGCACGAGTCATGCATGATGTGCCCACATAGACTAAAGAACTGTTTCACTTTTATGCCCCTAATGAACTAACTTATTTTCCTGTCTGAAACTCAGTAATGCCTTTGAAGCCCAGAATTATTCCTAGGGCCAAGCAGCTCTACTAGGGGTGGACAAAGTCTGTATGGAAATGACCAGAGAAGTAATGTTTTAGCTTTGGTGGACCAGGCAGGTCTTACTGCATCAGCTCATGTTTATCAATGCAGTAAAAAAAAACCCTAAACAGGTGTAAGTGGCTGGGGGTGCTGGAACCCCAGAAAGGTTTATTTCCTGAAAGAGATGGTTGAGCAAATTGGGTGGCCAATTAGTTATGCAGCTGGTTGTGACCTCAACAGAAACACTGTCCAGTCTAAATAAATTGCAGGCCACAGCCACAAATCAAGGCAGAAGATGCTTCTTCCAGTATCAGTTCCCTGTGCCTCAGACCTGAGCAGTTCAACAGAGGGTAAGACCTTTTTGTTTTGTTTTGTTTTTGGGTCATACCCAGAAGCACTCAGGGGTTACTCCTGGCTCTAGGCTCAGAAATCGCTCCGGGCAGGCTTAGGGGACCATATGGGATGCCGGGATTCCAACCACCGACCTTCTGCATGCAAGGCAAATGCCTTACCTCTATGCTATCTCTCCGGCCCCAGTGGGTAAGACCTTGCATGCAGCTGACTTGGTTTTGATCTCCAGCATCCATATGGTTCCCTGAACTCTGCCAGGAGTGATCACTGAGCACAGAGCCAGGGGTAAACTCTGAGTATAGCTGGGTTTGCCTCAAAACCAACCCCGACAAAAACTTCCCAGCTTACCCAATGCAGTAGACAGTGGGCAGCCCCAGCCTCCAAATCCTGCAGATGCCAGAAGGCTCTTGTTTTAGTGTCCTAGAACCATCATCATCATTAGAGGTGCAGGCAGAGCTGGAGCGGGTGTCCAGCTGGTGCAGGGGATCAGGAAGATAATATCCATAGTGTCGTCCTCACAGAGCTCCCCCAAGGGGCCTGCATAGGCCTCATAACACAGAACAGTCAAGCACTGCTGGGTGTGACCCCAAAACTGAAATTGGGGAGGGGGAATGACAGAGAGAAGAGAGAAAGCAACAGAGATAAAGTGAGTGAGAAAGAAAGAGGAGAAAATAAGAGTGAGGAGAGAAAGGAAGGGAGAGAGAGAGAAGGAAAAAAGAGTGAGAGGAGAGGTAAGGAAAGAGAGTGTGGAAAGAAAGAGGAGAGAAGGGGTCAGAGAGACAGACAGTATAGCAAATAGGGCGCTAGTCTGCCATGCAGCTGACCTGGATTTAATCCCCAGCATCCCATAGGATCCCTCAAACACTGCCGGGTGTGTCCCCAAACCAAAATCAAAATCAAACAGGAGAGGTGTCAGGAAGAGCGGAAACTGAGAATAGAAGTGTGTGAAGCATGCAGAGCGGGAAGGGCCAGCAAGTGGGTAGGCTCTCCACGTCTCTGTAGTTCACAGCCCAGTTGTTGCTCCAATAATATTTGTGCAGGAAGCAAGGCAGCCCCGTGACTCCCTGCTAGCCAATGTAGTGCAAGCAGAAGTTCTCCGTTTTAGCACTTTGGCCCCTTTCTCTTTTTGTAGGGACAGAACCTGGGACCATCCCTGCCAGGGCTGGAGGTGGGGAACAGAGCAGCCCAGGCTCTTTCTTGGCCTGCATGGGCTTTCTTGTTCCATTTCCTGATTGTTTCAGGCCTGCGATTGAAATGTTCCTGTCTGGTGAAGAGACCACACACGGTTGGGATTCTGGGCCTCAGTACTGTGTAAAACCCGATGAAGGTGACCTCTTTTGTTTGTAGGTTGGTTTGGGGGCTACACTGAGTGGTGTTCAGGACTTACTCCTGGCTTCGCACTCAGGGATCACTCCTGCTAGGGATCTGGGGGACCGACCATATGGGGTGCTGGGGATCGAATTTGAACTTGGCTTTGTGTGCAAGACCAGAGCCCTACCCACTGTACTATCTTTTTGGCTTCATAAAGACTTCCTCTTGATTTTGACCAGATTCCCTTCTTGAATCAATAAAACTTGACCTTCTCAAGGACCATCCATGTTGTATCGAGGAGTTCAGGAGCCCCAATTTGTGGCTGTAGTCACAGACCCAATCAAACCAGGACAGCTAAAAGCAAGTTTTATTTATTCCCCCCCCCTTTTTTTTGGATCACACCTATCAGCACTCAGGGGTTACTCCTGGCTCTACGCTCAGAAATCGCTCCTGGCAGGCTCGGGGGACCATATGGGATGCTGGGATTCCAACCACCGTCCTTCTGCATGCAAGACAAACGCCTTACCTCCAGCCCTATTTCCCTTTTTTATTTTGGCCCACACTTGGTAGTGTTCAGGCATTACTTTTGCATTACAGAGACCCTTTATTATTATTATTATTATTATTACTCATTTCTTTAAAAATTCTTTTGTATTCTAACATCATAATTTACCAAGTTATTATAATACAATTGTATCAGGCATTGAACATTCCAATACCAGTTTTACTACCAGTGTGACCTTCCTCCACCAGGGTCCCCAGTTTCCCACCCACCACCTAGCTTGCCTTCTTACAGGCACAAACAAATTTACTTCATATTGTGTTACAACACAAAGGCAAATGGAACTATCAAAACTTAGATCAATGGTGCTACTAAATCTCCCAGTGGTGTTACTAAGGATTTGTGTCCAAGGATTTACTGGGCTGTGTGGTTGATGTTAGTTGAGTCTCCATGTTGTTTAGCCTAAACTTAGTGGTCTTCTATATAATCCTCATATCAGATTGGCTGTGATCCTAGTGAGCTCACACTACTATGAAAGTTTTGAGGTGTTGTACGGCCTGCTGTGGCCACACTGTCCAGTATCTCTAGATCTGGAACAAACTTGGTGAATTGGTAGCTTGACAAGGTTGAGTTGTGAAGCTGAGTTGTAAAGTGTCTGGTGTGATTATGGGCTGCTGTGCCTTCAGGCAGAAAGAAAAGGGAATCTGCCCCCAACCTGATAAGGCCTCAGAGTTTTCAGCCAGACTACCTAGGGAAGAGTCAGTGACTGTCACTTTTTTCTTTTCTTTTTTTGTTTTTGAGCTTAGTAGAGAAGCTGGGCTGTGTTTCCATCAGGAAATTGGCAGGCATGGGAGAATGCTGCTGAGTTTTCCAGTGATGGGCGTGTGTGTGACTTGGCCTACCCCCATCACAAGAATACCCCTGAGTTTATAGCTCCTAGACTGGAGGGAATCCTACTTGGTGCCAGCGATTGAACCCAGGTCAATGTTTGCAAGGCAAACATCGTACTGGTTGTACTATTGCTCCAGCCCCTCAAGATAAGAATTCTAAACTACCAAGCAATTCCTCTAGAATGCTGAAATAAATTCAGAGAGCTAAAGGAGCCTGGGAGGTTCTCTCCAAACAATGAAAAAAATCTCTCAGTGATAGCATGGAGGTAAGGCGTTTGCCTTTCATGCAGAAGGTCATCGGTTTGAATCCCAGTGTCCCATATGGTCCCCCGTGCCTGCCAGGAGCAATTTGTGAGCATGGAGCCAGGAGTAACCCCTGAGCACTGCTGGGTGTGACCCCCCCCAAAAAAAAAATCTCTCAGCTCCAAAGTGCCAGAGCATGCAGGTGGCAAGTTCTGGAGCAAGTTATGGGTCCTGGCTTCCCTTTTTTTTTTTTTTTTGCTTTCTGGGTCACAATTGGCGGTGCTCAGGGGCTACTCCTAGCTCTGTGCTCAGAAATCGCTCCTGGAAGTAATGGGGGACCCTATGGGATGCCGAGATTTGAACCACCGTCAGTCCTGAATCGGCTGCTTGCAAGGCAAATGCTCTACTGCTGTGTTATCTCTCCAGTCCAAGGTCCCTGCTTCTATTCCTGACACTGTATGGTCCCCCAAGCATTATTGAGCGTGGCCTTCATTGCTCCCAATATCTTTGGGGGAAAGACTCCTTCCCCTGTTTCAGAAAATCAAGTCAAAAAAAGGTTTGATGGGTAGATCATGAGTTAATTGTTTTATTTGCTAGGTTTTTTTTTTTGGGGGGGGGGGTCTTAGTGATGCTCAGGTATGACTCCTGGCTCTGCACAAAGGAACTATTGCTGGCAGGTTCTGGGGACCATATGTGGTGCTGGGGATAGAGCCCAAGTAGGCTGCCTACAAGGCAAATGCCCTATCTGATGTACTATTACTTGGACCCCTCATTAGCTAGTTTTTGCCTTACTAATGGTGGGTAGAGAATGTTGGATTCTCCAGAGGCAAGTGAGTCCCTGGAAGCAGTATAATAATCATAGAAGCCAATTAATAACCTGAAGCTTCACATTGGAGAAGTGCTTACATTTCTCCAGACCCGAGTGGTCTCCATGTGCTCACCCTCATGAAGACCTTCCATTTTCAAATGTCAAAATCCAGCTCTCCAAGGAAAGCTCTATGATCACTTCACTTTCTTTTGTTGGCAGTTTGCGGCCTAACTAACATCATTAGCACTAGCATCACCAACATCACAACAAATTCCTTTTCCTTCTTGCCTATGCAGAAAGAAATCAAAGTGTTAATATTTATCCCCCCCCTTTTTTGTTTTTGGACCACACCCGGTGACACTCAGGGGCTACTCCTGGCTATGCGCTCAGAAATCACTCCTGGCTTGTGGGACCATATGGGACGTGGGGGGATCGAACGGCGGTTCGTCCTATGTTAGCCCGTGCAAGGCAAATGCCTTACTGCTTGCACCACTGCTCCAGCCCCTTATTTTCCACTTTTTAAATTATGGTTTTGGTGCCATATCTGATGGTGCTTAGAGCTTATTCCTGGCCCTACATTTAGGAATCACTCCTGGAGATACTGGTGAGGGGACTCCTGGGAGAACCTGGGATCAAATCCAAGTCAGCTGTGTTAATGGCAAGTACCCTGCCTACTATCTCTGGTTCCAGACTTTTCCCTTTTAATCACAACTTGAGAGAGATGGAGAATTGAGCCATAGACTAATGGTGTTTGGTCATGTTTTTTCCTATTTGGGGGATGGAGGAAAAAAGAAAAAAGAAAAGCAAGAGTGCAATGGATAAAATATGGGCTTACCCCAAAGCTCAAGCTTCAGGAAGGTTATGGAAGCTATGTGCTCCTAACTCATGGGGGCAGGCAAAATTATGGTTCAGCTTCTACTGAGAGCCAATATGAGGCTTGGAGATATATGGGGGACAGAAAGGCAGGTAAAGTGTCGCCAAAAAGAAAAAGGGACCGAGGAATAATCTGTTTTGTCAAGTGATACCTGGTTGATTGTAATAAGGTATCTGAAGCTGGGGCAGGTAGGATTTTTGCCTTGCATGCTGTCAGCCTGGCTTCAATCCCCGGCACCCCATATGGTCCCCAGAGCACTGCCAGGAGTAATTCACCTTACCTCCATGCTATCTCTCCGGCCCCATGCCAGGACTAATTCATGAGTGCAGATAGGAGTCACTTATAAACATTACTGGGTGTGGCCCAAAACTCAAAACCAAAAAGTATCAGAGCTAAATATATTACTTATATGTGGTATTTCAAATGACTGCTTGAGGGAATGCAATGGATTAAATGGGTGTTGCCTAAATCACTTTTGGCCCTAAAGTATGAGGAAAAGGAAAGTAATTAGGTGGAGAAGAAGAATTGATAATTGAAATAATGCAGGACAGGGGCCAAGGGAATTCAGGTACATTAGTGGTGTTATGGACAGACTATATATTCAAACTGCAGAGACAATAACCCTAAAATCATGAGATCCAAACTTTAACAACCGAGCTTAAAAAGATGGCAGGCTGCTGGGGACCTATGGGATGCATTCTGGGAACATTGGTGGAGGAAAGTTGACACTAGTGGTGGGATTAGTGCTAAAACTTTGTATGTCTGCAACTCAACTATGAACAACTTGGCAAACCATGGTGCTTTAAAAGGTTTTTTTTTTGGGGGGGGGGGCACACTGTGCGGTACTCAGGGGATACTCCTGTCTCTGCACTCAGAAATTGCTCCTAGCAGGCTCGGGGGACCATATGGAATGCTGAGGATTGAATTCAGCTTGGTCACTGTGCTATCACTCTGACCCCTAAAAAATGATTTTTATTAAAAAATAAAAATAAAGAGTTAAATATAAACTTTCCCCCTGTTTAATTATAAAGGAATCACATCATAGAAAGAGTATTTGAAGCAAGATTACCTCTCCCAGACTTTGGGCTCATAAAGGTCTGTCTGGGGCCTGAGCGGAGGCGCAAGCGGTAAGGCGTTTGCCTTGCATGCCCTAGCCTAGGACGAGCGAACCGTGGTTGGATCCCTCACGTCCCATATGGTCCCCCAAGCCAGGAGCGATTTCTGAGCACCTAGCCAGGAGTAACCCCTGAGAGTCACTGGGTGTGGCCCCAAAACAAAAACAAACAAAAAGAATAAACGTCTGTCTGGGATCTCATGACAGGCTTTCTGGAGGCCCTTCTGGCTCATCTCAACTCTGCCTGGATAGTGCACAAAACCACCGAGTCAAAACAGAGACCTGCAAACAGGGGGGGTTGGCTCCACCTGGGAACCCTCTGTTTTCCTTGCCCTGCGAGATTGTACCTAGATTGGGGCTCCCCAGCCACCCCCATCTCGGATTCTACTCTGTCTCAGTTCACTGAGCCAGAAGGAGTGCTGGGCGGCGGCAAAAAAAAAAAAAAAAAAAAAATACGAGGCCTCCTCCGTTCAGCTTCCGCACTTCACAGGACTTGCCAAGGCGAAATCACGATTTCCTGCTGGAAAGGCTGGCGCAGCCTTTGTCTTCGGGTGTGCGATTGATTCGAGTGCCTGCTCAGGAGGTGAAATTTGAACTGGGCTTGGAAGCTTCCAGTCCTGAGCTGTCAACGGGGCAGGATCTTTATAGGTAAAGCAAACCGACTCAGACTTGCGCAGGCACCTTTGATGAGAACCGAGGCCCCTTTGCAGGTGGGGTGTGGGGGTAGGTGGTTTGGGGGGTGGGTGAGGAAGAGTAATGCAGTTCATCCCCATCTCCTCCTTCCTAGGAGAAACTGTGGATGGACTGGGCTACATGTGCCATCGCTAGGCCAGAGACCTGCTGGCTGGTTACCTAGTTCCAAGCTGCGTACTCAATCTTGCCACATCTGAAAAGCAGCACAACCTTCTCATAAGATCTGCCAGATGAGCAAAGACGGCACTCTCTCAGCTCCAGTTGGTATCAGCTGGGGTGGCTTGGTGGCTGTTAGCTGTCATCTGGGGCTGTCTCTGGGAACACTTCATTTAGATCCTTGCCTTCTGCTCACTGCAGTGAGTTCCTAGGACGAGTTCATGAGGGACAGGAGGTAGCAGCCAGTTTGCTACCCATAACTCGGCCCTCATAAGTGGCAGTGTCATCCTCCCCGCAATATTCCTTATGTCCAAAAAATGACTCAAGGTCACTGATTTCTAGAGGAGATTGGGCTGCACATGCCACGGCGTGGGGGGGGGGCGAGGCTTCTTTTTTTTTTTTTTGTGGTTTTTGGGTCACACACCTGGCTGGCTCCAGGCTCAGAAATTGCTCCTGGCAGGCACGGGGGACCATCTGGGACACCGGGATTTGAACTGATGACCTTCTGCATGAAAGGCAAACGCCTTACCTCCATGCTATCTCTCCGGCCCAGGGCGAGGCTTCTTAAAGGGGGGAGCGTTTGACCTCGGCAAACACTGTCATAACAAGCTAAGCCCCGTGTTTATGACTCTGTATGTCTCTGGAGCTGAGAGTTGCTGTGTCCTGCTTCAAACCTCGCTTCGAAAAGCTATGCATTGCTCACTGTAGCCATTTATCCAGACATCTGAAAAATGTTTTCTTCTTCCTAGGGAGGCATGACAGAAAATAATTGAGAAGCACTGGGCTAGAGAGATAAGACACAGAATAGGGCACTTCCTTTACATGAGGCTGACTCGGGTTCGATCCCCAGCATAGGGTCTTCTGAATCTGAGCACCGACTCAGGCAGGAGTCAGCTCTGAGCACCAGTGAGTAGGGCTCCCAAACAATGGTAACAAAATAAAAATAAAAACAAACTAAACTTTTTCCTTTTCTTTTCTTTTCTTCCTGTTTCTTTTCTTTTCTCTTTTTTGGGACCATGCCCAGCAATGCTCAGGAGTTACTCCTAGCTCTGTGCTCAGGAGTCCTAGGGGGACCTTATAGGTAGCAGGAATCAAACCCAGATCAGTATGCAAGGGAAACACCCTACCCACTACTGTATCTCCAGTCTACAAACTAAAAAAAAGTTTTTGGCCACACCTGGTGATACTTAGGGGCTATTCCTGTCTCTCCTAGTGCTACTCAGATGAAGGATTTGGTGATCCCATTCCTTCTCCCCTTCAAAGCCAGGTGACAAGCTACCCATCGGCAGTTACTGATTCATAAACTAAAGTCTTTTAATTTTGAGCCACATCTGGTTCAGGGCTTACTACTGAAGATTCACTCAAGGATCACTTCTGGAAGTGCTTGGAGGATCATAGATGGTGCTAGGCATCAAACCAGGGTCGGCCACATGCAAGGAAAATGCGCTACCTGCTGTTTTGGTCCCTTAAATTAGTCTTAGGGACAGTTTCTTCAAAAAGTTTAAACTTTGGGGCCAGAGTGGTGGTGCAGCGGTAGGGTATTTGCCTTGCACTCAGCTGACCCAGGACAGACCGCGGTTTGATCCCCCAGCATCCCATATGGTCCCCCAAGCCAGGAGCAATTTCTGAGCACATAGCCAGGAGTAACCCCTGAGCATCACAGGGTGTGGCCCAAAACGCAAAGAAAATTTTTTTAACTTGTTATTGTTACTGTAGTTGTTTACTTTTGGGGCTACACCCACCAGCGCTCAGGGGTTACTCCTGGCTCTGTGCTTAGAAATCACTCCTGGCAGGCTTGGGGGACCATATGGGATGCTGGGGATTGAAACCAGTCCATTCGGTCTGCCACATGCAAGACAAAAGCCCTACCACTGTGCTGTCACTCCAGCTCCTTCGTTGTTATTTTTGGGTCAAATCTGGGGGGAGATACTTAGGGAGTATTCCTGGCTTTGTTCTCAGGGATTACTCCTGGTGGGGTTGCAGGACCCTGTGGGTTTCCAGGGATTCAACCTGGTAGATTTATTTTTTTGATTGATTTGGGACCACACACAATGAAGCTCAGTGGTTACACAATGAGGCTTCAGAATTGCTCCTGGCAGTGCTCAGAGGACCATATGGGATGCTGGAGATGGAGCCCAGGTAGGCTGCCTGCAAGGCAAATGCCCTCCAACTAAACTATTGCTTTAGCCCTCTCAACTTTTTTTTTTTTTTTTTTTGGTTTTTGGGCCACACCTGGTGGTGCTCAGGGGTTACTCCTGGCTGTCTGCTCAGAAATAGCGCCTGGCAGGCACGGGGGACCATATGGGACACCGGGATTTGAACCAACCACCTTTGGTCCTGGATCGGCTGCTTGCAAGACAAACGCAGCTGTGCTATCTCTCCGGGCCCGCCCTCTCAACTTTTATGGGAAAATGAAACCTTGGATTTGTTTGTTGTTCCTGGTGTTCTTTTTTTTCTTTTCTGTTTTAAATCATTGTATCACTGTGAGATACTAAGGTACAAAGCTGTTCATGACTGAGTTTCCATCTTACAATGTTGGAGCCCTCATCCCTTTACCAGTGCTCGCTTCCCTCCATCATTGACCCCAATTTCCCTCCCACCCCTCCAGCTTGCCTCTATGGCTGACAGTTTTCTTTTTTCCTTTTGCAATACTGTTATTGAAAGGATACCAATTTTGTTTGCAAACTACGATATACCTGACATTCTAACTTCCTTGCTGCCTAGTGCACTCTTCTGGGATAGGGTTGCAGATGGCCAGTGGTGGCCCAGGGGTGGCGCCAGTGACTCAGATTTCTCTTGATTAGGACAACAGGTCCCCTGGGAATTCTTTCTCCTTCACTTTCTCTACACAGGGTTAGACTCAATAATTCTGTCCATTGCAAGGAGTGAGCAAGTAAGGCACAGAATACAGTACTTTGCTCAAGAGTGGAGAAATAGTACAGTGGGCTTGCATGAGACCAACCTGGCTTTGATTCCTGGCACCCCATAAGGATCCCCTGAGCCCTGCCAGGAATGATTCCTTAGTAAAGAGCCAGGAGTAAGTCCTGAACCTAGCTGAGTATGGCTTGAAAACCAAAAACCAAAGCAAACAAAAAAACAGTACTTTGTTCGGAGCAAGCCATCCCTGCCAAAACTGATGCTCTTGCCCTGTGCTAAGTGCCTCTTAAACTAGAGGCTCTCTCAGCTAGGTCCCCTTGCCTCCCCAACTAGGCTGTCTGTTCTTTTAGGAGAAAAGAGGTTTTTATTATCTTGGTAGATCCTTAGCTTGCAGCAATGGAAGCTCTCCCAAGAAAGCGTGAGGTGGAGGCTGAGAGATGCCACAGTGAGTAGGGCACTTGCCTTGCACACGGCTGACCATGTTCAATCCCCAGCAGCCCATATGGTCCTCTGAGCCTGCCAGGAGTGATTCCTGAATGCAAGCTAGGCAGTAACCCCCAGCACTGCTGAGACAGGAGAAAAGCGACTCATAGGGGAAATAGGGACAAGTCCAACAGATAAGGGTAAGATTCTTTTATCTTCATTCTAAGCTCGCTCTTGGGATAATTCCAAATACAAACAAGATGAAAATGGAGGCTGGAAGATAAGGAAAGCCAAGTAAAGACCTGATTTGGCCACTGAATCAGGATTTATGCTCATGCTCTGCATCCTCAGCTGTGCGAGCCATCATTCAGCCTTTTTGGGAGTGCTCAGTATTGACCAGGCATGGTGTGAGGGGCTGAAAAGCTGTGGCAATGTGGACATGGATGGTACCTGCCCCTGGTGTGACAGGAATGTGGCCTCAGTCATTGCACCTGTGACCATGACAGACTTCAGGCAGTGCAGTGGCCAGGCCTCTGGTAGAGATGGGGGGGTGGTGGTGGTGCGGGTGTGGACAGTGGGGTGGGGATGGTGTAAGCAAATCCTGGAGCTGGTCTGAATCCTGCCAAATAACTGCTATGTGCCAAACCAGGGAGACTATTATTTTGATCCACTTGGTAGGGTTCTTACACACCAAGCTTCTTTTCTGTTGTTATTTTGGGATTTAGGGGCACATCAGGTACTGTTTGGCGGCTAATCCCAGTTCAGTGCTCTTCTTTCTCTCCCTTCCTTCCTTCCTTCCTTCCTTCCTTCCTTCCTTCCTTCCTTCCTTCCTTCCTTCCTTCCTTCCTTCCTCCCTCCCTCCCTCCCTCCCTCCCTCCCTCCCTCCCTCCCTTCCTTCCTTCCTTCCTTCTTTTTTTTTTTTTTTTGGTTTTTGAGCCACACCCGGCGGTGCTCAGGGGTTACTCCTGGCTGTCTGCTCAGAAATAGCTCCTGGCAGGCACGGGGGACCATGTGGGACACCGGGATTCGAACCAACCACCTTTGGTCCTGGATCGGCTGCTTGCAAGGCAAACACCGCTGTGCTATCTCTCCGGGCCCTCCTTCCTTCCTCCCTCCCTCCCTCCCTCCCTCCCTCCCTCCCTCCCTCCCTCCCTCCCTTCCTTCCTTCCCTCCCTCCCTCCCTCCCTCCCTCCCTCCCTCCCTCCCTCCCTCCCTCCCTCCCTCCCTTCCTTCCTTCCTTCCTTCCTTCCTCGGTTTATAGATCACACCCGGCAGCGCTCAGGGGTTACTCCTGGCTCTACGCTCAGAAATCGCTCCTGGCAGGCTTAGGGGACCATATGGGATACCGGGATTCTAACCACCATTCTTCTGCATGCAAGGCAAATGCCTTACCTCCATGCTATCTCTCTGGCCCCTGCATATTTTCTTTTGTGGGAGGGGTGTGGGCTGCACTCGGTGGTGCTGGGAGCTACTTCTGGCTTGGTGCTCAGGGGTTGTTCCTAGCAGTGCTCAGGGACTCACAGGGTACTGAGAATCAAACCCAGGTCTCCCACATGCAAAGCATGAGCTCAGTCCTCTGAGCTCCTTCTTTCTTCTTTGAGTGCTGTAACAGACTTTAGGAAATAAATTTTTGAAGCAGTTCTTAGTGTTTTTCTGAAGCTCATTATGCAAGTAGAAAGATCAAGGAAGAGCTACTACAGAGAAATAAAAGTATGGTCATTGTCTGATGAGTGGAAATCAGGTAAAAAGAATAACCAATAAGACATCTAAGGGAATACATAAATGCACAAACACACATACACACAGTTGTATTGCTTCTGTGTGTGTGTGTGTGTAAACTTTCGCTTCCTGCTCAAAGAATGTATATCAAAAATTTTCACCGCCCTCCTACTAAAACATTTTTACAGCTTGACTAATGGGACAATTCAACAGTGGCACCCCGTGGCTAAAGGGTTAATGATGGAGGTGTGGGAGTGGGACCTATGGAGATGACTCAGCTGTTGAGTACTTGCTTTACATGTGGGACATCCTGAGTTAGATCCTGGCATGCAGGCACACATAGACACAAATAGATGACAGACAGACAGACAGACAGACACACACACCTGGTTCATTGGAGAGTAGCCACTTGACTTTGTCTTTGTGATAGCAGTTAGAATCCTATTTGCCAATTTAACCACTGCAGCAAGCTTTGGCATGCCATCTGTCATGTTTTGGGTTCACACACCTCCTTTCCTTGGTGGCCCATTCTGCATGCCCAGTGCTTGGAGTGTTTAATGTTCATTTATTTACGTCCTCTCTAGGTCCCAACCAGTGGTCTTACATGCTTTGCTGGAGTCCTAATTTTTATCTTGTGGAGGAGAAGGAGGGAGGACAGGAGGGAGGGAGAGAGAGAAAAAGAGAGAAAACAGCAAGTAAAGCTTATACTTGCTACAAGAACTTGCCTTGTACATTCCTGTTCCATCTTCACCACCCTATCTATTCTCCTGACCATCACCAAGAGTAACTCCTGAGTGCAGAGCTAGGAGTAACCCCTGATATATGCAGGGTGTGGCTCAAAAAGAATAAAAGAAAAACAAGCCGACCCCTCAAAAAAAGTAACAACAAAATCAAGTTATTTCTCAAGAGGACAACGATCCTCTTCACCCCTAGGAGTTGCTGATGCCTGATTCTTAGTGCATTTCAAAATTCAGATGCCATTCAAATCTCTGCCAGTTTACTTGATAATCTATTAAAAAATCTGAGGAGTGGGGCCGGAGAGATAGCATGGAGGTAAGGCATTTGCCTTTCATGCAGAAGGTCATCGGTTCGAATCCCGGCGTCCCATATGGTCTCCCGTGCCTGCCAGGAGCAATTTCTGAGCATGGAGCCAGGAATAACCCCTGAGCACTGCCCGGTGTGACCCAAAAACCACAAAAAAAAAAATCTGAGGAGTAAGACATGATCGTGCCAACCTCTAGATTGGCAATTTTGTCTTTGATCTTGTGGCCGGGAGAACATGTGATGGAGGTCTGGTTGCTCATTGAGCCAGCTGTGCAAGGCTCTCAATCCTATTCATTAAGCTGAGTGGACAGTGTCTCTGATTCAGAGGGGCAGATTAACATCAACTCAGGTTATACACTGATGTAAGAACGGATTTCCTGTTTTCAGCAAGCTGGAAGACCTCCATGGTAGGCATAGCTCTCTAAATATCTAAATAGCTCTGTCTCTGTCTCTCTCACACACAGAGAGACACACAAAAGAGTCAATTCTGGGGTGGAATTCAGGCCCTCTCACATATGTAAGGTAAATGCTTTACCACTAACCCATATTTCTCTCTCATACACACACAGACACACACTAACTAGTTCTATCCCTCACTATTTCTATAATAAAATGTAGGGTTAGAGAGAAAGTTTGACAGGCTGGAGCATATACTGTACATGCAAGAAGACTCCAATTCAGTTACCAGTACTGCATGATCCCCCTAGCTCTGCCAGGAGGAACCCTCAAGCACAGATCTGGGGTTATATCTTCTGAGGACTGCCAGTTATGGCCAAACCTTTTCCCCCTGAAATAGTAACAGAACTTAGCTGGGTACATGGGACCTGGAGGAGAAAAACTCCTTTATTTCCCTGTGCCCTTTGCAGCCAAGCCTAGACTTATAACTAAATTCTTGGCAATGTGTTGTAAGTGGAAGGCCTACAAACCTTCTGAGTAGTAGGAGGTATCCTTTGAGTGGTCTTGGGCTGTAGGGATAGTACAACAGGTAAGATACATGACTTGTATGACAGGTACACATGACAGCTACAGCATCAGATCCCCTGCCAGGAGAAATCCCTAAGCACAGAGCCTGGAGCAAGCCCTTAGTACAATTGGGTATGGCCCCCAAAGAAACAAAAATAGAAGACTGGAGAAATCGTCACTGGGTAAGGGACTTGCCTTTCATGTGACCAACGATGTTTAATCCCCAGCACCTCATATGGTTCCCTGAGCACTGCCAAATGTGGTCCCTGAGTAGAGAGCTAGGAATAACCCTGAGCATGGCCAGATATGGTCCCCAAACAGAGAAAAAATTAGAATGGCCTTGCCCTGTTTGTTGTGTTTAATATTTGCATACAAATATAGTCCCCACAACTGGAACCCACCACCCCCTATCATGGACTGGGAGGTGCTATGGGATAGTCAAGATAGAGATAGAGAAATGAGGGGTCCCGAGTTCATGGTAGCTCTGCTACTATGCTTTTTATCTAATATTTTCCTACTCAAAATGGGTTCTTGGACCAGCAGAATCAAGATTATCTGTGAACTAGCTCGAAGTGCACATTCTCTGGCACTATCAAAAATAGTAGGAAGGTGGTGAAAAAAGAGCTCTCCTCTACTGCTGGCGAGAGTGTTGTCTGGCTCAAATTCTGAGGAAAATGGTATGGAGGGATCTCAGTAAACTTAGAATTGAGCTGCGATTGACCCAGTAAACTTAGAATTGACCCAGTAATTCCACTTTTGATTATCTATCTTCAGGACTTAAAAATATTCAAATGGATACACCATTATTTATTGCTGCAATGAGTACAACAGCTAAGATATGAAATTAAGAACTTGGTGTCCAGGATCCGAGCAGTGGCACAAATGGTAAGGCATCTGCTTGCCCATGCTAGCCTAGGACTGAACGCTGTTTGATCCCCTGGCATCCCATATGGTCCCCCAAGCCAGGAGCGATTTCTGAGCACTTAGCCAGGAGTAACTTCTGAACATCACTGGGTGTGGCCCAAAACAAAACAAAAACAAAACAAATAAAAAAGAACCAGGTGTCCAATGACAGATGGATGGATTATGAAGATGTGGCACATATATACAATGGAATATTATGGGGCTACAAGGAATGATGAAAGCATGCAACTTGCTGCAACCTGGTTGGAATTGGAAGATATCATGTTGAGTGAAATAAGTCAGAAGAAGAAAAACATAGGATGATGTCCCTTATCTGTTATATATAGATTAATTGGATGAAGAAATGTAATGTAGCAAAGGGGTGTGTACCTATTTTACCTTTGACCCAGAAGAACAGAAAGAAAAGAAATCAAGGCAGGAAGGGGGATGAGAAAGGGAAGTAATGGGGAGAACAATGGTCAGGGCTTTAGTTATACTGCTGATGTGGGAGACTCAGCAACACTGAAAACATGAGTTCTAAGCAGCAACCACTGAACTTTGTAATGTATTTGTCAAGTGGCATGCAAGGGTGGGTAGATGGAGAGTGGAGGATGATGGAGTCTGGGAGCACTGGTGATTGGAGCTGACACTGGTGGTGGAATTGGTGTTGAAATATTATATGCCTAAAACTCAATTATCAATAACTTTGTGAGAAATAACTACACTGAAAACTATCATAACAATGTGAATGAATGAGGGAAAAAGAAAGCCTGTCTCGAGTACAGGTATGGGTGGGGTGGGGAGTAGGTAGATCTGGGAAATTGGTGGTGGGAATCCTGCACTGGTGAAGGGGGGTGTTCTTCACATGACTGTAACCATACAACTACAATTATATTTGTAATCATGGTGTTTAAATAAAGATAATTAAAATAAATAAATAAATAAATAAATAAAAAAGAGAAGTGTACAGGGGCCAGAGTGTTAGCACAGCAGTAGAGTGTTTGCCTTGTACACATCCAACTCTGGAAGACCCTGTTTCAATTCCTGGCATCCGATATGGTCACTTGAGCCTGCCAGGAGTGACTTCTGAGTGCAGAGCCAGGAATAACCCCTGAGTGCAGTTGAGTGTGGCCCCAAAACCAAAATAAATAAATAAATAAAATTCTAAAAAAAGAAACTCAGCACAATCGATGGCCTTACCTTGCTGTGCTGCAGCTTTGCTGGTGATGTCCCCTGCCTGACACCTCTGTTTTAGCAGAGATTATGGACAGGGTTGACTGAGGCCTTGGAGGTCAGAGACAGATTTATTGAGTGCCCCCCATATATACAAGGAGTACACATATTCTCCATTACCATCTGTCTGATACTTACTTGAGTATTTGCTAGCCTTCAGGAACCCAGAATAGTATGGGAAGGTATACTTCCCATACCCCTACAATACTGAGCAAGAAAGTTGGAGTGAGTTATATTTGTCAATGTTTAGCCAACCCATGGTCTGGTAGATGCACTTTATGGTGTAAGAACCACTGCAATTGACTATTAAAATATTTTACCATTTTTTTAGGCTGGATAGATAGACCAGGGGTTAAGGCACTTGCCTTGCATGCAGCCATCCTAAGTTCTATCCCCAGCACCATATAGAGTCCCCTGAGCCCAGCCAGGAATGCTCCCTGAGGGCAGATCCAAGAGTAAAACTTGCCTACTGCTGGTGTGGCCCCAACGCCTTCCCCAAAATCCCCCCATTTTTTCTCATTAAGGTACTTTATGTTGATTTTTTTCTTCCTTCCAAAATCTATTAAGCAAAAGTGCTCAGAACTAGGGCACTTGACACTTTCATTCTGCCTTCTACCTCTCTTCTTCCACCTAATTTAAGCAGAAGTAGACTCAGCATCAATAAACTTGTGAAAATACATACATTATCTGTGGGTGAGGTCAGGAGTCCTTAAAGCATATTATTTAGGCCAAGCAAAAGCAAACTCTGATACTACAAGCTAAAAAAATGTCCAAAGGCTGAAGATATAGTACAGTGGGGAAGACACTTGCCTTGCACACAACCAAACCATGTATGATCCCTGACACCCCATAAGGTCCTCTGAGTCCCTCTGGGAGTGATCCCTGAGCACAAAGCCAGGAATAAGTCTGAGCATTTCTGGATGTGGCCCCAAAACCTAAGTTAGTAAATAACACTATCCAAGGATAGATAAATGGAGTTGATGGAGGAGTGATGGTTAATTGTGTGTCTCAACTTGACTGGGCCCTGGGTATCCAGACACTTGGGGATGTGGTTGGGACATACTCTATGGTGCTCAGAGACTATTCCTGGCTTTGTGCTTGGAAGTGTTATCTGGGAAGGGGGACATTGGAGGAACAAATGTGGTGCTCAAGATTCAAACCAGGGTCTACTGGAAGCTAGGCAAGTGCTTTAGCCACTCTGATATCTAACCAGCCCCAAGAGCTCAAACATTTGGTCAAACAGGATGCTAGATGGGTCAGTGAGAGGATTCCTCCTGGATTCAGTTAGCCTTCTAAATAACAGCAATTCTCTAGAACAAAGGGGCTGAACTTCCTGAGAGAAAGAGGGAACTCCTCTAGCCCACAGGCCTTTCAGCTGCCATATTTGGGTTTCTCCTGCCTTTGAACTCATGCTGAGTCTTGGCCTCTCCTAGGATCTTAAGCCTGAAGGTATTTCAATGGAAACACCCAGTTGGATTTCCAGAGTTTTAGGTCTTTGGACTCAGTGGGACAAGGCTATTTGGATCCTGACTCTCCAACTTCAAATGCAGATTTTGGGTTTGTCAGCTTCCATACTAATATAAATTAATTCATCTGAATAATCCTGACTAATAATAGGGATATGAAGGAAGCATGACAGAAAACAAAGGCTTGTATTTGAATTCTGGTACCATGAATTGTTATGGGATGACTATCATACCCCAAGAAGGCTGCAGGAGCTCTGGTCATTATGTTTTCATTCCAGCTTGCAGGGTACAAAGGAAGACAAACTATCTCTACCTAAAGATACATTCATAAAATTGCATCGGGGGTCGGAGAGATAGCATGGAGATAAGGTGTTTGCCTTGCATGCAGAAGGTCAGTGGATGGAATCCCAGCATCCCATATGGTCCCTGAGCCTGCCAGGAGCAATTTCTGAGCCTAGAGCCAGGAGTAACCCCTGAGCACTGCAGTGTGTGACCTCAAAACAAAACAAAAAGGATCCTCTAGGGTTAAGAAAAGCTGGAACAGACTGGCCTGAGGCTTGTAGTTTGGAGGGTGCTAGCATCTGTCCCTGGGAGAAACTGGGCTCAGTCTTTTGGCTTTGATGGGGCCAAAGTGGAACTCGGAGGATGTTTTCACTGATGTTCCTCTGTTAGCCCTCCCCCAACTTCCGCTGGTCTCACCTGGATGGGAGGAGTCTGTGGTTGCTAATAAAGGGGCTGCCTCAGGGGGGTAAAAGGGATTCAGGGAGATTCAGACAGAGATTCAGCAAGAAGCCTCAAGAGAACTAGGCAGGATGGAGAGAGGAGATTCGGGATTAAATGCAGGGCAACTGCAGAGAGGCTGCTTAAAAGGTTAGCTTAGAAGCCACACATGGTGGCTAGGGCCTTATAATAAAAGCTTCATGTCTCCTGACTTCTACTAACTGCTTGTGGATCATTTCCTCGCTGTTACCCTCAGACCTGCTGGCTGGAAGGGCATACAGGCGCCCCAGCTGACTGAGAAAGGCCTCCATCCATTCACCATCATCCAGCACCATCCAGGACTAATATTAACTTAATTAATACTACAGTTCTCAGACTCCTTACTGGACAGAACCAGCCCGTGGAGACAGCGCAGTAGGGACCTTCCTCACCTCTAGTCTTGCTCTTCATTACCATACTAAGCACCCATCCCAGGGTGTGTCTCCACCATTTCTGTGCAGGGCATGTATGTGCAATTGTAAGTTCCTCAATTGCACATGGTCACCATTCTCCTCATGAATATGCATGAGTTTTCTGGAAAAAAAAGAGAGAGAATATGCATAAGCTATTATGTCACTCTAGCTCTGTGGGAAATCAAGCCACACTCTGATCCCCTCTCTTTGAAGCTTTTCTCCAGCCTGACTGAACATCCTTCTCAGTGGAAGTTGTTTTCATGCCAGTAAAGCCCTTCTCTTCTAGTCAGTTGGTCCTGTTTTTTTTCCCCCAGGCTGACAACTCCTGTAACTGGGGCTGCAAAATTCGCTTCCCAGGTGGCTTCTTCCCTCCCATGGCAGGCACCTGGCCTGGTGACTAAAGGTCAGACCCAGCTGTGAATGTTGACCAAGCTCCAAGATGACAATCTCAGGCCAGAAGAAATGTGCTTGTGTCCCAGAACTGTCACAAGCAAGTGTTACAGACCAGGAGAGTGAATGTATTGACATGTACAATATATTGAATGTATTGACCTACAGTTCTAAAGGCTGGAAATACAAGATTAAGGCAGTTGGCAGGATTATGTTGTCTCTGCAGCTTCTAGGGCAGGATCCTTTCTGACCCTTTTCAGCTTCTGGTAGCCCTAAACATTCCTTGGCTTGAGATGCATCCCTCCACTGTCGGCTTCTGTCTTTGCATGTCATTCTCTCTGTGTCTTCACATGTGTTCTCCTTTCTGTGTGACTCTGTCCAGATGTCCTTTTTCTTTTAAGATTTATTGGATTACGGCCCACCCTCCACCACTATAACCTCATCTTAATTTAGCAGATCAGCATTGCCAACCATCCTATTTCCAAATAAGGGAATGCTCTGAAGGACTGGGGGTGGTGGTTAGGATTTCAGTGTTTGGTTATTATTATTAATAGTTTAAAATAAGACACGTGTCCATCTGTAACCAAAAATCTTAAAAAATGTTTTGTGAGGCCACACCTCAAGGAGTTCAGGGTCTACTCCTGGTTCTTTGCTCAGGGATCATTCCTGGTGGATTCAGGAGACCATAGAGTGCTGAGGAGTGAACCCAGGTTGCGTGGATGCAAGATGAACGCTTTACCTGCTACACTATCTCTCTGGCTCCAACCAAGGATCTCTTAGAAGATGACTTAGATTCTAAAAACAAGAGTCTCCCACCTCACCCCCAAATTAGACTGTACCTGCCTGGCATTTTCATAATCAGCTTTGGCAGTCATAGAATGTACCTTCTGCTGTGGATTGAAGTTGCCAAAAGACCAGCTATTGAAAGGGCAGGTGTCCTAGCTGATTCAGGCTGCCGGAGCAGACTGTGCTGACAGACATTTATTTTCTCCCAGCTCTGAAAGCTGGAAGCCCAATGTCAAAGTGCTGGAAAATTTGGTTCCTGGGAAGGCTTCTCTTCTTGGCTTGCAAGCAGGCAATCCTCTCACTGTGTCCTCATGGGGTCTTTTGTGGAGAGAGGTAGATAGTGCTGTGGCATCTCTTCTTCCTCTTATCCCACACTAAAAACATAATTTAATCTTTTCAGAGGGGGCAGAGAGATAGCACAGCGGTAGGGCCTTTGCCTTGCACGTGGCCAACCAGGACAGACCCCAGTTTGATTCCTGGCATTCCATATGGTCCCCCGAACCTGCCAGGAGTGATTTCTGAGCTCAGAGCCAGGGCGTAACCCCGAGTGCCACTGATTGCGATTCAAAAACCAAAATATAAAAATTTTTTTAGGAGCCGGAGAGATAGCACAGCAGTGTTTGCCTTGCAAGCGGCCGATCCAGGACCTAAGGTGTTTGGTTCAAATCCCGGTGTCCCACATGGTCCCCCGTGCCTGCCAGGAGCTATTTCTGAGCAGACAGCCAGGAGTAACCCCTGAGCAACGCCGGGTGTGGCCCAAAAGCCAAAAAAAATTTTTTTTAAATTATAACTTTGGGGGAAGGTCTCTCAAATAGCTCAGGAAATCCTTAGGCCCACTGGTTATGCTTGAACAGCTGAGCTGTTGCTTAAAGGGCTCTTGGATGTGATGCTACTCAGCCTCTGCAGTGTTGGGGCTACTTAAGGACATATCTAGTGGTGCTTGAGGATCATGTTGTGCCCACTGCACTGTCTCCTGCTCCCATAACTATTTTTGTTTGTTTGTTTTTGATCAGTGGTGCTCAGGGCTTACTCCTGGCTCTGAAGTCAGGAACCACTCCTGATGGGCACTGGGGATTGAACCTGGGTGAGTTCCATGCAAAGGCAAATGTCTCACTGTGCTTTGTAGCTGGTCCTCCATAACTATTTTTATTATTATTTTCAGGTAGAGTGATTTACAATATGGGAAATATTACTGCTTTGGGAATACAATATTACTGTACAACCCCCACCACAGAGTACCCATCACCCTCCACCACTGTCTCTAGATTCCTTCCTTCATATTCTCCTCTAGGACACTCAGTTCTCTATGCCGATTCTAAGGGTCTGCTGCTATTGACCAGATTTTATTACCATTCTAGGTTTCTTTATATTCTACACATGAGAGCAAACATTTGGTAGTTGTCATTTCTCATTTCATTTATCATGATACTCTCTAGTTCCACCCAGGCTGCAGTGTACCATAGGATTTCATCTTGTCCTATAGCTGAGTAGTATTCCATGAGTAGATTACCACATCCTCTTTTCTTTCTTCCTTTGGTTTTGGGTCTACACCTGTGTTCAGGGCTTATTCCTGGCTCTGTGTCCAGGAACCACTCCTGGTGGGGATTGGGGGACATTTTGTGGTGCCAGGGATTGATTCTGGATTGGCTGCATGCCTTACCGTTGTATGCACACCAAGGTAAGTGCCTTAACATTGTCCTAACTCCCTGCCCCCTAGACCACAACTGTTCTATTCACTCATCTGTTGCTTGGCATTTGGGTTGTTTCCAGATCTTGGCTATGAAGAGGGGCTTCATTTAATTTTAACGATCTCCCTAAAGGCCTTTTCTCCAAATTTTGTCACATGTCTGCTTTGGGAGAAGGACAGAATGCAGTTTATAGCAAAGTTCTATACTACACAGAGGGCTAGATATGTGGATTATTTTTAGTTTTTTTTTGGCCACACCCGGCAGCGCTCAGGGGTTACTCCTGGCTCTATGCTCAGAAATTCCTCCTGGCAGGCTTGGGAAACCACATGGGATGCCGGGATTCGAACCACTGTCCTTCTGCATGCAAGGCAAATGCCTTACCTCCATGCTATCTCTCCGGCCCTGTGGTTTTGTTATTTTAAACCTTTACATCTTTACTGGAGAAGACGTAGGTTTAGATTTGAAATACACCAAAGAAGACTCCACATCTCAGGGACAGTTAGTCAGATATGAAGATCCCAAATCAGAAATTTGCATGCCAAAGACAGGCAGAAGAGAATATCAGCTATCTAAACCTGCACCAACACTTTCAGTAATCAGCATGTGAATATTAGAAGTCAGTAGCTTTAGAACAGGTGGTGTTCCTAATGAGAGAGAGAGAGAGAGAGAGAGAGAGAGAGAGAGAGAGAGAGAGAGAGAGAGAGAGAGAGAGAGAGTAATAGCCTTGGAAATATCTCAGTTTCCTGATGAGGGGAATCTATGCCTCCCAGGGTCCCTGAAGCCCAACACCCTTGAGTGTGGCACCTCCCTATCATGCTTCAACTGCACACTGTACCTTGATATTTCTCAGTGGGCATGTGCTTGTGCTAACTGCAGGCTTAGTTGGATCTTGCCGCTTACATTTGTCACATCCATGCTCTGTGCACCTTTAGTCAAGACCCTTATTTGTGTACCTAATGACAGGGACCTGGTGCTTTGCTGAGTTATGAGAGCAAATCGCTTAACTGTTTTCTAGTTCACAGTTCTAATAAGCACTTTTGTTTGTTTAGTTTTGGGTCATACCTGGCAGTTCTCAAGACTTACTCCTGGTTCTGTGCTAGGGATTACTACTAGCAGAGATCAGCAGACCACATGGGAAGCTGGGGATTGAACCTGGGTCAGCAGTGTACAAGGCAAATACCTAACCCACAAAGCCAGGAGTAACCTCCGAGTGCCACCGGTTGTAACTGAAACCCTCCAAAAAGTTTAAAATAAATCTGGGGCTGAAGAGAGAGTAAGTACACAGATAGGGTGTTTGCCTTGCACATGGCTGACCTGGGGTTTCATCCCCAGCACCTCATCCCCAAGTATGACCAGGAGTTATTCCTGAGTTCAGAGCGAGATGAGAGCCCTGAGCATGGCTGAGTGTGACTCCAAAACCAAGAAATAAAATATGATAAAATACATCACCGTTTTCACTAGTTTCAAGCTAAAATAGCACATTTCCTTCCATTAGAAATGTAGGCAACAGTCCTTGGTAGTAGCTGCTGTGCCTGAGCCTTCCATTAACACCAATCAAAATCACACTCTCATCATTGCAGACACCTTGAAATACATTGTGGCTCATCTGCAGGATGAAGGGACATGGTTATTAGATCTGTAGCAGGTCCTTCTGGAAGCACTTATGAAAGCAGTTCATTTTCTCTCTCTCCCACAAATTTGTCTTCATAATTTGATGATGATTTCATTCTCAATGACGTCATTGGTTTCCTTTATCCTCTGATATATTTATTGTTGGATGAGGATCTTTGCTCTAAAGGATCCAATAGCATATGCTTACTTGGGGCCAGACCTGTCATTAGAACAAGGACTAGAAATCTGAGTTTCCAATTGGCTCTTCTTTTTTGGAGCGAGCACATCCGGCAGTGCTCAGGAATTACTCTTGAGCAAAAGAAGCATAAGGGATGACAGGAATCAAATTCAGGTAGGTCACATGCAAGGCAAGTGACTACACATTCTACTATTGCTCTGGCCCCTCCAATTGGCTCTTGATCTTTTCAATGATGGGGGAGTCAACTTCCTCAGGTCTGTACTTGGGGATCATTCACAGCAGTGCTCCTGGAGACCAAATGGAACATTGGTGGCCTACATGCCTTCTGCTCTTTCTCCCGCCCTCTGCCTGCTTTTGTCTGATGATGTGACTCCCAAAGAGCTGGTAGTCAAGGACCATCTGCTTTGACTCCATTTTGTTCAGGCGCGCTTGTGTTGTTAGCATTCTTTTGAACACATAGTTTTGGAAATCTTTATTTATTTGTTTGTTTATTTATTTATTTATTTTGGTTTTTGGGTCACATTTGGCAGTGCTCAGGGGTTACTAATGGCTCTGCCCTCAGAAGTTACTCCTGGCAGACATGGGGGACCATATGGGATTCCGAGATTCTGAATTCCTCTGGATTGGCTGGGCGCAAGGCAAATGCCCTACTGCTGTGCTAGCTCTGTGGCCTTTCTTTTTGAAAATCTTTAATCCCTATGGCTCATTGCAGAGTTAAATTAAAACTAGCCCACATGATGGGTAAAGCAATAGCACCATTGCTACCATTGCATGGGAAGTGCAGTGTATCAGAAGATTCAGAGGGTGAAGAAAGGAATGGGAATCCTCCCCTGCCAGTCACATAGGACACCCTTGCTAGCCCTTCCCACTCATCAGACCATACCTCACACTTGTGATGTCCATTCACAAGTGATAATACATGGTAAAGAGGGTCACTTGGATTTGAATTTACAACTAAAATATAATTTATATGAATATTTACATTATGACTTTTTGTATATTTTTATTCTAAAACAAGAAAAATTCAAGTTGTCATTGAATCACAGTGGGGCAACTCTAACTCTGTAGTCAAAATTTTTAGTCTTAGGAGGTCAGAGCGGTGGCGCAGGGCGTAAGGCGGCTGCCTTGCATGCATTAGCCTAGGACAGACCGCGGTTCCATCCCCTAGCATCCCATATGGTCCCCCAAGCCAGGAGCGATTTCTGAGTGCATAGCCAGGAGTAACCACTGAGTGTCACCGAGTGTTGCTCAAAAACCAAACACACACACACACACACAGTATTATAGTATTAGCCTTTGGCAGGGTCATCACATGATATGAGAAATTCACAAGACATTTTCTAAAATTGAATTTATATTCATGCCTACCCTCTGAATTCATATTCATGCCTACCCTCATTTGGTTCATTCATTCAACAAGTATTCATTCAATAAGTGCCATTCCAGATCACATTCTACCAGGGGTTAAATTGAAGGACCCAGGGAAAAGGGTGCTTATGAAGAAAAGAAGAGACACAAAGTTCCAGAGGCTTTCAGCCTTGGTGTTGGCTCAAGTTCACTATATATATATATATCTTTATAAATATAAATTTATATTATAAATATTATTATGTATTTATTATTATATAATATATAATGTATTATTTATCATTATAGATTTATTATATGTTATATTTATTATTATTAAATATATATTTATATATCTTTAAACAGCTTGATTACAAATATGATTGTAGTTGAGTTTCAGTCATATAAAGAACACCCCCCCTTCACCAGTGCAACATTCCCATCACCAATGTCCCAAATCTCCCTCCTCCCCACCCCACCCTCACCTGTACTCTAGACAGGCTTTCTACTTCCCTCATTCATTCACATTGTTATGATAGTTCTCAATGTAGTTATTTCTCTAACAGCACTCTTTGTGGTGAGCTTCAAGTTCACTTAATCCAACTGATTTTTCTTAGGTGGAACCAGATTTGGGGCTGAAAGCTCTGGATATAGAGCTGAGCCAAAGTCCTCCCATACACCACTCTTCCCACTGCCCTAAAAATCCAGCAGCTCCTGCTTACATCTATACTCTTCCTGGCAGAAAAATGGCCCAGCTCCTCTACTAAGCTCTGAAAGAGAATGATGGGCACTGACTGCCTAGGTAGTCTGGCCTGGGCTGAAAACTCGGAGGCCTTATCGAATGGAAGTAGGCTGACTCCTATTTCTGCCTGAAGGCACTGGAGCCCACTGCCAAACCTGACACCGGCTGATAGAAAAGGTCCACAATTTAACCTTGGCAAACTGCCAAGCCACAAATTTGTTCCAGATCTATCTATAGATCTTGAAATGTATGCCTGCACCTCAAAATTTCATAGCAGTGTCAGCTCACTGGGATCATAACGATTCTATGGGAAAGTTGCACAGAAGACCACTGAGCTTAGTGAGCTAAAAGTGTAACCCAAAAGACTCAACTAGCACCAAATGCAGCCAAGATAATCCTCAGAAAATTCCTTTAGTAACACTATTGAGAAATACAACAATCATTACAAATTGACCCTTACTCATCTAAGTTTTTTTTAATTTACTTAAAAAATATTTTTATGGGCCCGGAGAGATAGCACAGTGGCGTTTGCCTTGCAAGCAGCCGATCCAGGACCAAAGGTGGTTGGTTCGAATCCTGGTGTCCCATATGGTCCCCCGTGCCTGCCAGGAGCTATTTCTGAGCAGACAGCCAGGAGAAACCCCTGAGCACTGCCGGGTGTGGTCCAAAAACCAAATATATATATATATATATTTTTTTTAATTGGGGCTGGGCGGTGGCGCTAGAGGTAAGGTGCCTGCCTGCCTTGCCTGCGCTAGTCTTGGACAGACCGCGGTTCGATCCCCCGGCCTCACATATGGTCCCCCAAGCCAGGCGCGATTTCTGAGCTCATAGCCAGGAGTAACCCCTGAGCGTCACCGGGTGTGGCCCAAAAACCAAAAAAAAATTTTTTTTTATTTATTTTGGATTGGGGGCCATACCCGGCAGCATTCAGGGGTTACTCCTGGCTCTGTGCTCAGAAATAGATTCTGCCAGGCTCGGGGGACCATATGGGTTGCTGGGGATTGAATCTAGGTCGGTTCTGAGTTGGCTGCATGACAGGCAAACAGCCTATCCACTATGTTCTTGATCCAGCCCTGATCTAAGTTTTTATCATTTTATTTGCCTTTGAGTTCTAACAAACAATATGAAGTAAATTTATTTATGCCTGCAAAGAGGCAGGCTAGAGTGGTGGGAGGAAAACTGGGTACACTGGTGGAAGGAAGGTCACATTGGTGGTGGGATTAGTGTTTGCACATTTAATGCTTAAAAAAAACTGCATTATGAAAGCTTGATAAATGGTGGTGTTAAAATAAAAAATTAAAAACAAAAGTTCATGTGATCCCTTTCTTGTCTGGACAGAGGGCAGGTGTAAGTGTGTGTGTGTGTGTGTGTGTGTGTGTATGTGTATGTATATATGCGTGCTTGAATGCAAGGGGAATTGTTGATGAGTTGCCACATTCCTTAAAGGAGATCACAGTATATGCTGAGAAATTAGTTATTCATCATGGCTGGAGGATGTGTGGGTAATGTAGAACTGACACTGGGCCACAGTTCTTGTCCAGGAACTCTTCATTCTACCCTGCAGCAATAGGATGATAGATTTATGGGCTATATATTTTTTTGGATGGGGCGAACAACCAGTGGTGCTAAGGGGTTACTTCTGGCTCTGTGCTCAGAAATTACTCCTGGAAGGCTCAGAGGACCATATGGGATGCCAGGAATTAGACCCGGGTCAGCTGCATGCAAGGTAAACACTATCCTCTGTGCTATATTGCTTTGCCCCCAGCCAGGACTTGTTATATTTAAAATTGCAGAATGAGATTATGGTACTTAATGCAAATCACAAAGAATGGTTCATTTCTTCTTTGGATGAGGAAGGTTGGGCTAAACCCAGTGGTGCTGAGAAGCTATTCTTGGCTCTGTGTTTAGGAGTGATCACAAGCCATACTTGGGGACAATATGCAGTGCAGGGGATAACTGGTATTAGCTATGTGCCAGGCAAGCAGCTTAATCTCTTTACTATCTCTTATCTGGAAAGTTCATTTCAATGGAGCAAGTGTGTAAAAGGACAGTCACTCGTACTGCAGCTCTTGCATAGGTAGGGAAAAAACAGTCAAACCACTTGCTCTCCATTTGGGTGTGATTTTGACTTTAAATAAATGATGGAAGGAGATACTATAGGACTGAAAAATCCTTGGCCAGGAAACCTCATGCCATATTTTGAGGCAATGGCAAAATACTTCCCTATTAAAAAAAAGAATCTGTGTCATCTAATTTTACCCCACAAGCTCATGTTCAATAAAACTATGGACATTGCCCATCACCAATTTCCTGTCTATACAGGACAGTGCCTGGACCCAGACGTTTGGAATTTCATGCTGACAAGACTTTGAGATACTTGATGATGGAGAGTTTGAATTCAGATGATTCTTTTCCTATTTTAGTATGATAAAATTGTCCTAGATATTTTTGTCTTTCCAGATATGTACGGGGATATGGTTGTTGGTGGAGGAAGGCAGAGGCGGGAGCAGGGCCTTTTCAAGTTTGCACAGGAAATTGGTATTTGGGTCAGGCTGGTAGTTACTGAGCTTTATTACTACCTTTGGCTGCTTCTGTTTAGGAAGGTCTCTACAGCTCAAACTCTATTCATTTATTAGGTTTCTCTCTGTGTTCAAAGCATCAAGTCCTTCTTTTTTGTTTGTTTGTTTTTGGGTCACACCTAGGTGCTCTCAGGGGTTACTCTTAGCTTTGCACTCAGAAATTGCTCCTGGTGAGCACAGGGACCATATGGGATGCAGGGATTGAACCACTGTCTGTCCTGGATCGGCCACATGCAAGGCAAATGCCCTACCTCTATGCTCTTTCCAGCCCCTTTAAGTCCCTTTTCTTAAAATATATTGTTTTAGATTTTGGGGCCACACCTGGTGACACTCAGGAATTACTCCAGGCTCCAAGCTCAGAAACTACTGCTGGCAGGCTTGGGCTACCATATGCAATGCTGGAGATTGAACCTGGGCCAGCTAAGTGCAAGACAATATCTTCCCTGCTGTGCTATTACTTCAGCCCCTAAAGTCCCTGGTTTTGTTTTATTTTTGAGCACATCTGGCTGTGCCCAAGGCTTACTCTGCTCTATGTTCAGGGATCACTCCTAGCAGAGCAATAATATTTACTATTTGGGGGTTAAATTGGGTTGGCTGCTTGCAAGGCAAATGTGCTAATTCCTGTACTATCTCTGTGGCTCCAAGCTCATATTTTTTTTAACAGGAAGTTTCTAAGCAGCTTGTGCTTAGCTAGGCTTGTGGATCTTGGTACTTGGAGCTCAACTGCCATGGGTGAATTTTCTATTTTTTTTTCATGATTTTTTTTCTTGAACATTTTGATAGATCCTCTCCTCCATCTGTTTCCTGAGAGACAATGCAAAGACAGCAGTATTTTGAGAAGTTGAATGATAAAGAAGTATTTTTCTCTGCTCACACTTAACTGATAGTTTGCCTGGATATAAAATTCTATGTTGGATTCACTCTCCCTTTGACTTTTAAAGATATTTTCTTTTTCTTTCTTTCTTTCTTTCTTTCTTTCTTTCTTTCTTTCTTTCTTTCTTTCTTTCTTTCTTTCTTTCTTTCTTTCTTTCTTTCTTTCTTTCTTTCTTTCTTTCTTTCTTTCTTTCTTTCTTTCTTCCTTCCTTCCTTCCTTCCTTCCTTCCTTCCTTCCTTCCTTCCTTCCTTCCTTCCTTCCTTCCTTCCTTCCTTCCTTCCTTCCTTCCTTCCTTCCTTCCTTCCTTCCTTCCTTCCTTCCTTCCTTCCTTCCTTCCTTCCTTCCTTCCTTCCTTCCTTCCTTCCTTCCTTCCTTTCTTTCTTTCTTTCTGGTTTTGGGCCACACCCAGTAATGCTCAGGGGTTACTCCTGGCTATGTGCTAAGAAGTCGCTCCTGGCTTGGGAGACCATATGGGACGCCGGGGGATCGAACCGCGGTCTGTCCTAGGCTAGCGCTGGCAAGGCAGACACCTTACCTCTAGCACCACCACGCCGGCCCCTAAAGGTATTTTTCTATTTACTTTCTATTTTTAGAGTTGCTATTGAGAAGTTCAAAGTCATAGTCTATCCTTTGCACACACTATATATCTTCATTTATACGCTCTTATTTAATTATATTTTATTTTATTTTTTGTTTTTTTTGGGTCACACTCAGCTGCACTCAAGGGCCACTCTTGGCTCTGCACTCAGATATTGCTTCTGGCAGGCACGGGGGAGCATATGGGATGTTGGGATTCAATTTGAATCACTGTCCATCCTGGATTGGCTGCGCACAAGGCAAATGCCCTACTGCTGAGCTATCTCTCAGGCATATCTTTACATGCTTTTAGGATATTTGTCCCTGTTGTCCTAAAAGTAGATTATGAGATGCATTTATGTGAAGCAATTATCATCCATTATATATTAAATACTATTATTATTAATTATTAATAGTATACAATTAATTATATACTAAATTAATCTAAAAATTTATTTGGTTTTGAGCCACACTCCATAGTGCTCAGAGAAGACTCCCATCGAGGAGTTCTGGAATTGTTCCCAGCAATGTTCAGGATCTGCATACAGGGCCAGTGATCAAATCCAGGTCTCCCACATGTGAAGTATGTCCCTTACTCTTTGAGCTATAAATTTGTTTTCTTGTTTGTTGTTGTTTTTTTTTTTTTAATCATTGGTGATTGAACTTAGGCCTCAGACAGGAAAGACATAATCTTTACTGCTCAGCCATATCTCTCCTTCAACCTATAAATTTGTGTCCTTCAGGTATGGGAAATGTTCTTAAATTATTATTTTCTTTTTTGTTTTTGTTTTTTGAAGAACCCTCAGCAGTGCTTTGGGGATACTTCTGGATATTCTCTCAGTGAGCCTCAATGATCATTCCTGGTGGGCTTGGAAGACTATAGGCATGCCAGGGATCGAACACAGGTCAGCTTCATGTTAGGCAAGTACCCTACCGCTGTGCCATCTTCCTGGCCCCTTATATTCCCAGCCCTTCTTTGACTAGGCCTTTATATTGAGAAATCTCTGATGTTTGTTGTTCTCAGTCTCATTTTTTGAGAGGTGTGGGGGCCACACCTAGTGATTGATAGGGATCACTCCTGGCTCTGCACTCAGGAATTATACCTGGCAGTGCTCAGAGAACCATATGGAATGTTGAGGATTGAGTCTAGATTGGCTGCTTTCAAGGCAATTGTCCTACCCCCTGGACTGGATGTCAAGTTTCTAGCATTGATAGGGCATGAGAAGTTGGTTAGGTGTAGATGTACTATAGGTGTTATTCTTAAAAAACTTTAGGGACTGGGGATGTGACTCAGTGGTATAAAGCTCATGGCTGGCATAATGGAGATTTGTGTTCAATCTCTGGCAAAGTAAGAAACAAAATAAACCACCCTAAACACCAAAAACTTCAAATATTCTTTGGGCCAGATAGATAACTTAAGGAACTTAAGTCTAGGCTTTACATGCCAGAGGCCTGGCTTCAATCTCTGGCACCACACAGTCCTCCAGCACTACCAGGCGTGAAACCTGAGAACAAAGTCAGGAGTAGCTCTGAGCATGGCTGAGTGTGACCCAAAAGCTGAGAGAGAGAGAGAGAGAGAGAGAGAGAGAGAGAGAGAGAGAGAGAGAGAGAGAGAGAGAGAGAGAGAGAGAGAGAGAGAGGAGAACTTATACTTGAGTTTCTGTGTTTTCATTTGAACATTCTACTTTTAACTATGCCTGGTGTGTCTAACCAAAGACACATCTTTGGGGGCCAGAGTATCAACCACAGCAGTAAGGAGTTTGCCTTGCACACGGCCAACCCAGGACAGACAGTGGTTCGAATCCCGGCATCCCATATGGTCCCTGAGCCTGCCAGGAATGATTTTTGAGTGTAGAGCCAGGTGTGACCCAACACCTTCCCACCCAAAAAAGACACGTCTTTCTTTTTATTTTATTCCACTGTGATAATCAAAGACCAGCCTTCTGTAAGGAGGTGGAGGAGGTGGATATAAAGAGAATGTCTTAGATATACAGAACAGGGAAGACATCTGACTGTTCGTTGGTTGATTAGTTTTGATTTTTGGTTTTGTGACCAAAAGTGGCGGTTCTCAGGGCTTACTTCTGGCTGTGCTCAGGGGCCACTCTTGGTGATGCTTAGTGCTTAGTGCTGTGTGTGTGTGTGTGTGTGTGTGTGTGTGTGTGTGTAGCACCTTAATTCCTGCAGCATCTTTCCAGCATCTTTTATGAATTTTTGATGGATCATCCTGTTCTCAGTCTCTGGGTCATCTCCCTTTCCAGAAGTACCTGGTGTGGATAGTTTGGAGGAGGGAGAAATTTAGGCTCAGCTTTCCCTGCTGCTGGTTCACAATTCAGCTTTCTCAGTCTTGCTATAATTTAGATACTAAAAAACCTTCTGACATCCAGTTTCTAAAACTTGTGGTTAGTTCAGGTGACTGCTTTACAGCATCAATCTGGGAACATGGCAGAGATTAAATATATATTGGTGTGTGTGTGTATATGTGTGTGTTGGAGACTAGAGAGTTAGTACAGGAGTAAATGCTTTGCATGTGGGCCATTCTTGGCACCACTTGGTTCCCCAAGCATCACTGAGTGAAACCCTGGAAGGCCCTAGGTCCCCTGGGGCACAGGCCTAGAGGACACTAGTACTGTATGTGGCACTGGTAATCCACAGCACTGCATAACGTGAGCAGCCTTACATCCGTGGACTTTTGCATTAAACTGGCCTGGTTATCTGAGAGTCTCCGACGGAGCACCTAGGACCCGTGGACATTGCTGAGAGGCCCCTCCCCCAACTTTCTTGAATTGGTGAGAACATACTGTGCTTATCTCTTATATTCCTCATTATGAATTTATATTAATCTAGTTTTATTATTTATATCACTTCAAGGCGAATAATATGAATATACATATATGAATACATATTATATACACATGTATGAATATATATTAAAACAAAAATATTTTGGTTCATTCTCAATTTTTCTTTTCTTATGCTTTCCCCTTTTCATACAATCTTGTCCCAGAAATCTTAAGAACAGTTAAGAAAGAGGCCTGGGGATGGATGACTCGGGACTGAGATCTTAAGTTTGATCCTTGGTGCCACTCCAGTGTAATCTGGCCTTTTGGGTTCCTGGGCACCACAACAAAATGTATGATCTTGGGTTCACTGAAACCAAGGATGTGGGAACTCAGCAATTAAGTGCGTGACCTCTGGCCATGGGAACAGCTACAACCACAGAATTAAAGCAGGGAGGTGAAGGAAAGGGAAGAGGCTGAGCTAGAATTGATTAAGAGTCTGTTTTGTTTTAGCCATACCCTACAGTGCTTGAGGGATTCTCCTGACTCCATTCTCTGTGCTTGGAGGGAAGGAGATGCCAGTGCTTGAACCCTGGGCTTCCACATGCAATGATTGTGTTCCAGATCTTTCAGCCGTCATTCCAGCCCAGCAGTCTGTTTTTCAGCACAGAATTTCTACTGAACAGGGTTTCCTTAAAACGAACAAATAAATGAAAAAGACAAGGAACTAACATAATGACAGTGATGGGGGTTTCTGGGCCATTTTAGTGGTGGTGAAGATATAACATTTTACATCAAAACTAGACACCAAGGGCCTGACTGATAGTATAGTAGGTAGGGCATTTTCTTTTCTGTAGCTGACCCAAGTTTGATCTCCAACACTCCATGTGGTCCCCTAAGTGTCACGGACTGATTAGTTCTGACACTAAGGAATCTTCTGGGATCCCTTGAAAGGTGGGTGCACAGATTATTTGGCAATGGGAGACAAAGGCCAAGGAGTCAAGTTGGGTTCAAACTTGGTTTTGTTTATTCAAAGCAAAAGGTGGAATATTTATACTCAATTTCTTGACAAGTCATAATTTTCAGACCAAGCTAATTTACCACAAAAGGCACAGTGGCAAATTGTTCAAGGCATATTCTGATTCAGGGCAGTTTTGATTTTGAATTTTTCTTGTTATCTGAGATTCCTCAGCTAGGAAGGTCAGTTAGTATTTCTTTAGTTTTATGCATTCTGAATTGGAGCCCAAAATATTAACCCTTGATATGACTGCATGTAAGCTAACAGCAAAGCTAGATTTGAGGGTGAGTTATTATTCTGTAAGACTAAATAGAAAACACTTGAATCTACACAAATGTTAAATCTGAGTAATCTTTAAAATGTCAGCTGAAGTTATGTCTCAATTTTTATGCTACATCCCCTTTTTTTCCTGAATGCCTCATGGACAGTCAACCAAGGTTTTTCAGGGCTCCAATGTGAGTGTAGGTTTTTTTTCAAGTGATCTTTCTTACAGGTGTTACTTTTCATGCCCCCTCTCTGCGAGTACAGGCTGCTTTGAAAAGATCCTGCAATCATGGACAGCTTTTGAAAAATCCTCCCTCAGGCAGTTAGGGCCTTTTCAAACTTGGTGCCTTCCTAGGTCTCAGGGTCTGTTTACATGGGGGATGATGTAGCACCTAAGTCCTCTAGAAGCGACCCCCGACTGCTTATTCAGGAGTAAGCCCTGAGCACAACAAGGCATGTGCTTCTAACTTCTCCCCAATAAACAAAAAGTTATAGACAACAAGGCTATTGTAACTATGTGACCTAAAGTATAATTAAAATGAATTAAAAGATAGGGCACACACACTTTGACTATTATTTAAATAGGATTCAAAAATAGGGGCCAAGTGATATTACAATGAGTAGCATGTTTGCCTTGCATGTTTCTGATCCAGGTTTAATCCTCAGTACCCTGAGGATTATGGCTTCCTGAGCTCACCATGAGTGATTTTTTTGGGGGCCACACCCATTTGATGCTCAGGGTTTACTCATGGCTAAGCACTCAGAAATTGCCCCTGGCTTGGGGGGACCATATGGGACTCCGGGGGATAGAACCGCCGTCCTTCCTTGGCTAGCACTTGCAAGGCAGACACCTTACCTCTAGCGCCACCTCATCGGCCCCACCATGAGTGATCTTTGAATGCAGAGTCAGGAGTAAGTCAAGAGTAAAGCAGAGTGTGGGCCAAAAACAAAACAAAAAAAATTGGGGTATACTTTACCCCATAGAACTACTATATTCATCCATCCCCCAGTGTTTTAAGATCTTCCCAATAGTGTCCCACACTTTCTCCTCTTCCCAACTGTGATGATGATGATGACAACGACAATGATATTTTGGGCCATACCTGGCTTTGTTCAAGAGTTGCTCCTAGGGGCCGGGCGGTGGCGCTGGAGGTAAGGTGCCTGCCTTACCTGCGCTAGCCTAAGGAGACGGACCGCGGTTCGATCCCCCGGCGTCCCATATGGTCCCCCAAGCCAGGAGCGACTTCTGAGCGCATAGCCAGGAGTAACCCCTGAGCGTCACCGGGTGGGGCCCAAAAACCAAAAAAAAAAAAAAAAAAAAAAAAAAAAAGAGTTGCTCCTAGTGAATGAGAGGGATTTTATGGGAAGCTGGGGATCAAAGCTGGGCCAGCCTTATACAAGGTAAATGCTGTACGAACTGTACTATCCCTCCAGTTCCTTTTTTGTTTTGTTTTGTTTTGTTTTGGGGCCACACCTGGAGGTGCTCAGGGGTTACTTCTGGCTCTGCACTCAGAAATCGCTCCTAGCAGACACAGGGATATGGGATACCGGGATTCGATCCACTGTCCATTCTGTGTTGGCCACGTGCAAGGCAAATGCCCTACCACTGTGCTCTTGCTCTGAACCTTCCAGTCCCTATTTTAACAATTATTTTCAGAAGTAAAAAATAAGCCACCACATAGGTCTAACTTTTCCTTTGTTTTAGGTTGTTGGGCTACATCCAGTAGTTCTCAGGGATTACTCCTGGCTCTGTGCTCGGGAATCATTCCTGACAATGCTCAGGGGACCAAACCTACAGGGTGCCGGGGATTGAACCAGTGTTGGCTGAGTATAAGGCTAGCACCTTCACTGCTGTACTAACATTCTAATGTTTTCATTTGTGGATTTCCCTCTCCTTTCTTTCCTTACTTTTCCTCACTGCTATAGTTGATGATGCTGGGATGAAAACGGGGATGCAGTAATCCCCCATACCTGGCTGTGGTACCTGCACATTTTTTCCTGTGGTGCTCAATTGGGGTCCTGTCTCTGGTTGCGGAACTCACAGAGGTTCACACGCCTTTCACTGTGATGCTGACACATGTGCTCCCTGGGGCTTACACTCTCAGATTGAGAAATATAAGTTAAGTGGGGTACTCTCTAGGAGACTCTGAGCTGCTCAAACATGCAATCACTAGAGACTGCACCGCCAAGCTGCAGCACCCACACATCTTTTTTTTTTTTTTTTTTGGTTTTTGGGCCACACCCGGCGATGCTCAGGGGTTACTCCTGGCTGTCTGCTCAGAAATCGCTCCTGGCAGGCACGGGGGACCATATGGGACACCGGGATTCGAACCAACTACCTTTGGTCCTGATCGGCTACTTGCAAGGCAAACGCCGCTGTGCTATCTCTCCGGGCCAGCACCCACACATCTTAATGCTATTGTTGCTTGTTTGTTTTTGAGCCACATCAGACTCACTCCAGCTCAGCACTCAGAAATTACCCCTGGTGTTTAGGGGGATCTGGGATTGAACCAGGGTTGGCCGTGTGCTAGGCGGGCACCCTACCCAATGTACTATCACTCTGGCCCTCCTCTCTTCTTTGTAGTGCTTACACATACTTGGTTGTGGCGGAGCTGACACTCATGTGCAGTACTGGGAATCACAGGCAGCAGGGCTACCAGAATTGTGTTCAACACATGTGGAACAATGGGGATTTGAACTCAAGATCAAACACTTGCAAGTCATAGTCTCTAAACTATTACTCTGGATTCTACATAGAGGGGTTTCTTTTTCTTCCATTTTCTACCTTACCTTCTCCTAATCCACTTAAAATTCTTTTTTGAGATGGAACTCATGTAAGACTAACCATTTACACTGTGAGACTCAGTGGCATTTTGTAAGTTGAAAATATTGTACAATCATCACCTCACACTAATTCCAAAGTATTTTCATTATTCACAAACAAGACTCCATAACTATTAAGTTGTTACTTCCAAACCATCCCCTTTCTCCTAGCCCCTGGCAGTCACTAATCCACCTAATGTACTTAAAAAGTAATTAATTTAATTGCAAAATATATCATATGTAAAACACCCATACAATTTACTGTTTTAACATTTCTGTTGTTACTTTTGTATTTTTGTTTCACTTATTGAGTGTTTTCCTTGCAAGCAGCTGACTTGAGTTCAATCTCTGGTACTTCAGTGCATCACCAGGAGTAATTCCCGAGTGCAGAGCCAGGAGGAACCCTTGAGCATTGCTGGTGTGGTCCAAACTCTGCCACCCCATCTCTAAAAAAGAATTTCCTGTTCTTCCTTCTGTTTGGGGGGTGGTAGTGAGCACACCTATTAGTGCTCAGAGGCTACTCTTACAGCTCAGTATTCTGTGGTGGTGCCAGGGGTACCATCTGGTAGTGAGACTCAAAACCTAGGCTTCTGGCATGCCATCTGTTCACTCTAGCCTGCTGAGTTGTTTCTTAGCCCTATCCTTCCTTTGTATGGTCAAATAATAGCCTATTGAGAGTTTGGGCCACATTTGTTTATCCAATTCATCCATTGATGGACACATGGGTCATTCCCACCTTTCTTGGCACTTGTGACAAATGCTGCTGTGGGGTCAGAGAGTTAGTGGGATAAGGGTTGGATCCTATTAGGGCCACCTGAGTACCATCAGTAGTGATCCCTGAACATAGTCAGGAGTATGCCCTGAGTATAGCTGGGTGTGACCCCCCCAAAAAAAAGAAACCAAAAGGCAACCCATACCTCCAAAATGTCATTGTGAACTTGGCTGTGTTATATCTGTCCCATACACTGCTCTGAAGCCACATTGAGTTCTAAGTGCGCCTGGAGTGTGGTTTGGAGTTCTGATCGTTCCTTTCACATTTTGTCATCCTATCATGCCTTTTTTTTTTTTTTTTTGGTTTTTCGGGCCTCACCCGTTTGATGCTCAGGGGTTACTCCTGGCTAAGCCCTCAGAAATTGCCCCTGGCTTGGGGGGGACCATATGGGATGCCAGGGGATCGAACCACGCTCCTTCCTTGGCTAGCGCTTGCAAGGCAGATACCTTACCTCTAGCACCACCTATCATGCCTTTTATCTTTTCTGGTGCTCAGGGCTTACTCGTGGCTCTGTGCCCAGGGATCACACATGGTGGGGCTATGGGGGAACATATAGAGTGTGGAGGATTGAACCTGGGTTAGCTATGTACAAAGCAAGTGCCCCACCCATTGTACAATTTCTCAGATCCCTGCACTTGCCTTTCTCCATATTGCTACATGGATTTTTGTTTGTTTGTTTGTTTTGGGGCCACATCTGGTGACGCTCAGGGGTTACTCCTGGCTATGGGCTCAATAATCGCTCCTGGCTCAGGGATGCCAAAGATTGAACCCAGGTCTGTCCAGGGTCTGTTGCCAGGTAAATGCCCTACCACTGTGCTATCGCTCCGGCCCATGCTACATGGTTTTAATGATCATTTTTCTCATTTGTGTGAGGGTCTGGGTTTATCTGGGGGCATCACAAAATGCCGCTGACCATGCCAGGTATAGTCCGTATGGCTCATGACCAGCCTCCCCCAAATGAAATCATACTATGTAATAGCTGCTTAATAGTCCCTCTGAGCAACTCGATTTTCACAGAGAAACGCAGCGCCAGTTTTGACAAGTTCCTGCAAGCCTTCACTGCCAGCGTCTTTGGAAGGTTTGGAGCAGAAAGCATTTCACACACTCCTGGGAGCAGCACTTTGAGCTGATAGCATGGACACCCTTCACCTCTTCATCTGGCCTGTTCCCACTTCTCCTCCCCACTTTTTCCCATCCAAGCTTCGGGAATGCAAAAGGAGATAAGCACGTCCTGGGCACAGATAACAGCCAAGGCAGAGTGAGCTTGCTCTGGAATTCTAGACTGGAAATATAAGAGGAAAAAAAAAAAAGGCAGCTACCGAGCTGTAAGTCAAGCAGAAACGAATAGGGGTGGGGGTGGGGCCTTCTGCATTCAGCAACAGTGCGTAGCTGTGAGCCATCCCTGTGCGCTCCTCCTCCACCTGCATCCTTTAAGGCATTCATCCTGGATGCCACACACCTCCTCTGCCTACCTGGGTTCCAGTCAAATGAGAGACGCAGCCTGCTGCCAGAAGCTTCCTGGGACCCAGGGCTTGGTTGCTGAGGTTGGCCATCCAGCCAAGCCGAGCAAAGCCAGAGCTTGCCTTTGTGTGGTTCTCTTTCTTTGTGAGTCTCTCCTGGTCACCTTAGGGGCATCCCTTGCAACAACAAAGCGGCTTAATTATGTGGCCTTTTCAAACTTTGAAGTAGCAGGCTTGATGCCCGGTGCTAAAATCCTTTTCCTTCTTGAAGAGCTAAAAGGAGCTACCCTGCTCAGCCTGGTTTTCAAACCCTCACACCAAGCATGGAAAAATCTATAAATACCAAATGCAAACCTGGAGTTTAATTATTCTCGCTTCCAGCTCAACCTCCAGATCTTGCCATTCTCCCTCTATGCATATGCCCTCTTTAAATGCTTTCTGAAATGCCATCGACATTAATAATAATAATAACAATAATAAAAAATCTCCTTAGGCAGAGTTTTAGAGCCCTAGGAAAAATGAAGCAAAAAAAATCATAAAAGCAGGAGTGATCTTGGAAGCAATGTGCCCATCTGAATGCTGGTTGTGAGTTTGTCTGCAATTTGGTTTGGGGATCATACCTAACAGTGCTGAGCAGCAGTGTTCAGCTTGATGCTCAGGGACTCATGCAGTGTTGGGGATCAAACCTGGGCTCCAGCCTGCAAAGTCTGTGCTCAGCCCTTTTTGCTTTCTGCCCACCCCACGTCTGTGTGATTGGATTCCACTCTCTCCCAGGTGGTCTCTGGAAGGCTTTTGTTCCAAACAAACAACCCCCCTTTCCCCCTGATTTTCTATTGCTGCCTATGCAACCAGCCTCCAATGAGCATTTGGAAACAATGGACAATGTTTTTGTTCAAAGATCTGCAGTCTGGGCAAGACTAGTAGGTTCAATGTCTTCTGGGGATATGGAGCTCAAATGACCCCATGATAGGGGGCTGGAATAGTCCCCAAGATTTATTCCTGCACAGTTTCTGTGCGCAGGGTCAGGCTGCTGGGGATCTTGGGCCCTCAGCTGAGGTTTGCCACTGTAGCCTCTCCATGTGCTAGCTTGATAAGCGAGTGGGCTTTTGTGGGGCCAGAGTGTGCATGAAGGCATGCATGACCTTAGAGGTCATCATGCTTTGCGTCTAAATGGCTTCTGTAGGTTGAGGCAGTTATAAAGGTTGATGGGGTTCCAGAGAAGGAGGGATACATACTCCTACTTCAAGTGTCATTTTCTTTTCTTATTCTTGGCAAGTTATTCCATTTGTTTTCATCCCCCGCTTCCTTCTGTTGATGTTGTCATTGTGAAGACTAGGCAGGGAACACACACTTGGTTGGGGTGTTTTCACATTTATGGATTTGTTTCTATTCTGTGCCAGGGATCAAACCCAGGGCCTCACACATCCAGAGCAGGTGCTCTCCTATTGAGCCACACTCTTGCTGTGTGCTTGCACATTTACTTGTGGTGCCTTAGCACATGCTGCTTGTGGGGCTCCCATGAAGTTAATAGGAGTTCTTACAAACGTGCCTGCCAGGGATCAAAACTCTTTGCCATGGTACATATCTTTTTAGCTGTGGTGCTCACTAGGAGATACACTCTTTATTTGCTGTGTTGGCAAATGCCTGGCTCTCATGGTAGCATCAGGGATCCTGGTCAGAAGACCTGTGGCACATTCCAGTGGCACTGGAGATCAAACTCATGGACTCAGGCTTACAAAGCAGCTGCTTTAGCTACTGAGTCATGCAAGAGCCCCGGAAAGTGTCATTTTCTTTTTTTTTGGGGGGGGGGAAGGGCCACACCTGGCAGTGCTCAGGGCTTACTCCTCATTCAAGTTATAGTGTTCAGGGAACCATATGAGGTGGAAGGTATCAAAGGCTCTTCTGCTGTGTGCAAGGGAAGTGCCTTACTGGCTATACTGTCACTCCTGATTGAAAGTGTAGTTTTCCTTGACTTTTAACTGTCATATGAAAGAAGAGCCATGGGAGTACAGATATTGGATGGTTCTCTTCCTCTGCCATAAAATACATAGACTGGGAGTCACAGAGAAAGCACAGTAGGTATAGTGCTTACCTTGGACCGGCAGACCCAGTCTCCATCCCCAGAATTTCATATGGCTCCTTGAACCTACCAGGAATGATCCACGAGTACAGAGCCTGGAGTAACCCCCGAGCACAGCCAGGTGTGGCCCAAATCTAAAACAACTACTTCCTTTTCCCCCAAAGTCAGGCTGGGTGGAAATCCAGCGTTTTCTCAGACTTTTTCCTGATTAGAGCTAGTTTGATCTCCAGCATCCCATATCCCTGAACTCCCTGCCCCTGGAGTGATTCTTGAGTGCATAGCCAGGAGTAACTCCTGAGGTGTGGCCCCAAAACTGAAACAAACTTTTTCTTGACTATGGCCCCCTTTGATCTTTCTTCTTGTCCTACTGGCTGACCCCCTAGTCTCACGCTGTGCCATCTGCCTCTATTTATGCACTCCTAATATACATTTGCATATTAGGATATCAGGATACCTTGGGATATTGTGGGAATCAACTGTGGGCCATATGAATCCTGGATGAGAAATGTTGGTTTCAACCACAAGTTATTCTCTTATAGTTCTGAAAGCTGGAAGTTGATCAAGGTGGTTTCTCCTATGTCTCTGGTTAACAGACTAGCCTCACATGGCCTTTTCTTACTTCATGCCACTCCCTAGGACTGCTTCCTCTTCTGAATAGTTCAGTGGTCAGACCCACTAAAGTAGTGCTCAGACCTGGTATGCGGGGGCCATCGAGGCTATACCCAATGATGCTTGGGGCCATATAGTGTCAGGAATCAACTACTACTTGGAGCTACATGTAAGCTACTACTACATGTAAGGCATGCACGCTATCTCTTTGAGCTATCTTACTGACACCTCTCTTTCTCTCTCTCTCTCTCTCTCTCTCTTTTTTTTTTTGGGTCACACCCGGCAGCGCTCAGGGGTTACTCCTGGCTCTATGCTCAGAAATCGCTCCTGGCAGGCTGGGATTCGAACCACCATCCTTCTGCATGCAAGGCAAACACCTTACCTCCATGCTATCTCTCCGGCCCTCCCTTCCTCTTCTTAGAAGGACACTAATTCTACTCAATCAGGCACCACCCTTATGATCTCACTAACAGGCCCTATCTTTAAATGGAGTAGCACTGGATGCATGGAGCTTCAACCTATGGATTGTAGGCAGCAAAGGCAATTGAATTCATAAAGTAGCCATATTTTTGTCATACCAGGTGGTGCTCAGGGGATACTCCTGGATCTGCACTTAGTAATTACGCCTGGAGGTGCTCAAGGGACGATATAGAGTTCCAGGGATTGAGTCCAGATTGGACACATGTGAGACAAGAGCCTTACTCACTGTACTATCTCTCTGGCTCTACCTTTGGAAGATGCAATCTGGCTCAAGTCCTTAGCTGTTTTCCTTGCTAAGTCTCTCAAGCCAAAATATTCATTTCAAGGGTCAAAGGACAGAGTAGATGGTCCACTGCAGGTGGAAAAATTGGAAAGATGATATGCCAAAGGACCGAAGTGATAGTACAGGGTTTAAGGCACTTGCTTTGCATGTGCTGACTCAGGTTCAATTTTTGGCACCACATGCAGTCTCCTAGCACTTTAGAGTTGGATCCCCAAGCACAGAACTGGAAGTAGTGTACTGAGAGGAGGAGAAGGAAGTAGAAGAAGAGAAGAAGGAAAAAGAGAATTCCTGGCAACCCTGTCTCTCATTCTGGATGGTTATTAGGTGACCCAACATAACCCTACGGAGTCACATTCTCTGTACTCTGGTTTCCAGGGAACAGGCCTTTGTCCCATTCAATGACAATACCCTCAGAATTAAACAAAATAACTTAATTGCCGGAGAGATAGCATGGAGGTAAAGCGTTTGCCTTGCATGCAGAATGTTGGTGGTTCTAATCCCGGCATCCCATATGGTCCCCTGAGCCTGCCAGGAGCGATTTCTGAGCCTAGAGCCAGGAGTAATCCCTGAATGCGGCCGGTGTGACTCAAAAAAAACAAAACAAAACAAAACAAAACAAAAAATAACTTAATTATTTAATTATTATTAGTTAATTATTTATTCAATTATTAATTAAGTTAATAAATGAGTGTTACATGGCACACTCAACTTTCAAGTGATCTCAACCCCAACAGCATATATTATATATATTTACTCCCCACCACGGATATTTACTTGTAAATTATTTGCATGTGTTAATGGTTTTGCTCACATCAGAAGACCACAGATAAGCGAGAGGTCTACTACTGATGAATGTAGTTGAAAATCCACATTTCAGATTATTTAATAGTTGAGTTTGAAACAATTACCATGGGATCCTGGTCAAATCCAATTAGATGATGGCTTCCTTATAATGTGGCAGACAGAGTGGTGGAGCTGGGAGGACTTTGAATTCTACCACTTTTTTTTTCCCTTTGGTCTTTGGGTCACACCTGGCAGCGCTCAGGGGTTCCTCCTGGGTCTAAGCTCAGAAATCACTCCTGGCAGGCTCTGGGGACCATATGGGATGCCGGGATTCGAATCACCATCCTTCTGCATGCAAGACATAACGCCCTACCTCCATGCCATCTCTCTGACCCCAAATTCTGCAACTTTTTGCCTTGCTTCTGGTCACCTTCAAGCTGCATTTTCTTGCAAGGAGCCATTTCAAGACCCTTGCTTATTTTGCAGTGATGAGTTTAGTTAGATTTGGCTCATATGATCTGCAAATGCCCTGGTGCTCATAACCAACTGACTCCTGGGGTGAAAAAGTTTGAGAGGCAGACGGTGTTCAAACTAGCTTGCCATCCCTCTGCCTTCATTGCCTGTCACCCTGGGTACTGTGTAAGTGACCTACAGTATGAATGTGGCTGCAGGACTCTGCACCTTGGTAATTATAATGGTCTGCTAATGCTACAATTTAGCTGTGGAACAAACACTCCAAATTGCACTGCGTAGGCTGGAGTGATAGCATGTGGTAGGGTGTTTGCTATGCATGCGGCCGACCCAGGACAGACCCTGGTTCAATTCCTGGCATAATATATGGTTCCCTGAGCCTGCCAGGAGCAATTTATGAGCGCAAAGCCAGGAGTAACCCCTGAGCAGTGCTGGGTGTGGCCCCCCCAAAAGAAACAAAACTAAAAAAATCTCAAAATGCACTACTTTACTGTTCTTATGCATGGTTCTGCAGAACTCCAGATCTTCTTTTCCTCTTCCTTTTCCTCCTCCCCCCTCCTCCCCTCCTTTTTCTCCTCCTTCTTGTTATTTTGTCTTTTGGGAACACCTGGCAATGCTCAGGAGTTACTCCTGATAGTGTTTGGGGGACCATATGGGATCCCAGGTATTAAACCTGGGTTGGTCATGTGCAATGCAATTGCCTTAACTGCTGTACTATCTCTTCAGCTGCTTGCATCTTCTTCAGCTACTTGCATCTTCTTCTTCTTCTTCTTCTTCTTCTTCTTCTTCTTCTTCTTCTTCTTCTTCTTCTTCTTCTTCTTCTTCTTCTTCTTCTTCTTCTTCTCCTCCTCCTCCTCCTCCTCCTCCTTCTCCTTCTCCTCCTTCTCCTCCTCCTCCTTCTTCTTCTTTCTCCTTCTCCTCCTCCTCCTCCTCCTCCTCCTCCTCCTCCTCCTTCTTCTTCTTCTTCTTCTTATTATTATTATTATCATTATTTGTCTGTTTTCCTTTTGGGCCATACCCAACAATGCTCAGGACTTACTCCTGCCATTGGGCTTACTCCTGGAGGGGCCCATGAGACCATAAAGGGTGCTGGGATCAAACCCGAGTTGACTTCAATCCTCGCTGTACAATATCACCCTGGTTCAGGATCTTAGTCCAGGCTTGGTGATTTCCAAATGCAGCGTGGCAGGACTTTGCTCCAGGTTTTAGCTTCTGTGTCTAGAACTCAGGCTGGTGAGAGTCTAGCAGCCCTGGGCATGGTTTCCTAATGAAGGCAGACCACACAATGTGGCATGTTGAAAGTGCCTGTTCCTAGACATGCTTGACTATAGTTCTTTGGCCAAAGCAAGGCAGGTGGGAAACCCAAGTCCACTGTGGTGGCAGGTGATGTGAGCATCCATCTCCACATACAGCAGGGGATTGGCATGGCAAGGGGTATTCAGGCAAATGATTCATTGGGGTGGTTACACCAAAGTACCACAGTGATATAGATAGAACTTCTAGAGTTCTGAGATTTTTTTTCTGGCCTGTATTAGTTTGCCAGTAACATACTGGGTGGATGAAACAGCAGAAATAAAATCCAAGAGCAAGATGGTGGCTGGGTTCATTCTGAGGCTGTGAGGTTCTGTTCCAGGCCCCTTTTCTTGGCTTGCCTTTTCTCTATGGCATAGAGTCTATGCCTTTTCATATTGTCTTCCTTCCATGGATATCTGTTCCAAATTTTCCCTTTTCCTAGACATTAGTCATATTGGGGGAGTTCACCCTAAGTGACCTCATCTGAACTTGATTGCCTCTGTAAAGATCCTATCTCCAAATAAGATCACATTCTGAGGTTCTAGGGATTAGGATGGTGATTTAGGAATTTTTTTTGGTGGGGGAGGGTCACACGGTTTGACCCACAGCACTGCTTCTCATGGAATTATCATCTACCAATAGGGGGCATATGTCCTTTCACACATTGGAGACTTATTGGCCTAAAGAGCAGTGGGGAAAGTTTCCTTCCTCCCAGCCATGGCTGGCATGTCTTGGCACATTCGACAAAGCAAGCCACAGCTCCAGGCTTTGAGACCCTGTTACCAGCCCCCAGACACTCAGAAGTCCAGCCATCTGTAGTCACACAATACCTTAGGTTCAGGTTTTCTTCTTTTTTTTTCTTTTGGTTTTGGGCCACACTCGGCAGTGCTCAAGGGTTACTTTTGGCTCTATGCTCAGAAATCGCTCCTAGCAGGCTCAGGGGACCTTATGGGATGCCGGGAGTCGAACCACCGTCCTTCTGCATGAAAGGCAAACACCTTACCTCCATGCTATCTCTCCGGCCCAGGTTCAGATTTTCAATACAGCTCACACTCAGTGCACTGGAGGTAGAAAATAAATTCATCCCATTTGAACAATCCAGAGATGCCCTGGATGTTAGTCCTGTCGCACACTGAAACAAGTCCAGAGCCTTGTTTCACAGCGGGGTGTTGTGATTGTTTAAGTTAGGCCAAGAGTGCCCCAGGGGGAAGGGCAGAATGAATCCCAAGGAGGATTCTATGGAACAACCTGCTTTGTTTTTCACCTCAGGAAGGGGTCCTGCCTGAGCATGGGGTTCAGACATTTGTGAGCCCAGGGTGGGATGGGTGGGTGAAAGGCTCGCAGGCAGAGGCTCACACAGAGGCCTCTTGGGAGGCTGCACTGCACTGAGTCATCCCTGAGTAATGTAGGCCTGTGTGTACTCTCTGCAACAGCAGGAACCAACGTCCTTTCTGCCTTGTCAGCTCTTTCCAGTCTGGCGTAAATTAGGGACACAGTAGCCATTTCATTCAGGACTGATGTCTCTTGTGTGGCCTGTGTGGGATTTCCCAAATAGTCTCCCAAAATTTGCCGGTGATTGGGGCCTGCCATTTTCCAGAAAAACTGCGACCTGGCCAGTGACACTTAGCTCTGAGGGTTAAGAGGAGGAAGCGCCATGAATCCCTTCGACACCACAGACACACAGGCCATCACAGACAGCCGCAAGACCGGAACAGACTGTTCACAGCTTTCTTTCAGTCTCCCCACCCCCATGCCTGGTGCAGTCATACAACACACATCTGGAATTAGGACTGGTTCGATGCAGTCAAGCACAGATTGCTTTTTGTGGAAATATTCTGATCTAAGACCCAGGAGGGCAGGGATATTGGGTAATTGCCATCCTTGCAATAAACACATTATGGAAGTTTATAAACTCGCCCTATCTCTTGACTGCTTCGGGCTTCTGGTGTGCCGGGGATGGCTTTGATTTCCAAATCTCTCCGATGACAGGCAGACTTTTCCTCTCTTTGCATTTGCTGTGCGATCTGATAAACACATCTGGGGCAAGTCCTGTTTTGGCTAGCGCGGGGTGGGGGGGGCGGGGGGGGCTGCCCCAAAGAGCGCCGATGACGTGGTCGGGAATAAATGGATCCATCCATGCCAGGGGACCCAATCGGAGTGGGGACGAGTGGAAAAAATCGCACCAGACATTCAGTGCACGTGGTTATCTAATCTCTCTTTAAGACAGAAGAAATTCAAATGAGCTTCTGCCATTAAAACTTTGATTATCAGAAACTTCGTTTTAATCAGCGCTTGCCATAAACCCCATGTGCTGAGCTCACTTGCGTACTTAACATTCCTGATATTATATGCTGTTCCAATTATCCAAATTTTTCTGAAACTCAATTTCCCTGGGCCTCTGTGGCGTGCAGCTAATCAAGCTTTAACTTTTCCAAAAAGTGTTTATCTCCAGCTCGCTCACTTTCCATACTGTGTATGTGTACTCAGATGCCCAGAACTGGGATGCTGGAGAAAGGCAGTCAAACGCACACCCATGGCCCGCCAACTGCAGACGAAGGCACAATGCCCAGAGAACTGTGCTCCACTTGCCGCCCCATCCTTCCAGTGCTTCCTCCCAGGGCTCCCTCCCAGCCCCATATTGACCACCCTAGGCAGAGGGCATGCTCTGTGGCTGGAGACTTGGCCGGTGGCTGAGTTTCCCTGCCCGGCTCTTAGCTGCTCAGAAAGATTAGCTTTTAGGAATGTGGTTAGCACACACTGCGCTCTTAACTCAGCCCAGTATATCACAGCGTACAATCACAGGAAATACTGACTGTCATTACAACGTGCAGGCTCATGCGTTCGTCCCACACAAGCCGCACGTCGCAGACACGCATGACCAATGAATGCCCCTCACTCTGCACACACACTGTATGTGCCCTGCCGTACGTATACTTGGACATCAGTGGGGAGGGGAGAGGATCAACTTGCTTAAGGAAAGCAAAATTCTTTTTAAATCCCTATGGGTACTTTGCTTTCCCTTCTAGGTTCTGTCGACAAGGGTCAGGAATTGTTAAGAAAGTCGATCTTGGCCAGAATCCAAGCACCGGAAGGGTTGGGGCCCCGAGATTGTGTTATTTCAGCCCAGGGAGGGGAGGCCGGCTCGGGCCTGTGTCAGAAGCGGTGCGCTCAGCACCCCCCACGCTGCCTGCCCTATGTCCACTCTGCCTCTTGTGCGCATGCCTCCGCTGTCCCTTTGCCCTTTTAACCAAGCTCTTTCTGTCACTGGAATGTTCTTGCCCCCTTTCTCTGCCTATTGAAATCTTCCCTTTGCATCAAAGCCTCTCTCAGGCTCCACCTCCCCTGAAGAGGCCAGCTGGAAATGATCTCTCTCATTTCAACTCCTTAAAGGCTTTTTTTTTTTCTATAGCACTCACTGGACCCAAAGTAAACAGGGCCATTGGGCATTTGGGGACTTTTTGTACGCATAAGAGCAGCGACTTTGTTTTGTACTTCTCGGCCTCCTGGTGGAGCCTAAATATGATGACTTTACATAATAGGCACTCAACAAATGTTTGTGGCCGAGGACAATGCGCTGTTAGTGCTGTTAATTGAGCACCTACTGTGCGCCACACACCTCATTCTCCCAATGATTCTATGGAGCCCTTTTGGTTCTGATCAAATATGCAAAACTTTAATATGCTCTCTTTATAAAAAATTAAAATTTAATACATAGAGTTAAAAAGTGAAAGTCTCCAGCCCCCCTTCCCCCTGCCCCTCTCTCTCTAGAGATGATCGCCTCTACTACTTTTGTCTACCCTACTTTTGTCTCATATTTACCCACACTTAAAATATTCATATTAGAGTTTTAGATCCATGGAATGGATGTAGTAATACACAGGTGAAATTTCACAAACTTTTCCTTGCTCCCTTCCAGCACCACAGGGATTTGGCCACAGGTTGCTGGGGTCTAGGCAGTGCTGTACCCCTTAGAGTGATCTTTCTGGCTCCTAAATTGAACCTATGGTTGTTATTTGGGAGGCATGCTCTATGGTTCTCAGGGGTTATTCTAGGTAAAGTACTTGGGAGTTGCTTCCGGCAGATATTGGGAGACCATACGGTGTTAGGGAACTAACCTTGGGATTCTCTCAGGTAAAGCCTGTGCTCAACTCTTTCGAGCTCTCTGCCCCAAATTTCACAAACACTTTAAGAGTCCTATTTGTATGTTTTGGGGCCACACTCAGTGGTGTTCAGTGCTTATTCCTGGAAGTGCTTGGGGATGCCAGGGATTGAATCTGGGTCAGTCGCATGCAAGGCAAACATCCTAGTCACTGTTCTATTGCTTTGATTTCAAAATTGCTCCAACAGCAGGCAGACTTTTCCTTTCCCATGCATGATCTGCATGTAAGGCAAGCTCTTAGCCCCTATATGATCTCTACAGCCCCGATTCTTTTTTTTTCTTTCTTGAGATTACACTGAGTGATCTTACTCCTGGCTTTGTACTCAAGGGTCTCTCCTGGTGGGGCTCAGGAGACTATATGTGATGCTGGGGATCAAACTCAGGTCAGTCTTCTGCAAGGTAAGCACACTAGGCACTGTTCTATCTCTATGGCTCCTGGGTTTCACTTCAGTGACCGAGACTCCAGATTTTCGGCTGTGACAAATACCTAGAGGTGACTGTGCTGGGTGACAAGGCTTCTAAACCTGCTCTCAGAAGTCTTCCAGCAGTCTGTCTTGCTTTCTCTATCCCATCTAGCCCAACCTAGAGAGACAAATCTAGCAGTGCAGTGAGATTTTAGATCCTGCCCCACTTAGCTGAGTCAAGATTTGAACCTTTTTACAAAAAAGTGTCTTTCTAGCTGTTAACGTGGACAAATCGATGCCATCTCTCTGGGCTTCCACCTTCTCATCTGTACAGTGGGGGTGGTAAAGTAAGCATCATGTGAGGGCCAGAGAGATGGTCCAGGAGGTAGGGCACTTGGTTTGCATACAGCAGCAGACTTGAATTTGATCCCCAGAATCCCATATGGCCCCTGAGGCACCTCCAGGAGTGATCTTTGAGTGTTGAGCCAGGAAAGATCCCCTAGCACTGCCAGGTATGTCAAAGAAAGAGAAATAAAGAAGAAAGAAAGAAAGAAGGAAGGAAGGAAGGAAGGAAGGAAGGAAGGAAGGAAGGAAGGAAGGGAGGGAGGGAGGGAGGGAGGGAGGGAAGAGGGAGGGAGGGAGAGAGGAAAGAAAGAAAGAAAGAAAGAAAAAAGAAAGAAAGAAAGAAAGAAGGAAGAAAGAAAGAAAAAGGAAGGAAGGAAGGAAGAAAGGGGCCGGCGAGGTGGCGCTAGAGGTAAGGTATCTACCTTGCAAGTGCTAGCCAAGGAAGGACCGTGGTTCAATTCCCCGGTGTCCCATATGGTTCCCCCAAGCCAGGGGCAATTTCTGAACGCTTAGCCAGGAGTAACCCCTGAGCATCAAATGGGTGTGGCCCAAAAAACGGAAAAAAAAAGAAAAGAAGAAAGAGAAAGAAAGAAAGAAAGAGAGAGAGAGAGGGAGGGAGGGAGGGAGGGAGGGAGAGAGAGAGAGAGAGAAAGAAAAGAAAGAAAGAAAGAAAGAAAGAAAGAAAGAAAGAAAGAAAGAAAGAAAGAAAGAAAGAAAGAAAGAAAGAAAGAAAGAAAGAAAGAAAGAAAGAAAGAAAGAAAGAAAGAAAGAAAAAGAAAGAGGGGCCAGAAATGGGTGTGGCCCAAAAAACGGGAAAAAAAAGAAAAGAAGAAAGAGAAAGAAGAAAGAAAGAAAGAAAGAAAGAAAGAAAGAAAGAAAGAAAGAAAGAAAGAAAGAAAGAAAGAAAGAAAGAAAGAAAGAAAGAAAGAAAGAAAGAAAGAGAGGGAGGGGCCGGAGAGATAGCATGGAGGTAAGGCATTTGCCTTACATACAGAAGAATAGTGGTTCGAAACATGACATCCCATATGGTCCCCTGAGCCTGCCAGGAGCGATTTCTGAGCCTAGAGCCAGGAGTAACCCCTGAGCACTGCCGGATGTGACCCGAAAACTAAAAAAAAAAAAAAAAAAAAAAAGAAAGAGGGGCAAGAGAGATAGCACAGTGGTAGGACATTTACTTTGCAGAAGGTGACTCAGGTAGGATGGTGGTTTGAATCCGGCATCCCATATGGTCCCCCAAGCCTGCCAGAAGCAATTTCTGAGTGCAGAACCAGGAGTAACCTCTGAGCATCGCCAGATAAAAACAAACAGACAAACAAACAAAAATAACCAAAAAGAAAGAAAGAAAGAGAGAAAGAAAAGAAAGTATCATGCCTCCTTTACAGGGTGGTTGTATGAAACGAGTATGATCCACAAAGCACTTAGCAGAGTAACATCTGTACATATTGCTTTTGTTAGACTCAGGCATTTCCATGAGCTCTCTTGGGCATGCCCCCCCAAACTACCCCCTTAGAGTTTTCAGGCACACATCGTGGTTTTCAATGACATTGAGGTCTCAGGAAACCACTGAAACAGCCCTGGGACCTGGCTCAAGAGGTCAACTGCTTGCCTTGCCTTTGAGGTTCCGAGTTCAATTCCTGGCTTTGCATTGCTTCTTTAGATGCTCTGGGAGGGGCAGGGCCCTCAGAACTACTCCCTTTTTAGGCTTTTTTTTGTGGGGAGTCACACCCGGCTGCAATCAGGGGTTTTCCTGGCTCTACGCCCAGAAGTTGCTCCTGGTAGGCTCAGGAGACCATATGGGATGCCGGAATTTGAACCACCACCCTTCTGCATGCAAGGCAAATGACCTACCTCCAAGCTATCTCTCCAGCCTCAGAACTACCCCTTTGAAAAGGCAGAAAAGAAGATCGACTTTAGTTGTGATCATCCATTGAACATTGGTTAGACTGACAGATGGCCAGAAGTTGATCTAGGCCAAAAAGCCAGTTCAAGATGGTTGCTTTTGAGCGTGTCCTGTTTCTCTGCTGTGATTGTTCTAGAAGACAGCTTGTGCATGTTGGAGAATGGTTCTTTGCTGACAGAACAGCTGGGCTCAGTGCTAATGGCTTGGGGAGATTGGCAATCTACCTCTCCACCTGCCCCCTTTCTGGGATGACCTGCATGCAATAAAAGATAGGGGGACCATAAAGGCCTGTCTCTGCTCAGAGGGATGAAGACTTTGGGCCAATTCCTGTCTATGCATGGCTTCCTCTGACCTCTTCCTTCCCTCCATCCCTTATCCTCCATTGCGTTCTCCTCCTTCCTTGTGCCAAAAGCTGAATATGATTCTTATCTGAGACATATCTGTGACCTATGGTACTAACTCAGAAATGTATGGACACTGTTGCCAGAGCTGTCCCTTGGCTCCTCTGTGTCCCTCTTAAGTCAGGATTTCCTAGAGATGGCCAAAAGCACAGGAAAAATGCTTCACATCACTAATCATCAGGGAGATGCAAATCAAAACAACAATGAGTTACCATCTCATACCACAGAGACTGGCACACATCACAAAAAACAAGAATAATCAGTGTTAGCGGGGATGTGGGGAGAAAGGGACTCTCATTCACTGCTGGTGAGAATGCAGACTGGTCCAGCCTTTTTTGGAAAACAATATTAACATTGAGCTTCCATATGACCCAACAATACCACTCTGGGGGGAAGGGAAGCGATAGCACAGCAGTAAGGCTGTATTGATAGGTATTATAACCAAAGTTCTCTGTGAGAGAAGAGGGACAACCCAAGGTAAAGCCCAAATAGGAGTACTAATTACAGGGGATAGGGATGTGTGGTGGGATGTGGCCCCTTTGTGCTGTCCTTCCCCACCTTTGGTGCGGTGTCTCTGTCTCTAGCCTCAAGAAGAATCCCTGGAACAATCACTGTACAGGACTCCCTGAAACAAATAGCTCTACAGGGGTCCCTTCTACTAAGTGGTTCAGCAGAGGGCATCCAACAATTAACCAATCTCCATAGTATTCATTAGGGGACATTTGCTATTTACATTTTATGCTTTGTGCTTGTTTTGGGACCATACCTGGTGATGCTCACAGCTTACTCCTGGCTCTACACTCAGGAATTACTGATGGCAGGTTCTAGGGACCTTATGGAGTGCTGGGATCAAACCTGGGACAAAGGTTTGCATAGCAAGCACCCCACTCATTGTGATGGCTCCCATTTTAATGGATTTTGATAAAAGCATAATGACATGTGTCCATTACATTAGTATCACCTAGCAAAGTTTCCGTGACTAGACTTCTAATGTATATCATCTAATCATCTTCCTTTATGATTCCCAACACCCTGGGTACCTGCCAGCTTTTTATTTAGCTTTTATTTGTTCCCCTTGCTAGGGACCCCAGACTGTGGAGGTGATTACATGTGGTATTCTATTAAGCTCTGGGCCTTACACTTGCCCAAGCCACAATCCTCAGCCATTGAGCTGTCTTCTGTCCCTTTCTTTCTGGGTATAACAAACAGCAGTACTATCCTGATCATCTCAGTGCATAGAGTGACACTGGAATTTGAACTCAAGACCTTGTGTTCCAGCTATTCAGTCGTCTTCTGGGTTCAACCACTAAACTTCTGCAGCCTTTCCCAGAACATCATAGTGGAATCATGCTTCATGCTGTATAAAGTCTTTTTCTATATTTTATTTAAACACCTTGATTACATACATGATTTTGTTTGGGTTTCAGTCATTTAAAGAACACCACCCATCACCAGTGCAACATTCCCATCACCAATGTCCCAAATCTCCCTCCTCCCCACCCGACCCCTGCCTGTACTCTAGACCGGCTTTCCATTTCCCTCATACATTCTCATTATTAGGACAGTTCAAAACGTAGTTATTTCTCTAACTAAACTCATCACTCTTTGTGGTGAGCTTCCTCAGGTGAGCTGTAACTTCTAGCTCCTTTCTCTTTTGTATCTGAAAATTATTATTGCAAGAATGTCTTTCATTTTTCTTAAAACCCATAGATGACTGAGAATATTCTGCGTCTTTCTCTCTATTTCTGACTTATTTCACTCAGCATAATAGATTCCGTGTACATCCATGTATAGGAAAATTTCATGACTTCATCTCTCCTGACAGCTGCTTAATATTCCATTGTGTATATGTACCACAGTTTCTTTAGCCATTCGTCTGTTGAAGGGCATCTTGGTTGTTTCCAGAGTCTTGCTATGGTAAATAGTGCTGCGATGAATATAGGTGTAAAGAAGGGGGTTTTGTATTGTATTTTTGTGTTCCTAGGTTATATTCCTAAGAGTGGTATAGCTGGATGGTATGGAAGCTCGATTTCCAGTTTTTGGAGGAATCTCCATATTGCTTTCCATAAAGGTTGAACTAGACGGCATTCCCACCAGCAGTGGGTAAGAGTTCCTTTCTCTCCACATCCCCACCAACACTGTTTATTCTCATTCTTTGTGATGTGTGCCATTCTCTGTGGTGTGAGGTGGTACCTCATAGTTGTTTTGATTTGCATCTCCCTGATGATTAGTGATGTGGAGCATTTTTTCATGTGTCTTTTGGCCATTTGTATTTCTTCTTTGTCAAAGTGTCTGTTCATTTCTTCTCCCCATTTTTTGATGGGATTAGATGTTTATTTTTCTTGTAAATTTCTGTCAGTGCCTGTATATTTTGGAGATTAGCCCCTTATCTGATGGGTATTGAGTGAATAGTTTCTCCCACTCAGTGAGTGGCTCTTGTATCCTGGGCACTATTTCCTTTGAGGTGCAGAAGCTTCTCAGCTTAATATATTCCCATCTGTTAATCTCTGCTTTCACTTGCTTGGAGAATGCAGTTTCCTCCTTGAATATGCCTGTAGTCTCAATGTCGTGGACTGATTTGCCTATGTGTTGTTCTATATGTTTTATGGTTTCGGGTCTGATATCAAGGTCTTTCATTCATTTGGATTTAAACTTCATACATGATGTTAGCTGGGGGTCTAAGTTCAATTTTTTGCAAGTGGCTAGCCAGTTGTGCCAACACCACTTGTGTGATTTTTTGCTCCTTTATCAAACATTAGGTGATTGTATGCCTGGAGAACATTTTCTGAGTATTCAAGCCTATTCCACTGATATGAGGGCTTGTCCTTATTCCAATATCATGCTGTTTTGATAACTATTGCTTTGTAGTAAAGTTTAAAGTTGGGGAAAGTAATTCCTCGCATATTCTTTTTCCCAATGATAGCTTTAGCTATTCTAGGGTGTTTATTGTTCCAAACGAATTTCAAAAGTGCCTGATCCACTTCTTTGAAGAATGTCATGGGTATCTTTAGAGGAATCACATCAAATCTGTATAATGCCTTGGGGAGTATTGCCATTTTGATTATCTTAATCCTGCCAATCCATGAGCAGGGTATGTGTTTCCATTTCTGCGTGTCCTCTCTTATTTCTTGGAGCAGAGTTTTATAGTTTTCTTTGTATGGGTCCTTCACATTTTTAGTCAAGTTGATTCCAAGATATTTGAGTTTGTGTGGCACTATTGTGAATGGAGTCATTTTCTTAATGTCCATTTTTCCTTATTACTATTGGTGTATAGAAAGTCCATTGATTTTTGTGTGTTAATTTTGTAGCCTGCCACCTTGCTATATGAGTCTATTGTTTCTAGAAGCTTTTTGGTAGAGTCTTTAGGGTTTTCTAAGTAGAGTATCATGTCATCTGCAAACAGTGAGAGCTTGACTTCTTCCTTTCCTATCTGGATTCCCTTGATATCTTTTTCTTGCCTAATTGCTATAGCAAGTATTCCGGTGCTATGTTGAATAGGAGTGGTGAGAGAGGACAGCCTTGTCTTGTGCCATAATTTAGAGGGAAGGCTTTTAGTTTTTCTCCATTGAGGATAATATTTGCCACTGGCTTGTGGTAGATGGCCTTAACTATATTGAGAAAGGTTCCTTCCATTCCCATCTTGCTGAGAGTTTTGATCAAGAATGGGTGTTGGACCTTATCAAATGCTTTCTCTGCATCTATTGATATGATCATGTGATTTTTATTTTTCTTGTTGTTGATGTTGTGTATTATGTTGATAGATTTACGGATGTTAAACCATTCTTGCATTCCTGGGATGAAACCTACTTGATCGTAGTGGATAATCTTCTTAATGAGGCATTGAATCCTATTTGCCAGGATTTTGTTGAGGATCATTGCATCTGCATTCATCAGCGATATTTGTCTATAATTTTCTTTTTTCATAGCATCTCTGTCTGGTTTAGGTATCAAGGTGATGTTGGCTTCATAAAAGCTATTTGGAAGTGTTTCTGTTTGTTCAATTTCGTCTTGCCAGGATTGGTAGTAGTTCCTCCTGGAAAGTTTGAAAGAATTCATTAGTGAATCCATTTTGGCCTGGGCTTTTGTTTTTGGGCAGATATTTGATTACCATTTTAATTTCATCAATAGTGATGGGGGAGTTTAGATATGCTACATCCTCTTCCTTCAACCGTGGAAGATTATAAGAGTCCAAGAATTTATCCATTTCTTCCAGGTTCTCATTTTTAGTGGCATAGATTTTCTCAAAGTAGTTTCTGATTACCCTTTGAATCTCTGCCATATCAGTAGTGATCTCTCCTTTTTCACTCCTAATACGAGTTACCAAGTTTCTCTCTCTCTTTCTTTGTTAGTTTTGCCAGTGGTCTGTCAATCTTGTTTATTTTTTCAAAGAACCAACTTCTGCTTTCGTTGATCTTTCGGATTGTTTTTTGGGTTTCCACTTCGTTGATTTCTGCTCTCAGCTTTGTTATTTCCTTCTTTCTCCCTATTTTTGGGTCCTTTTGTTGAGCACTTTCTAGTTCTATTAGCTGTGTCATTAAGCTACTCAGGTAAGCTCCTTCTTCCTTCCTGATGTGTGCTTGCAAAGCTATAAATTTTTCTCTCAGTACTGTTTTTGCTGTGTCCCATAAGTTCTGATAGCTTTTTTTTTTTTTTTTTTGGTTTTTGGGCCACACCCGGTGGTGGTCAGGGGTTACTCCTGGCTGTCTGCTCAGAAATAGCTCCTGGCAGGCACAGGGGACCATATGGGACACTGGGATTCGAACCAACCACCTTTGGTTCTGGATAGGCTGCTTGCAAGGCAAACGCTGTGCTATCTCTCCCGACCCAAGTTCTGATAGTTTGTGTCTTTTTTGTCATTTGTTTCCAGGAACCTTTTGATTTCCTCCTTGATTTCATCTTGGACCCACTGGTTATTCAGTATGAGGCTGTTTAACTTCCAGGTGTTAAAGTTTTTCTTCTGTGTCCCTTTGGAATTCACAAATAATTTCAGAGCCTTGTGGTCAGCGAAGGTAGCCTGCAAAATTTCTATTCTCTTGATATTATGGAGGTATGCTTTATGTGCCAGCATGTTGGAGAATGTCCCATGTACATTGGAGAAGAATGTTTATCCAGGTTTCTGGGGATGGAGTTCCTATATATATCCACTAGGCCTCTTTCTTCCATTTCTCTTTTAAAGTCTAATATATTCTTGTTGGGTTTCAGTCTGGTTGACCATCCAGTGTTGACTATCCAGTGTTGACAAAGCCGTGTTGAGGTCCCCCACATTTATTTTGTTGTTATTGATATTACTTTTCAGATTTATCAACAATTGTAATAAATATTTTGCTGGCCCCTCATTCGGTGCATATATGTTTAGGAGAGTTATTTCTTCCTGCTCTACATACCCCTTGATTAATATAAAATGTCCATCTTTGTCCCTTACAACCTTCCTGAGTATAAAGTTTGCATTATCTGATATTAGTATGGCCACTTCAGCTTTTTTATGGGTGTTGTTTGCTTGGATAATTTTTCTCCAGCCTTTTATTTTGAGTCTATGTTTGTTCTGACTATTCAGGTTCGTTTCTTGTAGGCAGCAGAAGGTTGGATTGAGTTTTTTTGATCCATTTAGCCACTCTGTGTCTCTTAACTGGTGCATTTAGTCCATTGATGTTGAGAGAAAGAATTGTCTTGGGATTTAATGCCATCTTCATATTGAAATTTGGTGTGTCTTTTGGTTAGTCTTGTCTTAAATTAGGTCTTTCATTTTTCTTTCTTTTTTTTTTCAGTTTTTTTTCTTAAGACTGGTTTAGAGTCTGTAAAGTTTCTGAGCTGTTTTTGTCTGTGAAACCATGTATTCTTCCGTCAAACTGGAAAGTGAGTTTTGCTGGGTACAGTATTCTAGGTGAAGCATTCATTTCATTCAGTCTAGTCACAATATCCCACCACTGCTTTCTGGCCTTGAGTGTTTCTGGTGACAGGTCTGCTGTAAATCTCAAGGATGCTCCTTTGAATGTAATTTCCCTTTTTGATCTTGCTGTTTTCAGAATTCTGTCTCTATCTGTGGGATTCGTCATTGTGACTAGGATGTGTCTTGGGGTATTTTTTCTGGGGTCTCTTTTGGTTGGTAATCTTTGAGCATGCAGGATTTGATCACACATATTCTTTAGCTCTGGAAGTTTCTCTTTAATGATGTTCTTGACCATTGATTCTTCCTGGAAATTTTCTTCCTGGGTCTCTAAGACTCCAATGATTCTTAAGTTGTTTCTGTTGAGCTTATCATAGACTTCTATTTTCATCTGTTCCCATTCTTTGACTAATTTTTCCATTGTCTGTTCATTTGCTTTAAGTTTTTTTTCCAATCTCTCCCGCTGTATGGAATTGTTATTTATCTCATCTTCCACAGCACCATGTCAATTCTCAGCTTCTGATACCCTGTCCCAGAGCTTATCCATTTTGTCATTCACTTCGTTTACTGACTTTTTCAGGCCTGTTAGTTGACATGTTATTTCAGTTTGGAGTTTTGTGATTTCTGTCTTCATATTTTCTTGGTTCTTATTAGTGTTCTGTTCAATTCGATCCATGGTTTCTTTGAGTTCTTTGAGCATCTTCCATATTGCTTGTCTAAAGTTCTTATCTGAGAGGTTGATTAGTTGGTTGGTCATTATCTGGTCATCAGAATTGTCATCTTCATTCTTTATGTCTGATGCTGGCCTGCATTGTTTCCCCATTGTCACACTTGTATTGTGGGTTTTTTTACGTGTTGTGGTGGTATTCATTGGCTAAATGATGTAGGCAGCCACACTCTTCTGGCTCCACCCTTTCTGGATGGGTCGACTTGCCTCAAAGGGAGGCGAGTCTGGGGCCGGGTAGGTGGCGCTGGAGGTAAGGTGTCTGTCTTGCAAGCGCTAGCCAAGGAAGGACCGCGGTTCGATCCCCCGGCGTCCCATATGGTCCCCCCAAGCCAGGGGCGATTTCTGAGCGCTTAGCCAGGAGTAACCCCTGAGCGTCACAAGGTGTGGCCCAAAAACCAAAAAAAAAAAAAAAAAAAAAAAAAAAAAAAAGGGAGGCGAGTCCTTTGTGGATGAAGCCCCACACAGGATCAAATCTTAGGCCGGAGCACACAACAGAGAAGACAGTCCGGAGAGAAATGCTGGGCTTCACTGATCCAGCACAGTTCTTAGTGTGATTTTTTCTTCTTGTTGCGATGGTGTTCTTTCCTTAGAAAGAGCGCAGGGCCGCGTAGCGAAGCCGAGTGGCCATGCTCTTCTGGAGCCTCTTTTCGGCCCACTCCCAAGAGGTTCATGCGACAGGACAGTAGACAGACACACACAGGCAGCACTCACAATTTTTCACAGTCGGACCCCACTGGGCAGGTGTAGTTTTGTAGATTTTTCCAGCCTGACATCACAAACAGGTGACCTGGCATCTGCAAAGTACTGCTTATAGCCGGTTTTCACTTTATCGAGCAGTTCTTTGGCGTTCCCGCCCTAGAATTGGCCTCTGGGAGAGCGAGTTTTCTGGAGCCTCTTTTTGGCCCACTCCCAAGAGGTTCACATGACAGGACAGTAGACAGACACACACAGGCAGCACTCACAATTTTTCACAGTCGGGCCCCACTGGGCAGGCGTAGTTTTTCGTACAAAGCCTTTTGAGACTGGTTTCTTCCACTTTATACTAAGTATTTCATGTCTATTTAAGGTTTAATAGCTCCTTTTCTTTTAGAGCTGAGTTAGAAAAATTCAGTTATGGGGCCGGAGAGATAGCACAGCGGCGTTTGCCTTGCAAGCAGCCGATCCAGGACCAAAGGTGGTTGGTTCGAATCCCGGTGTCCCATATGGTCCCCCGTGCCTGCCAGGAGCTATTTCTGAGCAGACAGCCAGGAGTAACCCCTGAGCACCGCCGGATGTGGTCCAAAAACAAAAACAAACAAACAAACAAAAATAGTGACACTAGTGCTGCCCAGATATGTGGGCTTGAAAGTTCAGTGCTAGGTTCAGCATTATAGGGCTTGGGGCCTGGAGGTGCGGTGTGTGTGTGTGTGTGTGTGTGTGTGTGTGTGTGTGTGTGATGTAAGGTTTAAGCTTATCCACAGGTCCCTGGACATTCCAGGCTGTGCTCCATTCCCCTGTGCCATATTCCTAGTCCCAGGTTAATTTCTTTGTGTGTTATTTGAGGGCTCATGGGCAAATCCCAGTACATTGTTTGGGGTTGTTCCAGCTGGTGTTTGGGGGTGGGGATTATGCAGCAGTATTGGGGACTGAACCTCAGTCTTTGAGCTAGTCTTTCCCAGTTCATTCATTCTTTTTTTTTTTTGAGTCACATTTGGCGATATTCCAGAATTACTCTGCTTTGCACTCAAGAATTACTCCTGTTGGTGCTAGAGCCAACATATGGGTACAAGGCCAGCACCCTATCCTCTGTTCTATTGCTCAAGCCCATTCATTCATTTATTTTTTAATGGCAAGTTCAAAATATAGGAGACCCATAGGCTGGTGTGGGAGGCCTGGGCTGGTGCCTCAGGCACTGAGTGTGGAACATGGAGACAGGGAGGAGGTGGAAGTGGGATCCACCATCCATGCTTTCCTTTGTCCCTTCTGTGTGCTTGTATTTGGAGTTTTGCTTTGGCAGCACATTTCTGAATGAATGTTCCAGTGCACAGGCTGCTTCCCAGAGGAGCCCGAGCCAGGGCTTGGCTGATCTGGCTGGTTTCTGAGTCACAATGTATTTTCTGTCCACAGAATAGGAGGATGGAGGTGCTGGCTTCTTGATTCCATGCCCCACCCTTAAAAGGAGGACTCTCTGGGCTGTGGCAACAAATGTGGCTAATGGGGAGGTGGTGGAGGGGAACAGAGATGAGGGCAGGACAGAGGTTGAGTGAGAAAATGGCGATAAGAATGTACCTAAATAGAAGCTGAGGCTGAAATGGAGGTGATGAGAAAGCATGAGGAGAGACAGTAGAGTTGAATTCTAGGGAGCCCAGGGGACAGAGAAGAGAGAGGAGGAGAAGAAAGATGGGGGAGTTGGGAACAAGAAGAAGAGAAAAAAAGAGGGGTAGGGGGCAGTGAGGAAGCAACAGAAGAGAAATCCAAGAAGATATCAGGGACCAGGGAGTTGGTGTAAAGGGCTGCACGGGAGTTGTGTCATCACCACCACATGGCTTGTGAAGTGTCCCATTATAGTTTTTTTTTATTATTTACTTATTTATTTATTTGGATCACACCCAGTGGTGCTCAGGGGTTACTCCTGGCTCTGCGCTCAGAAATTGCTCCTGTCTTGGGAGACCATATGTGATGATGGGATTCCAACACCATTGTCCTGGATTGGCTGTGTGCAAGGCAAATGCCCTACTGCTGTGCTATCCCACTAGCCCCCTCATTATAGTTTTTAAAACCTTTAAGTTATGGCATTGTGATTTACAATGCTGTTCACAATAGAGTTTCAGGTAGACAATGTCCCAACACTAATCCCACCACCAGTATCACCTTCCCCCATCAGGTTTCCTACAATTTTCTAGTGTGTCTCTGCGACAGATACTTGTTTGTTTGTTTGGTGTGTGTGTGTGTGTGTGTGTGTGTGTGTGTGTGTGTGTGTTTGGATACTTCCCCCCCTCAGTGATACTTAGGGGTCACTCCTGGCTCTGTATTCAGGAATTACTCCTAATGAACTCAGGAGACCATATAGGAAGTCGGGGATCAAACCCAGGTCAGCCGCTTACAAGGCACATGGCTACCTGCTGTACTATCGCTGTGACTCCAAACAGGTACTTTTGATAGTTTGGCTGTTGTAGTTTGGGTGTCCTGCTTATAGTGTTATTTGCTCTGTGGATTGCATATATACACATATACATATACATCATATATATATATACATATACATATGCACCTCTGTACCCCTATCTTCTGCCTTCTGTCCCCATTATGTCCTATTGGCCTCTTCTTACTTCCCTTCTCTATTTCTTTCCTTCTCATCATTCTGATTTCTGTAGGATTACTCCGGGTAATACTTAGTCAACTGGTTCACTGCAAAGACCCGAGGATATGGTGCTGCTCTGGTCCTGCAGTGCCAGGGGCAATCCCATTGCTCAAGTGACCTCAGGGGCCATAAGGACTATGCAGGTTTGGTGTTAAGGGCTTTCAGGGCTGCATCTGGCAGTGTTAGGCGTGAGCATGGGATTTTGGGGTTCAAACTCTGTTCTGACTTATGAAAAACATAATTTGATCTCTAAGCCATCTTCCCAGTTCTTAAGTTGTTTTTATTTTTTATTTTTATTTTTTTAGCTACATTTGGTGAAGATTTTGGGTTACTCCTGGTTCTGAGGTCATGAATCACCTTTTTTATTATAAACTCTTTATTTAAGCCTCATGATTACAAGCATGATTGTAGTTGGGTTTCAGTCATTAAACAGAACATCCCCCTTCATCAGTGCAACATTCACACCACCATTGTCCCACTCTTTCCTTCCCAACTCCTGCCTGCATTCGAGACAGGCATTCTACTCTCACTAATTAAGATGGTCATATCTGTTAGTGTAGTTATTTCCCCAACTGAACTCACCACTCTTTGTGGTGAGCTTCATGTTGTGAGCCGGTCCTTCAGGCCCTCTTCTCTATTGTCTCTGGGCATTATTACAATAATGTCCTTAATTTTTCTTAAAGCCCATAGATGAGTGAGACTATTCTGTGTCTATCTCTCTCCCTCTGACTTAGTTCACTCAGCATAATAGATTCCAAAATAGATTTTATGTCTGGGGAACATTCTCTGAATACTCAATTCTATTCCACTGGTCTGAGGATCTGTCTTTATTCCAAGTACATCCAAGTAAAGGAAAATTTCATGACTTCATCTCTCCTGACAGCTGCATAATATTCCACTGTGTATATATAGTTTCTTTAGCCATTCATCTGTTGAAGGGCATCATGGTTGTTTCCAGAGTCTGGCTATTGTAAATAGCGCTGCAATGAATATAGATGTGAGGAAGGGATTTTTAAATTCAATTTTTGTGTTCCTAGGGTATATCCCGAAGAGTGGTATAGCTGGATCATATGGGAGCTCAGTTGCCAATTTTTTTGAGGAATCTCCAAATCGTTTTCCATAAAGGCTGCACTAGACGGCTTTCCCACCAACAGTGAATCAGAGTTCTTTTCTCTTCACATCCCCACCAGCACTGATTGTTTGTGTGTGTGTGTGTGTGTGTGTGTGTGTGTGTGTGTGTGAGTGTGAGTGTGTGATGTGTGCCAGTCTCTGTGGCATGAGATGGTAACTCATAGTTGTTTTATTTCCATCTCCCTGATGATTAGTGATGTGGAGCATTTTTTTTCATGTGCCTTTTGGCCATTTGTATTTCTTCTTTAAGGAAATGTTGTTTATTTCTTCCCATTTTTTTTTTTTTTTGGTTTTTGGGCCACACCTGGCGTTGCTCAGGGGTTACTCCTGGCTGTCTGCTCAGAAATAGCTCCTGGCAGGCACAGGGGACCATATGGGACACTGGGATTCGAACCAACCACCTTTGGTCCTAGATCGGCTGCTTGCAAGGCAAATGCTGCTGTGCTATCTCTCCGGGCCCTTCTTCCCATTTTTTATGGGATTAGATTTTTTTCTTGTTAAGTTCTGTCAATACCTTGTATATTTTGAATATTAACCCCTTATCTGATGGATTTTTGGTGAATATTTTCTCCCATTCTGTGGGTGGATTTTGTATCCTAGGCACTATTTCCTTTGAGGTGTAGAAGCTTCTTAATATATTTCCATCTGTTTATCTCTGCTTCCACTTGTTTGGAAAGTGCTGTTTCCACCTTGAAAATGTCTTTAGTCTCAATGTCATGGAGTTTTTTTTTTAACTAGGTATTGTTCTATATACCTTATGGTTTCAGGCCTGATATCAAGGTCTTTAATCCATTTGGATTTTACCTTTGTGCATGGTGTTACATGAGGGTCTGAGTTCGATTTTTTTGCAAGTGGCTAAACAGTTGGGCCAATGCCACTTGTTGAAGAGGCTTTCCTCGCTCCATTTTGGATTTCTTGCCCCTTTATCAAAAATTAGTTGATTTTATGTCTGGGGAACATTCTCTGAATACTCAATTCTATTCCACTGGTCTGAGGATCTGTCTTTATTCCAATACCATGCTGTTTTAGTAATGATTGCTTTGTAATACAATTTAAAACTGGGGAAAGTAATGCCTCTCATACTTCTTTTCTCAAGGATTGCTTTAGCTATTCATGGGTGTTTGTTGTTCCAAATGAATTTCAGGAGTGTTTGATTAACTTTATTGAAGAATGTAGTGGGTATCTTTAGAGGTATTGCATTAAATCTGTACAATGCTTTGGGAAGTATAGCCATTTTAATTATATTAAGCCTGACAATCCATGAACAGTGTATGTGTCTCCATTTCCTTGTGTCCTCTTTTATTTCTTGAAGCAGGCTTTTGTAGTTTTCTTTGTATAGATCCTTCACCTTTTTAGTTAAATTGACTCCAAGATATTTGACTTTGTGTGGCACTAATGTGAATGGGGTTATTTTATTAATGTGCATTTCTTCTCTAACATTATTGTTGTATGAGAAGGCCATTGATTTTTGTGTGGTAATTTTGTAGCCTGCCACTTTGCTATATTGATCTATTGTTTCTAGAAGCTTTTTGGCAGAGTCTTTAGGGTTTTCTAAATGTAGTATCATGTCATCTACAAAAAGTGAGAGCTTGACTTCTTCCTTTCTTATCTGGATGCCTTTGATATCTTTTTCTTGCCTAATTGCAAGGGCAAGTAATTCCAGTACTATGTTGAATAGGAAGGGTGAGAGAAGGCAGCCGTGTTGTACTAGATTTGAGAGGAAAGGCTTTTAATTTATCTTTATTGAGAATAATATTTGCCATTGTCTTGTGGTAGATGGCCTTGACTATATTGAAAAAAGTTCCTTCCATTCCCATCTTGATGAGAGCTTTTATCAAGAATGAGTGTTGCACCTTATCGAATGCTTTCTTTGCATCTATTCATACGATCATATGATTTTTTCTTTTTGTTGATATGGTGTATTATGTTGATTGATTCAAGTATGTTAAACCATCCATACATTCCTGGGATAAAACCTACTTGGTCATGGTGAAATGACCTTCTTGATGAGGCATTGGATCCTATTTGCCAGAATTTTGTTGAGGATCTTTGCATCTGTGTTCATCAGGGATATTGGTCTGTAATTTTCTCTTTTGGCAGCATCTCTGTCTGGTTTGGGTACCGAGGGGATGTTAGCTTCATAGAAACTATTTGGAAGTGTTTCTGTTTCTTCAATTATATGAAAGAGCCTGAAAAGGATCGGTAGTAGTTCCTCTTGAAAGGTTTGAAAGAATTCATTAGTGAAACCATCTGGGTCTGGGCTTTTGTTTTTGGGAAGACTATTGATTACCATTTTAGTTTCCTCAACAGTGATGGGGCTGTACATCATCCTTATTCAACCATTGAATGTTATAAGAGTCCAAGAATTTATCCATTTCTCCAGGTTCTCATGTTTTGTTTCATAGAGTTTCTCAAAGTAGTCTCTGATTACTCTTTGAATCTCTGCAATATCTGTAGTGACCTCCCCCTTTTCATTTCTAATCCAGTTTATCATGTTTCTTTCTCTTCCTTTCTTTGTGAGTTTTACCAGTGGTTTATCAATCTTGTTTTGTTCTTTTTTTCCGGGCGGGGGTAAACCCGGCAGCACTCAGGGGTTGTTCCTGGCTCTGTGCTCAGAAATCGCTCCTGGCAGGCATGGGGATGATATGGTATATCGGGATTCCAACCACCGTTGGTCCTGTGTTGGCCGCTTACAAGGCAAACACCCTACCACTATGCTATCTCTCCGGTCCTGGTTTATCAATATGTTTATCTTTTCAGGAATCAATTTTTGATTTCCTTTATCTTTCAAATTGTTTTTTTAATTTCCACTTCATTGGTTTCTGCTCTAATCTTTGTTATTTCCACCTGTCTACCTATTTTTGGTTCTTTGTTGATCATTTTCTAATTTTATTAGCTGCATCATTAAGCTATTTAGATAGGCCCCTTCTTCCTTCCTGATGTGTGCTTGCAAAGCTATAAATTTATCTCTCAGTACCGCTTTTGTTGTGTTCTATAAATTTTTTTTGGGGGGGGGTCACACCAGGCAGCGCTCAGGGGTTACTCCTGGCTCTATGCTCAGAAATCGCTCCTAGCTGGCTTGGAGGACCATACGGGATGCTAGGTTTTTGGGTCAAACCCAGAGTGCTCAGAGGTTATTCCTGTCTCTATGGTCAGAAATCACTCCTAGCAGGCTCAGGGGACCATACGGGATGCCAGTATTCGAACCACCGTCCTTCTGCATACAAGGCAAAAGCCCTACTTCCATGCTATTTTTCCAGACTCCTGTGTCCCATAAATTTTGATAATTTGTGTCTTCATTGTCATTTGTTTCCATGAATGTTTTGATTTTCTCTTTGATTTAATCTGTTACTCACTGGTAACAGTAGTAAGCTGTTTTAATTTCCAAGTGTTAAAGTTTGTCTTCTGTGTCCCTTTGTAGTTTATGTCTAATTTCAATGCCTTATGATCAGCAAAGGTAGTCTGCATGATTTTTTTCTTTTTTTTTCTTTTCTTTTCTTGTTTTTTTTTTTTTTTTGAGGGGGGTGAAGGGTCACACCCAGCAGCGCCCAGGGCTTACTTCTGGCTCTATGCTCAGAAATCGCTCCTGGCAGGCTCAGGGAATCATATGGGATGCCGGAATTAGAACCACTGACCTACTACATGCAAGGCAAATGCCTAACCTCCATGCTGTCTCTTCAGCCCCAGTCTGCATGATTTCTAACTTCTTAATTTTATGAAGGTATGTTTTATGGGCCAGCATGTGGTTTATCCTAGAGAATGACCCATGTCCATTGGAATAGAATGTGTATCCAAGTTTCTGCGGATGGAGTGCACTATATATATTTCCTAGTCCACTTTCTTCCACTTCTCTCTTTTTTTGTGTGGTTTTTGGGTCACACCCAGCAGTGATCAGGGGTTATTCCTGGCTCCAGGCTCAGAAATTGCTCCTGGCAGGCACGGGGAACCATATGGGATGCCAAGATTTGAACCGATGACCTCCTGCATGAAAGGCAATTGCCTTACCTCCATGCTATCTCTCCGGCCCCTTCCACTTCTCTTTTTAGAGTTAGTATATTTTTGTTGGGTTTCAGTCTGTTTGACCTATCAAGGCAGTGTTGAGGTATCTCACAATTATTTTGTTGCTACTGATATCGTTTTTCAGATTTGTCAACACTTGTATTAAATATTTTGCTGGTTCCTCATTGGGTGAATATATGTTTAGGAGTGTGAATTCTTCCTGTTGTACATATCCCTTGATTAGTATGAAATGTCCATCTTTGTTCCTTATAACATTTCTTATCTAATGTTTATGTTATCTGATATTAATATGGCCATTCCAGCCTATTTAAGGGTGTTGTTTGCTTGGATGATTTTCCTCCAGCCTTTCCTTTTGAGTCTATGTTTGTTCTGACTATTCAGACGTGTTTTTTTTTAGGCAGCAAAACGTTGGATTCAGTTTTTTGAACCATTTTGCATCTCTGTGTGTCTTAACTGGTGCATTTAGTCCATTGACATTGAGAGAGACAAATGTCATGGGGTTTAGTGTCATCTTTGTGTAGAAGTTTGTTGGCCAGTGTTGTCTTAAAGTAGACCTTTCAGTTTTTCTTTTAAGGCTGGATTTGAGTCTGCAAAGTTTCTGAGCTGTTGTGTATCCATGAAGCTATGTATACTTTTTTAAACCTGAAAGTGAGTCTGGATGGATGCAGTATTCTAGGTGAAACATTCATTTCATTGAGTTTTGTCACTATGTCCTACCACTACCTTCTGGCCTTGAGGGTTTCTTGTAACAGGTCTGCTGTAAATATTAAGTATATTCCTTTAATGTAATTTCCCTTTTTGATCTTGCTGCTTTCAGTATTCTAACCCTATCTGTGGGATTCCTCATCGTGACTAGGATGTGTCTTGGGATACTTTCCTTTGGATCTCTTTTAGCTGGTACTTTTCAGGCATGCAGAATTTGGTTGCATGCAGTCTTTGCCTCTGGGAGTTTCTCTGAAATGATATCCTTGATGGCTGATTCTTCCTGGGGATTTTCTTCTTGGGTCTCTGGGACTCCAATGATTCTTATGTTGTTTCTGTTGAGCTTATCAAAGACCTTTATTTATTTATTATTATTATTTAAAGAAAACGCATCACATAGTTGACATAACTTATCATAATACATTTGTTTCAAGATGACCAAAAGCAAAGTTATTAAAAAATAGAAAAATAGAAAAAAACTAAAGAGATGAAAGAGAAAGAAAAGAAGAAAAAGTTCAGTAGCAAGTATATTTTTGAAAATTATTGAATCGCCAATGAACTTATTAAAGCACTAGCAGAAGGTTTAGTAATCTCTTCTATTTTAAGCATAAGAGTTAAAAAATACAGTAAAAATGGTGCGAGAGTGGCAATTTTTGTTGTTTGCATAAGGCCAGCAAAATATAAGAGGAATGGAATGGAAAATCCTTGGCCCAAATACAAGAAGACCTTACCCCTGAAGTTTTCTGGCAAAAGACCAACTCTAGGCTCCAAGTATATTAAGTTATTCAAATAGAGTCATTCTCTGTGGTCTCAGTATAATTTTTTTTTGCACATTCGCTGTTGTTGGTGTCAGATTTCTGTAGTTAAAGATCCTGGTTTCTGTGCATATCCTACATAGAAGTCAGGATGATGTGGATCGCCCTCTAGTTTCACCTCACCATTAGAGGGCAATGTGGAGAGTCCTGCCCTGAAAGCAGGTTGTTGCTGTTGCTAAGTCGTCTGGGTGTTAAGAGAACCCTCTTTGGAGTAAGTCGGTGCCAGAGCAGTGGTAGGCTTTTCCCTGGTAGAGGTTTGCTTCCTGGTGATGTTATAGACAACCGTCATTGTTTCCATAGATGTTATCCATGGTTCAGGGTTGAGTGGACAATGCCTGTTCTTCTGAGGCCTGAGCCAGGTCATTATGACAATGTTCAGGGTGTAAGGCCCCACTGCATTACAAGATTTGTGTGTCCCTATCTCTATTCAATCAGAACTTGTTTGCATATGTAATATTTTCCCATTTTAATGTGCCTATGCAAAAGAGGAACAATGCCACAAGTTATTATTGGTGCATATGGGGGCCAAAGGAACAAGATCAACAATCCCCATAACTTGATGCTAACATGAACTCTAAACAGAGAGACTCTTCTACCAGAATTCCTTATTGAACAGATCACCAAAAAAAGCAAAACCAAAATAAATCAAAACCAAAACAAACCAAAAATTGTCACTATATAAGAGGATATTCAATAAGGGTTCTTAGCTTTTAAGGGAATACATCTAAGATATTCAAAGGAGAAATACATGTCCCTTTTATGAAAGACTTCTATTTTTATCTGTTCACATTCTTTAGTAATTTTTCCATTGTCTGATTATTTGCTTTAAGGCTTTTTTCCAATCTCTTCTGCTATATGGAGTTGTTATGCATCTCATCTCCCAGTTCACTGATTCTATCCTCAGCTGCTGTTACCCTGTTGGTGAGGCGTTCCATTGAGGTTTTTATTTTGTCTACTGAGTTTTTGAGACCTGTTATTTCAGTTTGGAGTTTTCTGATTTCTACCTTCATATCCTCTTGATTCTTATTTGTGTTCCATTCAACTTGATCTATGCTTTCTTTGAGTTCTATGAGCATCCTTCATATTTCTTCTCTAAGCTCCATATCTGAGAGACTAACTAGATGGTTGGCAGTTTTCGGGTCTTCAGAGTTGCCATATTCATACTCTATACCTGGTGCTGGCCTGCATTCTTTCCCCATTGTCACACTTATAGTGTGGAGTTTTCTACGTGATGTGGTGTTCATTGAATAGAAGGTGCGTGCAGCCACAAAGTAAAGCTGAGAGGCTGTGCTCCGCTGGCTCCACCCTTTGTGGGCGGGTCTGCTCACCTCTGAAGAAGAGCCCTCAGGGAACAATGTTGGAGAGGATCAAAATCCCAGGCCGCAGGAGAGCACAGAGAAGGCCCAAGACATCTGCCGTGTTTCAGGGAAAACAACAGCATGAATCACTCTTGATGGTACAGAGTACCCTATGGGATACTGAATATCAAATCCAAATTGACCAAATGTTAGGCAAACACCCTACCCACTGTTGTATTTGTTCTGATCTTAAATAGACTTAAAATCATAATCAGGAATGTGCTTAGCTTCTATCAGGAAGATGGGGAGGACTAGTGTGGCTGGAATGGGCAAGCAAGACAGTGGTAAAAGAAATCTGAGGTCACCTCTAGAGGTAATTAGTGGAGCTGGGGCTCCTAAGGTGAATCCAGATACTGTTTTAAGGGAGAAGATGTGGTGCGCTGGTCCAAGATACAGTACAGGAACTTGCTTTGCATGCAACTGACTCAGGTTTGATCCCGGGCATCTCATATGGTTTCCTGAGCACCACCAGGAAAGACTCTGAGCACAGAGTAAGGAGTAAGCTCTGAGTACCACTAATGTGGCCTCCAAATAAACAAACAAAATATGTAGGTGTGCTTAAGGGCAACCATTTGTTGAAGCATCTACTATGGACCAGGCTCAAGTGATGTAGCTGTAAACCAAAGATCCTTGCCCTTGTGAACATTCTAGAAAATGAAGGAGATACTGGTGGGAAATAGTAAAAGGACTGAGTATAAGCTTTGAATGCAGGAGCTCCTAGTTTGATTCCCATCACCACATGTCCCTGGCTTTGCTCTCCAAACACTTTTATATGTGGTGAAGAGGAGGAAAAAGATGTAGAAGGAGGAAGAGGTGGAAGAAGAAGGAAGAGAAGGCTAGAGCAATAGTATAGTGGGGGAGGGCATTTTCCTTGCATGTGACAGACCTGGGGTTGATCCCCAGCATCCCATATGATCCCATGAACCTGCCAGGAATGACTCCTAAGTGCAGAGCACTGGGAGTGGCAGAACATGGGCCACTTGAATTTTTGCTCTGATGCGTGTTTAGACCTCTTTTTCCCATTTCTATTGCAGTGCTGGTCTGGTCTACCTCTTCCATAGATAGAATATTCACTTTTCCATGTCACAGTTCTGCCTTTCTAGAGCACCTTCACCTCTTGTCTCTTTTTTTCATATGGCATATTTCATGGCCCAGTGGAGGCCAGGCAAGCAATGCAACTAAGAGAAGCAGCAGGCTGGGAGTGGGGGTGGAGGTCGGGGTGGTGGCAGGCAGGGCGTGCACATCCTTCTGCTGGGTCCTTGCCAAGTGTTTCCGGATGGGAAGATGCAAACCAGCAATGCCAGATCTTCTGATCTTTGGAATCTTCAGGAGATGCCGGAAATATGGATTTTTATGGGAAAATTTCCAATTTTAAAATGCTGGCAACTTGCTCAAAAAATGTTAAGCACTCTAAGAGACAACACATGTTTGGGCTGGGCTGGAACCCTGGGACAAGACTCTGCAAACTCAGGTGGATGCTGTATTTCACAGCAAGGGAATCATGACTTTTCATCTCTCTTCACATTTCCTTTTTCTTGAGTTATGATTTTCTTTTAAAAATTGGTTTTTTAACATACATGAAACCCCAAGTCCTTCTCTTTAGAGGATGCAGCAAGAAGCTTTTTCTGCTTTGATTTGTGATTCTCCTTAATGAGAAATAAAGATGAACAAGCTTATTATTGCTATTCAGCTAGTAGAATAAGTCCTGACCTTGGAATATAGGTATTTTAGGCTTAGGAAGGACTAAAATACAAAAAAAAATGATAACACCCTCCACTTTCCTATTTCTCATTCCATGTCTGGCCAAGGAACATCCCCTGGGAGGGGCATTTTCAGGGAAGACAAAATATTTCATCACACTAATAACCAGAGGCAACTGAAATTCATACTAAAGTGTAAATGTCTTACTTCACACTACTTCTAGGGAGCAAGTGTGTAAAAATAAAGCAGTGGCAAAGAAACAGGTCATTCTTAGGTTAAAAGTGCAGGAGTGGGGCCCCCAAGCCATAGCACAGTGGGAGGGCATTTGCTTTGCATGTGGCCAACCCTGGTTTGATACCCAGCACCAGATATGGTCCCCTGAGCACTGCCAGGAGTAATCCCTGAGTGCAGAGCTAGGAGTAACCCCTGAGCACTGCTGGGTGTGACCCTTTCTTCGAAAAATCCAGGAGGGTATAAGACTGTACATGTCCAGACCCATGTTTCCCCAGTGTTCTAGCTTTAAAACCCGAGGTTTAATTCTATACACATGTGTACCTGCCCAATAGCTAATGGGACATCATCATTCCTCCTTGTGCTTGCACAGTTCAGAACCTCCCCACCCCACTTGTTATCTCTAAGTATAGTCAACAGGGAGCCAGACAAATGTGTCCAGTCATCTCGGGAACTCTCCTGACCTTTTGGGTGCTAATCCGGCCATTTCTCATTCATGCTAAGGAGTAGCTTGCTTTGGCTGTTGCTCTGGCCCCATGAGAAAGGAAGATTTTTGAGATCTGACTACTTTGAGGTCACACCATTTTGCAAAAGCAGCATAGATACCCTGTTGAGTGAAAGAGAATGTGGGCATACCTGACAGAGCACAAACAGCAAAGATTCATAAGGCAGGGCAGGAGTGATGGTTCAGTGGGTAGGGCAAGTACCTTGCACATAGTTGACCAAGGTTTAATCCTGGGTACCCTGTAGGGTCACCTGAGCAATGCTGAGAGTGATCCCTGACCACAGAACTGGGACTAAGCATTGAGTACTTCATATGTGACCCCCTCCCCAATATAATGAAACCAGTTTTAGGAGGGTTGGGTCATACCCAGCAGTGCTCAGGGGTTACTCCTGGCTCTGCACTCAGAAGTCGCTCCTGGCATGCACGGGGTACCATATGGGATGCCAGGAATCAAACCCAGGTCAGTCCTGGCTCAGTCGCGTGAAAGGCAAATGCCCTGCTGCCGTGCTATTGCTCCGGCCAACTTTCTTTCCTTTTTTCTTGTTGTGATGACGTGGTCACCTATACTTGATTACCTGGGGATGCATCCCAGGCCACAGTGCTCATACATTTAAGACATTCTGTTCCTGTGGTCACCTCTTTCTCGGACAGAGCACACTTGGTGGTTCTCATGGTTTACTACTAACTCTTAGCCCAACTTGGGGGACTGTTCGGGGTGCTGGAATTGAACCAGCTTCAGCTGAGTGCAAAGAAAGCCATCACACTATTGTTCCAGTCTCTATGCCCCTTTAGTGATAATGCTTGTACACTTTTCACCGCAGTGTGCCAAGGACCATACTTTGTGTTGCTAAGCTGGGAATTCCAAACAGTACCACTTGGGTGAGGGGCTCTTACTAGGCAGGTGCTTTACTAGTGAGCTCCCCCACACACCCTAGAATTTATTTTGTGAGTATAAAAGCAACTCATGGGTTAGGGACATGATTCAAAGGGCTGGAGTGCAGGCTTTGCATGTGGGAGCCCCAGTTCCATCCTCAACACAGAGCTGGAAGTAGACCCCGCATAGCACTATGAGTGTGGCCCCTAAACCAACATTTTAAAAAGTAATTCATGGCCTTCATAGAGAAGTCAAAGGTATCGAAAGCTAAAGAGAAAAATAAATGTATATCTTAACACCTGGAGAGAATTATTGTCAATATTTTCAGATGGTTTCTATCAAGCTCTATGTCTCTGTATGTCTAGATATTCAAATCTCTCTAATATTTAGGTCATGCTGAGATCATTCTAGTGGTTACTTTCATATCAGTCCCTTTTACACAGAATGATCCTGTCTCAGTAAGATGGGGGGGATTCAAAGAAAGGAAAAAATATGAGATGTTAGGATGGGGGGCTGGTTATTGCCCCCACTCAGTTTTCTCCTGAGTCTGAGTGGCGTTTGATGGCATCAGCTTGGGTGGGGACAGAAAAGTATCATTCATCACCCCCATTCCATGGTGAGTCCTTCGTTCTTCTCATAGTAGTGTGTGTGCGTGTGCGTGTGTGTGTGTGTATGTGTGTGTGTGTTCAGGGAGGCAAGGACAAAGGGGCTGCCTGCTGGCTTCCTGAGGTGCTCCAGCGTTGGGGGCAGGGCACCCTTGGAGAAGCCACTTCCTGCCTCCTGAGAAACAAGCCGCCTTTTGGCTGTGACCGTGGTGCTGCTGACCCCCATTAGCTGTTTTCCTACAAGTGAAAATGGATTTGTTCTGAGTTCTGTCACATCCCCTGTGACCCAGGGCTCATGGAACCAGAGCCCAGAGCCCAGTCGACCACCCCAGAGAGTCACACGGAGCCACACTCCAGGGCCTCTGAGCTTGGTGGCCTGGTGCGTCAATGGCCTCTGACTCTTTCTTCTAACCTCCTGACAAAGCGTTCTAGAAAAATTAACAAATGTGGTATTTCTTTGGGAGGCCATTCATCCGTGGCTAGAGTTGGGGAGGGAGCCATACTGAAGTACCAGGGAAGAACCAGGTTCAGGCTCAATGTAGGCCCAGCTCTGCCACATCAGCAAGTTACACTCAACCCTTCTGGCTTCAGTCTCCTTCTTGTAACTTGGGCCCTGCAGTATCCCTTTATCCATCAGAAGCTTCAGTCACACACACAAGGTGTCTGTGACAGACTCTGATACACAGCAAGTGCTCTTCTATTAGCTCGCAAATTTTGGTGTAGTTGGATTGTCACCCCAGGGCTGTGTGACCTTCCCAAAGCCCTGTTCCTGTCAAAAGTGTGCCAGTGTGGCTAAGACCAGTCTTTCAGACTTCTCCACAACTACCCCCACACCTCCAAATATGGAGTGAATGGCTGAGGTGATGTTCTCTTTTGGGCTACAGCAGGGATAACTCATATTGAGGCTCAGGGAACTCTATGGGGTGCTGGGAATTGAACCCAGATCTGCAATGTGCAAGGCAACTGTGCTACTAGCTGTACCAACTCTAGCCCTGAGGTGATTTTCTTTTAAAAACAACCAGCACATTATTTGTTGTCGCTATGTCAGGGGGTCACTTTTGTGGCCCCCTAAATCCCACACCCAGTGAGGCAGGGCTTGTTTGGAGAAGCAGCTCCAGACCTTATGCTGGAAACCTACTGTTTTATCTGTTTTCTAGCCTCCAGAGATCCTAGTCTTACTCTCCTGACAGTGAGGAACAAAACAGCTTTCTTTAGGAGCCTTTCTGTCCTGCATTTTTCCAAGAGACCACCCCCCCCCACGAAAGTGCTGCCTCTGGAGTTACCAGCAGGGCCTTGGTGGCTTCTGGGCTTTCAGAAGCAGCCTGGCTAGGTGAGCGTTAGAATACACACACCCGTCTGAACCTCAGCTCTATTTTCAGGGGTCTTCAGCCAGGAAAGCAAGAGCCAGACATTATCTTGGTGATAGTGTCTTTGTTTACAGCAAAGTCCAAATTTATAGCAAATTGTTCGAATCCTTGTCTGACTGCTTGGCTGGTCAGCCCCTCCCTGTCCCCTCTTCCTGTCCCACCTTTGACAGACCCAGTAGAGCAAGCCCCAAGATGGTTACTGTGAGAACCCAGACCCTTCAGGCTGCTGTCAATCCCACCTTCTGCCCTAAACCCCAGGCCCAGACTAAGCACATAGGTGAGAAATCCTCCACTTCCTGGCCTCCACTGCTAGCATTTCTGTGACTGGGCTCTTACTCCCCCTCCTCTCAAGGCCTCAAGCGGGGAGGCCATTTGTTTCACACCCTCTTGTGAACCAATAGCAAAGCTGGGGCCTTGAACCTGGGGTGTTATCTCATTCATAATTCTTGCAGGAGCCCCAGAACCCCCAGCCTGCATTTTTGGAGGCTGAGTAGGGCCCACAGCTGTTCTGCCTCAAGGAGGAGCTAAGGTTAACAAAATGCAAAGGCTTTGGAGAAAGAGGAAATGTTTTCTAGATGCCTGGGGGGAAGGGTGTGTGTGTGTGTGTGTGTGTGTGTGTGTGTGTGTGTGTGTGTGTGTGTGTGTGTGTGTGTGTGCTCTTGTGCACACTGGGGGTGGGGAAAGCCTTTGATGTGTGCTTCAGGAAAGGTTGAGGCCAATGAGAAAAACTTGGATAGAGCAAATGTAAGATGGAGCCAGGCGTGTCATCACACAGCTGCCTGGGAGAGACAAGGGATGCTGTGGGACCAGTGTTGTGTGGAAGGAAGGCCTACGGGCTGAGAACATGTGAAGCATCTGGAATCAGCTGAATCTCACCGAGGGAAGCCAGGCCAAATTTGGCAACAGAGTTATAACAGCCAGGAGCTTGGCTCTGAGTAACAGGAAGCAATTCTGGTTTATTTAAGCCGAAAAGAAGTATTATCAGAAGGATCTTGCGAGTTCACAAAATAACCCAGCAGGCTGGGGAATTGGGTTTGGACAGCAGACCCAACAGAGTAAGTGGCAGGGCCTGTCGGGATGATGGCCGAGTCAGGCTCATGCAGTGAGAATTCCACTACCAACTTGAGGGTGCCCTGATGGACATGGCCACTTCTGGTCACAGATGTGGTGCCTGCCATTCCAGAAATGTTACGTCATTGCCATGGAGATGGTCATCCTGGACGACAAGGGATCTCTGTGCTCCCTGGATTCCAGCCTCATAGCTCTGGACACTGGGTCTTGGATATGGTATTGAATTGGTTGAGCCACAGTTGAATCCCTACCAAGTACAGTGGCTGCTGGGATACATTGTCTGGAGGTTTTCACTTCTTTGATGAGAGGCAAGTAGAAAGAGAGAGACTTTCTCACATATGATGGTGGAGGTTGAGCATATGTATTAGTTTGTCTATCTTGGAAAAACGCAGAGCAGCTGTTCTCGGGGGTGCTAGAGACTTGGAGGCATCCAGAGAAAACCTGATTATATCTTCTCTTTACCAGGATAATGGAAGAAGTGTGGGCTTGTGTGTGCGCACACACGTGTGTGTGTACAGCAGTGCTTCTCAATTATTTTCTGTCATGCCCCCCTAGGAAGAAGAAAACATTTTTGCACCCCCCTGTGTGACTGTAAATACTATCTTTATTAAAAAAAACTTTAACCTGCAAAACAAAAATATATAAAATAATTTGAGCTGATTTTTTAATCAGAGGTGATGTCTGGATTAATGGCTGCAATGAGCATGTTTTGCAATGCATAGCTTTTTGAAGCGGAGTTTGAAGCAGGACACAGCAACTCTCAGCTCCAGAGACATACAGAGACATAAACACAGGGCTTAGCTTGTTATGACAGTATTCGCTGAGGTCAAACACACCCCCCTTTATGGAACCTCATGCCCTCTCTGGGGGGTGTGCCCCACTATTTGAGAAGCACTGGTGTACAAGAACACTTTACAGATGTGATATTAGAAACCCTGAGTTCAACTCCAAGTCCCCTCTGCCTCTTCTCTTGGAGCCTTAGATCTTTCTGCCCAACATTTCAACATGCAGAGCTCGCACCAAGGTAGCTTTGTGCAGTATAGGCCGTCTGTCCAAAAGAGTCTCCAAGACTGCCAAAATTCTAACTAGAACAGGGCTATTGATTCCATGTAATGGATGAAAGAGCAGGTTTGGGAGTTAGAAGTCAGTGATGCATTGAGGGAAATTAAGGAATTGAGAGAAATTAAGGGATGTGTGTGTAAGGTCAGCTCTCTAACTGGTCAAGGTTGACCTTGCACACATGTTCCTTAATTTCTCTCAATTTTAGTTTCCTTATGTGCAAGATAGAGCTGTGTGGTGGCAGGCACCCACCGAGGTCCTTTGGTACTATATGCTCTGGCACTGTTAGAAGGCTATAAACTACAATTCCCAGATATCTTTGCAGTTGGGCTTGGGAAATGGAGTTCACCAATGAGAGGCACTTGTGTGAGGGATTAACTACTTGTCTGACACTGGCTGTTGATGCTGAAGATATGTGTGTGTATTAGACACAGAGAGATGAAGAGACACAGAAAGAACATTACAGTGCCTAATTGGTAACGTGCTTTGGTGGCACTGAGAGGGAATGTGATAGCAGTGGATGGCAGCAAGTGTACTCTCGAAATCCACATTTTCTCTCCTCTTGGTAGCAGAAAGAGCAGCGATCTTAGCAGGTCAGCCTGGAGGTGATATGAGTGTAAATATGCTCCTCTTGCCCTTCCAAGGAGTTTGTAAATACCTCATTTCCTGCGTTCAATCTCCTCACACTTTCTCCTCCCTTCTGTTGTTGTTGATGTGTGTTGATTAAGGCGGCACACACTTGGTTATTGCACTTACCTTGGGTTGTATGCTTCAGTGGCAGTGCTCCTCCATTCTATTTCAGGGCCAGGGTTCCAGATAGCAGAGCTTTCAGGATGGTATTAGGTCCTGTGGGTGTCACTGAGGCTTGAACTCTTATGTCATGCTTGCAATGCAGGCAGTTTCAGTCATTGAGCCATCCCTTAGGGCCCTGTACTCAATTCTTTCTTGCTTCACCACTGCAGAAGATTTCTTTTTCTACAACCAAACTCTCACTGGTATATTAAAAGGGGGGGCATCCTTTACTTCTCGAGTTAGAATGGGAAAAATGGTGGATGCCCTAAACCATAAAGCCCTTTGTGTATGATGTTTTTTTTTTTTTTAAGATGGGAAAGTATTATCAGGGGTTATTGATTGTTATAGTGGTTTGGGGAGGTGGTTCAGACTTAATGCATTTTCTTTTTTTTCTTCTTTTTTTGGGGGGGAATAGACTACACTCAGCGGTGTTCAGGGTGCTGAGGATTGAACCTTTTTCAGCTGCATGCAAGGCAAAATACCTTAACCGCTATACCATTGCTCTGGACCCTAGAGCACAAAATTTTTTGCTTGAGGCCTTGAGTTTGATGTCCAGCACGATCCAACTCCAAAGCATCAAAAACAAAACAAGATGGGGCCCGGAGAGATAGCACAGCGGCGTTTGCCTTGCAAGCAGCCGATCCAGGACCAAAGGTGGTTGGTTCGAATCCCAGTGTCCCATATGGTCCCCTGTGCCTGCCAGAAGCTATTTCTGAGCAGACAGCCAGGAGTAACCCCTGAGCACCGCCGGGTGTGACCAAAAAACCAAACCAAACAAAACAAAACCAAGATACCATAAATATTATACAAACCCTTGTAACTTACCCTCAAAATGCCATCTTTCTAGTCAGTTCTTGTCCAAGGAAATGCCGAGCAGAAAATCACCCCAAAGAAGTCAAGCAGCATGGTGGATGTTAGACTGTAGGTATTAGACTGGGAAGTAAGAATGGAGCTTTAGAATTAAAAAAAATAACTGCTTTAGATAGCTTCCCCATGATTCTCCCCTTCTCGTGAGAGCTCCAGACATCAGCAACGCCCCTCCAGTTTATCAAAGCCTCCTTTTCTCCTATCCCCTCCCAATTCAACCTTTATATATCACAGTCTCTGCCTCTCTTTCCACTGTCCAGAGCGCTGCCTTTCTGCACTGAATAACATTCTCAAGGCTCTGGCCTTGGCCTGGTTCCTGCCAAAGAACTGAAAGACTGCAAATTCATCAAGTAGTTTGGGAAGTTCAAAACACATGGGGCCAGCAACCTAAAGGCATTAGTTCAGAAGGAGAATACGGAATCAGAAAATCTGTGGTGTGCCGCCGCACTCCCAGGACTTTCTTTCTTTCTTTCTTTCTTTCTTTCTTTCTTTCTTTCTTTCTTTCTTTCTTTCTTTCTTTCTTTCTTTCTTTCTTTCTTTCTTTCTTTCTTTCTTTCTTTCTTTCTTTCTTTCTTTCTTTCTTTCTTTCTTTCTTTCTTTCTTTTTCTTCTGTCCTTCCTTCCTTCCTTCCTTCCTTCCTTCCTTCCTTCCTTCCTTCCTTCCTTCCTTCCTTCCTTCCTTCCTTCCTTCCTTCCTTCCTTCCTTCCTTCCTTCCTTCCTTTCTTCTTTCTTTCCTTTTCTTTTTTCTTTTTTTTGGTTTTTCGGCCACACCCATTTGATGCTCGGGGATTACTCCTGGCTAAGTGCTCAGAAATTGCCCCTGGCTTGGGGGGACCATATGGGACGCCGGGGGATCGAACCGAGGTCCTTCCTTGGCTAGCGCTTGCAAGGCAGACACATTATCTCTAGCACCACTTTGCCGGCCCCTTCTTTTCTTTTCTTACCTTTTGTCACTTCCAGCAGTGGTCAGTCCTTATATTTTGCTCTGTACTCAGGGATCACTCCTGGTGGGGGTTGGGGTGTGCCAGGGATCAAATCTATTGGCAGCGTGGAAGGCAAGTGCCCTACCTTCTATGCCATCAGCTCTTGAGTTCTTGGCTGCTTTTCAACCTTCTTACATCCAACCTACTCACCAGGTGCCCCTTCATATCTTTTTTTCTGCTACAAAGTGGGGGCCCTCTGCAGCATGCTGACCCAGGCAGGTGGCCCTGGGGAGGTGACTGGGCTTGAGGTTGGGCTGGGGGTTGGCTGCCAGAATAATCCAGGCTCTTCTCCAGCCCATCAGGGGGCTGGAGTCTGAGTGGGCAAGATAAAGTGTTTCAGTGGTTTGCAGGAGCCCTAATCAATTGCAAGGCAGGGCAAAGCCCTGAAGCCCTCGGGAAAGATAAAGGCAGCGACTCTCCAAGCCCAGTTGGAGCCAACGTTTGTGTGGTTTGAACTTTTGTGTGGTTTAGACAAGTTGGCCCAGCTTTGCCTGGGCGGTTTACAGTTTCTAAACTGCAATACTGAATGAACTGCCCTGCACCTGGACCCCACAGCCACTGCTGAAGTAAGACCAGTGGCCCGTCCCCTAAGCCCACACAGTCCTCTGGACTAGGGGAAAAGACAAGGGGCAAGTCTAGGCCGGAGCCCTGGTTCTGACGGTAGATATAGGGTGTAAACAGTTTTGGCAACAACTCCCTCACCCAAGGGAGGAGGAACCTTTGGGTTGGGGAGTGGAGCAGGCTCGGTTCTCTACTCTGGTTGCAAAGTCCAAAGTCAATGCCCACTTTCAGATTCCATCTGCTGCCAGGGAAGTCCTTGAGCTGCGCAAAGGAAGCTCAGGACACTAGGGACACCGCCTGGAGCTTGGGTGCATAGCATCTGGGCAAGTTTTTTTTTTCTTTCCCCACCCCCTTCCAGCTCTGAGGCTTCTAGTTTAACCTCTGAAGTGCTGGAGGATTTGGAATACTCACTGATAGCAAGTCTTGGGCTAGGCTGGGCACCCTATCTGTGCCCCTTCTTCGGGACAGAATGTTTCAAGGTCTGTTACACTTGCATGCAGGTACCAGGCAAGGGAGAAGGATGCAGGGCTGCAGGACACATCTTACAATGCTCAGGCCTATGGAAGCCAGTTCCAGCCTGTAGGGGTGGGGGTGGTGTAGTCAGACCTATCCTGCTCATTTGGGAAAGGTAACTTAGGTGCTGGCATCTATCAGCAGTGCCTGCACTCTCTAGGGACCTTTCTGCCTCCACAGAAGGTGGAGGCAGAGGGAGAGGAGAGTGTGGAGAGAGAGAAAGGGAAGTGGGAAGAAATTGGTCACGGAAGAGGCTATTTTTATTCTTCGCTACAGCTGCGTGCATTTTTCTGACCAACTAGACAGCAAAAATTAAACTGGCTACCAGTGAAAAGAGGCCCCAAACTTGTGGTGTGTGGGGCTGTCAGGGGTGGGGTAGCGGGAGGTTCACAAGAAAGGAATAGAGAGAGGAAACTACCTGGGGATTGAGGCAACCAGCTTCCAAAAGTATTCTATGCACAGAACCACCACCACCTCCCCCTACATCCCAGAAGCCTCTGCTTTAAAGTAGGCTCCTAGAAAGGGACTTCCTTTCCTTTCTGTGTGACATTGGGGGGCATTCTCTAGCCAGATCAGGGAAATGTCAGCAATGTCTTCATTGTCAGGCCTCAGAGGAAAGCCTTATCCTTCCCACTTAGGGGAGAAGCCTTCCTGGGTGGTGTCAGTTTCCGTGGTCACTCCAGCACCTGGAGGAACTGGCAGATGTCCCAAACAGGAAACAAAGATGGAGGGTTGTGCGATAGCCCTAGATAGTAGGAATTCTCTGAGGTTGTGATTGTCTCAGCTCCAAAATGTCTCAGTTCCCAAAATGTGATCTGGGGATTCCTGTATTCTATGACATCTTCAGATTGTTCATTTCTTTCTTTTGTAGTGCCAGGAATGGAACTCAAAACCTGGCACATGTGCTCTACCACTGAGCCCTAGCCCAGACCCCAGATAGTCTTTTCTAACTGCAAAGCACCATAAGGATGGATTTCCATATACTTCAACGAAAAACAACCTATTACAACAGATTGGTTGCTGAAACAGCAATAAGAAAGCAACTGTCTTTCTTTAAGTTTGATAGTTGAGAGTTTTGCAAAACTTTAAAATAATGCTGATTTCTTTCCTAAATAATTTTTCTCCTTTTAAAAAATAAGACCATTATGTTAATGTTCTTTTATATATTTATTATGAAACAACCCCAAATCTTTATGGCTAAGGGTAACAAATGATTATCTCTCTGTCTCTGTGGTAGTAGCTCAAAGTAGCTACTCAGGAGTAGCTAATTTGGCTGCTCAAGGTCTTTCAGGAGGTTGAGATCCAGGCATAGTTCATGGCTGTAGTCAAGTCAAAACCGAGGGTGGAAGGAAGGACCCATTTCTGGGTTCTTGCACATAGCTGAAGGCAGGCCTCAGTTCTTTGGTTTATGGACCTCTCCATAGGGCTGCCTCATGATGGGCAGCTGGCTGCTTCCACACAGAGAGAAAAAGATCACCTAAGATAGACATTACTGTTTTTAGAAAATCTAGTTTTGGAAGCAACTTACTATCACTTCTGTTCTATCTACATGATGTGAGTCAATAAATCTATCCACCCAACCACTCACCTTCCCATCTATTTGTCCACCGATCAAATCTTTGGGCAACTTTGCCTTTTTGCTTTTCCCCAAAAAACTTAAAAGAACTTTCTAGGGTTAGAAAAAATGGAAATGAATGGCTTGAGGCTTGTAGTTTGAAGGGTGTGACCACCACTACATGGGAGCTTTTCAATTGCATCTTTGATTGACTCTGGTTGGACCAAAATGGAACCTTAAGAACTTGTTTGCAATGATAAAGACCCAGGTCATGGCCAATCAATACAATTGGAAACTGTACAATAGAATCTAGTTTTGGTCTCTAGTATCCTTGTTCGTCATTACATATTAAAATATACCCCTCATGAAGTTTCTCTGCCATTTCTGTATACATGATATATATTATTTGTATGTTCTTCAGTTGTGCATGCTTGCTATTCTCCCTCATGACTATGTGTGAATTTCCTAAAATTGGAAAAAATGTACTAGAATATACATAAACTATTACATGACTACCTGTGCTGAACAGAAAACCAGATCTTCTAATCCCTCTTTTTGAAGTTTTCCATCCTGCGCTGTTGATCATCCTTCCCAATGGAAGTGGTTTCATTGTCAATAAAATCCCTCTTTTCTATTAAGTTGTTCTTGTGCTTTTTCTAGGTTGACATACCCATCCAAATTCATCTACCCATACAGGCATCCATTTATCTAACTAACATCTATCTATCCACCCATCTATCCATCCATCTGTGCATCCTACTCTACACCTACCTTATGCACTCATCTACCATCCATCCACCTACCCACCCACCCTCCCATCCACCTCCCAACTACCCAGCTTGCCATATATCTAGTGAAGATCTTCAAACAACAGGCAAAGGGGTGGCACTTTAAGAGTGAGGAAGACAGCCTGTGACTACCTTATGGCACTTAAAATATTTAACAGATGTTTTAGTTAAGTTTAAGTGTTAAGTTTAACACTTAACAAGTAAATAATATGGATTTTAAAAATAAGTGAAGGGTGTGATGATTTGGGATTCCAAAGCCTGGGGCCCTGAGAAATCTATACTCCCCAATGAGCACCATTTTGGGGGTATAACACTATAGTTAACCCAGTCTGGGGGCGGTTTTCAGGACCCAGGAACAAACAGCAATTTGGTTGTGGTTAGATGGACATGAAGTCTTGGCAAGCTAGAATTATCTAGAGTGTAATGTTTCTTAACTAGGGAAACCACAGGTAAAAATTGAATAAATGGGGGACTATAGCATGAGAAATGAGGGGGCCAACTGGTAGGATTGGGAAATAGGAAGGAAATTAATATTGAAGGGGAAAAGGATGGGGGAAAATTGAGAAACGGTGTTACTACAACTTGGGTTCTTCATACTGATTAATGGTGCTGCGCTGGACCAGACCTTGGGCTTCAACCATGTAAAGCCTCCACTCTAACCCTGAGTTACATGTTACATCCCTGGGTCATTGTTTTTATAAATATATATTTTTTTCTTTTTAATGTTTAGGCTACACCCAGTGGTGCACAGTGCTTACTCCTGACTCTTTACTCAGGTATCACTTCTGGCAGGTTGGGGGGGATTATAGGGGGTCCTAGGGATAGAACTTGAGTCAGCTACATGCGAGATAAGCACCTTTCCTGCTGTACTCTCTCTATCCCCCATCATTCATTTTTGGTCCTTTTCTCCCTACATTTTTCACAAAACTATAGCCTCCTTTTAGTGTTCAGTATGAGCACTTAAGTACTACAGGACTTGGAATTTGAAAGGCATTTTTTTGTTTTGTTTTTGGTTTTGGGGTCACTTCTGGTGGCCCTCAGGGGTTACTTCTGGCTCTTCGCTCAGAAATCGCTCCTGGAAGGCTCTGTGGACCATATAGGATGCCAGGAATTGAACCTGGGTTCGTCTCAAGTCAGCTGCATGCAAGGCAAATGCCCTATCACTGTACTATTTCTTTGGCTTGTGAAAGGCATTTAAATGATAGACACAATCCTTACCAACAAGGATCTGATTTCTTTATTCAGTCACCCTGTTCTCAGAGGTAGGTTCCTGGAGCTGACCTGACATGCTCTGACTTTTATCTCAAACGGAAGAGCCTCCTCTGTATCTGTCAGTGTCCCTGTGGGTCCTGGTGCCAGGCATACCTCCATTTAGGCATTTCTAGGCTAAATTCTGGACCAGGATAAAGGGGCCTAAATAAAGGAGAGGTTTTCCAGGACTGGAGTGCAGAAATGGTAATGAGAACACTGGTTTCAACCTCAAAAGCACATGATCTTCAGTACTGCTGGATGAGGGCCCCCCCCACCTCCCCAAACTATTAAGAGATCACTTCCAAATATGTGCCTATTGGGTTCTTTTTTTGTTTCGCTTTGTTTTTTTGGGGCCACACTCAGTGACGCTCAGGGGTTACTCCTGGCTATGTGCTCAGAAATCACTCCTGGCTTGGGGGACCATATGGGATGCTAGGGGATTCAACCTCAGTTCTTCCTATGCTAGCGCTGGCAAGGTAGACACCTTACGGCTCCACGCCACCGCTCTGGTCCCGTGGGTTCTTTTTTTTTTTGGGGGGGGGGTTTGGGCCACACCCGGTGATGCTCAGGGGTTACTCCTGGCTATGCGCTCAGAAGTCGCTCCTGGCTGGGGGACCATATGGGACGTCGGGGAAATCGAACCGCGATCAGTCCAAGGATAGCGCAGGCAAGGCCTTACCTCTAACGCCACCGCCCAGCCCCGGGTTCTTATTTATTTATTTATTTTTATTTTTTTAAGGTGGCACCTGGAGGTGCTCAGGTCTTACTCCTGGCTCTTTGCTCAGGAAATATTCCTGGCAGGATCTAGGGGACCATACAGAGTGGCAGGGAATGAACGTGGGTCAGCTTCATGCAAAGCAAGTGCCCTACTCCCTACCAGGGGTCTCAGACTCAATTTACCTGCGGGCCACAGGAGGCAAAGTCGGGGTGATCCTTGAGTGCAAAGTCAGTAGTAAGCCTTGAACATTGAGGAGTGTGACCCAAACAACTAAAACAAAACAAAACAAAACAAAACAAAAAAAGATTCCTCTAGGGCAGGGCCACAAAATGTTGTACAAAGGGCCATTTGTGGCCTGTGGGCTGCGAGTTTGAGACCTTGTTAAACCCTGATTGGGTTCATTTACACTTGTCATGGTCACATCAAAAGTTTGAGAAGGTGAGGCTCCTAACCTCTCTTTTAGCCATCAAAGTCATAGAGAAGCCAGAGTTCTCAGAGAACACAGAACTGAGTCAGTTGGACATACTTGGGGTGACTTTGCCTCTGTCCAGCCCTCCTAGGCCAGGCCTCTCTGGGATAAGATTAGGCAGAGTCGAGTTTTTTTTTGTGTGTGTTTTTGGGTCATACCCTGCAGCACTCAGGGGTTACTCCTGGCTCTGCTCTCAGAAATCGCTCTTGGCAGGCTCAGAGGACCATATGAGATGCTGGGATTTGAACCACTGTCCGTTCCGGGTTGACTGCATGCAAGGCAAACACCCTACTGCTGTGCTATCTCTCCGATTTGTTTTTATTTTTATTTTAGGACCACACCTCAGTGGTGCTCAGAATTTATTCCTGGGTTCAGGAATCACTCCAAGTAGGGCTTGGGGGACTGTATGTGGTGTTGGAAATCAAACCAGAGTCTGCAGCATGCAAGGCAAACAGTTTAAGTCTTGTGTTAAGCTCTTTGAGGAGGGGGATGGTGCTTTTTGAAGTTTTCTAAGGGGAAAATTTTGCATTGAATGTGACTCTGGCACAATCCCAGTGCTTCATTCTGTTCTGTGCTTGGCTTTAGGTCACAGGTTTAATTATGTACTAGATCTTAGCCACATGCTGGACAGCTTCAAACCCCTTTTTGGCTCTTCCTAAGAAGACTTGGTACTTCTTCTCTAGGGCTTCAAGGCCTCATTGTGGAAGAACTTTGTGAATTAATACTAATCCAATCATTTGCCTACAACCTCAGTGACACTCAATGTGTCACCCTGACCCACTCAGGAAGAAATTAGAAATGTGATAGTGTGTGTGTGTGATTTAGGGGTAACACCAATGTTCAGGAGCAGTGTTCAGGGGCTACTTCTGGTTCTGTGCTCAGGAATCATTCCTGATAGTGGTCTGGAGAAGAATATGTGGTACCAGAAATTGAGTCCACTGTACCATCTATCTCCCTGGCCCTGAAATGCAAAAATTTAACCTGAGGGGATAGTTCACTGGGTTGAGCACACACTTTGCTTAAAGGTGGCTCTGTTTCATTCCTGGTACCTCCTGGTCTTCTGAGCACCACTGGGAAGAACCCTTCTTTGCCATGCCTCCCCCACCTCTGCCACAAGTATAGAGCCAGGACCAAGCATAAAGTTAGTGTGCCCCTGGGTATGCCCTCAAAAAAGAAATTCAAATTTTCTGGGCTCACCTGAAATGTGCTGAGACTAAACTTTTGAAGTAAAACTGGGAATCTGTATTTCTTCCAGGTGATTGTGATGTTCATCCTGGACAAATTCAAAGTCATTTTCGGGGAGGGTTGGGCCATGCCTGGTGGCGCTCAGGGGTTACTCCTGGCTTTGAGCTCAGATCAAACCAGGTCAGCCATGTGCAAGGCAAATGCCCAATTCCCTGTTTTATTTCTCTGTTGTCTCCCCGCACACACACACTTATTAAATTTTTTTTGTTTGTTTTTGAGCCACACCCGGCAGTGCTCAGGGGTTACTCCTGGCTGTCTGCTCAGAAATAGCTCCTGGCAGGCACGGGGGACCATATGGGACAGTGGGATTCGAACCAACCACCTTAGGTCCTGGATCGGCTGCTTGCAAGGCAAACACCGCTGTACATTTTTTTTTTCTTTTGGCTTTTGGGCCACACCCGGTAACTCTCAGGGGTTACTCCTGGCTATGCACTCAGAAGTTGCTCCTGGCTTGGGGGACCATATGGGATGCCGGGGGATCGAACCTCGGTCCGTCCAAGGCTAGCGCAGGCAAGGCAGGCACCTTACCTCTAGCACCACTGCCCGGCCCCACCGCTGTATATTTTTAAATCTCTATTTGTTTGGGAATGATAGTGAAGTTCAGGGTTCAGGGAGATAGCACATGCCTTGCATATACGAGGACTCTAGTTTACTTCCCAACATTCCATAGTTAGTTTCCTGTGTATAATAGCAGATAGCCTTGGAAGCTTCCAGCATTGAACCTTTTGGCCTGGTTGACTAAGGGTATGTAGGAGGGGTCCCCTGGCCCCATGAACACTGCTCCTCCAAATAAAAAGAAAGATATAGAAGAATAAATAGAAAGAAATAGAAGAATAAAGTTTGGAAGGGCCAAGGAATTTGGCCAGGATGGTAAAGTCAGTAACTAGGGGGCCAGGACTCATGTCTTTGATTAAAGGAAGCTGTTTTCTTTTGTTTCTCTTCCACTCCCCACCCCTATCCTTTCCTTTCCATCTTTCAGTCTAGCTTCTGTCTCACAGGCGAGCAAATTTGGCCACAGAGGAAGTCAGTTGGGGAGCTTGCAAAGAGAGTATTCGGACTCTGCTTGCCTGAGGAAACAAGAACCTTAGGGGGTATGACTCCCCGCACCTGTACTTTGTCATATTCTACTATTCAAAATGCTTCTGCCTAGGGCATTTGAACCAAGGTGTTAGTAATGGCACAGGTTACCTTTCTCAGACTCTCTGCAGTAGCAAAAAGAACCAAAGGCATAAGTCAATGAATTGCAGAAGATTCTAGCAAGTGGAAGTCTAGCTTTTCATCTCCTTTCCCCCACATGCAGCAGATTTATGGCTCTCACATATCCTGCTAGGAATCTACCCATCTACCCAGCAGTTTGGCTGACGTTTCTGAAAAGGCTGTGTCTTTCTGAGGAAGTGTGTGTGCGTGCATGGTGTGTGTGTGTGTGTTTGTGTGTGTGTGTGTGTGTGTGTGTGTAGGCCTAGAAGAACTTGAGTGAACCATTTTTGTGGCTCTTAGCCATCAATCTTGCTCACAGACTACTGAGTTTCTGAAACCAGTAACCACCATGAAGTTCCATTTTAATAAGCTAGCAAAACCTAAATTCTAAAAAAATGTTTTTTTTTTTTGGTTTTTTTTTTTGGGCAACACTCTACAATACTCAGGGGTTACTCCTGGCTCTGCATTCAGGAACTACTCCTGATGGGCTCAGGAACCAAATGGGAAGCCTGGTATTGAACCGGGGATGACTGTGTGCAAGACCAGCAGGTAGTGGTATATTATCACTCTGCTACCCCCCCAATTTGTGGTAAGCATTCAAGAATGAGGTTACAGATAAGAGCCATATTCCAGGAGCTATACTAGTAGATAAGAAACTTGGTGTGTACCTGGTCAATTTGGATATATTTCCTGACACCCCAAAAGTCCCCCAAATACTGCCAAGAGTGATCCCTGAGCACAGATACAGGAATAAGCCTTGAGCATTGCTGAGTATGTCCCCCTCAAAAAATAAAAAAGGAAAGAAAAGAGAAAAGGAAAAAATCCTAATTGAACTAGTTTGTAAGACCTACAACATTTAGTTTGTGAAAAGATTTAGATATATCTAGGCTTTCCCCATTGTAATAATTTACTAATATCTTTATATTTAGGGCTTCATCCATATCTAGCAGGTACTCTCTGACTGAGTGACACCCTGGTCTGTGGTGAAGCTTTGACTTAAAAGTGAAGAAAAACATAAGGTCACCCTATAATGATTTTTTAAAATGACAGGTCTGTCTGTCCCTTCTTTCTCATCCCTGGTGAGGGCCATAGTACCCTTCAACCCTTTAGGAAGCAGCATCCTTGATGGCAGCAGGGCTCCAAGGAACAAAGGCTGAGGTTCATTACTGAAGAAGTGACCCTGACACATTCCACCAGGGCCACCTTCCCCCTAGTTCCTCCATTAACACCCCAAACCCAGTGTAATTGGACCTTGACACTTTTGAAGTCCCCAGAGCCAACTGGCAGCACTTTGAAAGGTCCTTGATTTGCATGGCGAAGACCTGGTTGGAGGTGACTTTTTTTTTCCATCCCCTGATTCCTCTGTTTTGAAAACCAGAATTCTTTTCTATGCCATTCTTCAGCCAGGAAGCATTGAAGAAAGACCAATTCGCAAAGTTGGAAAGAAGAAAAGGTTCAAGAAGTCCCTGAATGATTGGATTCATTTCTCATGCACCCTTTGACCCAGTGTTTTTGCTCTGCAAAGGCCAAATAGATAGCTATTGTTTCCTCTCAAGCTTTCCCTCTGGTTCCTGAACCAGGCCATGCAAAAGAGCCAGGAGACTGGCTAAGAGGTTTGGAAGGCCAGCAGGCAGCCAGCAGACCTGAAGCCAGAAAATGAACTGAGCTGCTCTGCTGGCCTGTGTGCTGGGCAGGGAGGCAATGTGTTGATTGCAGCTCGTCTATCTTCCTTCCCAGCTGAGCCACAGCAGCTCTGCTGAAATGATGCACATTCCCAGAAATAAGTAGACCTGTGTGCACAGTGGATTTAAAGCTTGATGATTTCCTGGAGCCTGCAGAGGGGCCCCATGCCTGTGGCTTGTGCTCGTGGATTTGTCAAGCCCATGAGGAGCCAGCTTGACAGTCAGATTTGCTCTGGAAAGCTGTCTGCCTCACTTCTGCAGCTACCTGTCCTCCTCCTTCCCACAACTCCTCGGCTTCTGTGAACTTCCGCAGGGTTAGCCATTCTCTGAAGCAAAGCATCCGCCTTTATTTAGAGGAGCATTGTCCAAGAGAACTTTATGGAAGGAAACATCCTGTGTTTGTGCTGTCCAATGAGTACTTGAGTGGGGGTTTGTGCAACTACACAAGTATATTTTTGGCTTTAATTAATTTCTTTGAAATTGCCATGTATGACTGAAGACTGCTATATTGGATAGCTGAAGGGCAGATGATCCAAGTCAAGAGCAGAGAGCATGTTTGGGTTTTATTTGCGGGGGGGGGGGGGTTAGTTTTGTGTTTTTTTGGCCATACCCAGTGATGCTCTGTGTTTACTCTTTGCTCTGCATTCAGAAAATAATCCTGACAATGCTCAAATGCTGGGGATCTAACCCAGGTTGGCCATGCAAGCAAGGCAAATGCCCAACATTCTGTACTATTTCTCTGGCTCCAGGGACTCTGGTTGGGAAGGTTTATGGCACTGACCATCAGCATTCCCAAAATGCCCATCAGTAATGTATTAGATCTACTTCAATAAGGGAACAGACCCTTTGACAGACTGCTACTATTGTCCCAAGAGGGCACTCTGGAGACTGGACTTTGTTTTGGGACTACATACAGCTGTGCTAAAGATTTACTCCTGGCTCTACACTCAGGGATCATCGCTGGAATTACTCAGAGGACCATGTGGAGTGCCAGGGGTCAAACCTGGGTTGGCAACTTGCCAGGAAAGCATCCTATTTGCTCTGGCCCCTGGATGAGGTGACTTTTGAAATTGGATTCTTCAGGCATGAAATTAAGATATGGAAGAGTTTATAACAAAATACTTAGAGATTGTGATCATGACAAGGCAAAAGTCTTCTAGAAAGTCTTGATGAAGTTACTGTGGGTCTTGCCAGTCCACTATTTTAATTGGTTCAATCTTATGTGCTAAGAGCAAGAATTTCTTTGAGCAAATTAGTAATTTATTCTTGTTTTGTTTCAGTGTTATTTTAGCATGAATCAGACAAATATGCCTGGTCCCAATATTGTTTAACATATGACTCCAAAAGTTTGGTGACTTAACAACCACAGACATTTGTTATCTCAGTTTCTGAAAGTCAGTAATCTGGGAACAGCCAAGTAAGGTGGTCCTGGCTGGGAAGTCTCACATGCGGAGTGGGTTTTCCATATGTCACCTGGAAGTGTTATCTGGGAGGGGGCACCCACATTCTTTTATTTTCCTTTAATTTTTTAATTGTTTTAAATAAATTATTTTTTGTTGTTTTTTTGTTTGCTTGTTTGTTTTTGGCTATTGGGTGACACCCAACAGCGCTCAGGGGTTACTCCTGGCTCTACACTCAGAAATCGCACCTGACAGGCTCAGGGGACCATATGGGATGCAGAGATTTGAACCAGCGTCCTTCTGCATGCAAGGCAAACACCCTACCTCCATGCTATCTTTCCGGCCCCTTAAATAAATTCTTACTCATAGTTACAGAGTTGTTCATGATTGAGTTTCAGTCACCAATGTCCAACACCATTCACCAGTGTACATTTCTTGCCACCTATGTCCCCAGTTTCCTGTTGCTTGGTTCTGTGGAAGATATTTTTTCTTCTCTTTCTCTCTCTGCCTTTTTTTCTTTCAGATACTGACTTGCATATTGTTACTGAAGGGATGTTACATATTATATTGTTAATAATGCCTATTACATTGTTTCCTTTCAGCACCCAGTTCTTGTCCAGAGTGATTATTTCCAACTATCAATGATACAGTGGTCCCTTCTTTGTCCTAACTGGACTCCCCTGCTAATCGTGGCAAGCTTCCTACCCTAGCCCTTATCTCTATTGTCTTTGGATATCATTACCATGCTATCATTTTTTATATTCCACAAATGAGTGTGATCATTCCATGTCTATTCTTTTTCTTTCTAACTCATTTCACTGAATATAATATTCCCCATATCAATAAGCAAATGTAATGACTTCATTTTTTTCCTAACTGCTGCATAGTATTTCTTTGTATAGATGTACCATAATTTCTTTATCCATTTATCTGTTCTCAGGAACTTGCATGTTTTCAGACTCTGGCTATTATGAATAGTGCTGCAATGAACATAGGAATGCAGAGAGCTTTTCTTCATTGTGTTTTTAGGCCCCTAGGCCCAAAACAATATACTGCTTCCAAGAGTAATATTGTTGGGTCATATGGGAGCTCAATTTTTAGTTTTTGAGGACTGTCCATATTGTTTTCCAAAATGGCTGAACTAGTCAAAATTCAGCAGTGAATGAGAATCCCTTTCTTCCCACATCCATGCCAGCACTGTTTGTTTTTCTTCTTCTTTTCTTGGTTTTTGGGTCACATCTGGCAGCGCTCAGGGGTTACTCATGGCTCTATGCTCAGAAATCACCCCTGGTTGGCTCTGGGGACCATATGGGATGCCGGGATTCGAACCACCGTCCCTCCGCATGCAAGGCAAACACCTTACCTCCATGCTATCTCTCTGGCCCTGTTTTTGTTCTTTTTGATGTGTGTCTGTCTCTTTGGTGTGAGATGATATCTCATTTATTTGCATCTCCCTGATGATTAATGATATAGAGCTTTTTATTTTTCATATGCCTTTTGGCCATCTGCATTTCTTCTTTGAGGGAATGTTTGTTCATCTCTTCTCCCCATTTTTGAATGTTTTTTTCTTGTTAAGCTCTACCAGTACCTCTTATATCTTAGATATTAATTCCTTATCAGATGGGTATTTGATGAATAGTTCCTCCCATGTCATGGGTAATCTCTGTATCCTGGGCACCATTTCCTTTGAGGTGCAGAAGCTTCATAGTTTAATAGTCTTATTTATTTATTTATCTTTGCTTCTACCTGTTTGCTCAGTGATGCTCCATCCTTGAATATACCTTTAGTTTCAATGTCATGGAGCATTCTGCCTTTTCAATGTCATGGAGCATTCTACATTTTCTTCTATGTACTTTATGGTTTCAGATATGATATCAAAGTCTTTTATCCATTTTGATTTGTTTTGTGTGCACAGCATTAATAAAAGGTTCAAGTTCACTTTTTTTGCACATAGCTGACCAGTTTTCCTAACACCACTTGTGTAAGAGGCTTTCCTTGCTTCTCTTCATATTTCTTGCTCCTTTATCAAAGATTAATTAATCACATACCTGAGGGTCTGTCTTAGGATATTCATGTCTATTCCATTGATCCGAGGGTCTGTCTTTATTCCAATACCATGCTGGTTATTTTTAATTTCTCCTGTTTTATTGTACAGTTTGAAGTTGGAGAAAACGATGCCTCCCACCCCCCAAGAATTTCTTATTTTTCCATATGAACTTCAGGAGTATTTTATTTATTTCTTGGGAAAATGTCATGGGTATTCTTGTAGGAATTGAATTAAACCTGTAAAATGCTTTGGGAAGTATTGTCATTTTAATTATGTTATTTCCCAATCTATGAGTAGGGTATGTGTTTTCATTTCCTTGTGTTCTCTTATATTTATTGAAGCAGTGTTTTGTTGTTTTCCTTGTCTAGGTCTTTTACCCCTTTAGTTAAGTTGATTTCAAGGTACTTGACTTTCTGAGGCACAATTGTGAATGGGATTCTTAAAAAATATTTCTTTCTTCTCTTTCATTATTTGTATATAGAAAATCTATGGATTTTTGTGTATTAATTTTATAGCCTGCCACTTTACTATATAATTCTATTCTTTTTAGAAGCTTTTTTTGTGGTAGGGTCTTTAGGATTTTCTTTCTTTCTTTTTTTTTTTTTTTGGTTTTTGGGTCACACCCGGCGGTGCTCAGGGGTTACTCCTGGCTGTCTGCTCAGAAATAGCTCCTGGCAGGCACGGGGGGGGGGGGGACCATATGGGACACCAGGATTCGAACCAACCACCTTTGGTCCTGGATCGGCTGCTTGCAAGGCAAACACCGCTCTGCTATCTCTCTGGGCCCAGATTTTCTAATTATAGTATCATGTTATCTGCAAACAGTGAGAGCTTGATTTCTTCTTTTCCTTTCTAGATGCCCTTTGTATCTTTTTCTTACCTAATTGCTATGGCAAGTACATCCAGTACTATACTGAAGAGAAATGGTGAGAGTGGACAACCTTGTCTTGGGCAGATGTTAGAGGAAAGATTTTAAGTTTTACCCATTGAATATAATGTTTTCCAAGGGCTTTGACTATACTGAAGAACGTTTCTTTAACTCCCATCTTATTGAGAGATTTTTTTTAATCATGTATTGGTGCTGGATCTTGTAAAATGCTTCCTCTGCATCTATTGATATGATCGTATGATTTTATTTTTTATTCCATTGATATGGTGCATTATATTTATTGACTTCCATATGTTAAACCATTTTGTGTCCCTGGGTTGAATCCTACTTGGTCATGGTGTATGACAGACATATTGATGAATTGTGGATACTATTTGCTAGTATTTTGTTGAGGATCTTTGCATTTATGTTCCTTAAGGATATTAGGGGCACCCATTTTCAAGAGGTCTTGCTGGCATAGCAGGCAGCATGTTGTCACAAGGATTCAGTTGCTTACCATGCAGGCTTCTCCAATAGGCTGCAAAGGTATTTCCTTATGCATGGCAGTCAACTGCTGCCAGAGCAAGTTATCCAAAACAAGAGATCAAGGCAGTACACACATCTTTTATGAACTAAATCTTGAAGTCTCAAGTCTTTCCCATAGTTACACCTGATTCTAAGTAAGCAGGAACTATGTGAGGGAGTTGATATCTAAGAACAAGAGCCATAGGCTGGTCAGATAGTACATGCAGTTGATTTTTGCATGGCCTCTACAGGTTGATTCCCAGTATCTCAAAAAGTCCTGCCAGGACTGATCCCTGAGCACAGAACCAAATGTAGCCTATAGGCAACCCCATCTCCTGAATAGAGAAAAATGTCGTAGGGAGAGAGAATTATAAGGTTTAAGTTCTTTCTTGGTGAGAGGTATAAAGGATTGAGTAAGGAGGTCCCTTACCTTCAGAGCTGAAACACAACTGTGGTAGATACCAATGATGTGCAGGAACCCCACTCATTGGACCAACCCACCTTCTTTCTTTTTTGTTTTTATTTTGGAGCCATACCTGGTGGTGCTCAGGGATTATTCCTGGTAGAGCTTGGGGGACCATATGGAATGTTAAGGATCAAACCCCATTTGGTATGTGAAAGGCAAGCCCTTACCTGTTGTACTATTGCTCTGCCCCCCCCCACTTCTTTTGACATGTGACTGGAACAGTGACCATCATAATCTCACAAGTTTCTCCAAAATATAGTAACATCAAATATTCATTGGAGTGCTCAGAGATTCAAAGGTTCAAGAATTCAGACAGAGTACAGAAGTAGACAACTCATGTGTCCTTACAGTATTTGTTGCCTCCATCTCTGTTAGAAAAATTCAGTTATGGGGCCGGAGAGATAGCACAGCGACATTTGCCTTGCAAGCAGCCTACCCCAGCGTCCCATGTGGTCCCCTGTGCCTTCCAGGAGCTATTTCTGAGCAGATAGTTAGGAGTAACCCCTGAGCACCACCGGGTGTGGCCCAAAAACCAAAAAAAAAGAAAAAAAGAAAAAAAAAGAAAAGAAAAGCTCAGTTAAAAAAAACTTAGTTGGAAAGCTCTCTGATGAAGAGATAGTTGAGAGCTGAGTCATCTTCAGTTCCCGTGATGTTTGGTATCTGGGTTGGAAGAACTCAAGGGGCTTGGGTTGTAAATTAGAGAAACTCTACATGGATCTTGGGCTTTCCCATATCATGGTGGTCTCAATAGTGTGGACAAAGGCCATGACTTGGGACTTCAAGTCTGATCATTCCAACACATATGGAAGATGCATGAACTTTGATGACCGATACTGGGGGAGTCAGCCAGCATTGCTTTCATGCTTCATATGTTTTTTTCTGTTTCACAGTTAGTTATGATTGAGTTTCAGTCATACAATAACCTTCATCAGTGCACATTTCCTGCCACTAGTGTCTCCAGTTTATTTCCTGCCCTTCCCCCTTCCCTCTCTCCTGTCTACCTCTATGGCAGACCTCTTCCTCCTCTACCTCCTCCACTTCCTCCTCCTCCTCTTTCTTCTTCTCATCCTCCTTCTTCATCTTCTTCTTCTCCTCCTCTTCCTCCTCCTCCTCCTCTTTCTCCTCCTCCTCCTTCTTCATCTTCTTCTTCCTCTCCTCCTCCACCTCCTTTCTCTTACATTTTTTTCCTTTTAGACACTATGGTTTCTACATATTTTTAGGGGACAAATTTTGGCTCATACCTGATGATGATGCTCAGGAATCATTCTCAGGAGTCCTCAAGGGATTTACCTTAGCGACTGTACTATCTTCAGTCCTACTTCCGTTCTACTTTATAAACTGAAGTGTCCCCAATTTATCCTGATTCAAGGCATGGTGATCCTGTTTTTCAGTGGGGAACATCAGTGTCACATTAGAGTAGAAGAGGTGGAGTGGATAATAATGTTAAGGTCATTTTGGGGGGAAAATACAGCCTTGCCTAACAGCAATTTCCCATGACTTTTGTCTTTGATAAAGTGGGAGTTGGAGGAATTTGGGACCAGGGCACACCAGATTGGCATCGTTATTGGACAATTTCAGTTGAACTTGTTAACTAGTTTCTGTAAGTTGGATTCTGTCTCATATAGGTCACTGGTCTCAGTCCAAACTGACTAGGATACATAAGCAAGAATAGGTAAAGGCAAGAAAGGGACTCTCACACAGGGATTGTTAGACCAGAATCCCAGAGGTGGGCTCAGAGACCCTATTTCTTGTGTGACCTTGGACAAGCCACTTCACAGTTTATACTTTCACTGTAAAGGGGGAGCCATAAGAAGTCTTGCCTTTGAATGATTGTGAGAAGAAGTAAAGGTAAGGGGAGCCTACTCAGGTAGGTCCTGGGCAATGAAAGTAGCTGTAACAATCATTGCCTCAACCACTTCTTGTCCAATTTGAATTCCAGCATCTGTGGCACTGTTTTCCTTGAAGCCAGAGTGATAGTACAGTGGGTAGGGTGCTTGCTTTGCACGTGGTTGACCCTGATTCAATCCCTGGTGTACCAGAAGTGATTCCTGAGTACAAAGCAGGAGTAACCTCTGAGGATTATCCAGTGTGCCACCCCCAACTCGTGGCACTGTTCCTTATATTAAGTAATGAAACACCTCCAAACTCAGTGGCATAAAGGGATAAGTATCTTTCTTTTCTTTCTCTCTTTCTTTTATTTATTTATTTTTCTATTTTCCTGTTTTTTTCCCTTGGGGTCAGGAAGTTGGAACTTGACTGGGAAGTTTGGCTCAGGCCTTTCAAGAGGTAGCAATCAGCTCTGGGCCCAGGCTACTTACAGAGCAATGCTGGACCAGGTAGCGGGTTAGGGCCCTTGGTTCTGATCATGTGGGACCTCCTTGGGATTTCTTGAGTGTCTTCCCAGGATGGTGGTGGCAGCACTTAGAACAGGTTTCCACAGGAGGAAAAATCCAGGTCTATTTGAGCCCTGCTATATCATTAACGCCTACTACCTAGTGTAGAGCTATCTTAGAGGAGAGTGGGCACCGCTGCTTGCTGCTCCTGGCAGCCTCTCTGCAGGAAATTATGCAGTGGTACGGGTTTATGGACCTTTTGCACAGAGCCAAGCATCCAAGCACAGGGAGGTAAATAGTAGCTTGTCTATGAGATCCTGTTGGTGGCCAGGGCCAGGCCTCGGACATAGTATTCTAAAGTCTTCATCATCTTTCTTCATCTTTCTTCCCATCATACTTCCCTGTTCTACCACTTCAATGCAGGCAAGTTCTCCTGGTTTTCTGGGAGTTGTTAAGGATTCTGGGAGAAGCAGACCTCGGTGGTGGTGATGTATGATTAGGTGGGTGTAGCTGGGCAAGAGACAAGGAGATCAGAGACTTTGGTTTCTTGGAGATAAGATGCTTGCCTTGCATGCGTCTGAGCCTTCTTGGATCCCCAGGATTACTATGGTCCCCAAATACCACCAGGAATAAATCCTGAGGAATTACTAACCCATATGATCCCCCACCTCCCTTCAAACCCAGAATCTTTGATTTGAAAAGGGTCACTGAGGGCCAAATAAATCACTCAAGTGACATAGTTTACATGTGAATGCCCTTGATTTGATTTTCAGCACCACATGTTCCCCCAAGCAAGGCTGGGAGCAAACCCTGGAAACAGACCCCATCCTCATGGAGAAAACATAAAGGACTGGCACACAAGTTTTCCGGCATTATCCTGGGCTCCATCCCCTGCACCACATGGTCCTCCCCAAACAGAAAAGAATCCTGGGAGAGGAGGAGATGCTGATGAGGAAGATGATGCTCCTCAAAACAGGTGCAAAATCAAAGGGAAACTTGCCAGTAGACCTCAGGTTATTGTTTGGTTTTATTTTGGGGCCACATCTGGCTGTGTGCAGGGCTTACTCCTGGCTCTGCACTCAGGAATTACTCCTGCAGGGCTCAGGGAACCACATGGGATGATGGGATCGAACCCAGGCCAGTGACATGCAAGTGCCCTACTCACTGTACTATTGCTCTGCCTTAAGACCTTGGTTTTCACTGTGTTCTAATGCCAGAAGTTCAGGAACTTGATCCCCTTTCCTGAGTTTGTCTTGTTTATTGTTAAACCTCCAGTCCCCATAGTGCCCCACCCCCACCCAATGTATTTCTTTGCTGCCTCCCTCTTCCTGCAGTGGGGGCCAACACCCAGAAGGGAAACACGCCATTGGAGCCCCTGAATTCCTCCCCTCACCACCACCCCCTCAGCCGCAGCCAGAACACCAAAATGCTTTCTGCGACAAGCTCTCTAAATGATTGGAACTTTCTCCCAAATCAGCACTTTTTCATGCTACATTAGCATTTATGGGTTTGATATTTACATTGGGCAAAGGAGCACCCAGTCCCCGGGTCCCTGCTAGCACGCACAGTCAACTGAAACAAACCCCAATCACCACTCACAGCCCTCTTTCCCGGCAGCCACCTGCTTGTTCCCCCAACCCCCAGCCTCCAGTCTGAGGAACAGCTTGTTCCATGGGGTTATCACCACAGACCTATCTGTCTGCTGATAAATGGGGTCCTTCCCCAGCAGGGAGAGGGGTTCCCCAGACAAAAGGCCTGGCAGGGACAATTTGAATCTGCAGTCTGCTGAGCACAAAGCTTCGCCTTGGGACGCTAAACTCTGCAAGCTGGGAACTATTTAGTGGTTTCAATATCTTCCTGTCGTCCCTTCAACCCTTCCAGGCCCAGTAACTGTTTGCATGAAGCAAGGGGCTCATCAAACAGTTGTGCACTCTGGGCCCCAGCACCCCCATACTGTGTCCACCCCCAGCTGAGGTAGAAAGTGTGGCAGCATAGCCAAAAATACAAAGTAGGAAAGTTCTCTCATTTCCTTTCATTTGAGGGTGTGTGTGTCATTCCTGGCAGTACTTGAGGGCACTCCCTGATTTGTGCTCAGGGGTCGCTTCTTGTTGGCCTCACGGGTTCTTGTGGTGCTAGGGGTCAAACCTGGGTCTTCTGCATGCAAAGCATAAGCTCTAACCCTTTGAGTCAGCTCTCTGGTTCCTACATAAATATGCATTTAAAAATGTTTTGGGGGCTGGAGAGATAGCACAGCTAGGTGAGGCATTTGCCCTGAATACAGCTGACCTGGGCTCTATCCATGGCACCATACATTGTTCCTCGAGAACCCTTGAGCAAAAAGCCAGAAGTAACTCCTGAGCACTGCCAAGTGGTCCCAAAGCTAACAACAAGAAAAATGAGTTGAGACCTTTCTGGCAGTACTTAGTGCTTGGAGACTATGTGGGGCTAGGGGTGGAATCGGGGACTCCTGCATAGAAAACCTGCAATCCAGCCTTTTGAAATCCCCCTGTGAGGATTGAGTATTCTTTTTCTTGTAGGTTTTTCTTTTGGGAGGAGGGGGTGATCCCCAAGCAGTGCTCAGGGGCTTGGAAATCCAATCCTGGATCCAGCCAAACAGACTGGCAGGTCAATACTCTGACTCAGGGACTCTGCTGGGGACCACAGGGCCACTATGGCATGCCTGGTGAGCCTGTAGGATTGGTGATGCTTAGGATGCTGTGTGGGGTCAGGGGTCAAATCTAAGTGCCCCACCTCGCCTCTGTACTATGTTCCTGGCCCCTAAAGATATTTTTCTTTTGTTTGTTTGTTTCTGTGTGTTTGTCTTTTTTTTTTTTTTTGCTATAGTTGGCAGTACTCTGGGCTTTCTCCTGGCTCTGAGCTCAGGGATCACTCCTGGTAGGGCTCAGGTCATAATGCGGTGCCAGAGATAAAACCTGACTCAACAGCATGTAAAGAAAGCAGCCCAACCCTCTGTACTATCTCTCTAGCCCCAGAATTTAATATTTAGCTCTCATGCACATCTAAAATGACAATGTGACCAGAATTTGAACACATTCACTCATGAGGGTACCTCCATCGGGCGAAACCTGGTGCCAATGCAAGCACGAGAAGTGGAGGTATTTGTGGGCAATTGTATGGAAGAATGTTGGGAAGATATTTCTAGGTTTGTGTCTCTACCAGACAAAAATCTGAAAGTTAACCAACCTCTGCTCCTCCGGGATTGTAAAAGAGCACAGTCAATAGGAAATCAATAAGAGGTGCCAGCCCAGCACAGCACCGAAAGAACACCCAATAATCCTTTTTGCCTATTTCCAATTTGGGATAATTTTTTCTGACACTACTTAGTCCTTGAGAATCCAGAAATAGCTGTTGCCTGAGAATTCTGAATGGAATGTGGGCTTTGGGAGGGAAAGAGGAGAATCAGATGAGCCAGTCCAGCTTCCACCAGCTGGGGAATGGGGGCTTGCCTGTCCACCACCCCCTCCATCCAAAGCTTGCCCAGGACACGACTTGGCATGGTGCAGGAGGAAAGGATGCTTTGTAGGAGGGAGCTGTGGCCTGCTCTGACTCCTATTCTCTTTAACCTTGGCCACTACACAGAGGGAGATGATGTATATGCAAACATACACTGCCTTGTCCAAAATATTCCCCCCTCCTGTCTAGTGCTTGCCAGTATTGTTAATCTGTCCATTGACTTCAGATCAAAATAAATCTCCCAGTCCTGGCCACCAGCTAGCTAATTTTATTTTGTAATAAAGGAATAGAAAGTGTGGGCCCTCGGCAGATTATTCTGTGTTTATTTTGTTTTCTCTATACTGTTGTGGTGGGGGATCACATTTGGAAAAGGAGACCCTCTGTACAAAAAGAACCAGTAGAGTCTTGTGATGATGATCATGGTCAAAGGCCAGTTCTGCCCCTACCTTCTGAGGTACCCCTACCTCTATTCTGCTGCTTTCTTGCTTTGGACCATTTAGTTCAGAGTCATATAGTGGATTGAAAAGGAGCAGGAAGGGCCGGAGAGATAGCATGGAGGCATGCCTTGCATGTAGAAGGTCCGTGGTTGGAATCCCGGCATCCCACATGGTGCCCCGAGTCTGCCAGGAGCGATTTCTGAGCGTAGAGCCAGGAGTAACTTCTGAGTGCTGCCAGGTGTGACCAAAAAACAACAAACAAACAAACAAACAAACAAACAAAAGAGAAGAAAAGGAGCAGGAGATGTAGCCTTGGGGAGGATTTCCACAGGGACTTGAAGAATTTTTCTTGATATTCCCAGTAGATGGATGGGCTGTGAGCTGCCTGTCTTTGTTGCTGGGGGCCACACCTGTCAGAGGTCACCATTTCAAAGCAGTTGACTCTTGCTTGTCTTTCACCCACATGGATAGAGCTTTAATGTGAGGACACTGATGAGACATTAGGAGGCCATCTCATCCAACCCAGCCAGGGAAAGGTGAGATCATAACAGTGGTCGAGCCAGATAACTGCCCACTTTGAATCTGACCTACTAATTCCCTCTGTGGGAGGCCTCCTCTAAATGAAGTAACTTCTGCCTCAGTTTCCTTCTCTGAAAAATGGGGATAGTGCACACTGCATTCTTGTTCTCCTAATTTTTTATGGGGACCGACTGAATGAACATAGACTTAATAATGTACGGATTGACTGATTTTCTGTTTTTGCGGGGGCCATGCCTGGTGGTGCTGGAGCTACTTTTGAGTAAATCCTGGTGGTGTAGGGCTAGAGCAGCGGTCTCAAACTCAATTTACCTAGGGGCCGCAGGAGGCAAAGTCGGGGTGATCCCTGAGTGCAAAGTCAGTAGTAAGCCTTGAACATTGAGGGGTGTGACCCAAACAACTAAAACAAAACAAAACAAAAAAAGATTCCTCTAGGGCAGGGCCATAAAATGTTGTACGGAGGGCTGTTTGTGGCCCATGGGTCGAGAGTTTGAGACCCCTGGAGAGTGATAGTACAATTGGTTAGAGCATTTACCTGTCACATGGCTGACCCAGGTTTGGTCCCTAGAATCCCATATGGTCCCCTAGCTCTGCCAGGAGTAATTACTTAGTGTGGAGTCAGGAGTAACCCTTTAATATTGCTGGATGTGGCCCAACCCCATCCCCCCAAAATAAATCAAACCCTGGTGGTGCTCAGGGGACCATCATCCTTTGCTGTGCAGGGATTGAACTAGGACAGTCTCATGCAAGGCTAGTGTCCCCCCACCACCACCGTCCTATCTCTTTGCCCCCCAGAATGATGAATGTTCACAGTGAAAATTCAGTGCCAAGTAAAGAACCAGGACTCAATTTGGTCAGGGAATGAGGCTCAGAAAGAAATAACCTCAAGGTCACCCAGGGAATTGCCAAGTGAAAGTTGAGAGGCTACTGCCTCTTGGAAATTCTGACAAATGGCTGTTTTCTTTGTCCAAATTACATAACACTCATTCGAACCTTGCAGAGAGCCCTAACAGGGAAAACAGGGCCATGCATTCAACTTCTGATGTGCCTATAGTTGATGCTATTCCCCCTGGTCATTACCTCTGTGTTCCTGTTAGCACTAATACCTTAATCAAAGAAATTCAGCAACCACTATACCCTCTGCTTAAATCAATTGTTTCCTGCACTATTCCATTTTTGGGGGGGCTTGCTTTAGTTTTTGGCCCAAACCTGGAGATGCTCAGGGTTGTTCCTGGCTCTGCATTCAGGAACCACTCCTAGTGGTACTTGGGGGATCGATCGTATAGGGTGTTGGGGATTGAACCCGGATTGGCTGCATGCAAAGCAATGCCTTACCCACTATACGATCACTCCAGTCCCAACAATATTTTTAAAAAATGGGCATTGCACCACCCACAGTTCTCAGGGCTTACTCCTGGCTCTGCACTCAGGGATCACTCCTGGGAGTGCTGTGGGGTGCCAGCATTTGAAACTTGGTCAGTTGCATGCAAGGCAAGCACCCTATTTTTTGCTCCAGCTCCCCTGCAAATCCTGTTTGCTGTTCCCCTTCACCACTCCTCATGTTCTCTCTGGCATTTTGCCCAACTGTAGCTTGTGGGCACTTTCCATTAGCTTCCCTTTGGCACTCTCACCTTATTCTTCCCCCATTTATTTCTTCCTCTCCTCCCAAGCCTTATATCAGGGGTCCTCAAACTTTTTAAACAGGGGGCCAGTTCACTGTCCTTCAGACTGTTGTAGGGCCAGATTATAGTAAAAACAAAAATTATGAACAAATTTCTATGCACACTGCATATATCTTATTTAGAAGTGAAGAAACAAAATGGGAATAAATACAATATGTGGCCCGTGGGCCGTAGTTTGATGGGCCGTAGTTTTAATGATCCAGTTTGGGTTTCAACAGCTCCACAACTTGCTCAGTCTTCTAAACATCTTGAAAATTCCCAGGTAACCTGGAAGTGGATATCTGAGGACACTTGGCACAGGGGCTTATCCATTATGGATTATTGACTGCAAAACAAGTTAGGGTATTGGATTCCCTTTATCAAGGCTTCCTTTGGTACATTCAATACAGCTGTCATAGATGCCCTTTGCTTGCGAGGAAACCATTATTACCAAACTTTTAAAGGGTTTTTTAGAACAATTAAAAAGTTAAAATTGGGGGGCCAGTGAGGTGGCGCTAGAGGTAAGGTGTCTGCCTTGCAAGCACTAGCCAAGGAAGGACCACGATTCGATCCCCTGGTGTCCCATATGGTCCCCCCAAGCCAGGGGCAATTTCTAAGCGCTTAGCCAGGAGTAACCCCTGAGCATCAAATGGGTGTGGCCCCAAAAAACAAAAAAAAAAAGTTAAAATTGGGGCTGGAGAGATAGGGTCTTTGCCTAGCATGCCTTGGACCCAGTTTTGATCTCTGGCATCCCATATAGTCCCCTGAACCTGCCAGGAGTAATTTCTGAGTGCAGAGCCAGGAGTAACCCCTGAGTATTGCCAGGTGTGGGTGCCCTCAAAACAAGCAAATAAACTAAAGTTAAACTTGACAATTTTAAGATGTTAGCTACTCCCCGTTATGTTTTCTCCTCACCTCTACTCCTACACCCGCATTGCCAAAGAGAATTAAATCTAATGTTAGGTTGCCCCCCTATTGGTTAAATGAGACATTGCAGCTCAGCTCAACAAGACTTAGTCAATACTCAGAGGAAGTGAGTACAAATCGAAATGCTTGGAGAGGAGAATGTGGAGCCAGAGAAACAGCTCTTGGATTAGGTTGGTACTGAGAAAAGGAAAGGGTGAAGGTAATACAAAGGGGAGTAAAAGAAATACTAAAATTACTTTAAGGGCTACAGAGAAAAAGCACATAGTTAGAGAAACTGACTTTTGTGATGCCCAAGACTGTACTCATATACTTAATTATCCTGCAAACCACGGAATTGACCATCCAGGGAATCACTATTTTGTCCTTAGCAAAAGTCTCTGGAACCTAGTTTAAAGCTCTATATTGGGGGGGCATAGAGGCATGTTCCTAACCCTGGCTTAATTCCTGGCACTCCATATGGTCCCCCAAAATCCTGTCAGCAGTGATTTCTGAGCACAGAGCCAGAAGATAGACCTGATCACTGCCAGGTGTGGCCAAAACAGAACAAAAATATATAATGGAGAGCAAATCAAAGAGTGATGTCTCTGTGTAGTTGGTAGACATCATATTGTTAAGAGATGACTGAAATGTCTTACATGCTTTGCTGACCTATCTGCCTCTGACCTATCTAGGAATTGGTCAGTTTCTCTACTCCTTCAAACTCATGCATATTCTGTGACTGCTTTGACGGAGAGAATGAGGTGAAAGTAATACTGTGTGATCTTCCACATCAAGGTGCACAAAGCCTGGCCTAGATGGGATCTAGAATGAGGGCTAGTGTGAACACACCCCCTTGGAACCCGGACGCCAGGCTGCGAAAACTCCAATACACCAAGGAACTAGCAAAGGTACCGAAGCCCTAGTGAGGTTCCCAGTCAGCAGCAACATTCACTGCCAGCCTTTGGACATCCTTCTTGGTTGTACATCAGAGGACACCTGACTACTTCTATGGAATACCCAGTCAAATGCCAGAAGTACCAGAGGCAGGAATCAATGATTTGACTTAGCCATGAGGTTAGGAGACACCATGCAACTATAGGTCCCCAAGAGTATAGCAACTTTGGCTAGTCATGAAAGCCATAAGGGGGAGAGGGGCACATCATCAGCTCTATTTATTTAAAAAATATTTTTGGATTCAGTTTCAAGGCAACGAGCCCCTCAGTACAGGTTGGTCCGATTTTCGCTCACACCTGCTGCCTCTGATCAAAACATGATCTTATATTTCCTTAGAGAGATCTAGCACACACTTCCTGACAGGTGCCTCACAAGTTCTAATCTGTGGGACAGTGGAATTTAGTGTCTCTTGCACATTCTCACCCCACACTTGGTACCCTATTTGTATGCCGTGAGGAATGAACCAGAGGGTTTGGGGGATAGGATTGTACCATACACACCCATACATTTCCTTTTGATTTGATTTGGCGTTCCTTTGTTGTTACTGTTGTTTATTTAGAGGCCATTCCTGGTAGTGCTCAGAGCTTATTCATGGCTCTGTGCTCTCACTCCAGATAGGGCTCTGGGACCATATGTAATGTTGAGGATTGAAATGAGGTTGGCAAAGGTCACTGGGACAGAACTTGAGGGACTATGTAGTATTGGAGATAGAGTTTGGGCCTCTGAATCCAGCTCTTTGAGCTATATTGCTTGCTGTCAGCATAATTTATTTTAATTTTTTATTATTGTTTTTGAGCAACCTGGAGTTGTTCAGGGGTTACTTATGGCTCTGCATTTGGGAGTCACTCCTGGTGGGTATTGGGAGACCATATGGGATGTTGGGAATCCAATCTGCATTGGCTGCATACAAGGCAAGCTCCCTATCCACTGTACTATCACTCCAGCCCCCTCATATTTATATTTTGTGGTTCATCCTTGTTGTTGTGTACTGACTGTTAATGTCCTCGTATTGCTGAGTAGTATTTTATTGTGTGGCTATATCACCAGTTTATTCATTCTCCTGATTTAGACATTTCGGGACATAAAATGTTGTATTTTAATGCACAATCATTGCAAATTATACATCATTTTTTTTGCAAAAAAATTGGAGTGCGGGGGTCAGAGTGATAGCATTTACCTTGCACACAGTCGACCTGGGATGAACCTGGGTTTGATTTCCAGCATCCCATATGGTTTCCTGAGCCTACCAAGAGCAATTTCTAAGAGCAGAGCCAGGAGTAATCCCTGAACACCACCGGGTGTGACCCCCCCCCCAAATAAAGTGTGTGATCATTTTTTTTTTAAAGCTCAAGTGGATCTTTATTTCTGGCCTGTCAGGGTCTACCATTGTGTCCCCATAACAAGACAAAGGCAAAAGACCAAAGTGTGTGATCATTTTGGGAGCTTTTTTTTTAAACTGATTTTTGGGAATAAAAGACAGTCTGTGATTACTCAGTAACAATGATTATGCAGCAAAATACGGAAACTCAAAGAGCTAGTGTGTATGCTTTGCACAAGCAGGGACTGGTTTAGTCCCCACATTTCAGAGTTCCCTGAGCACTATTAGGAGTTACTTCTGTCTTCTGTCCCCAGCACTGAGCCAGAAATGTCTCAGTACAACTGGGTATGACCCCAGAACATAAGCAAGTTGACAAAGTGAGATTCTTTACTGAAAATGAGAGTTAGACACATGTATAGTATACTAAAGACAGTGTTTTCAGCAGAAAGCAGAACTCACTGGGAGTTTTACTGGAGACCCACTCATACTACAGATTCTCTTCCTCCGAGAGAGCCCAGATGTGCTATGATGGCACAGTTGCCTGAGATTTCACGAGCATGTCTCTTAGTGCCCAGGAGCCAGACATCCCAGGCTAGCTGGAATGTGACTGGTCTCAGCTGTGACATTTGTCTCCAGAAACCAAAAACTATAGAGCATGATTCAGGGAAAGATGGAAGACAATGCTGCAAGGAGGCAGTTGTGGTGCTCACCCTTGGTTGGACCCACTTTTTGGTGCTCACACTTGGCCATGAGGAAGCTTGAAATTACTTGTAGTGCCAGAGATCATAGACAATAAAGCTGCCAAGATTGCATGCGACATATACAAGACCCTGGAGATTTGAATTCATGACCAAACACTCTCAAGGCAGATGTTCTAAACCCCTTCACAATACCTCTGGGCCTCCAGGGTAAGTTTTCAAATGGGCAAAGGCAATGTCTAGGCATGTGGGGACAGGGAGATACTAGAAATAGGGAGCCCAGCACAGTGGGCAGCATAGGGCTGTCTCATTAGCATGTTAATGCTCATTAGCATATCTCATTAGAATGTTAACTCTCCACCCGGGCATGAATTTTACTATTAAAATGAGAGAGAGGGGAGCAGGAGATAGAACAGAGGTTCAACCCAGATTTGATTTCTGGCACCATATGGTCCCCATAGCATCTAAGGGAGCAGCTTTGGAGGTCATTGAGTACCATCAAGTATGACCCAGGAAGTCCACAAACACTACTGGGGTGCTTGGGTAGTACCTGGAACTACAAAGAGTTCAAGCAGCACCACATCTTCAGGCCCTGGCACTGAAATACTGCCTGGTTGGTCAAGAATCCCCAGTGGGAGTCTTAGATCCCCTGAGAAATACTCTGTCAATATTTTAATAACAGTGTGTGTATCCATAAATGACTAGTTTCCCCATCTTCCTGGGTGTCCAGCTAAAAAAAACCTCAGCTGGAGTCTAGCAGGAGGAGGCTTGGCAGGCCCACGCCATGCCGGAGGCCTGCTTGGCCAGGCCTAGGGGGGGTGCGGGATTTGGGTAACCCCAGCACCCCTCTGCCGCCTTGCTCCAGATCTCCAGGGCTTCCCCGGGCCACACCCCTGGGCAAGCCGGTGAGTTGGGTCCCTTGGTGGAGTTTGAAGGTACCCTAGGCCTTCCCCCACTATCCATGCGGCTCCTTAGGGAGGGTCTGGGTGGGGCTCTGAACTTCTGTTCTCCCAGCTTCTTGAAGGATCTCTCCTTCCTGGGAGCCGGGAGTCTAGCAGGAGGAGGCTTGGCTGGCACTGGTAATCTCTGTCCAGTCTACATTTTCAAAATCGCGCGGGGGCAATAAGAAACATTAATAGTACTCTCACAAGAAACATTAATAGTACTCACTATCATTGAATTATGTTTTTATGTATGCAGAATGTCCATTTTGTACTCTGCCCTTTTGCATACCCCTTCATAAGTTCATATTTCTCTTTAACTTCTTTAACTCCTATCATCATTACTCCTTTTTTACCCTTTCTAACTTAAGTACTGTTGAGTCCTAATTCACAGACCAAAGTGGTGCCCTAGAGTTAACACCCACCCAACTATTTTAAAAGGCATAAAAAGGACACATATCTTTTCAACATTTTATGGGTGTTTTCTTTGACGGCTATAACTTTTGCTAAATACTTTCTTATACAGTGATGATCCCCCCCCATGTTTTTTATCTTCTCTTTATGAACTGCTCAATATGGAATTTGGTGTGAAAGAATCCCTCAGTTTAATACTTATGTTTGAACCAAGTCATGGGTCTTGTTGGAAATGTTCTTATGCCCCCATATATCTGATAGCACCACGTGGCTTTATATCTTGTTTGCGTAGGCACACTAACATAGGAAAATACTATACATACCAATAAGTTCTTATCTAATAGAAATGGGAACTCACAAATCTTGTAGTGCAATGAGACCTTACACCCTGAACATTGACATAAAGACCTGGCACAGGCCTCAGAAGAATGGGCATTCTCCATTTACCCCTTGATCTACAGAAGACATTTACAAAACATCCAAGGTTGTATATAACATCACCTGGAGGCATTCCTGTACCAGGGACGACCCTACAGCTGCTCTGACATCGATCTACTCAAAAGAGACATCCCTTAACACTGAGAAGACAACAAGAACAATGACCTGTTTACTGGACAGGGCTTGCTGTATTGCCCCTTTATGGTGAGGTTTGTCTATAACATCACCTGGAAGCAATCCTCTACCACGGAAGACCCTACCACTGCTCAGACATCGTCCTGCTCAAAAGAGACTTCCCTTAACACTGAGAAGACTTAACAACAACAACCTGCTTACAGGACAGGGCTTCCTGCATTCCCCTTTCATGGTGAGGTGAAACGAAAAGGCACTCCACATCATGACTTCAATGTAGGACATGCAGATTCCAGAATCTTTAATACAGAAACATGAGACCAACAACAGAGACTGTGTGATAAGTGTGTTGGCGCTACGGACAATGTCTTGGAGCGAACGATAACTTTCCTGAGGCCTAGAGCTGGTCTTATGCCAGGAAACTTCAGGGGTAGGATCTCTTTGTATTTAGGTCAAGGCTATTCCTTTCCATGCCTCTCATATTTTGGTGGGCCTATGCAAACAACAATTGCCACTCTAACACCGTTTTTACTGTGCTCCTTTGACTCTAATCCTTAAAACACACCCACTTAAAATTTGAGGTTAACTTAAGCTAATATGCATGTACATGGAAATGTAAAAAATACTATGCCTCTAATGTTTAAGGAGTTACGTAAGTTTGATGGCTTTAGATTGCCTTGTGTGCTGTTAAGAAATATTATAATGTGCTACAATCTGGGGACTTGAGGGAAAAAGTAATTGCACATGGATTCTGTTTTATTTATCTTAACTTTCTTTGGTGAAAATTCAAAGTTAAGATATCAGCAAGGGGACTTCTTCTGATAATTATGTTATGGGTGATTGTCCTTCCACTGTAACTTTACCTTATCCTCTTTCTTTGCATCTTTTGTTCTCATAATTCATAATAAAAATTATAAAAAAAAAAAAAACCTCAGCTTTGTTTGACCCTTAGAGGTGGCTGATAAGTGAAAAAATGCAAAGAAACTTAGCTGGGAAGAAATTCCTTTGCCCACACCTTTCCCCTACCTAATTTCATCTTGCAACAATGATGGCTGGAGCACCAGCAACCATCTTGTGACTGGAAGGTGGCAACAAGAATATAGAAGGTGGGGCCACAGGGATAGCACGGCTGGGAGGGCGTTTGCTTTGCATTCGGTCAACCTGGGTTTGATCCTCAGCATCCCATATGGTCCCCTGAGCACTGCTAGGAGTGATTGCTGAGCACAGAGCCAGGAGTAACCCCTGAGCACTGCCAGGTGTGGGCCATAAAAACAAAACAGGGCCGGGAGAGATAGCATGGAGGTAGGGCATTTGCCTTGCATGCAGAAGGACGGTGATTCAAATTCTGGCATCCCATATGGTCCCCTGAGCCTGCCAGGATCGATTTCTGAGTGTAGAGCCAGAAGGAACCCCTGAGCACTGCCAGGTGTGATCTGAAAATAAAAACAAAAACAAACACCCCAAAACAAACAAAACCTCCCAAACAAACAAAAAATAAGACTACATAGAAGGTGCCTGAGAGGGCCCGGAGAGATAGCACAGCGGCGTTTGCCTTGCAAGCAGCCAATCCAGGATCAAAGGTGGTTGGTTCGAATCCCGGTGTCCCATATGGTCCCCCGTGCCTGCCAGGAGCTATTTCTGAGCAAACAGCCAGGAGTAACCCCTGAGCACCGCCGGATGTGGCCCAAAAACCAAAAAAAAAAAAAAAAAGAAGGTGCCTGAGAAATAAGGGATGACTCTAGATTAGCTCCGAACAGAATACCCTGGACTCTTTATGAGAGTCAATTTCAAATCTGTGAGCCACAGTTAGATTGCTAACTCATTTTATTTCCTGTCCCCTTAGGACTGGTCCAAGGGCAGGATGTTGATGGGAAAGGAATCCTCATTTGGCATGTATCCTTAATGTGCTGAAAGTTTCTGCAACTAAGCCTGAAAGTCATTCTGGTTCCTAGTGTTACTCTCTTCATTTTGACAGAAGAAACAACTGTTCTTGAGAGGTCACTGGGAGAGGAATGCGGCCAAGGCCTGAGTCTTTTTCAATTTTTTTATTACTGTTGTTGTTAAGGTAACACGTTTACAAGAGTATTAATATTGTTTTGTTTTTTTTTTTAGTTTTTGGGTCACACCTGACTTTGTGCTCAGAAATCGTCCCTGGCAGGCTCCGGGGACCATATGGATGCCAGGATTCGAACCACAGTCTGTCCTGAACTGGCTGCGTGCAAGGCAAATGCCCTACCACTGTAGTATCTCTCCAGCCCTAATATTGATCATCTTGATGTTCGAGTTACCTCATCTCACTAGCACTAAAGTATCTACTCAATTCTATCGATGTTTCATGTCATTTCTAGGTCACTTTTTCCTTCTCTTCTCTTCACCCACTGTTTGTCTCAGTTCTATAATCCAGGGCTAAAGGTTTGCCATCATTTGATATTGTATATTTCCTTGTTTTGTTTCTCTCTATGGCACAGATGAGTGAGATCATTTGGCATTTGTCCTCTCTCTGACTTATTTTATTAGCATAATGGACTCCAGTTCCATTCAAGTGTACAATCTGCAAGATTTCATCCTTTTTTACAGCTGCATAATAGTCCATAACACAGACTACACCTTCTTTATTTATTCATTTATCATTGAACATTTGGGTTGTTTCTCTATCCAGGCTATTGTACTCAGCACTGCAAAGAACATAAGTGTCTCTATATCTTTTCAGATTTTGGGGTTTTTTTGCTCTTTGGGTCGATAAGTCCTGTGTTTTGCTGGCCTCAGAGTTCATATTTGCCATATCCACTGTTCCATCTGTGCAGGCAGGACTGGGATCTGCTTCTTAGTTAGCTTGCAGGGGAGGTCTTCAGAGGCTGGACATGGTTGGCATGAGTCAAAGCCTCCCTGGATACCTAACATCTCACTGGTACCCAGGTAGGCCTCTTTCTTTCTTTCTTTTTTTTTTTTTTTGTTTTTGGGTCACACCCAGCGGTGCTCAGGAGTTACTCCTGGCTGTCTGCTCAGAAATAGCTCCTGGCAGGCACGGGGGGACCATATGGGACACCAGGATTCAAACCAACCACCTTTGGTCCTGGATCGACTGCTTGCAAGGCAAACACCGCTGTGCTATCTCTTCGGGCCCAGGTAGGCCTCTTTCTGTCTGGACAAATGTGTGTCACATTTGTAAAGAAGCCTGGACAAATGACTTGTTTTTCCTCTCAGGTTATGCGCACAAGGAAAAGTCATCTGTGAGGTGAGGTCTCCAAGGACCTGATGAGGTGTTTAGGCCTGAAACCTCTGGGCCATTGTAATCTCAGCCCAGCATGCTTGTTACCTAACTGCTGAAAATGTCTGCCACAGAACTGTTGGCTGAAACCACTTTCCTGCTTCTCAAGTGGGTGTTGGGGAAGTCCTAGTTTCTAGAGCCTGCTCTTCTTTTCTTCTTGGATGTCTCTGCTTCATTTCCTTCTTCAGGGGAGAGAAAAGCAGCCAGGTACCCCAAGTTTTCAACTTCTTGTAGCTCTCCCTAATTTCTCCACAATCTAGTTTCCTCTTCACGAATCAATGCCTCTCAGGCCACATCTCCTCCAAGGTCTCAGGGACTGAGACGGACACTTCCAACTCCCAGCCCCTTCAGGAGCTCCCGCCATGTGCAAAATGGCTTCCAAATGGGGAGAGGAAGAGTAGAGACTGCAGGTTTAGAAGGCCTCCCCAGGGTGCCCTCCTCTCCTCAGCTACTCTCATGGTCATTCCCAGCCTGTGACTGTTTTTTGGAAAATGTGACCCACCAGGCCCTCCTGACAAGCCCTCAACATGCCTCCTCCTTCACCAGCTCCCCAGCGGAGATGGAAAGCAGACCCTCCAGAATGTTTAACTTCAGCGGAGATGATAATAACTTTCCCATGGACGCAACTGGATCCTTTCCCTCAGCTCCTTCAGGGATCCCGAAACTCCAGACGGTTCTCATTTGCAGCTCGTTCCTGAGGAGGCCTCATTTCCTTGCCACACACCCCTGATGTGGTCAGGGTCTCCCTCCCACAGCTCAGGCGGGGTGGGGGTGGGGGCTTCCCTGAGTTTGACTCTAATAACTAATCCTGTCCCTCCCTTTTGTCTGCCCTGGCTCCTGAGACCCCCCTTTTGACCTCTGCCCTTTCTCTAACCCCTGCCCCATAACGCCTCAGGCTTTTAGTTCTTGCTCCTCATGCCTATGGCCTGTAGTCAGGGCTGGAGCTGTTTCTTAGACGGCAATGAAGCTTCTTCCACGCAGCCTAGTAGGCATGCTTACAGATTCTGGGGAATAAGAGTGGTGGTGGAGAGTTACCATTAGCACTATATGCTTTGTGCATGGCGCCTCCTGGAGTTGTAAGAGAGTTCTGCTGATGGGCCTTGCACGGGCTCAGAACTCTTTCAGGCCAGGAAAAGACCCTAACGGCTTTGATTTCTGCCTCCCAATGATCTCTTGTCAGCCAGCTCTACTTCTACCTCCCACCTCTCAAAACTTTATGTTGCTAGAAACATAGAGGACTTGAGAAGAAAGCAAAAAGAACAATAGATTCACAGTTGCATTCTACTCTAGTTTCTTGTTGTGTTTAACATGTTCACATTCCTAGCATCCCTCACACTTCAGAACACCCATGTGGGGTTACAAGCAAGGGGGCTGTAATTAAAATTGACCAGAGAAATGAGGAGAAAGCCCCAGGGAGGTGGACATGACAAACGGGCATGTTAGAGTCACTAAGGGTCACTTGGGTACCAGAGGTGCCTGGAGGTGATGAATCCTGCTGTTTCAGGGTCAGGAGGGGATGCAGCCCAGACTCATGGGTGAGGAGGGGTCCTGGGCTAAGTGATAAAGCTGGTGAATGAGCAAGCAGGCTGCCCCATTGCAAACTTGGACCTCATGTGAGTTGTGTAATCTTTTGTACCTTACTTTCCTCCTCTGTAAAATGGGGATTATAAGGAAACACTCTTATGACCCCCTAGTCAGCTAGCTATAAGAGTATTATTATCCCTTTAAGGATGAACATTGCAGTTAACAGAAGCCCACCCTTTTTAACTTCAACAGGATAGCAGTTGGGAAAGGTATATAAAAGCCGGGTTGAAGTGCTAGAGAGTGCTAGGAGACTCTGCCACTACCACCCTTGCCAGATAGCTCCTGCTAGATGGTCGCTGCTGAATTGCTGGAGAAGCTATTTACTGAGCTCCGGGCTCCTGCTGCCTTTTGTTGCCTCTCCTACTGGTTTGGGATTAACAGGGATGAAGATGGTCCAGCTCTGGGTGACCCAAAAGTAGTAGTAGCAGTCCAGGCCTGGAGTTGTTATGACATGTGGGAGAGTGGAAGAAAAAGTTCCTGCCAGGGGCCGGAGAGATAGCATGGAGGTAAGGCGTTTGGCTTGCATGCAGAAGGACGGTGGTTCGAATCCCGGCATCCCATTTGCCCCTCCCCCTCAGCCTGCCAGGAGCCATTTCTGAGCTCATAGCCAGGAGTAACCCCTGAGCGCTGCCGGGTGTGACCCCTCCCCCCAAAAAAAGTTCCTGCCAACTTCAACTTTCCTTCCTTGGACCCACCTGTGTCCACAACACACACACACACACACACACACACACACACACACACACACACACACACACACACACACCTGGAGAAGCCCCTCCCACAGTCACCCCCACCCCCCACCCCCGCTCCCAGCTCTGCATCCAGCTGCAACTTCCGATCTGATTATGATGTTTTGTTTGCTGAGGTCAGAGACCAGGAGTCCCCTTGTTGCTGTTGGCAGCTCCAGGGCTCCATCTTTCCCAGGCTTAGAGATCCCAAGATGGCCTTCTTGGTTGCTTGTCATGCCCAGGAGAGAAAGGCCTGGGAGTGCCCATGGAGAAACCGGGCTGCCAGAGAGGCCGCGGGGAGCCCGGCTGGCTCTCAAAGGCTGATCCCTGGGGCGGTTCTTTTGTCTCTGGCTGGACCCAAGATAAATAGATGTGATTAGTAGATCAAAGCCCTTTCCACAGGTTTGGCCTGAGGGGACCCTTTGATCTGCCACCATCCCTTCACCCCTCCCCCACCACCCCGGGAGTCCTCTCAACTCAGAAATGTCTCTGCTTTCATTCCTCTTATCAGGCTGCGGCCTCCCCCTCCAGGTGCTTCACTAAATCACCGGCCAGCACGCTGGAGCAGGTTTTAGCAACGGTTTCATTTGGAACCTCTGCTTGCCAAACCCGAAATCTTGATATGCTTGTAAATGAGGGGCAGGGTGAATCACGCCTGCCTCTTGGGGTATCTAATTAGATGCAGAGCCTGCCTCATCTCCCCAGAACTTGGCCCAGCCCAGAGAGGTATCATGACTTTTTTCTTCCTGTGCAAAGGGGAGATTCCTGTACTTATGGAAAGCCCGTTCAATTTTTTTTCCTTCCTACGTGAGTAAGCTTCAAACGATTGTATGGAAACTGTTCAGAATGGACCTTTCCCCTTCTTCCATTCTGGACTCCTCCTCTGGATTCCCTGCCTCCCACCTTCAGGGGAGGGGTGTTCTAAGGAGACCAGGCTTCACCTAGTCCTCTGGGCCTATTCCAGGCCCTGTGACCGGATTTCTGTCACCCATATGTGACCCATATGTCACTCTTCTGGCCTGCTCGGGAATCTAGCCCATCCCGTGGGTCCATCCCAGGCCCTCTTTAGGGCCGCTGAGTACCTGGAGAGGGACCTTTGGTACAATAAGAGCTTCCATCCTGCTGGGCCCTCTGGGAATGAACATGCTGGGCTGTGAGAGAGCAGAGACATTTCTACTCCAGTCATGTCACTCATCCTCAGAGGGTGGTCAGTCACTCCTTAGTCCTGCCATCCTCTGTGGCCAGAGAAAAGCCCCCAAGCCAAACACTGGGGCTGTGTAAAAGAAGCATGAGACTGAGCTACAGGCCTCTATGTCTCTCCCCAGAGCATTCAAGTCAACAGCATACTGTCTGTACCATCACGCTGGAGAGCCCCAGAACCCACCAGTGGCCAAGGACAATGGCCATGTGGAGATAGAGGAGTTAAGTCAGAAGCGCTATACCCACACATACACCCACCCTTGTGTGTTTTGGGTCATCTTCCTGTAACCCACTTGCTGGAGATTCTAAGGCTGAAGTGGAATTTTGTCTCATTCCAGCCATTATATGTATTTGTGCTGCTAGGGATTGAATTCAGGGCCTCAAACCTGCAAAGCATGTGCCTACCCTCTAAACTACATCACCAGCCTTTCCTCTTTTTTTTGGGGGGGGAGCACACCCAGCAGGACTCGGCTTATTGGTTCAGTGCAGAGGGATGACTCCTGGCAGAACACTGGGGATCACATGGGTTGCCAGGGTGGGCAGAGTGCAAGGTAAACAACTGCCTGCTGTACTATAAGGCTCTGGCCCTTGCCTTCCCTCTTTTCAAAACCATAATAATAAAAACATAAAATGGCCCATTTTAGAGATAATAATGGACACCATTCTGTGGCATTAAGTGCAGTCAGGACATGGTGCAACCATGCCACTATTTCCAGAACTTGTTCATCATTCCCAATATAAATTCAATTCTTTCCATCCTTCACATAGCCCTGACGGACTTCTGATGACCTTCTGGGCTCTCTATGAATTGGCCTGCTCTAGATAGCCTGTGTAAGTAGAATCATTCTATGCTTATCTTTTCATGCCTGGCTTCTCTCAGTCAGCATAATAATGTCCTGGTAGTTCATCCCATGGGTGTGAGGTGTCAACATCTCATTCCTTTCTGTTTATCTGTTTTGGGGCCACGCCTAGTGCTACTCAGGACTTACTTCTTTATTTTGTTTTGTTTTTTAGTTTTTGGGTCACACCCGCTGGCAGCACTCAGGGGTTACTCCTGGCTCTATGCTCAGAAATTGCTCCTGGCAGGCTTGGGGGACCATATGGGATGCCGGGATTTGAACCATCGTCTTTCTGCATGCAAGGCAAACACTCTACCTCCATGCTATCACTCCGGCCCCAGGACTTACTTCTGAGTCTGTGCTCAGGTATCATTTCTGGTGGACTCGGGACCACGTGGAATGTTGGGGATCAAACCCAGGTAGGCTGTGTATAAAGCAAATGCCCTACTCATTGTACTATCACTATGGCCCTCCTTTTCTTTTGTTTTCTACTTTATTTTTGGTTTTGTTTTGGTCACACTTAGTGATACTCATGAGTTACTTCTGGTGTTGTGTTAAAAATCTATACCTAGTGGAGTTTGGGAGACCATGTGGGATACTAGGGATCAAATCTAGGTAGACTGCTTGCAAAGCAGGTGCCCTATTTGCTGTACTATGGCTTCAGCCCCCCTCATTCTCTTTCATCATTCTCTTACTCTTTCTCTTTCTCATTCTCTTTCAAGGCTGAATTATTTTCTTGGCAGGACTAGACCACATTTTGTTTATGGACAATTGGGTTGCCTCTACCTTTTGGCTATAGTGAATAAATATGCTATGGAGATGGGGGTACAAGTATCTGTTTTAGTATCTTCTTTCACTTCTCTGGGGTCTGTTCCTACGAGTGGAATTGCTGGATCATGTTTTGTGGGTTTTTTGTTTTCGTTTTTGTTTTGGGGCCACACCTGGCAATGCTCAGGGGTTACTCCTGACTCTGCACTCAGGAATTACTTCTGGCAGTACTCAGGGGACCACATGGAATGCCAAAGAATAAAACCTGGGTTGTCCATGTGCAAGACAATGGCCCTACCAGCTGTACTGTCTCTCTGGCATTATGTGGTTCTGTGTTTAACTTGCAGAAGAACCACCAAATTATGTTCCACAGAGACTGTACCATCTTTCAGGCCATACCTGGCAACACTCATGTATTACCCTTGGTTCTGCTTTCAGGAATTACTTCTGGCTGTGCTCCAGGGACCAGTTGAGATGCTAGGGATCAAACTCGGGTTGTCTGTGTGAAAGACAAATGCCGTAGCCACTGAATTCTTTCTCCAACCTCTGTACCATCTTTCATTCCCTCCAGAAATACATGGAAACCTCTTTTTTTGGGGGGGGGGATTTTGGGGCCACACCCAGTGATGTTCAGGGGTTATTCCTGGCTCTGAGCTCAGAAATTGCTCCTGGCTTGGTGGACCATATGGGACACCAGGGGATCAAACATCGGTCCGTCCTGGGTCAGCTGTGTGCAAGGCGAATGCCCTACTGCTGCACCATCGCTCTGGCTCTACATAGAAACCTATTTATTTATTTATTTTATTCCTAAGAAAGGTATTTTAACATTTATTTTTCACTGGATTTATTTTTGTTTTACTTTTTTTTTTTTTTTGTGGTTTTTGGGTCACACCCGGCAGTGTTCAGAGGTTATTCCTGGCTCCAGGCTCAGAAATTGCTCCTGGCAGGCATGGGGGACCATATGGGACGCTGGGATTTGAACCGATGACCTCCTGCATGAAAGGCAAATGCCTTACCTCTATGCTATCTCTCCGGCCCCCTTTTTCTTTTTTATGATTAATATTTATATTTAAGCACCATGATTACAAACATGTTTGTAGTTGGGTTTCAGTTATAAAAAAGAACATCCCCTTCACCAGTGCAATATTCCTACCACCAATGACCCCCATTTCCATCTTCCTCCACCCCCTGCCTAGACAGGTAGTATTCTATTTCTCTCACTTACTACCTTTGTCATGATAATTGTCAGTACAGTTATTTCTCTAACTAAACTCACCACTCTATGGTAAGCTTCATATTGTGGGCCAGTACTTCCAGCCTTCATCTCTATTATCTCTGGGAATATTACAATGAAGTCTTTTATTTTTCTTAAATTCCATAAATGAGTGAGACTATTCTCTATCTCCTTCTGATTTATTTCAATCAGCACAAGTTTCCATGTCCATTCATAGATAGAAAAATTTCATGACTTCATTTTTCCTGATGGCTGCATAGTATTCCATTGTGTATATGTACCACAGTTTCTTTAGCCATTCATCTGATGTCGGGCAGCTGGGTGTTTTCAGAGTCTGGCTATTGTAAATAGACCTGCAATGAATATAGGTGTGAGGAAGGCATTTTTGTATTGCATTTTTTTGTTCCTGGGGTGTATCCTTAGGAGTGGTATAGATGGAACATATGGGAGCTCAATTGCCAGGTTTTTTGAGGAATCTCCATATTATTTTCCATAAAAGCTGGACTAGATGGCATTCCCACCAGCAGTGAAAAAGAGTTCCTTTCTCTCCACATCCCCGCCAGCACCGATTGTTGTTCTTATTCTTTGTGATGTGTGCCAGTCTCTGTGGCATGAGATGGTACCTCATAGTTGTTTTGATTTGCATCTCCCTGACGATTAGTGATGCTGAGCATCTTTTCATGTGCCTTTTGCCCATGCATAGTTCTTCTTTGAGAAATTGTCTATTCATTTTTTTCTCCCCATTTTTTGATGGGGTTAGATTTTTTTCTTTTCTTTTCTTTTCTTTTTTTTTTTGGCTCTGCACTCAGAAACATGCCTGGCAGGCACGAGGGACCATATGGGATGCTGGGATTCGAACCACCATCCTTCTGCATGCAAGGCAAACACCCTACCTCCATGCTATCTCTCCGGCCCCATGGTTAGATTTTTTCTTGTTAAGTTCTGTCAGTGTCTTGCATATTTTAGATATTAGCCCCTTATCTGATAGGTATTGGGGGAATAGTTTCTCCCATTCTGTGGATGGCCTTTGTTTCCTAGTCACTATTTCCTGAGGTGCAGAAGTTTCTCAGCTTAATATAGTCCCATCTGTTTATCTCTGCTTCCACTTGTTTGGGCAGTGCTGAGGAAACCTCTTTTAAAGATACTTTGGGGGTCAGACAGATAAAAGACACTTTAGGTGCCAGTACAACGAGTAGGGCTCTTGCCGTTCATGTGGCTGACACTAGCACCACATAAGTTCCACATCAGAACCCCTGAGATAGGGGTGGAGTGAAAGCTCAGTGAATAAGGCATTTGCCTTGCACACAGCATACCCAAGTTTGATCCCTGGCATCCTATATGGTCCCCAGAGCCCACCAGGTGTGATTTTGAGTGCAGAGCCAGGAGTAGTTCCTGAGCATTGCCGAGTGTGACCCAAAACCAACCAAACAAAAAAGAATCCCTGAGAACTGCCGGGAGTGATCCTTTAGCACCATTGCACTGTGACCACCCCACCCCCAAATAAACAAGCACTTTAGTGCACTGGAAATATAGCTCAATGGACTGAGCTCAGGCTTTGTATACTGGAGACCCAGGTTCAGTCCCTGGGATCACAGTCCCCCAAACACTGTTGGAGGTGGCTCCTCTCCTCTCCAAAGACACTTTCACAGCAGCTTGTAAGGTGGGGATAAGAAGACACCATATTAGGGCTGGAATGGTGGTGCTATCGGTCAGGCATTTGCTTTGCAATTGCTAACCTAGGACGGACCACGACTCGATCCGCGGCATCCCATATGGTCCCCCAAGCCAGGAGCGATTTCTGAGTGCACAGCCAAGAGTAACCCCTGAGCGTCACCAGGTGTGCCCCCCCCCCAAAAAAAAACAAACAAAAAAACCAAGATGACACCATATACATACATGGGACATGATAAGGCCAAGTGAATACACAGTCTGACTTCCATGGTTCTGAGGCCTGGTGACATTTGAGGGGCTGCAGATCATGTTTTCGTGGATTGTTTACTTTGGTTGGACTATGTCATAGTGCTAGAACATAACTGAAAGAACATGACTTTAGGGGCCAGCGAGGTGGTGCTAGAGGTAAGGTGTCTGCCTTGCAAGCGCTAGCCAAGGAAGGACCGAGGTTGGCGTCCCATATGGTCCCCTCAAGCCAGGGGCAATTTCTGAGCACTTAGCTAGGAGTAACCCCTGAGCATCAAAAGGGTGTAGCCTGAAAAAAAAATATGACTTTAAGTGCTGCTTTTACTACGGCTTGTGGGGCCTCATTTCAGAGCCTCCATTTTTTTTCTTTATGCCAATAAATGAAAAGACAGATGAAATAGAGACACTCATGTAGTAAGGTTATGCAAACCCAATGCTTATGATGGGCCTGGCTGATGGTCTATGCCTCATCCATGGGCACCATTATTTTTAGGATCCAATTTGGGGGATTCCTCTGAGAGTGAGTCTTTGTTTTTTTGTTTTTGTTTTGGGGTCACAACAAGTGGCGCTCAGGGTCTGTCCAGTGTTGGCTGCATGCAAGGCAAACGCCTTACTGCTGTGCTATTGTTCTGGTCCCTGAGAGTGAGTTTCAGGGGTTCAGACTAGAAAATAAAGTTATGGACCATTTGGATTGTTCCTGGGAAAACTTGTCTAATGTGTCCTGAGTCAGATAGAAAGTAAGCAACAGGGGAAGGCACCATGGTAAGTAGCACTTGAATTGGGGAAGCCAGGAACTGTTCTCATATTGCAGTCCTTCATCTTTCTAAGATACACCTCCCCATCTCATGCAGAAACACACACAGGCAAATATGGCCCACGGAGCAGTCCTTGGAAATTGAGACTTGAAGCAAAACGAGATATAAAGAAAGCAGAGCTTCATGTTACATCCTTTGTTTCAGTGTCTACTGGAATGAGTTTTTTTCTCATGAAGGTTCTGATGTTGAGCGAAATATTGGTCTGAGAGCTGCTGTTTAGATTTTTAAGTTGCCACCTGTTTCAACATAACCTGTTAATGTTAAGAGAGTAAGAATAGTGCCAGGCTCTGGACTGAGCACTTGACACAGGATGTTTCATGAATTATCTGTAGGAAGAAAATATTTTTGTTTTGGAGCTTGGGGCTCTTATACTGAAGGTGGGAAGATGTGCGGTTACTCCTGAGCAAGGCTCAGAGAGACTATCAACCACCCCCAGCAATGCTCAGCCAACCAGGACAGACAGTTCACTGTGATGTGGTGTTTCTCAGCACTGGAGGCCCCAGGTCTCTACCTGACTGTACTTTTTGGTTGTCTCTTTGTTTATTTTGGGCCATACACAGTGGTACTCAGGGCTGACTTTTGGTTCTGCACTCAGGGATCACTCCTGGCAGGACTCAAGGGACTCTGTGTGGTGCTGGGGATTAAACCTGGTCAGCTACATGCAAGATAAGTTCCTTATTCTTTGTACTATTGCTCCATTTTGATCTGACTCTCCGCCCCTACAAACATTAAACTTATTCTTTTTTTTTTTTTTGGTTTTTGGGCCATACCTGGCAGTGCTCAGGGGTTACTCCTGGCTGTCTGCTCAGAAATAGCTCCTGGCAGGCACAGGGGACCATATGGGACACCGGGATTCGAACCAACCACCTTTGGTCCTGGATCTTCTGCTTGCAAGGCAAACGCCGCTGTGCTAGCTCTCCGGGCCCATAAACTTATTCTTGTTTCACTGAGACTTAGGGAGTTAAGGTCAGCTAGGCAAGGGCCCATGGAGATTGGTGATCTTGGGCTGTTGGGGCTGACACCAAGAAAAAAGTATCCTCCCAGAGTTCTCGAAGCAGCAGCTGGAAATCCAGGTAGCATTGCATTACCTTTAGAGACTCTGGGGGTTTTCCTTGTCAGTTACTTCCTGCTTCTGGTCACCACATGCTTCCCTTGGCTTGTGACTACATCACTCCAATCTCTGTCTCTGTTCTCTTTTTTTGAGTGTCTATGCACTGTGTCTCATATTTGTGCATCAACTTTCTTTCGCTTTTTCTGTTGTTTTTGGGTCACACCCAGCAGCGCTCAGGGGTTACTCCTGGCTCTATGCTCAGAAATCGCTCCTGGCAGGTTCGGGGGACCATATAGAATGCTGGGATTTGAACCAATGACCTTCTGCATGAAAGGCAAATGCATCACCTCCATGCTATCTCTCCGGCCCTAATCAGCTTTATTTTTCCCACTTTCCTTCATTCTTGTTGCAATGAGCAGGGTCACAAACATACCTCATGACAGTGTTTCCAGGGGTGTGTGTTCCGGAATCCTGGTGCCTTCACATATTCTGGTTGTAGTGCAACCTATGAAGTCACTGCTGAGGTCACATGTATACTCATGAGTTTCAGTCCTTTTGTTGAAGTATGACTAGAAATCACTTGTACTGCCAGATATCACAGACAGCAGAGCTGCTAGGCACAAATAACAGCCAGGATTGTTCTTGGTACATGTAGCAGTACATGAAATAAACTTGTGGCCTCATGCTTGCCAAGCAGGCCCTCTATGCTACTCATCTATCCTCAGAGTCCCTAAGAGTTGCGTCTAAGGACACTTTTGATTGGATCCAGGTCCACTTGGATAATTCAGGATGATTATATTTCAATATTCTTCATGTAACTACATTTCTGAAGTTACTCTTCTCCAGTCTCCAGTAATGTTCCATTCCCAAGTCGGAACAGGGACATAAGTATTTTGGAGGCCACCATTTGACTCACCACAAATGAGAAGAGGGAGACAAGGAATCTGAACTCAAGAGAAAGCATCTGCCATTGCTACAATGTGAAGCAAGCAATCTTGCCAAGAAGACTTAAACAAGTGGAACCCCCCATGAGGTCTTATTCATTCTGGTTTTATGACGTGGCCACAAATTCTTTGACACTGTACCATAAAAGGTGGCCTCTCTCCCCTCTACTGGAATCTAGATTGGCTAAATGACTGCCTTGTCACCACAAGAAGGTGTTGAAATGATGTTGTATGACTTCCAATGGGGCACCAGAAGAGGCAAATGTAGCATCTGTCTTTTTTGGCTGAAACATCTGCCTGGAGGCCACCATGTTGGTTGGAAGCCCAGGCCTTATGGAGGGGTCCCATGTAGGTGTCACGAGCAATCTGCTCTAGCTGAGCCACACATCAGCCAGCATCCCCTCTAGGCCTGTCAAACGATCCCAGCCTCCATCACCCCCAGCTGTTCTGTTTTTACAGCTGGGACCCCAGAAATTGTGGCACATATACAAGCTGTCCCCACTGTCTCATCTGAACTGACCCACAGAATCGGTGAGGACAGTAAAATGACTTTGGGAATGATCTGCACACTTCCTCTCCTCGTTTGAAAAAGCCCCAAATAGGGAGAGAGGATTCTGAATCAGAGAGACAAAACATTTGCTTTCTCGTTTGTTTTGTTTTTGGGCCACACCCGGCAGCACTCAGGGGTTTCTCCTGACACTGCGTTCAGAAATCACTCCTGGTAGGCTCAGGGGACCATATGGGATGCTAGGGAGTGAACTTCAGTTGGCTGCATGCCAGGCAAACGCCTACCTGCTGTGCTATCATTTGCATTTTGGGGCCAGAGCAAATTATATGGTGGATAGGGCATTTGCCTTACATGTGGCTGGCCCAGGTTTGATCCCTGGAAGTCCATATGGTGTAGAAGTCCATCCCTGAGTGCAGAGTCAGGAATAAGCCCTGAGTACTTCTGGGTGTACCCACCTAAAAGAAAGCATTTGCATTCTGTCTGGACAAGGTCCCCCTCCCCCCCCAGTTCCCAGTGCTTCTGTAGTGAGAGATGAGAGGTGATGTGAGAGCGATGGTTGAGGGGGGGAACCAGAACACAGAAATGATTTCTTTCAGTGTCTAGAGCAGGGCCTGCTCAAATTTGTGGGATTGAGGGGGACAATGTGCCACGCAGCTGCCACCTCCCGCCCCCAGCCCTGACATCCTGTGGTCACATGTGGTCTTCCTCCCCAGCGGGGCTGCTCCTCCAGCCCGCCCCTGTTTTGTTGGAACCCTGGCTGCCAGTTATAGCACAGACCATTCATCCGGCTGCCCTGGCTGGTTGGAGTTTATCATTGCTATGCGGAGGTTTTCTTTCTAATTTGTTTACCAGGTTTAATTCTTCAATCATGTTTTCATTTTAAGAGATTTCAGGGTAATTATGAACTTTGAATAAATCCATCTGAGGCACCAAAATGCGCTCGCTCGGCTCCGCCTTTCCAGGACTGCGCTGGAAATTCGGTGTGAACACAGCCTTTCCTTGCCTGCCCCCACCCCGACTCCTGCAATTGGAAACAGCTGGGCCTCTAGGAGCCAAGGTCAGGAGTCAAGAAAAAGCCACAACTGCAAACCGCACTGAGAAGGGGGGGAATAGAATCAGACTGGCGTGTAAGTGAGGTTGTGGAACTTATGAGGCGGGCCCCACCACCACCGTGTGTGTGTGTGTGTGTGTGTGTGTGTGTGTGTGTGTGTGTGTGAAGATCCCCTAGGGTTCGAGATATAGGAGCCGTGGTGGACAGGGTTGCTCCTACATTGTGTGTGTGTGTGTGTGTGTGTGTGTGTGTGTGTGTGTGTGTGTGTGTGTGCGCGCGCGCGCGCGAAAATTCCCTAGGGTTCGAGATATAGGAACCAGTGTTTGTGAAAGTGGGGTGTAGGGCAGACCTGCGGGAGGAGCAGACGCAGAGGCAGGAGGCTGGGTGCTCCTGCCAGTCCCCACAGCTTGGAGTGCTGTGGTCGTAGGCAGTTTCTGAGCTCTCAGGAGTAAAGTAGAAATAGATTGAGGAGGATGATGCTAATTCCTGTTCCCTCCGCTTGGCAGGCACAGCCGGCGCTGATGGGGGAGGACACTTTTAGTAAACTGTCTCTCATGGCACAGTTGCGGGTCCTAGTGTTGTGAAACAGTTTGTTTCTCTTGGTCCTATCAGCTGGGTCATACTGGCAGTCTGGGGGATGTGACACCCAAACAACAGGAAGAGTCAGAAAATGCCAATGGGCCCCTCCATTGGCCCATTGACCCTATCACCATTTGTCAACCGAAGCTCAGGCGTCCAAGCTCCCTGGCTGGGATGATCTTTATGGGGTGTGTGAACATATGAATTGTGACTCAGAATCTTCCAGCTTCAGCACCTTATCAACACCACACAGGAGGGCTGCCTGTGTCCGGAATCTTATCAGCATCCACAAATTAGGGTTGCTAATTTGCATATCCATATCAAAACTACAGCCAGCAGGGGCAGGCGGGTAGGACAGCCCATACACTAATCATAACTAGGATCAATGGATTAGACTTCACTAATTTACATGCAACCAATCATGGCCAAGTAACGCACAGCAAAGCTGCCAGGGTAGCCAATCACCAGAAACCTAAGTCTCCCAGCTTGATTGGGCTGGCTTTCACCCTCCCAGGGGAGAGGCTGTGTGCAGGCACTGGGACTTGCTGGGACAAGAAGCTGGTGCTGGATCCTGTCTACCATGACTGCTTAGCAGCTGTGGGTGAGGGCCAGGGAGTAGCCATACTGTCATGGTAGTTTGGGTTCCCTTCAAAGCAAGTCACAAAGATTCAAGCCCACGTGAATCTTTGTGTAAGGGAATGGTTAGGGGCTAAGCAGATTCATACGTTGAATGCCTAACTCCCTGGACCTCAGAATTTGATTGCATTTGAAGATAAGTTCCTTTAAAAGACGATTAAGATAAAATGAGGTCATTAGGGTGGGCCGATCCAATCTGACTGGAATCCTTGAAAGATGAGATTAGACAAAAGAAGTGCACAGAGCTAAACTGATGTAAAGACACAGGAGAAGCTGGCCAAGCCCAGGAGAGGGGCCTGGAGCAATTCTACCAACAGTCTTCAGTAGAAACAAGTCCAGCCGCCACCTCCATCTTGGACTTCTGACCTCCAGAGCTGTGGAACAATATAGATCTGTGGTTTAAACCACCTAGTCAGTGGCAACATATGGAAGGATATGGATATTATATGGATGGATATGGCAGCCGCAGCAAATGAACACATCAACCAAAAGTCATTTCCATTGGAGAAGACAGTGTGCTGCATTGCCTGAGAGAGGAGGTCTCTTGACAATCCAACAATTGTCATTCATTCTTAATTGGGGGTTATGTGAATAGGGACATTCCAATCTGCTGTAGGGGCAGGCAATGTTGCTTTGGGACCAGTGGTAACCCACAGGGGAAAAGTGTGAGGGCATTTGGGAAGAGGGCATCTGTCATACAGATCTCTAAAACAAAGCAGGTACTATCTTAGGGAGTTGCCTATTGGCTCCAATACTATGGCAAGACACTCTTCCCCCAAAAGGACTCAAGTGTCGGGGCTAGAAAGCATCCTACCCACTGTACTATGGCTCTGGTCCCATCACTTAGAAAATTTTTTATCCTCTTCTTTCTCTCTCCCTTCCGTTGTTAATGTTGTTGTGGTGATGATGGGGGTCACAAACACATGCACCTAGTTTTGCTGCTCTCACGGTGGTGTTCTCCAGAGCTGTGGTGTTCTCCAGAGCTCACACATTCATCTACCACGCACACCAGAAGCTGTGTTCTTTAGTTGTGGTGCTGCATGCATGCTTGTCAGGGTTCCCAATTTTAGTTGAGATCCATAGGTCTTGGTGGTGGTGTTCATGGGGATCACACCAGGACTCACATAGGTCCTCTGTAGAATCTGCTCTTCCAGATGGTGGTACTTGCAAATATTTTTTGTTATGGTGCTTGCCATAGATCACATTCCTTTAGGGGTACTCACACCTAGCTGCTGTTCAGGCAGAAATCATTTACAGCACTGAGGATGGCAGACAACATTAGCTACCAAGTTCAAAGAGCAGAGCTGCCAAGATCACATTCTGTGCAGGCAGCATTCCTTAGATTTGAACTCATCCAAAAAAAAAAAAGGGGCCGGCGAGGTGGCGCTAGAGGTAAGGTGTCTGCCTTGCAAGCGCTAGCCAAGGAAAGGACCACGGTTCGATCCCCCGGCGTCCCATATGGTCCCCCCAAGCCAGGGGCAATTTCTGAGCGCGTAGCCAGGAGTAACCCCTGAGCATCTAACGGGTGTGGCCCGAAAAACCAAAAAAAAAAAAAAAAAAAAAAGATTTGAACTCATGACCACATGCTTGCAAAGCAGACATTCTAAGGCCCTGTATTGTTCTTCCAGGTCATTATTTCTGATTTTAGACTCATCTACTGATCATTGCTAGAGTGTGTGGAGATTTCTGGAAGGTGTTAGGTAGACCATAGTCTTGAAGAAGGTAGCAGAATTCATAGGCAAAATCTGTTAGCAATCTCATTGTCACTATAGCTTTGTTAGATAATGGCATCATTATCTCTGCCTCTCAATGTCATTCCATCAGATTAAAAGTCTTGGGATCCCTGGGCTGCTGGATTTGGGAACAGTTCTAGGGGTTTTAAAGAGAAGAACTTGACTATGAGCTTCCTGAAATGATAGGCAGGCCAAATATTTACTCAGTATTAACTAAATCAGGAGATGGTCTCATAAACAAGAGACTTGGGGCCATCAAGAAAATATGGCAGCAGGTAAGGTGTTTGACTTACATGTGGCTGACCCAAGTTCAATCCCCCTCACCCCACATGATTCCCTGAGCACCACCAGGAATGATTTCTTAGTACAGAGCCTGGAGTAAGCCCTGAGTACTGTTGGGTATGGCTCTCAAACCAAAAAATTAAAGTAAATGGGAGAAACATTTGACCTAAAGACATGCACAAATGAAAATTCTAGAAAATTTTACGAGGAAAGGAAGAGAAGTAGGGATATGAATTTGTTCCTGTGAGTCTTTTGCTCAGGATTTTTGTATATTTTAGTTTTGGGCCACACCTGGTGACGCTTAGGGTCACTTCTGGCTATGCACTCAGAAATCACTCCTGGCTTGGGGGACCATATGGGATGCCAGGGATCAAACCAAAGTCAGTTATGGGTCAGCCGCATGCAAGGCAAATGCACTACTGCTGCACCACCGCTTCGGCCCCTTTTGCTTAGTTTTTGACCAGACTTAGTTAAGATCTTGTGTAGATTCCTGCCTGGATGCACCAAAAAGTAGAAAATTGAGGTGTTCTGTTTATCTGTTGTTTCATAAGAAACCACATCAGGGGCCCGGAGAGATAGCACAGCGGCGTTTGCCTTGCAAGCAGCCAATCCAGGACCAAAGGTGGTTGGTTCGAATCCCGGTGTCCCATATGGTCCCCTCTGCCTGCCAGGAGCTATTTCTGAGCAGACAGCCAGGGGTAACCCCTGAGCACCGCCAGGTGTGGCCCAAAAATCAAAAACCAAAAAAAAAGAAATCACATCAGATTAGTGGTTTAATCATTTTGGAAGGGGGCACACTCAGCTGTGCTCTGGGATTACTCTTTTTTTTTTTTTGGTTTTTGGGCCACACCCATTTGACGCTCAGGGGTTACTCCTGGCTATACGCTCAGAAATTGCCCCTGGCTTGGGGGGACCATATGGGACGCCGGGGGATCGAACCACTGTCCGTCCTATGGTAGCGCTTGCAAGGCAGACACCTTACCTCTAGTGCCACCTTCCCGGCCCCCTGGGATTACTCTTGACTCCATGCTTAGGGATCACTCCTGGAGGCTTAGGGACCATACTGAGTGCCAGGGATGAAACATGGATCAGCCTTATGTAAGGCAAGTGCCCTACTCTCTGTACCATTTCTCCAGCTTCTTGAATAATGGCTTAAAACTATAACACTTGCACTATCCATGAACTTGCAATTTAGTTGGGCTCATCCAGAAGATGCTTTATTAGGGTCTCTTAGGTTAGGTACAGGATAGCTGGGTTGTAGTCATCTTAAAAGGCTTCTTTACTCATGGTCTGGGTTCTGGACTGAATAGAACCCTCCACCCACCCCCCATCTTCCATTCCCAATAACTGGAAAGGAAACTACCTGGTGTCCTCCTTCTCTGTGTGACCTCAAAAAAGAGCCTTTCCAGCATGGTAGCACAGGGCAATTGGGCTTCTTACACATCAGTTCAGGGTTTCCAAGAAAGATCCAGCCATACTAGTCTTAGAAATCATGCTTTATCACTTTCAGTGTGTGTTGTTAATTCAACATGAGTCAATAAGCCCAGCCCAAATTCTTGAGGAGAGATTTACTTTCTTCCCTTTGACTAGAAAACCATCCAAGAATTGAGGAATACATTTAAAAGTTGCCAAAGTGGGCAAGGAGATAACAAAGAGCCACTTAGTTGGGTATAAGACTGGACCAACACATTTTTGGGTCTTGATTTTCTAACTTGATTGCTGGTTTCCCATAATGCAGCAAAACCTGGCTCACCCACCCAGCTGCCTGTTAGTAACATGCTGGCACTTCTTGGGTGGGACCCACGAACTCCAGTTAATCCGGCTTCATCATTATGCCAGGAGAGCTCATTCCAACTGAAATTTGACTATTGGTTTTTAATTTTTGGTGCCATTTTTCACGCTGATGGCTCTTCTGGCTGACAGGGAATTACCCTGGGTGCAAATTAAATACAATAGAATTGCTAATCAGGCCATTAGAATCCGCTGACAGGGGGAAACCTACAAGTTGTCAGATGTGGGTGGGCTCTCCCCTGGCCTTTGGGACAAAATTCACTTGACTTCAAATGGACCTGAGCATGGGACCACTTCCAATCTATGACATTCACACACACACACCCCGTCACCCCACGTAACTGCAACGACCAAGCCACAAGGCCTATGATCCTTCCCTGGTTGGCTGGTTCTCTTTGCAGGCAAAATCTCCTGTAAGTATACATGTCCCTGGGGATTACTGCTCTAATGTTCCATACACTCTTCTCATGCAAGAAAGTGTTGAGATTTAATTCTCAACCTGCAGGCCCACAAGGAAGGCATCAAGTATCTGGTGTAATGAACAATGTTTTCAGATTTCTAAATTTAGAGAGAAGGTGAGAACATAGCAATGTTTTTTCCCCCCTCTGATATCTAATTCTGAGCAAAGATAGAAAATCTCTTATCTGCTGAAGACTTCATGTTGCACATTCAGCCACAGTTTCTTTTTAAATTTTTTTTTCAATCTCCACCAGATGGGATGAAGAGGAAGTAGCTGCGGAGCTGCTTGCTAATAGTGCAAGGTCGGACTCCAACCTACCAGCAGACTTGGTGTTAGGCTTTCAGACAAGGCTGACTGTGGTCTTCAAAGGGGAAGAGGTGAGAGAGAACATGGGCAGGGGTGTTTACAGGAGGCAGGGGATCATTTACAAGTTCCAGAAGGACCTCATGGAATCAATAAAGGCCAACATTCTGGAACCTGCTAGTAGTGCCTGACCATTGGAAATGTAGGCTTCTTGAATATCACATTGGCCCTCCGCTGGCAGGTTACCATCATCATCACCCCCATTTTACGAAGGTCAATCCTTATGGGAGGAATTTTTCTGGTCCAAATAACCAGGTAAGGGTAGGCAAATATTGTTCAATTGAGGTTGACTTCAACACACAGGGAATAAAAACCCTTTTTAAACATGATAGACCTTAATTGTTTTTGTTTGTTTTGTTTTGGGACCACACCTGGCTGAGTTCAGGGCTTACTCCTGGCTTTACATTCAGGGTTCACTTCTGGGGTGGGGGGACCATATAGAATAATGGAGATTCAAGCCAGGATTGAATCCACTAGGAAGTGCCCTGTCACTTTGATCCCTAGATCAAGGGGTCCTCAAAACTTTTTAAACAGTCATTAAGTCATTGTCTAATAAGGGTTTATTAAGCTATTTATTGCTAACTGAGCATTCTGTGTTGTTTTTGCTCATTGAGAGATTAGTTGGCTTCTATGCTACTTTCCCATCTAGTTTGGTATCAGTATTGAGGAATTTGGAAGTATTGCATGGCTGCATATGTGGCCGTGTACACCAGGAACTCCAGGATCTGTAGAACTGGATTGATGACTTTACATGGTTGTAGCTGTGGAATGTGGGTATGGCTGCTGGGGATTCTGAAAGTATCGGAGGTGGGGAGGCTGCCTGGCCGCAGTCCAAGAAGACCCTAGAGTTTTCAGCTCCAAACCTGATGTACCTGGAATTTTCACTGGCTGTGGAATGTGGATGTGGATACCAGGGCTTCAGGACGGAAGGGACTCAGCCCATTCTCCCTCCTGAGGTCACACTAGAATCTTCAGTTAGAAGACCAGAGTACCCGTGAATTTTATCTGTCTGGTTTGCATCTCTTCTGAGAATAGTCATGAATCTATAGAGCTGGACCAATGAGTTTACATGACTTCACTGTGGAATGTAGGGTTGACTGCTGGTGCTTCTGGCATAATGGGTGAGAGTTGGGGAAGGCTGCCCACCTCCACTCTGTGAAGATCCTCTGGGAAATTTTGTTTTGTTTTGTTTTGGGATCCCACCTAGCAATGCGCAGGAGTTAATCTTGGCTTTGCACTCAGGAATCACTCCTGGTGGTGCTCGGGGTGATATGGGATGCTGGGGATTGAACCCAGGTTAGCAGTGTGCAAGGAAAGAGCCCTACCCACTCACTGTACTATTGCTCTAACCCCAACTCTGGGAGTTTTTGCACTGATAACTCCTCCCTGCCCCCCTCACCAGACAGGACTGGCTAATGGAGACTAAGCAGTAGAGCTCATTGCCAAATCTCAATGCTCTTCATTACTATACTAAATAGACCTCCATAGCATTCCAATCAATTGCATGTGCTCATCAATCTCTTTTGTGAATATGTATGAGTTCTCCCACTCCAACATGTATAAGCTATTATGTCACTCTAGCTCTGCTGGTCATAAAATTTGATTCCTTACTCCCTCTCTTTGAAGCTGTTCTTCAGCCTGAACTGGTGAATATTCTTCTTAAGTGAAGTTGCTTTCATGCCTATAAATCTCTTCTCTTCTAGTCCATTGTTCCCAGGCCTTTTGAGGACACTAGAGGTAAACTGTCTGATTCTGGTACACTAGATCCAGAATGATCAGTCAGCCAAACTCCTTCTATCTTGCTTGTCCATTCTATGGGCCCCACTTTCTATTACCAGATGAAGTACAGGATGCCCTGTGACACTGGAGTTTCAGATAACGAATGCCTGTTTAAGTCCAACTGTATCCTGTGCAATATTTCAATAAAAACTTTTAAATCTATTTAAAGAATTTTAATGAGATCAAAGGTAAAACAAATATTTTCATTTCCTCTGTCTGAAAACCTCCTGGCACAAGGTGGCTGCTTGAGCTCCAGCCTTTAGACAGGCAGGAGGAAGGTTTGGAAAACGCTTTAAGGAAGTCAGACCCCTAATTACTGTCCATTTGCAATTGCCACACCTGGCTTTTAGAAAAACTAAGCAATTCAGTTATTATTCCAGGCAACTATTGGCTCCATGGATAATCCGTGGATTCAATATTAAGGAAATTGTTCATCCGGGTCAAATTTAATTTGTCATAGCCAGGAGTTAATTGAGGGTGGGGTTTTGGTAATGCCCAATGATCCTTAAGGGGCTACTCTGTGATCTATGCTCAGAAGTTACCTCCACATCACAAAGAACAAAACAATAACTCCTGGCAGGGATGTGGAGAGAAAGGAACTCTCGTTCACTGCTGGGTAGGAATGCCGTCTAGTCTAGCCTTTATGGAAAACAAGATGGAGATTCCTCAAAAAACTAGAAATTGAACTCCCATATGATCCAGCTATACCACTGCTAGGGATATACCCTAGGAACACAAAAATACAATACAAAAATGCCTTCCTCACACTTATATTCATTGCGGTGCTATTTACAATAGCCAGATTCTGGAAACAACCAAGATGCCTTCAAGAGATAAATGGCTAAAGAAACTGTGGTACATATACAATGGAATATTATGCAGCCGTTAGGAGAGATGAAGTCATCAAATTTTCCTATACGTGGATGTACATGGAATCTATTATGCTGAGTGAAATAAGTCAGAGGGAGAGAGATAGATACAGAATAGTTTCACTCATCTAAGGGTTTTAAGAAAAACAAAAGAAGGGGCCAGAGAGAGAGAGTACAGTGGTAGGGCAGTTGCCTTGCATGCAGCCGACGCAGGATGGATGGTGGTTCAAATCCTGGCATCCCATATGGTCCCCCATGCCTGCCAGGAGCGATTTCTGAGTGCAGAGCCAGGAGTAACCCCTGAGCACTGCCGGGTGTGAACCAAAAACAAAACCAAAAAAATTTAAAAAGAAGAAAAACAAAGGACATTATTGTAATAATGTCCAGAGACAATAGAGATGAGTGCTAGAAGGACCAGCTCTCAATGTGAAGCTCACCACAAAGAGTGGTGAGTGTAGTTAGAGATGACTACACTATCATGACATTGTTAATGAGTGAGAAAAGTAGAATGTCTGTCTCGAATACAGGCAGGGAGTGGGGAAGAAGGGTGATGGGGGGCATTGGTAGTGGGAATGTGGCACTAGTGAAGGGGGATGTTCTTTTATGACTGAAACCCAAATACATTCATATATGTAATCATGGTGATTAAATAAAGAAAAATTATATATACATATCTATCTATCTATCTATCTATCTATCTATCTATCTATCTATCTATCTATCTATCTATCTATCATCTATCTATCTAAATAAAGAAGTTACCTCCAGCAGAGGTAACAGGGATGGACCCCAGGACTCTGGCGTACAAAGCTTGGGCTCCAACCTGTCTCTGGGTCTCCACAGCTGTCATTTAAACCTTAGCTAGAATGACTTTTAAGTCTTGGGGTAAAATCACCCAGATGTCCTGCCTTTACTGTGGTTCATGAAATAAAAGTGAGGGGAGATACTATGTGTGATCTACATGGCCCTCCTGGGGATACTTTCCATGATTATCTGGGTTTCTCTTCCTTGATTTTGCCAAACATCAACTACAAACAGACTTTACAGGAGACAGCTGGTAGAGGCCTGCCCCCAGGCTGCTGGAGCAGCGCCACCCACACCTGGGAAATGGGATGGCCCTTGGCCAGTGATTCACTGGGCCAATCCAGGTAGTCAGCAGGTTCATGGAGCAGGACACAGGCTCAGGTATAATTGATACTCCAGTGCCCCTGTAAAGTCAGGCCCAGGCCAGGTGTGTAGTCTGGTCTGGCAGCTCCATTTTCTTGTCCTGCTTTTCCCATTCCTTTAACTGATCTCTCCTGAAAGCACTTCCTTCATAAATCACTTGTGCTCAAATCCTTGTTGCCATGTCTTGGTGGCCTCAGATAAGGGCTTACCCTGGAAAAGAAAAATAGGAAATGGGACAGCATTTTTGAAGACAAAGTGGTTCTGTGGTCACATGTCCCTCCAGGGTGAAGAGGTCAAAGTGACTTGCAAAAAGCTCTGGAGCTTGCATGAAGTCACAACCCGCCTCACCAGCCAGTCCTGAGCTGTGTTTTGTACTTCAATGTTAACTGTTGATTCCAATCTTCAAAGCTGTAGGGTTTTGGTTGAGACAATGGTTTGGACAGAAAAACTGACAGTACTGTTTTAAATAGGAAGGAACTGAATATGAGAAAGGAAGAATTTAGAAAACGGAAGAGCTGGAAGAGCTGGAAGGTCTGGGGAAGTTGACACCAGCTCTCAGGTTTCCTTCTAACTTCCAGAGCAGCAGAAGACTGGTGAGGAGCAACTGGCCCTGGGGATCAAGGCCAGGGCTGCTCAGGGAAGCTCCCAGAGAATGCTGGGTAAAGTTCCACTGCTGCCTGCATTGTGTCAGCCCTCAGCTGCTAGGGAGCCCTTGTTACAGCTTCTGACCTCCTTTCTGCCTTCCAAATCATGTGCAAGGACTGGAGACCCTCAAATTTGGGTGGGTTGTATTTTCCTACTTGCCAATTAGTAGTTGCAACCCCCAAATAAGTAGTCAGCATGTTTATGCACTTTTGTAGGGTGGCGAAAAATGAATCCCCTAGTGGCAGCTAAGGAAGGCCAGAGTGTCACTGTGCCTTAGCTTTCCCTCTTGTCCTGCAAACAAGGTCCTCACTGTCTATTTCATGCCATAATTTTCACGTTTTTTGGCTTTTTTGATGGGAAAGTATGCCATTTCAAATGGTCCTCAGGTATAGTGCTGGAGTGCTGTCTTGTGTTTCCAAGTATGAGTAAGTCTGGGATGTACTTTAATATTTCTGTATTATATGAGATAAGTTCCATTCAGGCATGGCTTACAAGTGTGCTTGCCAATAATTCCATGTTAAGGATTTTTAAAACATTGAATGCTTGAAAACTTTAATGGTTTCCTTAAAGTTTACAGTAATTCATCAGTTTTCATCTTCAAATATACTGTTTCACATGTAATACAAAGACCTTATAACATTGTACTTCCAACTTCTTCTATATTTTATTTGTTTAGTCTGCATCTTTGTTGCTTATTTATTTTGTCTGTATCTTATTCTTTTTTACTTCATTCAGTCTATATTTTAATTCATCTATATTTTATTAAAAATTTTTGGTATGTGGTGCTGGACATTAGACCTAGGACTTCACACATGCAAGGCAAATGTTTTACCTCTGAGCTGTTAAATTCTAAGTTTTATATAGATGCTATATATATATATTTGCTAAAATGTATTTTGCTAAAAATGATTTAATTTTAGAGCAACTTTGAAAAACAAAGAATGTTTATTTATCTACATTTGTTCTTCTATGAACCCTCTTTATTTGTGTTGGATCAAGTTTCTGTCTGGAATTACATTCTTTCTACCCATAGCACTTCTTGTGGTGTATTCAACCTGCAATGAATTCTGTTTTCTTTTTCTAAAGTGGAATTTCTCTTTATTACTCTTTTTGTTTGTTTTTAGGCCACACTTGCTGTGCTCAGGGATCACTTATTGGGATACTCAAGGGACCATATGGGATGGCAGGGATTAAATGGGCGGGGGGGTGGGGTGGGGGGGGGGAGCAGCCACATGTAGGGCAAGTGCCTTGTCCTAGTCTATCTTTTTGGACTTATCTAAAGTATACTTCTGCAGAAAAATAATCACAAACATTAATTTTGTGTTTAATTCCTATTTTTTTCTGACCCCTGAAATGTGCATATGAAGCCAAAATAAAGGGACCAATATTTATTTCGAATTCAAGAAGAAAGTCTCAGGTGCCAGAGTTATCAAAGTAGTAGGACATTTGCCTTGCATGTTACTGACCTGGGATGGACCTGGGTTCAATCCCCAGCATCCCACAAGGTCCCTTGAGCCTGCCTGGAGCGATTTCTTTTTTTTTTCTTTCTTTCTTTTTTTTTTTTTTTTTGGTTTTTGGGTCACACCCGGCAGTGCTCAGGGGTTACTCCTGGCTGTCTGCTCAGAAATAGCTCCTGGCAGGCACGGGGGACCATATGGGACACCGGGATTTGAACCAAACACCTTTGGTCCTGGATCAGCTGTTTGCAAGACAAACACCGCTGTGCTATCTCTTCGGGCCCTGGAGCGATTTCTGAGCAAAGAACCAGGAGTAACCCCTAGCTCTACTGGATGTGGCCCAAAAACTAAAAGAAAAGAAAGAAGAAAGTTTCAGTTTGTTTCCATAAGACTAGCTTATAAGAAGTGTCAAGTGTATAAATTACTAATCAAACTTTTTATATTACTCCCTGTATTAACTGAATTGTTTTCTCAAATTCACCAGTCGAAATTCTAACCTTCGAAGTGTTTAGAGAGATAATTTTTTTTTTTGGTTTTTTGGTTTTGGGCCACACGTGGTGGTGCTCAGGTGTTACTCCTGGCTCTGCACTCAGAAATCACTCTTGGCAGGCTTGGGGGACCATCTGGAATTCTGGGGATCAAATCCTGGTTGGCTGCAGTTAAGGCAAACAGCCTACCCATTATTGCTTTAGTCCCTAGAGATAAAATGCTTAAAGATGTAATTAAGCTTAAATTATATACAGGAAAGGAGGCTGAATACAATCTGACTAGGGGTACTTCTAAGAAGAGAGAGAGAAAAAGAGAGGAGAGAGAGAGAGAGAGAGAGAGAGAGAGAGAGAGAGAGAGAGAGAGAGAGAGAGAGAGAGAGAGAGAGAGAGAGAGAGAGAGAGAGAGAGAGAGAGAGAGAGAGAGAGAGAGGAGAATTTACATTCTGCTATTGCCCAGGGCAAAGGTGTTCCCCAACTTCCTCTTTCTTTTCACCAAGCCCTTTGACTTGTAAAAGTCCACCTGGATAGGTACTTTTACCTCTCACTTGACCCTCCATCTTCCAGTTGAAGTTGATCAAGTAAATAAAGGTTGGTTTGGCAGGCCTAGAGAGACCATGAGATGAGAAGCCACCAGAATCCATGATTAACTCCTGACTGGCTTGGTTTATTAAATTTGTGTGCAACCCTGTTCAGACAAGCTCACTCAGGGTTGGAAATAAATGTGGCATGTAGACTTATTTTACATCTAGCACCCAAACAGGGACATGAACCCTGGACCCTCAGAAGGCAGAGTGTAAACTAATAGAGAGAGAGATAGATATAGGGAGCAACACAGAGAAATTCAAGGGCTGAACTCATGCTTTGCATATGGGAGGTCTGGGTTCAATCTCTGACACTGTATCTTCCCCTGAGCACTTCAGGAAATGACTTTAACTATTGCTAAGAGTGACCCTCAGAACTATTTTCCACAAGAGAAGTAGTGGAATAAACCCCAGAGATGTATGTGCATATAGAAAGTATGGGTGAGGTTAGAGTGAGAAAATTATCATCTGCAAGTCAAGGAGAGAGACCTCATGAGATACCAACCCTGCAGCATCTTGATCTTGAACTTCAGCTTCCAGAAATGTAAAAGGATGAGAGATAGTATAAGAAGTAGGGTAAAAATGCAGCATGTGGCCAACCTAGGTTCAATTCCTGGTACCACATGACCTTTTGAGTATCACTGGGGTGGTCCTAATGGTCCTGGGAGCCTCAGGGCACACAGGGACCAGACAACATGATGTCCTCAGGCCCTCATGTTGAATCCATTTTCTACTGGGAATTTTCTACTCTGCTGAGTATCCCAGGACCCTTAGGCACTGTTTTATAGGTGTCCCTCTTGCCCCCTCACCCCCAGATCTCAGAAATGTAAGAGAATAAATTTATGTTGTTGAAGCTTCCCAGTCTATGGTATTTTCCTACAGCAGACTAGGCAGACTATTTTCCTACTAGGCAGACTAATGTACCTCCAATGGTAGATGTAACAGATTCTTAAAATTGACTCCCAGGGTCAAAGAGATAGCTCAAAGGGCCGAGTGCATATTTTGCACAAAGTAGGTCTGGATTTAACTCCAGCATTACATGGTTCCCCCCACCCCCCACCACCAGGCATAACTACTGAGTGCAGAGCTGAGAGTAACTCCTGACTACCACTGGGTGAGGCTCCAAAACAAAACAAAGAAAGATGTTTGGTTTTTTTGTTTGTTTTGTTTTGTTTTGGTTTTGGGTCACACCCAAGTTTGCTTGGGGCTACTCCTGGCTCTGTGCTCAGAAATCACTCCTGGTAGGCTTGGAGGATCATATGCAATTCCAGGGAAGGAACCAGGATTTTCCACATGAAACACTCTATCAGCTGTTCTATCACCCTGGCCCCAGAAAAATAATTTTTCCCTTTGGTTTTTGGACCACATATGATAATGCTCAGAGATTACTCCTGGCTCTGCACTCAGAAATTGCTCCTGGCTCGGGGGACCATATGGGATGCCAGGGTTCGAACCCAGGACCATCCTGGATCAGCCACATGCAAGGCAAATGTCCTACCACTGTGCTATTGCTCCGGCCCCAGAAAAATAATTTTTTTTGTTTTTTTTTTTTTGGGCCACACCCGGCATTGCTCAGGGGTTACTCCTGGCTGTCTGCTCAGAAATAGCTCCTGGCAGGCACGGGGGACCATATGGGACACCGGGATTTGAACCAACCACCTTTGGTCCTGGATCAGCTGCTTGCAAGGCAAACAGCTATCTCTCCGGGCTCAGAAAAATAATTTTCTAATGAATCACATAGATGAGTTTTCACATTCGTTTAGTGTGTTTGTAACTCTCTGTTAACTGGTGGAATTATCAGAATTGAAAATGCCTTGATTTTTTTTTCTTGTAGAAATGTCCAGCTACCATATAAAGAACCACAGGCTTTTCTGATGGAGAGAGAAACCACTTGGAGCAGAACCAAGGTTGCTGATATATCACTGTCTTGCTAACACTGTGAGAAGACCAAGATCCAGACTTCCCAGTGACTTCTCCAGTCAATGAGAATCACCAGTTGTGAGGGCATTTGGATCTTGAAGTCCCATGACATATCATGGGGAACAGAAATATATCATGGATCCCCCCTTGTCTCCAAATTCTTGACTCACAGAGCTGTAAGAAAGAAACAGTCATTGTTTTAGACTGCTAAGCTGTGGATGGTTTAGGCAGAAATAGCTAATACAGCAGAGACTTCCAGGCATTCCATAATGCCTTTCTATAATTATCCCTTCTCTCTCTCATTTGGTTTTTGGGTCATACCAGTGGCACTTGGGAGCCTCTTCTGTAGTGTTCAGATCTTGCTTTTGGTGGTGCTTCAGGAATCACAAATCAAAACTGTGTCTCCTAAATGCAAGATATTGTATTTTCCAGCGTATAAGATCACCCCCTACTTTTCCTGTTAAAATGTAGGGTTTGGGCTATATTTGGCATATAAGGCTACTTCTCTTTTAAGGCACACCAAATGGAAATTAAAAAATGTAAGAGAAAAAGAGTAGAACCCTCAAAGGTTAACAGTATATACTTAATAAAGCTAGACTTTGGAGTGCCAACAATCATTCTACATTTGTCATTTGTAGTGAGTGACTGTGATTTTTTTAATTGTGATCTACATTGAGAGCAGGAAGAGGGGGCTCCTCCAAGAGCAGCTGGCTGGGGTACGATGATTAATAGGACACCTAAAGGGAGACAGAGTGCCTCCTCTGTGTCCTATAAAATCTGAATAGAGGACTGAGCACTAGAAAGCTGCATACCAGCGATGATACCCAGCAGCTGGATGGGATGCAGCGCTCGGTAACTCAGCTCCTCTGTGTGCCCTGAAAGATGAATCAGGACAAGCAGAGGACTGAATGATGATGCCTGGCAGCTGGATGGGATGTGGTGGTAAGATGGGGGCAGATCACTCGTCTCTGAAGAGGGAGTAAGTTTCAGCATGCCGTATACTGGCATATAAGACAATCCCCGACTTTTAAGAATTTCTTCATGGGTTAAAAAGTCGTCTTATATGCCAGAAAATACAGTAAGTCTTCTACCACCAAGCCACATCTCTGGCTTTTATTATTATTTACAGGCTAATATGTATTATCTGACACAGATCATACCCCAAATCATATTTACCTCTTTCTGATTTTTTTTGCATCCAGATATAGCCATAGATTAAGTTCTGGTTAATGAGATAAGGAGAAAGGGCATTTTCAACTTCCAGGGTAGTGGTTATTTTTTTTTTTGTCCTTGGATCACATCCACCATGTTTGGGGGTTACTCCCAACTCTATACTCAGAGGTTGCTTCTGAGAGTTTTTGGTGAAACATGGCATATCAGGGATTGAACCTACAAAGTCTGTGCTCAACCCATTGAGCTATGGCTTTGGGTCAACAGTAGTTATTTTGGAGGATTTTTCATGTACATTTGTTGATTACATACATATATATGAGGCTTCAATGTAATTGAAGAGGTAAGAACATTTTGTTCCATGATAATCTTTGGTTCATAGGTTGAGTGAGTGAGATATGGGTTGTTTTGGGTATCTATTGGCAATCAAAGAGTATAGCAAAAAAAAAAAAAGCAATAAAAACCGATAGTAGTCAAAAGAGTATAGCTAAGCCAAGGTGTAAGGATAAAAGTATGAATGGGGAAGAAAGTTGCTAAAAAGGACACCAGTGTCTCCAATGGAAAAGGTTTAAAAGGCCTAAGGAGACACCAACCCTGTAGCATCCTGATCTTGAACTTCAGCCTCCAGAAATATCAAACGACAAGGAAGATTTCTCTGCTAGAAATCTTCTGACATTGTGAATATCCTGAAAAACAAGTTGGGGTTGAATCCTCTCATTAATATTGGATTTAGGGCCAGAGTACAGGGTTATGGTACTTGCCCTGCATCCCAGTGATGCTGGTTTGAATTCCTCCCACACCACATAAAGATTCCCTGACCACCACCAGGGGTCACTCCAGAGCATATGACTAAAACTAGCCCCTGAGCACAAGGTGTGACCCCCAAACTGGTCTCCCTGAAAAGTTTTTTTTCTATTTATTTTTGTTGAGGGTGGGGAATTTGAGCTACACTTAAAGGTTCTTAGGTTCTCCTGGCTCTGAGCTCAAGGAAGTCCTTGGGGAACCACATGGGGTGGTAGGGATCAAACCTGGGTCTACAAGGCAAGCTCCCTACCCACCATACTATCTCACCACACCTGCCCCCTGCAAATTTTAAAAATCAGGAAAGAAGGGGCCAGAGAGATAGCATGGAGGTAAGGCATCTGCCTTGCATGCAGAAGGACGGTGGTTCGAATCCCAGCATCCCTTATGGTCCCCCGAGCCTACCAGGAGCGATTTCTGAGCGTAGAGCCAGGAGTAACCCCTGAACGCTGCCAGGTGTGACACAAAAAGCAAAAAAAAAAAAAAATAAGAAAAGAAGCTTTAAAAATGTATTTTTAAATCAAGACTTCGGGCATAGGATAATATTCTCAGGGTGATATACGGGTTTGGTGTGTCCACCTTAATTATCCAGTGTTGGTGGTTGTGATCTTACACTTGCAGAACTTACACAGAGATCTTGGCCATAGCTTTGGTGTGGTAACAGGTTGAATGGACAGTCTGGAGGATATGCCAGGACTGGCACAGAGGCCTGCTGAGGCCTCCTCATTCTCATTCTGTTAGCTATGAGACCTTGCACATTCTTTTTTTTTTTTTTTTTTGGTTTTTGGGCCACACCCTGTGACGCTCAGGGGTTACTCCTGGCTATGCGCTCAGAAGTTGCTCCTGGCTTCTTGGGGGACCATATGGGACGCCGGGGGATCGAACCGAGGTCCGTCCTAGGCTAGCGCAGGCAAGGCAGGAACCTTACCTCCAGCGCCACCGCCCGGCCCCGTGACCTTGCACATTCTTAATCTTGGGTTCGGTCACCTTCTCGCTCTTTCTGGATGGTTGCCTGTGGGAAGCCTTTATCATTTCTCTCTCCAGCTTTCTGCCTCAGTCCTATCCCCTTAAATTTATTCTTGCCTCTGTGTTTTCTCTAGAACATGAAGCAGATTCACTCCATACCTGGGCTGAAAATCCTAGCAAGTCTTCCCTCTCCAAGAGGAAAGCAACCACCTCATTGCAATTCTGCGATCTTGCTAAAGTAGCTGCCTGCCACATACCTCTGCTACTCTTCTACCAGACTTGCCAGCTCCAGCCAGCCTGGGGAACTGAAAAATCCCAAAGCAGTCCAACTGGCAAAACCTCACAGGTTCTCTTAGCTCCACTTTCTTCAGCCAAACCTTGGATTCATTCATTCATTCATTCATTCATTCATTATTGAGGCCATCCCTGGTGGCACTGGGGTGCTGCCCAGGGGTGCTTGACATGGTGATACATACCTGATAGTCTCATTCTTAGGCTTGACTTTATAAGTCACTAGAACCATACTTAGGAGTGCTTGCGATGGGGTATGTAGTGTTGGGGATTGAATTCAGGGCATTGTACATACTGGATATCTGCTATAATACTGTACATACTGCTCTAATACTGCTAGCTCATGGGCACTGTTTTTTGTTTGTTTTTTGAGCTACACCCAGTGATGCTTAGGGGTTACTCCTGGCTATGCACTCAGAAATCGTTCCTGGTTTGGGGGAGCATAGGGACACCAGGGGATCAAACCGCAGTTTGTCCTAGGCTAGTGAGGGTGAGGCATATGCTTTACTGCTTGCACCACTGCTCCGGACCCTCATGGGCACTCTTGCTTCTTATGTGCTGAACCCCATCTGTAGAAATTCTCTTGAGGGCCTGGAGAGATAGCACAGCGGCGTTTGCCTTGCAAGCAGGCGATCCAGGACCAAAGGTGGTTGGTTCGAATCCCGGTGTCCCATATGGTCCCCCGCGCCTGCCAGGAGCTATTTCTGAGCAGACAGCCAGGAGTAACCCCTGAGCACCGCCGGGTGTGGCCCCCCCCCAAAAAAAAAGAAATTCTTTTGAGCAAGGCCTCCTTTATATTCCTAGCATGCCTTTGTCATTGAATCCTCAGACTTTTTTCCTTAAAAATATTTTATTAAAGAACCTTGATTTATAAAGTTATTCTTAATTTAACTTTATTTATTTATTTATTTATTTATTTATTTATTTCCCACATGTGGCAGAGCTCAGGGCTTGCTTCTGGTTCTGTGCTTAAGGATCTCTCTTGGAAGATTTAGTGGGACAATATGGGATACCTGGGATAGAACCTAGATTAGCTCTGTGCAAGTCAAGCACCCTACTCACAGTACTATCTCTCTCACACTTATAGTTGAGTATTTTGGGGGAGCCATTACACCTGGCAGTGCTCATGGGTTACTTCTGGCTCTGCACTTGGGGATCGTTCCTGGCGGTGCTCTGGGATCTATATGGAATACCAGTGATCGAACCTGGGTTGGCCACATGCAAGGAAAACGTCCATCGTGCTATCACCCTGTCCCTTATAGTTGAGTTTTAGACAGTCAATATTCTAGCAATAATACCACCACCAGTGTTAACTTTCTTCTACTAGTGTTTACCAGGCTCCTTCCCAATCCACCAGGCTGCCACTTTGACAGGCACATTTTGCTTTTCTTTCTTTTTTTTTCTTTTTTTCTTTTTGAGTACCATGATTACATACATGTTTGTAGTTGAGTTTAAATCATAATAAGAACACCCTCTTCACCAGTGCAACATTCCCACACCAATGTCCCCCATTCCCTACTTCCCTGCACCCTGCTTGTATTTGAGACTGGCATTCTACTTTTCTCACTCAATAACATTGTCATGATAGTTAGTGTAGTCATCTCTCTAACTACACTCACCACTCTATGTGGTGAGCTCCACATCAAGATCCAGTCCTTCTAGCCCTTATCTCTATTGTCTCTGGGCTTTATTACAATAATGTCTTTTGTTTATCTTAAAACCCATAGATGAGTGAAACTATTCTGTGACTATCTCTCTCCCTCTGTCTTATTTCACTCAGCATAATAGATTCCATGTACATCCATGTATAGGAAAATTTTATGACTTCATCTCTCCTGACAACTGCATAATATTCCATTGTGTATATGTACCACAGTTTCTTTAGCAATTCATCTGTTGAAGGGCATCTTGGTTGTTTCCAGAGTTTGGCTATTGTAAATAGTGCTGCAATGAATATAGGTGTGAGGAAGGGATTTTTGAATTGTATTTTTGTGTTCCTAGGGTATATTCCTAGGAGTGGTATAGCTGGATCATCTGGGAGTTCAATTTCTAGTTTTTTGAGAAATCTCCATATTGTTTTCCATAAAGGCTGGACTAGACAACATTCCCACAGCAGTAAATGAGGGTTGCTTTCTCTCCACATCCCCACTAGCATTGATTGCTCTTATTCTTTGTGATGCCTACCAGTCTCTGTCGCATGAGATGGTACCTCATAGTTGTTTTTGATTTGCATTTCCCTGATGATTAGTGATGTGGAGCATTTTTTCATGTGTCTTTTGGTCATTTGTATTTCTTCTTTGAGGAATTGTCTATTCATTTCTTCTTCCTATTTTTATGATGAAGTTAGATATTTTATTCTTGTTAATTTCTGTCAGTACCTTGTTTATTTTCTTTTTTGGGGGGTCACACCCGGCAGTGCTTAGGGGTTACTCCTGGCTCCACGCTCAGAAATTGCTCCTGGCAGGCACGGGGGACCATATGGGATGCCGGTATTTGAACCAATGACCTTCTGCATGAAAGGCAAGTGCCTTACCTCCATGCTATCTCTCCAGCCCCTGTACTTGCATATTTTCTATATTAGTCTCTTATCTGAATGGTATTGGTTGAATAGTTTCTCCCATTCTGTGGGTGGCTTTTGTAGCCAAGGCACTATTTTCTTTGAGGTGACAGGTACATTTTTTTTGGTTTTTGAGTCACACCTGGCAGCGCTCAGGGGTTACTCCTGGCTCTACACTTAGAAATCACTTCTGGCAGGCTCAGGGGACCATATGAAATGTCGGTATTCGAACCACTGTCCTTCTGCATACAAGGTAAACGCTCTACCTCCATGCTATCTCTCCAGCCTCGACAGGCACATTTTTAGGTTTGGTTGTTGTGGTTTAGATCTTTTGCTTTCAGTGTTGTTGGCTCTGTGGTTTAGATATATAGACATACCATACCTCTACACCACTGATGAACCCGAGGCCCTTGACTACTGCCCCCCATTCTGCCCTTTTAACTTCCCCCTTCACTTTATTTCCAATTCTATCTTCCTTTCTATTCTCTAGGGTCAAGGGTAATCTAGACACTTCTCCTCCTTAAAATATTGCACAGGTATGTGAGATCATTTTGTGTTTGTCCTTTTGACTTACTTACTTAAAGTCATCTTCATCCAAGTTGCACTAAATTTTATGATTTCATTGTTGTTCTTTGTAACTGCATAGGAACATTCTATACACACATATTTACCATGCTCCCCCCTCCCCAAGAATCATCCTATGACATGCCCCAACAAGCTTTGCATCTCCCACAAGAGGTGAGGATCGCTCCCACTGTAGCAGAATGATGGGACTGGAGCAATAGTAGCTTTAGGTGCCAATATGGGTTGCCTTCTGTTTGCTTAAAGAAAGTAGATTATGAGGCCAGAGTAATAGTGCAGCAGGTAGGGTGCTTGCCTTGCATGTGGCCAACTTCCTGGCATCCCATATGGTTTCATAAGCTTCATAAGATCAGGAGTGATCTCTGAGCATTGAGCACTGCCAGGTTGGCTCAAAGGCAAAAAAAAAAGTTCATTTGGGGTGCCCAAGTGATATTTCTTCTGGAAAGGGGCAGGAGGTCACATAGTTTTAGGAATCTCTGGGCTATAAAGAATGACCTGCCTTGGGGAGAGAATTATTTCCAGTTGTTTTTTGTTTTCTTTCTCAAAAGAAGAGGAGGTGCAGTTTTTTGGCATTGTTGTAGCTAGAGGGAGAGGGTGGATAAAAAAATAGAACTTAAGTATCCTGGGGAAGGAGGGCCATACCCACATTGGCAAAAATGTTTCTTCATTGAGAATAAAATGTTTTCCTGACCCCTTAATCAGAAGCTGAGCATGGTGAAGACCTGCTCTGTTTTTCTCTTGGAAGCAGGGTTGGTAATGTCTTTGGCCATTTGCACAGACCTGGTACAGAGGGCCAATATAGTGGAATCATTGTTGCCAAAGACATGGAAGAGTAAGTTTTTTTTCCAACAAGAATATGTAAGGGTGAACATGGGGGTGAAGTTTCAAATAATTTTCTAACTGAAAAGAATTAGAGTTGGCATGATAAGAGTTTTTTAGTAGCTCTGAAATAATGGTTTAGTTTGGTTTGGAGTTTAGTTTTGGCTCGCAGCTGGTTATGCTCTGGGGTTACTCCTGGCAGTGTTTTGAGAACCATATGGAGTACCAGGGATCAAACTGGGTCAACCATGTGCAAAGCAAGTGTCCTACCTCTGTATTATCTCTCTAGCCCCTTTAATATTTTTTGTATTTTATTCACTTTAGATCATTACTCTCCTTCAGAAGCAAGACTTTGGAGACTGAGTCACCATAATTAAAGTCACATGAGACTGGTATTTTACAAAATCCCTATTTAAGGTGAGAAATATTCATTTGATTATTTATTTATTCCATTATTGAGCTTTTACCTCATCGAGGTTAGTTACCCTGCCTCCAAGCTGGACTCCCCTAACTGAGGGTTGGGTACTTTGCTGGCTAGAATCTTTGGACTGAGCAATGCGGAGGCTGCTTCTGTGGATGTCAGGAAAAATTGCAAACTGAATTTAGTTGCTGTGACAGGAAGGAACTACGGTAACTGTAGTGAAGAAACATGGAGGTGGGGGTGGGGGTATCAGTTCCGGGTTCAGGAAGCCAACTGGAAGCTAACAGGAAGCCAGCTGATGCCCAAGGAAGAAACAAGTCCTTTCTTCTTCTATTAGCCTTGTGACTGTGGCACCTCCTGTGGGCAGAGCCTGACAAGGAGTAGCTGGCAGAGCAGAAACATGGTCTGTAGAATCTCAGCCCCAGAACCACAAAGAAGGGCCTTTTTATTTATTTTATTATATTGTTTCTTTCACAAGTTATTTATTTTTGTTTTATTATTTATTTTTGCTTTTGTTTTGCTCAGAGCTTACTCCTGGCCTTGCACTCAGGGACCACTCCTGACAGGGGTTCAGGGAACTATATACTGTGTTAGGGATGGAATCCTCGGTTAGCCTCATGTGGTCCTATCTCTTTGGCCCAAATTTTATTTTTAAAATTAATTGTTATATTAAGATTATATGATTTGCAAAATTGCTCATAGCAGCGTTTCTGGCATGTAATGTGTGGTGGGATGGGGCTACTGGGTTTTATGGTGACAGAGTTGGGGGTAGCTTGGCCAAATACCCTTCCAAAAGGAAAGACCCAGAGTTTTCAGCCCTGTAGTCTGATCTCGCTTCAGATAATTTAGCTGCTTAAATTATTTGATTTTAGTTTCACAGCTGAGTCATTTCTGTTGGAGGATGTTGGGTGTGGCATTGGGCTGAGTAGTTCATGCAGAAAGGGGCCTTTGCCCTCCATCCCCTTTCTGAGAAGTGCCACAGAAATATCATTCTGAACCTGGGACCTATCAGCAGCCATTGACAGTACATTTTAAAGTTTGGTTGTTATAGTTTGGGTCTCCTGCTTACAGTGTTGCTGACTCTGTGATTTACATATATACAAACCTCTACACCACTCATATACCTGAGGCTCCTGCCCCCAGCCTGTTAAACTCCCATCTACCTCTAACCTCCCTCCTCAGTTTCTTTCCTTCCCCATCTTCATTTCTATAGGGTCAAGGTTAATCTCGGTATTGCCCCCTTTTGATACTTATATTTACTTGTTTTGTTAGTCTATATATCAGATAAGTGAAACAATCTAGTATTTGTCCTTTTTCTGACTCACTTCATTTAACATGAGATGCTCCAGTTTTAACCAAGTTGCAGACAATGGCATGATTTCATAATTCCTTGAGGATGTATAGTATTCTACTGTGTATATACTTGTTTTTATGTTTGTGGTTTTTCACCTTCATTAGCCACTCACCTGTTGATGGACACTTGAGTTGATTCCATAGCTGAGCTACTGAACTAAGAACTGCAATAAATAAAAATATGTGTATGTTCCTTTGATGAATCTTTTTCTGATTTGTGGGTAGATACCAAGAAGTGGAATTTCTGGATCATATGACACCTCTATTCTTACTGTTCTGAGAAATCTTCATACTCTTTTCCACAGGGGTTGAACCAGACAGCATTCCCCAACCAGTAGTATATTAGAGTTCTTTTTCGACTACATCCCTGCCAACAGATTGTTTCAAGTTTTTTTTTTGACATGGGTTATTCTTACTAGCATGAGATGATATCCAATTATCATATTGATTTGGATTTCCTTGATAGTGATGATGAGCACTTTTTTTATGTGTATTTTGGTCATTGTCTATCTTCTTCAGAAAAGTATCAATTAATTTCCTCTACTCATTCTTGGATAGAGTTTTGGGATATTTTTTGATGTTGATCTTTGTGAGTTCTTTGTATATCTTGGATATTAGCCAATTATCTGATGTGTTGCGTGTGAATATTTTCACCATTCAGTTGGGAGTTTTTTAGTTTTAGCCCATGTTTCTTTTACCATGCAGAAATTCTTTAATTTGATGTAGTCCCATTTGTTTATTTTTATTTCTGTTGCCTTTGCCAAATGGATCATATTGAAAACACCTTTAAGATCCAACTCTCAGAGTGGTCTGCCTATATTTTCCTTAATGTATTTTATAGATTCTGGTCTGATCTCAAGGCCTTTGATTCACTTTGAATTGACTTTTGTGGAAGGTGTGAGATATGGATCCAGCTTCATTTTTTAAACATATGGTTATCCAGTTTTCCCAATACGGGTTTTAATTTTTTTTTTTTTTGGTTTTTGGGCCACACCCTGTGACGCTCAGGGGTTACTCCTGGCTATGCGCTCAGAAGTTGCTCCTGGCTTCTTGGGGGACCATATGGGACGCCGGGGGATCGAACCGCGGTCCGTCCTAGGCTAGCGCAGGCAAGGCAGGCATCTTACCTCCAGCGCCACCGCCCGGCCCCATGTTTTAATTTTTTTTATAGATGTCACATTGATCCACAACATTAGTTTTCGGCATTACAAATAAGTATCTGTATACACAACATCTTGCACATCAACAAAAATTTAGTTCCATCTTTCAAGAAACAATTGATCCCTTTTACTTAATATATACACCAACCTTCCCTTCTGGTAACCACTATTTTGTTCTTAGAGTGTAAGAGCTTGTTTTTGTTCATTAGCTTGTTTTATCTTCCACAAATGAGTGAAATCATAGTCTTTCTTTGTCTGGCATCTTTCACTGAGAATGATGCCTTCTAGGCCCAATCATTTTGTTTCAAGTGGCAGGATTTCATCTGGCTTTGTTTATTTGTCTTTCTGTTGTTTGTGATTTTTTTTACTGTGAAATATAACATTGTATATATGTACCACATCTTTATCTAATCATCTGCCTGGACACAAGGTTTGTTTTCAATTCTTGGCTGTTAGAATAATGGTACAGTGAACATGGGTGTTCATATATATCTTCAAGTTTATGTTATCATATTTTTAGGGTGAATATCCACAGCTGGGAAAAACTAACATATGGAATTTTTCTTCTTTTTCACTTTATTATTGATTGATTTATTGACTGGTTTTTGGGCCACACCTAGCGGTGCTCAGGAGTCACTCCTGGCTCTGTACTCAGAAATTGCCCCTGGCAGGCTGGGGGACCATATGGGATTCCGGGAATTGAACCAGGTTCCTCCTGGGTCAGTCACATGCAAGACAAATGCTCTACTTCTGTGCTATATCTTCGGCCCTGGAATTTGACTTTTTACTTTTTGAAGAATTTTCCTTCTGCTTTTCATAATAGCTGCAGCAACTGACATTCCCATTATTGTATACAAGATTAAGAATGGTGAATTTGGACTTGAAAAACAATGTTTTACTTTATTTTGGCATACCAGAGATCAAACCCAAGTCCTCATTCACGCAGGGAAAGAGCTACTCTGCTGAGAGAGAAAAGGAAAATAGAAAAATATGTATGCCACAGAGATAGGCAGAGGAGAGGGCAGAGGGAGGGCCAGAAGGCAACTAACTGGTAGCCATTGGTGATGAGAAATGTGCACTGGTGAAGGGTGTTGTACATGGTATGCCTGAAACTCAATCATGAACAACTTTGTAACAGTGGGAAAAAACTATTATGAACAACCTTATAAACCACTATGTTTAAATATTAAAAAAAAGTTATTCTGGGAAACGACCAAGCAGGGAATGGCCTGCCTGCCACTGCTGATTACCACTCCAAGGGCCTGAAGCTGAAGATTGCTATGGGTGCTGAAACTACCCCCTGCCCAGAAGCCCTTGCTGAAGCTGTGTAAGCGGAGGTAAGCCTGAAACAGCCAAGCAGGGAGGAGCACAGCCGCTCCACTTCACTTCGCGGCCACATGCATCTCCAAGCCCATGAACATGCACTAAAATCCATGCTACAAGCGTGTCAACAGGAGAAACAACACATGACAACAGCATGTATAGAGAATGAAGATGGCAGCTCTGATGACCCCAAAAAGTATCAACCACATAGTTAGCCTCTCAGATATAGAGTTTACAGTAGAAATATGGAGCATGATAATAGAACTCAAAGAAAACATAGATCAAGCTGAACAGAACACAAATATACAAATCAGAAAACTCCAAAGTGAAATGCTAGGACTGAAAAACTCAGTAGAAGAGATTAAAAACTCAATGGAAAGGCTCTCCAACAGAGTAACAGCAGCTGAGGACAGAATCAGCAAGCTGGAAGATGAGATGCAGAGCAACTCCATACAGCCGAAGAGACTAGGAAAGAAACTTAAAGCAAATGGTCAGACAATGAAAAAAATACTCAAAGAATGTGAACAGATGAAAATAGAAGTCCTGACAAGGTCAACAGAAACAACATAAGAATCATTGGAGTCCCAGAGACCCAGGAAGAAAATCTCCAGGAAGAATCAATAATCAAGGACATTATTACAGAGAAACTCCCATAGTTAAAGATGGCATGCTACCAAATTCTGCATACCTGAAGAGTACCAGCTAAAAGAAACCCGAAGAAAAGCACTCCAAGACACATCCTAGTCACAATGACAAATCTCGCAGATAGGGATAGAATACTGAAAGCAGCAAGATCAAAAAGGGGAAATTACATTAAAGGAATGTACTTAAGATTTACAGCAGACCTTCACAAGAAACCCTCAAGGCCAGAAGGCAGTGGTGGGAAATAATGACAAAACTCAATGAAATGAATGCTTCACCTAGAATACTGTACCCAGGCAGACTCATTTTCAGATTTAGCTTCACGGATAAACAGCAGCACAGAAATTTTACAGACTCACAACCAGCTTTAAAAGAAAAACGGAAAGGTCTTGTTTAAGGCAAGATGGACCAACAGTCATAACAAACTTCTACACAAAGATGACACTAAATCTCATTACAATTATCTTTCTTAATGTCAATGGACTAAGTTAAGAGACATTGAGTGGCAAGATTCTGAAGCCAACATTCTGCTGCCTACAAGAAACCCATCTAAATAGTCAGAACAATCATAGACTCAAAATAAAAGGCTGGGGGAAAATTATCCAAGGAAACAGCTCCCTTAAAAGAGTTGGAGTGGTCATATTAATATCAGATGACACAAACTTTAGACTCAGAAAATTTATAAGGGACAAAGATGTTCATTTCGTACTAATCAAAGGATATATTCAGCAGGAAGAAATCACTCTCTAAACATATGCACCCAATGAGGGACCAGAAAATATTTAATACAATTGTTGACAAATCTGAAAGAAGACATCAATAGCAACACAATAATAGTGGGAGACCTCAGCACTGCCCTGACACCCCTTGATAGGTCAACCAGGCTGAAACCCAACAAGAGTATACTAGCTCTGAAAAGTCAAATGGAAGAAAGTGGACTAGTAAATATATATTGGGCACTCTATCCCCAGAAACCTGGCTACACATTCTTCTCCAATGCACATGGGCCATTCTCCAGAGTAGACCACATGCTGGCCCATAAAACATATCTCCATAAAGTAAAGAGGATAGAAATTGTACAGACTACCTTATCAGATCACAAGACACTAAAATTAGAAGTGAACTATAAAGGGTCACAGTAACACCTGGAAAATAAACAGCACACTGCTGAACAAACAGCAGGTTAGAGATGAAATCAAAGAGGAAATCAAAACATTTCTGGAAACAAATGACAATGATGACACAAACTATCAGAATTTATGGGAAACAGCAAAAGTGGTACTTAGAGGAAAATTTATACTAGCTTTACAAGCACATATCAGAAAGGAAGAATGGGCCTATATAAATAGTTTAATGACACAGCTTTTAAAATTAGAAAATGGGGCCAGAGAAATAGCACGGAGGTAGGGTATTTTCCTTGCATGCAAAAGGATGGTGGTTCAAATCCTGGCATTTCATATGGACTCCAAAGCCTGCCAAGAGTGATTTCTGAGCGTAGAGTCAGGAGTAACCTCTGAACACTGCCGGGTGTGACCCAAAAACAAAAACAAAAACAAAAAAATTAGAAATGATCAACAAAAGGAGCCAAAAATAGGTAGGCAGAAGGAAATAATAAAGCTTAGAGCAGAAGTCAGAAGTCAATGAAATGGAAATAAAAATTTGAAAGATCAACGAAAGCAAAAGTTGGTTCTTTGAAAAGAAAATAAACAAGATTGATAACCACTAGCAAAACACACAAAGAAACGGAGAGAGAGAAACTTAATTAACTGGATTATAATGAAAAGGGTGAGATCACTACAGATACTGCAGAAATTCAAAAGGTAATCAGAGACTACTTTGAGAAATTCTATGCCACAAAACACAAGAACCTGTAAGAATTGGATAAATTCTTGGATTCCTATAATCTTCTACGGTTAAACCAGGATGATCTAGCATATCTAAATAGACCATCGCTACTGAGGAAATTAAAAGAGTAATCAAAAGTCTTCCCAGAAACAAAAGCCCAGGCCTAGATGGATTTACTAACGAATTTAACTAATGAATTTAACTAACGAATTCTTTCAAGCCTTTCTAGAGGAACAACTCCAAATCCTTTTCAGGATCTTTCATGAAATTTAAAAATCAGGATCAGTCCCAAATAGGTTTTTATGAAGTTAACATCACCTGATACAAAACCAGACAGAGATGTTGCAAGCAAAGAAAACTACAAACCAATATCCCTGATGAACACAGATGCAAAGATCTTCGACAAAATTCTGGCAAATAGGGTCTAATGCCTCATCAAAAAGGTCATACACCATGAACAAGTAGGATTCATTCCAGGAATGCAAGAATGGTTTAACATACGTAAATCAATCAACATAACACACCATATCAACAAAATAAAAAACAAAAACTATATAATCATATCAATAGATGTAGAGAAAGCATTCTATAATGTCCAACACCCATTCTTGATTTAAAAAACTCTCATCAGGATGGGAATGGAAGGAACTCAATATAGTCAAGGCCATCTACCACAAGCCAATGGTGAATATTATTCTTTTTTTTTTTGCCCACCCACCCCACAAATATTATTCTCAATGGTAACAAACTAAAAGCCTTTCCTCTAAAATGTGGTACAAGACAAGGCTTCTCTCTCTCATCACTCCTTCCTATTCAACATAGTGTTGGAAGTTCTTGCCATAGCAATTAGGCAAGAAAAAGATATCAAGGGCATCCAGATAGGAAAGGAAGAAGTCAAGCTCTCACTGTTTGCAGATGACATGATACTATGTAGAATTAAATAATTAAGGAGGCCCTTTGGATGGAGCTAGATGGTGATGGGATGAATGGAGGGGCCTTTCTCTGCTGTCCCAGCACCACGTGTCTCCAACCCCCTTTAGGTGGTGGGTCTACCGGTTAAGGGTGGTGGGGAGCAGAAAATCCACTTACAGGCAGGCTTCTTCAGGAGATAACATCTTTATTTGCCCTGGCCAACATGTGTGGCCTATATCATAACCATTTATGCTGAATTCCTATTCAGCCATGCATTGTACCTTGTCCCTCAGAGTCTCCTCTTGCTGCCTCCTCCATCCTGCATCCATGCAAATCCCCTTTTGCCCCTGAGGCCAAACCTTTTGTAACTTCCCAAGAGTTACAAAAATGCGGGGTGGGGTTACAATACTATATTTAGAAAACCCTAAAGACTCTACCAAAAAGCTTCTAGAAACAATAGATTCATATAGCAAAGTGGCAGACTACAAAATTACCACACAAAAATCAATGGCCTTCTTATACACAAAGAAGAAATGCACATTAAAAAAATCAACCCTGGGGCCGGGAAGGTGGCGCTAGAGATAAGGTGTCTGCCCTGCAAGCACTAGCGTAAGACGGACAGCGTTCAATCCCCTGGCGTCCCATATGGTCTCCCCAAGCCAGGGGCGATTTCTGAGCGCATAGCCAGGAGTAACCCCTGAGTGTCAAAACGGGTGTGGCCCCAACCCCCCCCCAAAAAAACCCAACCCTATTCAAATTAGTGTTACACAAACTCAAATATCTTGGAATCAACTTAATTAAAGATGTGAAGGACCCGTACAAAGAAAACTACAAAACCCTGCTTTAAAAAAATAAAAGAGGACACAAGGAAATGGAGACACATACCCTGCTGAAGGATTGGCAGGATTGATATCATTAAAATGGCAATATTCCCCAAAGTCATGTACAGATTTAATGCAATCCCTCTAAGGATACCCATGACATTCTTCAAAGAAGTGGATCAAGCACACCTGAAATTCATTTGAAACAATAGACACCCACGAATAGCTACAGCAACCATTGGAAAAAGGAGCATGGAAGGCATCACTTTTCTCAACTTTAAATTGTATTACAAAGCTATAATCATTAAAACAGCATGGTATTGGAATAAAGACAGATCTTCAGAGCAGTGGAATAGACAAGTATTCAGAAAAATTTTCCTATACAATCAATTAGTCTTTGATAAAGGGTCAAGAAATGCAAAATGGAGCAAGGAAAGTCTCTTCAACAAGTGGCATAGGAGCAACTAGTCAGCCTCTTTCAAAAATGCAAACTCAGACCTCCCTCTAATACCATGTAAAAAGATCAAATCCAAATGGATGAAAGACCTGGATATCATACTTGAAACCATAAAGTATATTAAACAACATGTAGTTAAAACACTCCATGACATTGAGACTAAAGGCATCTTCAAAGTGGAAAGAGTACTCTCCATACAAGTGGAAACAGAGATAAACAGATGGGAATATATTATGCTGCTAAGCTTCTGCACCTCAAAGGAAATAGTGCCTAGGATACAAAAGCCAATACCCATCATACAAGGGACTAATATCTAAGATATACTTGTATATCTAAGATATACAAGTTACTAACAGAACTTAAGAAAAAAAACAAGCCCATCAAAAATTGGGGAGAAGAAATGAACAGTTTCTTAAAGAAGAAATACAAATGGCCAAAAGGCACATGAAAAATTGTTCCACCTCACTAATTATCAGGGAGATGCAAATCAAAACAACTACGAGGTACCATCTCATTGCACAGAGACTGGCACACATCACAAAGAATAAGAACAATTGGTGCTGGTGAGGATTTGGAGAAAAAGGAACTCTCATTCACTGATGGTGGGAATGCCGTCTAGTCCAGCTCTTATGGAAATCAATATGGAGATTCCTCAAAAATTGAGGAATTGAGTCCCAATTGATCCAGCTATACCACTCCTAGAGATATACCCTAGGAACACAAAAATCCAATACAAAACTTCCTTCCTCACACCTATATTCATTGCAACACTATTTACAGTAGTCAGATTCTGGAAACAACCAAGATGCCCTTCAACAGATGAATGGCTGAAGAAACTGTGGTACATATACACAATGGAATATTATGCAGCCGTCAGGAGAAATGAAGTCATGAAATTCTCCTATACATGAATGGACATGGAAACTATTATGTTGAGTGAAATAAGTTAGAGGGAGAGAGAGACAGACACAGGATAGTCTCACTTATCTATGGGTTTTAAGAAAAATAAAAGACATTATTGTAATAATGTCCAGAGACAACAGAGATGTGGACTGGAAGGACTAGCTCAGGAAATGAAGCTCACCTCAAAGAGTGGTGAGTGCAGTTAGAGAAATGATACACTAACAACTACCATGACAATGTTAATGAGTGAGAGAATTAGAGAGCCTGTCTCGAATACAGGTATGAGGTGTGGGTGAAGGCAGATATGTGGCATTGGTGGTGAGAATGTTGCACTGGTGAAAGGGGGGTGTTCTTTTTGTGAATGAAACCCTACTACAGTCATGTTTGTAATCACGGTGTTTAAATGAAAATACAGTATAATAAAATAAAATGTAGCTGAAGACAAATACTAACAAACAAACAAAAAAAACCCAACAGCTTGGGCACTGGTGAAGGTAGATGTACGTTATATGACTGCAGGTCAATCATGATCAACTTTATCCGTGGAAGAAACAAACCTATATTATGAACAACCTGGTAACCGTTGTGTTTAAATTAAATTAAAAACAATAACAAAGAGCTTTTCTACTGAGCTACATCCCTGAAGAAACAATATTTTAATAACTTGATAGCTCCAAAGATGTGGTGAAAGAGGACATACTAACTCCCACCCCCAGCTGCATTATTGGTTCACAGCAAAGTAAGTTTTTGGCCGAAGTCTGTCATGCACAGAAATTTTATTAAAGATGCACTCACTAGCAGCCAAACACAAATGGATTTCTGCATCTTTTGTGTTCTTTTGGATTGAGATAATTTTAGTTAATTTACCCTCGTTTGAAAGACTTGCTGAAAGCACATACAACATTCTAGAAGTGTCAGAAAGCAGACTTCTTAAACCAAAGACATGAACCAATTTTCAGGCACCATCTCTCGGGTTCAGGCTACCAGCTCTGCTGATTTTTATGATCTTTTGATATACAGGTGGAGTGTATCTGGAGCATTTTTGAAGCTAATCCATAGATCCGGGAATACCTTTAATTTCACCAAAAGCCTATGTCTAACGTTTGCCATGCTAATTAACAAGCCACTAATTTCATCGATGGAAACCTATTTCTGACTTTCACTTTGCTAATTAGCAAACCCTTAGGTATTGATGAAACCTTTATAATTTTGCCTGTGGCTGTAGTCTTTTGGATAAGCAGCCATTCCTTGAGCTTGAGAGGGGATTTTCTATGAGGGCAAAAGACTGCCCCAGGATTAAATTTGTAACTAACACCAGCATAGTAGTTCAATATTAAGGTGAAAGTAGGAAAAAAAATGCAAACACGTTGTACCAAAGAGATAATAAGGCTTTGGGGTAAGGCTTTTGTTATGCAATGCAGCTGACCTAGCCTTGATCCCTGGCACCCCAACCAAAGTTTCCCTGAGCCTACCAGGCTGAGCACAGAGCCAGGAGTAAGCCCAGAACAAAGCCGAGTGTGGCCCCAAATCCAAGCAAACAATAAAAGTAGATGTAAATGCAGATGTTATAAGGAGCTCAGTTTGTTTGTACCAGATTTGTACCAGGTACCACCCTGATGTGATGATCCTTGCTTTGGAGGAGGCCACAATCTGGAGAAGAGAGTCCAGCAGTACTCACATCCATGAGGGTCAGTCTGCATAGGCTGGACATTTTCATAAAAAAATACAGGAGGTTTGATCAGTCAATTGCCAGTAAAGCTTCTGCAGATTGAACTGCCAGATAAAATAACAGGCACCCATTTCAATTTGCATTTCAGATACACAATGGATCATTTTTAGCAAGAGTCCTTGCATTTTATTGGTTAAATCCAGCACCCTTCCTTTTGGGTGTCATCTGAGGAAAAGCACAGGATCAACCATCTCCAAGAAAAGGGCTTAACTGGCATGAAAAGCACTTCAGTTGGGGAGGATGTTCAGCAACCCGGGCTGGAGAACAGCTTCAAAGACAGGAGTCGGGATCTGGTTTGATTTCCCACAGAGCTAGAGTGATGTAACAGCTTATAAATATTCTAGCAATTTTTCAGGAAACTCATATATTTCATGAGGCAGCACAGAGTGCACGTACAATTGAGGAACATGTAATGAACATTTGTCACATCATAAAATAAGAAGGGCCACATCTTGAGTGGGTGTTTAGTATGGTAATGAAGAGCAAGAAGACTAGAGGTGGGGAAGGACCCTACTGCACAGTCTCCGTGCATTAGTCCTGTCCAGTCAGGGGTCTGTGACCATAGGTGCAAAGGTCCTGAGAATCCCACTTTGGTCCCATCAGTCAAGAAAGATATTCAACCTGGATAGCTTCTCCCAGTGAGAGGTGCTTGCACACTCCAAACCACAAGCTTCCGGCCAGACCTTTCCAGCTTTTTCCTAAAGCTAAAGAATACTTCCTTATGGATTTGGGTCTGATACCATTTGGATTTGACTGTTGTGCATGGTATTACATGGAGGTCATTTTTTTTGCAAGTGGCTGACAGTTGTGCCAACACCACTTGTTGAAGAGGCTTTCCTTGCTCTTCAACATGTAGAACAACACATAGGTAAAACACTCCCATAACAATGAGACGAAAGGCATCTTCATGGAGGAAACAACACCCTCCAAACAAGTGGAAACAGAGATAAACAGATGGGACTATAGTAACCTGAGAACTTCTGCACCTCAAAGGAAATAGTGCCTAGGATACAAAACCCACCCACAGAATGGGAGAAACTATTCAACCAATACCCATCAGATAAGGGGCTAATATAGAAAATATACAAGGTACTGACAGAACTTAACAAGAATAAAACATCTAACCCCATCATAAAAATGGGGAGAAGAAATGAACACTTTGACAAAGAAGAAATGCAAATGGCCAAAAGGCACATGAAAAAATGTTCCACATCACTAATCATCAGGGAGATGCAAATCAAAACAACTATGAGGTACCATCTCATGCCACAGAGACTGGCACACATCACAAAGAATAAGAACAATTGGTGCTGGCGAGGATGTGGAGAGAAAGGAACTCTCATTCACTGCTGGTGGGAATGCTGTCTAGTCCAGCCTTTATGGAAAACAATATGGAGATTCCTAAAAAAAATGGAAATTGAACTCCCATATGATCCAGCTATACCACTCCTAGGGATATGCCCTTGGAACACAAAAATACAATTCAAAAATCCCTTCCTTACACCTATATTCATCGCAGCACTACTTACAATAGCCAGACTCTGGAAATGATCAAGGTGCCCTTCAACAGATGAATGGCTAAAGAAACTGTGGTACATATACACAATGGAATATTATGCAGCTGTCAGGAGAGATGAAGTCATGAAATTTTCCAATACATGGATGGACATGGAAACTATTATGGTGAGTGAAATAAGTCAGAGGGAGAGAGATAGACACAGAATAGTCTCTCACTTCTATGGGTTTTTAAGAAAAATAAAAGACATTATTGTAATAATGTCAAGAGACAATAGAGATGAGGGCTGGAGGGACTGGCTCATGTGACTCACCACATCAAAGAGTGGTGAGTGCAGTTAGAGAAATAACTGCACTGACAACTATGGTAACAATGTCAATGAGTGAGAGAAGTAGAATAACTGTCCTGAACACAGGCGGGGGGTGGGTAGGGAGGGGAGGAGAGAGATTGGGGGCATTGGTGATGGGAATGTAGCACTGGTGAAGGGGGTGTTCTTTATATAACTGAAACCCGACTACAACCATGTCTGTAATCAAGGTGCCTAAATAAAGACATTTAAAAAAGAATAATAAACAAAGAATATTTCCATATTTTCAGTGGGGGAAGAGAAGGGGTGAAGTTGCAAAACACCTTGACATAGAATAAAAGTGAAGCAGGAAGGTAGAGATACTTTTTGGTTCTGAAATGGAGTTATCCTAGTCCACCTGCCTCCCTGTCTTGGAGGTCACAGGGGTCCCCGTCCCAAGCACTGCTGACGTCATGTCATATGTGGCCTCTCTGTACTCCATTTGGTGTTTGTTTTTGAGCCACACCCGGAGGTGTTTAGGAGTTGCTTCTGGCTCTGAGCTCAGAAATCGCTCCTGGCAGGCTTGGAGGACCATATGGGGATTGAACCCGGCTCTGTCCTGGGTCGTCTTCGTGCAAGGTAAACATCCTACCACTGTGCTATCATTCAGGCCCTGTCTGTACTCTTTTTGCTTATTTGTTTGCTTGTTTGTTCTTTTTGGGTCACACCTGGTAGTACTCAGGGGTTACTCCTGGCTCTGGGCTCAGAAATCACTCCTGGCAGGCATGGGGGACCATATAGTATGCCAGGATTCGAACCACTGTTCATCCTGGATCAGCCGCATACAAGGCAAATGCCCTACTGCTGTGCTATTTCTTCGGCCCTGCACATTTTTTTAAACAGGCCCTCAGCTAGCTAATTATACGTAAGCTTCTATAAGGGCAATATCATCTTGTTGCCTTCTATATAGGGCCTTCGAATGATCTGTCTGTTCACAGCCTTTATTTTTCCTTTGCCACTGATAACTGATCTTATTTTCTTCTCAACACAATGAAGTTAAGAAACTGTGCACAAGGTGAGCCCCTTGATGTTTTGTCTCACCTCTGGCTTCAGGGCTGGTGTTTCTTCTGCTGTGTGGTGTCTGCTGCAGCTGGGAAATGAGGCGCCTCATCACAGCAGGGTAGTCATTGGGTCAAATGCAGAGCCTTGGAATTCATGTTCAAGATTGTGGGCCTGGTTCAGAAATAAAAACATGGTGCTAAAGGGATAGTAGGGTGTTTGCCTTGCAAGCAGCCCACCTGGATTCGATCCTTGGATCTCTAGTACCTCCTTTGGTCCTTAAGACTTGCCAGGACTGATTTTAAAGCCAGTATTAAGCCCGTAACACAGCTGGGTAAGGCCCAAAAGCAAAAGGAAAAGAGACACAAAAACATTGAGATGAGGTGGGTGGCCTGGGGAAGGCTCAGAGGCTCACAAACACCCTAGGATCAGCAACTTCTTCGGAATTATACACCCTCAGCTTTTGAGAAACCCCAACAGTGGGCTCTGTTAATAGCAAGCAGCCCAGCTCTTGATGGATCATCGTGAAAGGTGGAGAGCTTTGGAGATTTTTGGAGGAAGATACTGCCAGGGAAAGTACAGTGCAGGTGTGTGTGTGTGCCATCCTTTTTTTTGGTGTTTGGGCCACACCCGGTGACCCTCAGGGGCTACTCCTTGCTGTACGCTCAGAAATCGCCCCAGGCTTGGGGGACCATATGGGATGCCGGGGGATCGAACTGCAGTCCGTCCTAGGTTAACACTTACAAGGCAGACACCTTACCACTAGTGCCACCACTCTGGCCTCAGCCATCCTACTTTTAAGAAACCAGCCTGGCTATTCTTTTTTTTTTTTAATTTATTTAAACACCTTAATTACATACATGATTGTGTTTGGGTTTCAGTCATGTAAAGAACACCACCCATCACCAGTGCAACATTCCCATCACCAATGTCCCAAGTCTCCCTTCGCCCCACCCGACCCCCGCCTGTACTCTAGACAGGCTCTCCATTTTCCTCATACATTCTCGTTATTAGGACAGTTCAAAATGTAGTTATTTTCCTAACTAAACTCATCACTCTTTGTGGTGAGCTTCCTGAGGTGAGCTGGAACTTCCAGCTCTTTTCTCTTTTGTGTCTGAAAATTATTATTACAAGGGTGTCTTTCATTTTTCTTAAAACCCATAGATGAGTGAGACCATTCTGCGTTTTTCTCTCTCTCTCTGACTTATTTCACTCAGCATAATAGATTCCGTGTACATCCATGTATAGGAAAATTTCATGACTTCATCTCTCCTGACAGCTGCATAATATTCCATTGTGTATATGTACCACAGTTTCTTTAACCATTCGTCTGTTGAAGGGCATCTTGGTTGTTTCCAGAGTCTTGCTATAGTAAATAGTGCTGCAATGAATATAGGTGTAAGGAAGGGGTTTTTGTATTGTATTTTTGTGTTCCTAGGGTATATTCCTAGGAGTGGTATAGCTGGATCGTATGGGAGCTCGATTTCCAGTTTTTGGAGGAATCTCCATATCGCTTTCCATAAAGGTTGAACTAGACGGCATTCCCACCAGCAGTGGATAAGAGTTCCTTTCTCTCCACATCCCCGCCAACACTGTTTATTCTCATTCTTTGTGATGTGTGCCATTCTCTGGGGTGTGAGGTGGTATCTCATCGTTGTTTTGATTTGCATCTCCCTGATGATTAGTGATGTGGAACATTTTTTCATGTGTCTTTTGGCCATGTGTATTTCTTCTTTGTCAAAGTGTCTGTTCATTTCTTCTCCCCATTTTTTGATGGGGTTAGATGTTTTTTTCTTGTAAAGTTCTGTCAGTGCCTTGTATATTTTGGAGATTAGCCCCTTATCTGTTGGGTATTGGGTGAATAGTTTCTCCCACTCAGTGGGTGGCTCTTGTATCCTGGGCACTATTTCCTTTGAGGTGCAGAAGCTTCTCAGCTTAATATATTCCCATCTGTTAATCTCTGCTTTCACTTGCTTGGAGAGTGCAGTTTCCTCCTTGAAGATGCCTATAATGTCCTGGAGTGTTTTGCCTATGTGCTGTTCTATATATCTTATGGTTTTGGGGCTGATATCGAGGTCTTTAATCCATTTGGATTTTACCTTCGTACATGTTAGCTGGGGGTCTAAGTTCAATTTTTTGCAAGTGGCTATCCAATTGTGCCAACACCACTTGTTGAAGAGGCTTTCCCTGCTCCATTTAGGATTTCCTGCTCCTTTATCAAAAATTAGATGATTGTATGTCTGGGGAACATTTTCTGAGTATTCAAGCCTATTCCACTGATCTGAGGACCTGTCCTTATTCCAATACCATGCTGTTTTGATAACTGTTGCAGCCTGGCTATTCTAATCAGGCAATGGCAAGAGAGAGAGAGAGAGAGAGAGAGAGAGAGAGAGAGAGAGACAGACAGACAGACAGACAGACAGACAGACAGAGACAGAGAGACAGACAGACAGAGACAGAGAGAGACAGAGACAGAGAGAGACAGAGAGAGAGACAGAGAGAGACAGAGGCAGAGAGAGACAGAGACAGAGAGAGACAGAGAGGAGAGAGAGGAGAGAGATACTGGAGATATAATAACTGCAAAGTCTACAGAATTGTAAGATTAACATTTTTTGTTGTTTTTTGGCCATACCTGGAAGTGCTTAATGTTACCCCTGGCTCTGTGCTGAGGAATCACTGAATCAGTTCTGTTGTGCTCAAAGGGCCAAATAGGATGCCAAGGATCAAACCCAGGTCTGCTGTTTGCAAAGACTTAACTGCTGTATTTTCTCTTCATTTTTAAATGAAAATTTTTTTATCTTTAAACATTCTTTAATTAAATCACAATAATTTACAAATTTATTTATATTTACGTTTTAGGCATACAATGGTTCCAACACCATCTCACCACCAACAGTCAACTTCCTTCCACCATTGTTTCCCAATTCCCTCTCATTAGCTATTCTCCTCCCCAGCCTGCCATCTTAACAAGCCTCTTATTAAGTTTGGTCTCATGATTTCAGTGTTGTTGACTCTATTGTTGGGATATTTAGGTCTGTCATGAAATTGTAAGATGTCTGAGAACAGTTGATACACAGGAGAAAAACAAGGAAAAATAGATTGTGACTAAGGTAGAACAAAGCTTAGAATAAGGCTAGAAAGAGGGCTCAATGGACCGAGCACAGGCTTTGCATGCATTCAGGTTCAATCCCTGGCACCACAAGGTCCCCTGAGCACTGATATATAAGGTATCCCTTCCCCGAACCCTTACCTAAGCTTCTTTTTGAGATGTTAATCCCACCTGGATGGTCAGACCCTCTCACACCTGGGATAGGTGGGCTATTTTGAATAAAGAATAAAAGGTGCTGGCTTGTGGGGAGGAGAGGAAAGAAGAGGAAGGAGGAGAGGGAAGGAGGAGCAGTAAAAGCAGATAGCAGAAAGCTTAGCAGAGAAGCAGATGTGAGAAAATGGACATGGCAGACAGAGCCATGGAATAAAAGCAAGCTGACTTCAATGAAACTTTAACTGACTGCTTGTGAATTATTTCTCCGCCCTTATCCTGCATCTTCAGACCTACCGGCCGAAGGGGTTAGAGGCACTGTGCTGTGCCAGGGGTGGCCTCACCAAACATGTGGACTTTATACTTTATATTTTATATTTTAATCAACACTGCTGGAAACGACCCCCAAATACAGTGCCAAAAGTATCCCTTAAGCACCGTATAAAACAAAACTAAAAGCTAAAAGTAAAACCTACAGAGGTTATTAATAAAGCTAATAAAATAATACTCCAAACTATTAAATCAATACAAATAAAGTCAAAAAGAGAGAAAAGGAAATACAGAATTTGCAGTTAAACAGACTGTCTTTAGCAAGATGATAGATTTAAAAATAAATGTAAAATTAATTCTATTTTATAACTTCTTATATATAATATTAAACTTTTTGAGGAGTTTGGATCATAATCAGTGATCTTTGGGACTTACTCCTGGTTCTTTACTCAGTGGTCACTCCTGGCAGGGTATGGGGTACCATATAAAATACTGGGGATTAAATCCACATTGACCTCATACAAGGCAATAATCCTGCCAGCTGTACTATCATTCACAACTCTATAACATAAATATCTTAAGAAAGCTCAAATGACTATAATCTAAGAAAAAAAAAGATTTATTGGTTTTGGGACCACGGCTCCGGGGTAGACTGCTTGCTTTGCAAGCATGGGTCCCTGAATTAGATCCTTATCACCAGCCCACATCAGAGTGTGAATTTAAATGTGATCCACAGAACTATTTGGTGCAAATGCCTATGCCACAGGAAAGATCTTGCATTAAACAACGAAAGAAAGAAAGAAAGAAAGAAAGAAAGAAAGAAAAGAAAGAAAGAAAAGAAAGAAAGAAAGAAAGAAAAGGAAAGGAAAGAAAGAAAGAAAGAAAGGAAAGAAGAAAGAAAGAAAGAAAGAAGAAAGAAGGAAGGAAGGAAGGAAGGAAGAAAGAAAGAAAGGAAGGAAGGAAAGAAAGAGAAAGAAAGAAAGAAAGAAAGAAAGAAAGAAAGGAGGGAAAGAAAAGAAGGAAGGAAGGAAGAAAGAAAAATAAAGAAATAAAACAAGTTTTTTGTGAGTAAAAACCATTATTACTACAGAAAGACTTCAAAATGATAAAAAAAAACCCAATGATCCACCAAGAAGATATAACAATTATAAATGTGCATGCTTCAATAAGAAGGCACCCAAATAAAAGAAAGTATAATTAAAAAGGAAAATCCATTCCTTGATCTTAACGGGAGATTTGGATCTTTTTTTCAGTAAGTTGATAATATAATGAGATAAAAGTATCAGCAAAGATCTAGAACATTTCCTCAACTTAATTAAAAACATGACCTACGGCTGGGGAGAGAGCTCAATAGACTAAGTGCTGGCTTTTTGCATGCTTGAGTCTTGGGTTCCATTCCCAGAACCACATGGTTCCCTGAGCACCATCATGAGTGACTCCTAAACACAGAGCCAGGAGTAGTTCCCAAGTACCATCATGTGTGATCCCAAAGCCAAGTGTAACAACCCTTAAAAACAAAAAACAAAAAGCAGAATGTGAGCAAATAAAAGCACTAAGGATGGTATAGTCTCAAATTGTGGTAAAGAACATTTTTTTAAGAGCTGCAATGAAAACAGTTACAAAAATTAACTAGAGGTGCTGGAGAGATAGTACAGCAGGTAGGGCATTTGCCTTGCACAAGGCAATCCAGGTTCAATGTTCAATCACCATCACCCCACAGATTCTCCTGCACTTTTCCAGGAGTAATCCCTGAGTGTAGAGCAAGTAATAAGTCCTAAGCACTGCAGGGTCTCCATAAAAACAAAACAAAACAAAACAAAAATCAAGCACACAAGATCAGTATTAGGAATTAGAAAGCATATTACATACAACCCTGTAGATATTATAAAGAAAATATAAGGATATTTTGAACCGTTGATGGCAAAGAATAAAACTTTTAAGTAAAATGGTTAAGTTCCTATAAAAAAGTAAAAAAGATACAAGCAGAAATAGAAATTCTAAATAGTTCTATAAATATTAAATAGAATTTTTAAAACATGTTAAAAAAACTTTGTACAAAGGGATCACTCCTGGTAGGCTCAGGGGACTTTATGGGGTGCCGGGGATCGAGCCTCTGTGGACTGCATGCAAGACAAGTTCCTTACTTGCTGTAGTATCTCTCTCTGGCCCTTTAATATTTCTATATCCAATTCCTGCATTATACACATACAAACTCTAGACCAAACTTCAGGCCAGGAATAGATAACAAAAGAATTGTAGGGTCAGGAATGTGACTCAGCAATATAATGCATGTGTGAGGTCCTGGGTTAAACTCCTGGCATTAAAAATAAAAATTCTACCAAAGACTGGAAGAGTAGTGCTTGGTGTACTGGTTTACAAGCATTCCTGGTGCCATATGCCTATGCAGGGTCCAAGAAGTTGAGATATTTAAGACTGACACCTCTATCTGTTGTCCCTGATGTCATAGGTTGTATTGCAGTTGACTGTGTGTTAGCATCACAAAAAGGAGTATTCCCTAAGTACCAGCACCATGATCTAAAGTGAGAGCACAGTAAAGCATGAGTGTGAGTTTTGGGATCTTCCTGGGGTCCCGGTAGTGGACCAAGCAGGCCGTCTATCAGTCCCTGCTCAAACTCGGGGCTGAAGCCTCCTCGGCAGACTACCTTCACAAAGGAGAGTCCTGTATAGATTTGGGTGGAGGAGAGAAGTCTTGCACAGTACCAACAAATACCCAGACACGGTGGGGCTTCTGTCATAGCAGTTCCAATTTTATTGAGCAGCCTCATAGCTTCTATAGGGCAAAAGGAGGAAGCGAACAAGAGGGGGAAGGGGTTCAGAATTGACACACACGTTTTTCTGTGGTTTAATAGTCAACCAGCTAGCACATTCTGTGACTGTTGTTCTGTTTCAGAAACTGATAGCCTACATCCTGTTACTGAGCTGTATGCTGACCTTCTGCAAAGTACGCATTGGGAACAGAGCCTGAAATGGCAGGCAAAGTAGCTCTTTGCTGTGAAACAAACCAGGCATAGGCAAGATAATGGCGTGGGGTGCAACATGTGAGCACCCTAGCAACCTTTAGCGAGCATCACAACCATAACCTGTGGGTTTCAGTGGAATGCTCACCTGTGAGCATATGTGCCATGCACGGTACAACTGAAGGAGTGCTACCCTCAGTAAACACTGTAGCTGAGAGTGACAGCACCACATACCTGATGTGAGAGCACTCCCCTAGGCATCACAACAACAACAAGAACAACAAAAAAGGGAAGAGGAAGTGGGGAATTTGTGTGTGTGTGTGTGTGTGTGTGTGTGTAGAGGTGGGTGAGGCTGGGTCACACCCTGCAGTGCTCAAGGCTTAGTCCTGGCTCTGTGACCTGGACTGACCCATGTTAGAGCTTAGGGGACCATATATGTGTGGTGCTCAGTATTCGAATTGGGATCACAGGATGCAACAAAAGTGCTTTAGACCCTATACTGTCTCTTCAGCCAGAGAGGAACTATTAACAACAATTCCACCAGACATTTAGAGAAAAATAATGACACTAATATTATAAAAGTTTTTCAGTCAGTAGAAGAGGAATTACTCCTGGAGTCCTTTGGTGAAGTCTATTCTACCTTGCTAATAAAATATAATAAGAATGTTATAAAAATAACAAGTATATGCCTATCTATCTGAAGAACAGGTACAAAATATCCTAAGCAATTATTAGCAAGTTGAACCTAGCAATAAAGCACAAGGAGGAAATAGAAGCATAGAACATCTCTACCATTTCAGATTTGACCCAGAATTTTAGGGTTATTTTGATAATAGAATGCCAACCAGTAGACTTGGCCATACTAACCAAAGGAAGGAAAATCACTCAATCCATTTCAGAAAAGCAGAAACAAATATTCTTTAAATATAACATTTACTTATTACAGGAACTCTTAGCAAGTTTCTTTATTCCAAGGAAAGAGCAATAAAAGTGACAAAAATTATGGTTAGTGGTGAAATGTAGAAAGCTTTCATTTGAGACCTGGAAAAGATAAGGAAGTTCTCCTCAATGTCAATGGTTCTAGTTATTGCAGTAAAGCAAGAAAAAGAAATAAAATATACATAACCCAGAAAAGAAAAAATAAAATGGTAGCTATTTGTTAGTTGTTAGTTGGTACATAAAACAGGAAATCTAGGGGCAATGGGAGGAAAAAAAACAAGAACAGGAAATTTAAAATATTTCACACATAAATTATTATTATTTTGTTTCTTGGGCCACACCTGGTAGTATTCAGGAATTACTCCTGGCTCTGTGCCCAGGGATCGCTCCTTGTAGGCTTGGGGGACGATATGGGGTGCTGGGGATCAAATCTGGGAGTCTGCATGCAAGGCAAGTTTCCTATTGGTTGGATTTTACTGCTCTAGTCTTCACAAGTAAATTATTAAAACAAGGAATTAGACATTTTCTATATATAAGGCTGTCAGATGACACCCGCTTTTACCAAAAACAAAGGCATTTTCCCAACTTCTTTCCTTTTTACCTATTCTTTTGATATGTAAAAGTCCACCTGGATCTCATTTGACCCTCTCCTGCCTGGTTGAATTTATGCTGGTAGAATAAAGAGAGTTTTTGGTTTTGGCTTGGGGCACGCAGAGAGACCAAAAGGCTGGACTCCATGATTGTCTCCTGACTGGCTTGGTTTATTAATTTTTTGCAGCTACCCTGCATCAGACCCTGGGGTTGAAAATATGTCGAGTGGGTTGATTTCACACAAGGCCAATTTAAAAAGTCAAGTGTAAGGGTTGAAGTCATAATACAGGTCACTGCCCCTGAGCACTGCAGTTAGTCCCCTGAACATTGCCAGAACACAGAACTAGGAGTAAGTTCTGAGTGCCACCGAGTGTAACTCAAACCCTCTAACCCGGCAAAGTCAAATCTACTTCTATGTGACAGATATAAACAGGAACTGAGGTATTGCCATTTATTATAACATTTTATTTTATTTTTTTTCGTAGTTGGGTTTTTTTTTAATTTATTTAAACACCTTAATTACATACAAGATCAACGAAAGCAGAAGTTGGTTCTTTGAAAAAATATTATAACATTTTAAAAGATTGAGTACTCAGGGCCTGAGTGATAGTACAGTGGATAGAGCATTTGCTTTGCATGCTGCTGAACTGGTTCGATCCCTGGAGTTCGATATGCTCCCCTGAAAACTTGCAGGAGTAATTCCTGAGTGCAGAGCAAGGAGTAAGTCTTGAGCTTTGTCAGATGTGGCCCGAAAAGAAACAAAAAAGATTGAGTATCCAATAATAAACCATATTAAAAATAGGATATGAAATGCTACAGAAGATTATTAAATATTACTGAAGAAAGAAGAAAGTAAATGAAAAATAATCTCAGCTCAATTCTATAGAGATGTATAGTTCACACCAAACTGGGCTTTTAATGATTCAGTGCAACCCTCATCAAAATTCCAAGTGTTTTTCATCTGTTTTGGGGAACTTGATAACATGAAGATTCACGTACATGATGCACTCTGTATCATTCCACTTTGTGTGATTCGTATACAGCAGAAATGCATGCACATGTACAAGAATACTCAGAGCAACAAATATTCATCTTTGTAGCAACACTCCGAGTACTTTTCCTGCCCTGATATTCCTCTGTGCTCTGTCTGTTCATCCCCACCCCCATTCTCAATTCTTTGTACTGTTTCACAGTTTTGTCTCTTCCAGGAGGTGATAGAGTCAAAAGCCTATGGTGTGTAGGTCGCTGTTTCAGACTTGCTTTTTTCACTTAGTTATAAGTATTGAAGGCTCCTTCCTAATTTTGCATGATCTGATGGCTCATGGCTTTTTATCACTAACTTGTATTCTGTTCTCTGAATGGTCAACTGTTTATTGATCCAGTCACCTGCTGAAGGACAATCTGGTTGTAACTAATTTAGGCAATTATGACTCAATTATGACTATATATCTTTGTCAGCACTTGATGTTGTCAGGGTTCTGGATTGTGACCATTCTATGAACAATGTTCCTTTATTGTCCTTTTAATTTGCACTTTCTGATTACATGTAATAGAAAGCATCTTTTATTTTTGTTTACCTATTTATCTTCTTTGGTGACAAAGTCCATTTAGATGTTTAGTATGTTTTGAAATCTCGTTGCTTTCTTTTTGTTGAGTTTGAAGAGTTCTTTGAGTAACAGTCTTTTATCAGGTGTATCTTTTGCAAATATTTCCTTCCAGCCTGTGCTTTGTCTTCTTTTTTTTTTTTTTTTTTTTGGTTTTTGGGCCACACCCGTTTGACGCTCAGGAGTTACTCCTGGCTATGTGCTCAGAAATCGCCCCTGGCTTGGGGGGACCATATGGGACACCGGGGGATCGAACCGCGGTCCGTCCTATGCTAGCGCTTGCAAGGCAGACACCTTAGCTCTAGCGCCACCTTCCCGGCCCGCTTTGTCTTCTTTTTTTTTTTTTTTTTTTTGTGGTTTTTGGGTCACACCCGGCATTGCTCAGGGATTATTTCTGGCTCCAGGCTCAGAAATTGCTCCTGGCAGGCACAGGGGACCATATGGGGCGCTGGGATTTGAACTGATGACCTCCTGCATGAAAGGCAAACGCCTTACCTCCATGCTATCTCTCCGGCCTCCCGCTTTGTCTTCTTAATCTTTGGACAATGTCTTTTGCAGAGCTGACTGTGTGCGTGTGTATATGTGTGTGTGTGTGTGTGTGTGTGTTTACCAGGTGGTACTCAGAGGCTACTCTCTGCTTGGTGCTGGTGTGTGTGTGTGTATGTGTGTGTGTATGTGTGAACACTTTACTAGTGGTTTATGGAGGATTGTGTGGCATCGGGAATTGAGCCTGGGTTTCCAGCATGGAAAGCCTGTACCATAGCCCTTTGAACCATCTCCCCGGCCTCCTGGACATAAGTTTTTTATCTTAGAGAAGTCCAGCTTTGTCAGTTGACTCTGTCATGGACTGAAAAAGATGTTCAATGGCATCATATAAATATTAATATCCCCCCCAAAAATTCAGTACTTAGTGCATATTCTTCTCACTGCTCATTAACCCTTTCCATTCTATTTTCTGTGTCTATGAATTTGCTTGTTCTGTTCTATTCTATTGTGTTCTATTCTATTCTATAGAATGTGGTATAAGTAGAATTATATAATATTTATTCTTTATTGTCTGATTTATTTTGATTAGCATAGCTTTACCATGGTGAAGCAGGTGTTAGAATTTCATTCCTTTGTTAGGTTGAATAATATTCCACAGTATAAATAAGTCACACTTTCTTTATCAATTTATTTTTCAGTCAACATCTAGATTGTTTCTATTGTCTTTTTTGTGGGAAGTTTGGGTCATACCTAACAGGTCTTAGGTCTTACTCCCAGCTGTTTGCTCAGGGGTCATTCCCAATTATGTAAAGTGGGACCATTTGCAGTATGAGATGAGTTAGTTGGGTTTGGCCATAGGCAAGGCACCACATTAACTCTATACTATCTCTCTAGCCCCTGTTCTCATGAATGATGGACTATGAACATTGTATGCTATGTTAACATACTCCATTTTAGCCCTTGCTTTTAATTCTTTTATGTATATGCTCATACATGAAATTTCTGGGTTATATAGATGTATTAAGGAGGAGTTGTGGGTGTATGAGGCCAGAGGGAGAAGTAGGAAACTCAGGAAAGTGGAAGAAGGAATGCATGGGGGAAATGCAGCATGATGGTTGTAATTAGAACACAAAAAAGGCCATGGTCAGGAACTTAATGGTGGGCTCATGCAGCAAGATGGGGGCTTTTTCCTAGCATGCAGCCAGGGTCGAGGCTTTGTGCTGAGAGCCTGAAGAGGCAGGAGAAACATAAGGGAGCTGCCCAAGACTGATTAGAATCATTGGTCTTGGCAGAGAAGTGACCTGAGAAGGAGACAGAGCACATCAAACACAAGAGAGACAGTAAAAAATTAGAGGACTGACAGTGACAGTCTGGAGGTCCTTCAGGGAGGTCTTTTCTTTTCCAGAACCAGAGAAAAGGAATGAAGCTCTGGTGTTTCCACTGGTTTGAGGTTCTTTCTCTCTTTTCCTTCCTTCCTTCCTTCCTTCCTTCCTTCCTTCCTTCCTTCCTTCCTTCCTTCCTTCCTTCCTTCCTTCCTTCCTTCCTTCCTTCCTTCCTTCCTTCCTTCCTTCCTTCCTTCCTTCCTTCCTTCCTTCCTTCCTTCCTTCCTTTCTCTCTCTCTCTCTCTTTCTCTCTCTCTCTTTCTTTCTTTCAAGATGCTTTGTAACCACAGAGCTGTCTCCCAGGCCCTTTCTTGCTGAGGATCCCTAGCTGTGGAGTTGTCAGGATCTGCTTGCAGGTGGCACTGGGGCTGCAACTCTGCATCTTTTTGCTTGTCAAGTAAGTGTCTTAAGGTGATGAACCATCTTTTGGACTCTGGAGAATGAGTGTTGAGGTTTGATCAAGAATTAGGCAGCAGGGGGCTAGAGAAATAGCACAGTGGTAGGGCATTTGCCTTGCATGCAGCCGACTCAGGACAAACCTGGGTTCAGTTCCCAGTATTCCATATGGTTCCTCAAGGCTGCCAGAAGAGATTTCTGAACGAAGAGCCAGGAATAACCCCTGAGTGCCTCTGGGTGTGACCCAAAAACCAAAACCAAAACCAAAAAAAAATTAGGCAGCAGGATGCTATTGATCTGCCTGCCTAAAGGTTTGCCATGGCTGTGGTGGCTAAAAAAAGACACAAAGGAGAAAAACGGTCATGGTGAGAGGGGTTGGCTGGTTGACGGTGCATGTCCCCAGAGAAAGAGCTCATTTCTCTTGACTTAACACCCACTTTTCTCGACATCTTCCAGGTGAATATCAGCCATTAATGAAGGTGAGAGGGAGTCCTGATTAATCCCCTAGCAGGAAGCGAGAAGAGGCTGTGGATCTGGAAGAAAGACCACCCCCAACTTCTACCCCATTCCACTAGGGAATGTTTAAGGGACACCATCATGACCATGGATTTATTGAGCACTTACTACAAACCAGATAGCACCATTGATATCTACTCTTTATGTACCTTGTGGAGTCCCATACACTTACTTTGTTTAACCTTTTCAATATTGTTGCAACCTATCTGACTAATTTGAGGTTCTTGTGAATGCTGTGTGAGAGTAGCACTCCTGGTCACCAGATATCTTCAGAGTTGCAGCTATTTATTTTACAGCACACATTGGTGCAGGCAGACCCTCATGGAATCTTTGGCAACAGTGTAGCTACAGAAACCTCCACACAGGAGCCAGCAACTCCTATACCCTTACCAGCAGTCTTCAAAATAAGGACCATGCGCCACATGTGGTCCACCAACGACGTTTATCTGGCTTGCAGGGTATTTTTGCTGCTGCTGCCTGTCCAGCTTAACAACCGACTAGTCCTTTGTTGCAGTGTGCATGTGTGGGATGTGCACCAAACTCTGACTCCCCTCCTCTGTTTCTCCACTCCTCCTGTCAGTCTTGTCCCCCAGGGGTCTTCAAACTATGGCCCTGAGGGCCACTTTTGTTTATAGTTTTTCTTTTTGTTTTTGGGTCACACCCAACATCGCTCAGGGGTTACTTCTGGCTCTATGCTCAGAAATGGCTCCTGGCAGGCTCGTGGGACCATATGGGATGCCGGGATTCCAACCACCGTCCTTCTGCATGCAAGGCAAACGCCCTACCTCCATGCTATCTCTCCGGCTTCTGTTGTTTATAGTTTTTTTTTTTCTTTTTTTTTTTCTTTTGGTTTTTGGGCCACACCCGGCGATGCTCAGGGGTTACTCCTGGCTGTCTGCTCAGAAATAGCTCCTGGCAGGCACGGGGGACCATATGGGACACCGGGATTCGAACCAACCACCTTTGGTCCTGGATCAACTGCTTGCAAGGCAAACACCGCTGTGCTATCTCTCCGGGCCCGTTTATAGTTTTTCTTAAATTATCATCTGGCCCTCCAATGGTCTCCAATGCCCTCCCCCCCCCGTTTAAAAAGTTTAAGGACCCCTGTGACCTAACCTGAGCTGTTATCGCTTATAAATTCCCACTGTGCAATCTGATTGATCATGGAAGGTTTGTGGAACTGACCAATCAGGGGGCTTAAGCCCTATGCAAACAACAATTTTTAAGATGACCAAGAGGATAGCACATGTAAATAATGGACCAATCAGAGGTGTTTTTTTTTTTTTTTTTTTTTTTTTTGTTCTTGGCCTTTCCCTCTTCGGCTCTTTTTTATCACGGTGAAGAAACTACCATAGGTTGGTGCTTAGCAATGGGGATTCAGTCTAGAAATTTTTCCTTAGAAGAATATGTCCTTTGAAAGCATCAGAGTGTACTTACAGAAACTTAGATGGGCTAGCCTCTCCCATATCTAGGCTGTATTTTGGGACACTATTTTATATACAGTCCATTGTTGACTGGAAAATCATTAAGCAGCTGTGCTGTTCATTGATCCATTTTATAGTAGAGAAAACAGAGGCTCAGATTTCAGTTTTGGACAACAAATTTTCAATCCTTTGATCAGCAGTTTACATATCAGAAGCTTCGTCTGGGTAATCTATACTTTAGCTCTGGTTCTCCAGGATTCTTCTCCTTAGCTGTAAATCAAGAATACATCTCTCTTTCTCTTCCCACTAATTTCCAGGTTGGCCAGGACAAAGGGCTCCTGGAATGCAGGATTTTTAGTGCTAACTTTGAGACAGTCCCCAATAAGCTGAAAGGTTTGTTATTCATAGCTGCAGCTCACCTATTTGCTGTGCACTCTGTTTCTTCATTTTCCATTCTCTGTGCTTCTTTTTTCTAATTTCACATGATATGTATTTGACCTCCACTGTCTGCTCAAGAACCACGAATATGTACTCAACACCCTATAAGATCCCAGCACCCTAGCAGAGGGTTTTGAAACCAGAGGCTGTAGTGGGGGAGGATTTGGAAGAAGCATTTTTTGAGCAGGTCCATATATGCATTTGGGTATTCATAGTTCAACCTCAACATTACCCTCAAACATTCACATCAATGGGATTCTGGGTTCAATTGACACCAGAGGAGAAAGAAAGGCCCTATTCATTCATTCATTCATTCATTTATTCGTCAAATTTTTGCCAAGCTCCTTCCATGTGCCAAAATCAGTTCCAGGTTGCATTGAACAAACTGTGTGGGATCCCTGACCTATATTTCTTTGTTTCCCAAAGCATCTGTCTATTTCTCAGTCTCTTCTGAAAAAGGAAATTAAAAGGCAGTGCTAGATTCTTCATACAATTCTATTTCCGATGCCCAGTACATTTATTACTATTATACAGAGAACACTGAATTATACTAAACAAAGGCTGTTTATTTGCATGAATGGTTGGTAAAATGAATAGGACAAACTTTGGGCATTCTTAAGAATGTCCCCATCCTGTGGGTCTGTCAACTGACATGTTCTTCCATGTTGGAGTTAGGTGTCTCTGGGAAAGGTAGCAGCCCAGTCTGCTTAGGGGGACAGAATCCATGTAGGAGTGCAGGACTATAATAGGGTGGGGTGCCAAGTTGTCCGTGCCACCTTGAACCATCAGAGGAACTAGGGAGAGATCTTGGAGGAAGATGAACACTGTTTAAACAAAAAAGGAGGTGTTTGTCTTGAGGGTACCTGGGTATTGAGAAGATAACACCTGTGGTTGCGGATTGAGGGTCCATACCTGACATCTTTGACTGAGTGACATCATTTTTTTTTGTTTTGGGGCCACACCCGGCGGTGCTCAGGGGTTACTCCTGGCTGTCTGCTCAGAAATAGCTCCTGGCAGGCACGGGGGACCATGTGGGACACCGGGATTCGATTTGAACCAACCACCTTTGGTCCTGGATCGGCTGCTTGCGAGGCAAACGCCACTGTGCTATCTCTCCGGGCCCGAGTGACATCATTTTTATGAGACTTGTTTAAAATGGTAATTTAGGAGCTGGAGAGATGTCTAAGGAAAAGACATTTCTTTGCACATGGCCAACCTTGTTTCTATTCTTGGCTCTGCATAGGAATGATCCCTGAGCACAGTGCCAGGAGTAAGCCCTGTGCACTGTTGGATGTGGCCCACCTCCTCCAGGAAACAAATACCCAGCAATCTGTGTGGGGACCCCAGATAATGGAGGTTTTGCATTAAAGGGGAGATGACTTCTGCCGGGAAGGTGGCGCTAGAGGTAAGGTGTCTGCCTTGCAAGCGCTAGCGTAGGACTGACCGTGGTTCGATTCCCCGGCGTCCCATATGGTCCCCCAAGCCAGGAGGGATTTCTGAATGCATAGCTAGGAGTAACCCCTGAGCGTCACTGGGTGTGGCCCAAAAACCAAAAAAGAAAAAAGGGGGAGATGGACTTATTTCTCAATATAGCCAGATAAATGGTAATGAAGTGGGATAGAGTTCATTGAAAAGTAAGTTTCAAAGAGGAAACATCAGGGATAAAGGGGGTTCTGGCTGAAAAATTTGACAGGATTCTGGCTGGAAGCAGGCCAGGGGGATGATACCAGTGTCATTTGATCAGATATCAGGAGTGGGCATTTTGGCCAACGGAACTCAGCAGGATTCTTGCTAAAACTGGATTCAGAGGGCAAAGCCTTAGGACCAAGGACAGAGCTTGGGCAGGGTCGGGATCTGGCAGAAAGTTCTTTGGAAGGGCAGACACAATCTTGCTCAAAGATCGCAACTTTGTCGCACCCACAGTTGCCACCCACTGCTGACAGTAGAGAGGGCGGATGGCAGGAAGGTGAGGGCACAGAAAAGAGTTCAGAGTATTTTCTGAATAAATCCTAAAGGAGATGCTCACTTGCCTCACCTACGTGAGTCCTTGCTTCCATCCTGGATGCCACCAGATAAAAGTGAACAGTTCCTGGTCTCTCCAAGGAGCAACTGTGCCCCAGGAAAGACCATGGCATCTGGCGTGGACGGGTCCCCTTCTAAGGCTTCCCATCACAGAGTCTGCCCCTCATTTGTCTAAGGAGGGTGACCATGCTGCAGGCCAGAGAGGAAGTTAGCAGGATTCTGGCGGTGTGGCTCTTCTATAGCGTGTCCTCCCCTAGCTGCCCCATCTGCCGCTTCCCCTGGGAACTCATTAGAAATGCAAAGTGCTGTATCCCAAACCCCACGCTTTAACTGCCCTCTGGGGGATCCCCAGGCGTGCACATGTTTGAGAAACACTGCTACGTCAGCACCCTTCGATCTGGAGAAAGGCTTTTCTCTGCCCGGGTGGCAGAAGTCAAGCGAGGCAGGGGTTCAGATCTGCCCTCCAGGTGCATAGTAGAATCTCCTGGCCAGTCCGCAGACATTAGACCTCCAGTGAGAGGGAGGGGTGCAGTTAGCTGCTTTACAAGTGGCACCCCACCCCACCCCACTCCCCAGTGATTCCCAGAGCAACCAACTTGCTGGTAGCAGAATGCCCTAGAGGGCTTGTTAAGGCACCGAATGCCAGCCCTGCCCTTCCGCCTAGCGCCTCCGACACCCTAGGTGTAGGGAGGGGCCTGGGAAGGAGTCTTTCTAGCAAGCAGCTAGCTGGTTGGTGCCCTAGAGGCTGCAGGGACTCTGCGGCGGCGAGTCCCCAGGCTGCAGGGCAGAGGCGGGGCGATCCGATCAGATGGTGGGAGGTTAGGGGGCCTGGGGAGAAATTCGAGCCTCCTCCCCGCCCCCATGGTGTTGGGAGCCGGGCTGGCGGGGTCTGAACTTGGCAGCCACGTGCACTGTTGGCATTACACTGTCTGTGGAGCACGCGAGCGCGAGGGCATTTGACATTTGTGGAGAAGCCGAGCTGTGACTTGGGCCTCCCTCCGAGAGAGAGCAAGGATTACCTTCACCAGCTCGGCAGAGCCACAGGAAAATCAATCACGAGAAGCAGCTTGGAGGGGGGTTTCCGGGCCATGTGTGGAACAGCCTCGGATCCCTGCCTTGGTCACATTTTTTCCCCTCAGGACCAGTGCTTGATTTTATGATTTTTCTCCCACATTCGCTTGCCCCATAGGCGTAGGAGGGGAGGGGGTCGCCAGGATACATGTGTTCTTTTCTTTTTTGCAGACTCAGTGTTCAGGTTCCCTTCTTTCCTTCCTTCCTTCCTTCCTTCCTTCCTTCCTTCCTTCCTTCCTTCCTTCCTTCCTTCCTTCCTTCCTTCCTTCCTTCCTTCCTTCCTTCCTTCCTTCCTTCCTTCCTTCCTTCCTTCCTTCCTTCCTTCCTTCCTTCCTTCCTTCCTTCTTCCATCCTTCCTCCCTCATTTCATTCAACAGATAAAAGTGTCAGCTGCAGGAAAGTGGAAGTTCTCTCATAGAAATCAGAACCCTTGGAACTGGGGGTGGTGGAAAGAAGTTGAGGGCCTTTCCTGGTGCTATTCAATCTGGTGGTGCAGGCCTGAAAAATGAATGTTTAAGCCTCATGGTTGGCCCAGAGAGATAGCACAGCAGTGTTTGCCTTGCAAGCAGCCGGTCCAGGACCAAAGGTGGTTGGTTCAAATCCCGGTGTCCCATATGGTCCCCCGTGCCTGCCAGGAGCTATTTCTGAGCAGACAGCCAGGAGTGACCCCTGAGCAATGCCGGATGTGACCCAAAAACCAAAAAAAAAAAGCCTCATGGTGCAGTGTTCAGGTCCAGGGGTGTGCGTGTCATTAGGGTCACACCCATTGGTGCTGTGTAGTGCTGGGGATTGAACTCAGGGTCTCACTCATGCCAGGACTGTACCCTACCACTTGAAGCCACATGTTTGGTCAATTTTGTTCACTACTGTATACAACATTATCTCACACTGAGCAGCTGTGATGGGTAAAGACATACCCTTGAGTTCACACACACTTCGAGGTTGGGCAGGCGCTAGAAACACAGGTAGAACTTGGGGCCCATCGTTCCCTAACTTGCCTTTCTATTTTGGATCGAGAAGATTGGGAGCTTCCTATTTCCTTGCTCTTTTATTGGGGTATGTGTCTAAGGGGCTGGAGAGCTAGAGGAAGGCAGTGCTTGCATTAAGCTATAGGTGATACCACTGCAAGGAATCTTTGAATCTCTTTGAATCTCTGCTCACCCACTGCTTTGACTCACCTTGGATCCTCTGTGTCACCCTGTGAGGTGACAGTTGCAGTCAACGACAATCCTTATGACTCCTGACTGGCACCCAGAACATGCACCTGGGACTCATGGGCCAATTACAGCAGTGTCCCCTTCCCCACTTGCAAGAAGCAATCCTGAGTCTGCTCCCAGGCACTTTTGGGTGTGGCCAAAACTAACAGAAAGAAGGGAGGGTATATGCTACAGTGGTTAGAGCTCTTGCCTCATGTACTTGGCCTAACCTGAATTTGATCCCCAACACCACATGTCCCTCCTAGTATTTCCGGGTACAGCCCTGGAGGCTGCCAGCACCATGTAACCCTGACCAGAGCAGATCTGTGCCCTTCGACCCTTTCATAAAATGGCCAACTAATTGGAAGAGAGTTGCTTGTGGCCCTACTGGCCTCCTGAGCCTGATTTGGGAATCGCTAAGAAAAGTGGTCCCTGTAGGCCTTAATGATAACCTAGATGTGGGTGCTGCATTATCTAGGCTTGCAGACTTTGTGTCATTTGCTCTGCAACAAAATTACCTGAGCACAGCTATCTTAGAACGTAACCCTATCGGGGCAGGAGTGGAAGCACAGCAGTAGGGTGTTTGTCTTGCACGTGGCTGACCCAGGACAGATGCGGGTTTGATCCCCAGCATCCCATATGGTCCCCTGAGCCAGGAGCGATTTCTGAGCACAGAGCCAGAAGTAACTCCTGAACGCTGCTGGGTGAGGCCCCAAAACCCAAAAAGAATGTAATCTTATCTCTATGATTACTCTGGGGTGCATCCCAGAGGCTCAGGAGGCTCCTAGGATTCCTGCCTTCCCTCCCTCCCTCACTCCCCTCGCCTCTCCCTTTCTCTCCACTCCCTTCCACTCACTCTCCTATGTTGATGTGGCTACAATGACCTGAGTGGATGCACACATACCTGACTATGATGCTAACACATTTATTTGTGGTGCTCACCGGGGCTCACATATCAGGTCTTGGTGCTCACACACCCCAGCTCAGTATCCAGGGTGAGGTCACTTTTTTTTGTTTTGTTCTGGGGCCACACTCGGTGGTGCTCAGGAGTCTCTCAGGAATCACTCCTGGTGGGCATGGAAAACCATATGGGATGACAGGGATTGAACCCATGTTGGCAGCATGCAAGGCAAAATATCCTACCCACTGTACTATTGCTCTGGCCTATGGGGTCACACTCCTATAAGTGGGACTCCCACACATGATGCTTATGGTGCTCAGTGAGGGTGGCTATGGTGAATGGTCTCATTTCCTGGCATGGTGCTTTCACATCTTTTTGAGTTTGAGTGCTCACTGGAGGTCATGTTCCTCATAGTGGCAGTACTCATACTCCTCTGGCTGTGGCATGGCTGGACAGTGCTTGTGGCAGACAACAGAACTGTAGACTCGTTGGGAACCCCACTTCACACACCTACTCCATACACTGAGGATCCAACTCATGTGATTTGGTGAGAATGGAGTGGTCAAGTTGATTCCTTCAGGGGGCGCTCATCTGTATGAATCTTTCCGAGTTGCTTTGGAGCTGCAGGGTCATCGAATGTGACTTATTTGCAGCTCTTTCGGTGGGGCTGTGGACTCCTTTCTGAATGGTTCATACACCCTTCAAACAATTGGTATTGGTGCTGCTGGGCACCAAGAAGTTTCTGTATTGCACTTGGCGCCAGTTTTGTAGAAAAGTTCCTTGCTTTTTAGACTCATTGCTGGCTTAAAGAGCTCCTTCTTGATGAGTCACTGGAGCTCAAGTCCTAGTCACAATGGAAGGAAATTGTCCAATGAATAGTAATATTCAGACAGATGAAGCCTAGGCCTGTTCTGACCACTAACCTCTTCTTGACTGCGTGGAGCGAGGAGATGGCTCCAGGCCTGGGTAAAGTAGTTTGCCTTATGGAGAGGGGGCTGGAATCACCCATGGTCCTGTCTTGAAATTCTGAGGCCATGAATTTGATTCCTGGTGCTCACCACATGCACTGAACATAGTCCCATAAATTCTGTTGTCTGGAGTCTCTGGCACCGCACCAGAATGTCCCATCTCAGACACACAGCCAATGTAGGAGAGCAGCATGCCAGGAGGGTGACACCTGTCCCACCCCCATGAACACATGTGAGTACCACAGAGCCCCCTGGTGAGTATGACAGTTAACTTCCTGCTGTTTTTCTGCCAGACAACCAGCCTCAGTAAATGCCCTGCCAGTCACCCATTGATGCATCCTAGCTTGTGCCAGAATGGAACCTGTACCCAAAGAACAGCTGAAAGACAAATAAGTGATTTGCTTTTTTTTTCTTGGGCCACACCTGTTGATGTTAGGTGCTACTCTTGGCTGTGTTTGGGGATGCTCCTCATGGTGCTCGGTGCACTGGAGAGCATGTGGTGCCAGGGAGGGCACAGGGCCTTCTCACATGAGGCCTGCACTTAGCTCAAGGAGCTTTCTAGAAGATTTTACTTTTTCTTTCCAGTTTTGGGGTCTCTCCCAACTATGCTCAGGGTACTACAAACTCTGTGCCCTGGAATCACTCCTGGTGGGGCTCATGGAATCATATGCAGTGCTGGGATAAAAACGGGCTGTATGCAAGGCAAGCATCATTGTCTTATCTTTCTGGCTCATGTGTGGTTTTCTTACTTAATAGCCTTCAGGACAGAAACCATGGTTTCCTTTGAAGATGAAGAAAGGGAGAATTTGGTAGGCACGTATCCTAAGGAGGACTCTGAACAATGCCATAGTGACATTTGTTCACTATTGGCAATGGCATTTGGGTAGCATTTGTTCAGGTAGCTGGGAAATATAGGAGGTAAGGGGGATGCCAACATACATATGTGACATACTTAGTATGTTGACATATGCCTATGTGAGTGGTGTGTGTATGTATTTTGGGGTCTTGCTGTGCTAAGGAATTAGACCCAGGGCATTACACATATGAAGCACATTCTTTAACCACTTAGTTATACTCCCTTTTTCCCTGTAGTGTATGCTATATATGTACATTTATGTGTGTGTGGTACATATGTATGTGTGGTGTTCTTTGTGACTACATGAGTATGCCATGTATGGTGTGTATATGTATAGCATGCATATATGTACATATATAGTACATATCCTGAGTGAATTGGATTCTTTAGCTGACAGCCTTTTGACTAGGCACTACTGCGTCTGCATTCTTCAGCCCTGGGCCCTCATCTTACAATAACAGCATCCTGGCTCTTCATGACAGCTGCTTGTTGGTTTCCTTAATCTCATGAGGTCTTTCTTTATAATAAATCTCTCTCTCTCTTTCGCACACACACATTTATGCACCCAATTGATTTTGTTTTCCTGAGGAAGTCTATTACTGACTGCTTCCTTCCAGAGTCAGCTCAACTCCAGACCTCATGGCCCAGGGCTGGAGAAGGGCCTTGAACTTAGAATAGCAGGAAGGAACTTCAAACCCTGCCCAAGCCACCATTATCTTGGGCCATGGAACTGAACTCACCTCTATGAGCTCTCCTTATCTCTCTCTGGTAGAAAGGGCCCAGGTCTTCTGGACTACCTGACTTTTGGGTGCAGATCTCAGCAAAAGATACAGTCTGCCTGGGGGCCTGGAGTCTTCCAATCACTAGGGAGTCTCTGAGGACATACTTTTTAAACAGTCAGGACTCAGTCAGCCTTGATCACACTCAGCTATTGTGAAGTACTGAGGATCGAATAGAAATGACAGGAAGAGTCAGGGGCCATCATGGCAGGCTGGGTTGTGATGCGAAACTTCCTACCATCTGGCTGTAGTGGGAAGAGGTAGAAGGGGGCTCTGGGATGTCTTACAAAGGCATTAATTTATGCTATGAGTCCCTGCCCTCAGGACTTCATTTAGTCTTGATGACTGCCTTAGAGACCCTGCCTCCAAGTACAGTTATTCCAGCAATTGTGGCTTCAATGTGTGAAGACTCGGAGTGCTCACAGCTCAGTCCACAGCATTCTTGAAGATGATTTCTTCCCCTGGTTGTCTGCTGGCTGAACCATCCAGAGTGCCCAGAGCCCTTGCCTAGAGGAACAGGAAGTGCCTTGACAGGCCACTCTAGAGGGGTGGGGGAGAAGGCTCAATGGGTAGCAGTACAGGATTTGCAGGTTGGGGGTTCCATCCAGCATCTCAGGTCTTCCCACTTCAATTTCCCCAAATGTAACCCATTTTGTGACATCAACTCAGGAAGGTCTGGGAGCTCAGTCTGTCCTCAGATCCTGCCCAGGATTGTCAGTCATGCTCCAGGGCTCCTGACAGCAGGGATGAGATTGGAGGTCTGGCAGTGAGGCTTGTGTCTAGGAGAATCTTGCCTCAGGTGCTCTCAGGGAAAGCACTCACTGAACGCTCTCACTGAACCCCTTTCCCCCATTGATGTATAGGATTCTCATAGGAGTCCTGATACAGCAGGGTTGGGGTTTGCACATCTGATCATTGAACACTCACACAGCCAGCTGTGTTCACAAGTCATGGAGTTCACAGTTGGTCATGGTGCCAGGATTCTCAAGAGCAGAGCTGAAGAGCCTGCATGCTGTACATATGAGTGGCATTAGGGACTCAACATGGGGCCTTGTGTTTGTCGGACCAGGGCTTTTATTGCAGAGTTTATCCTGAATTTCACGGTTACCTTTATGGTTTGGTTTGGTTTTGGAGTCATAGGAGAAGAGCTGAGGAGGCTACTCCCAGTTCGGTGCTAGAGGTTCCTTGCATTGGTAATGCTTGTGGAACATGATGTACTTGGGTTTGAATCTGGATTTCCTCCATGCAAAACCTGCACTCCATCTTACTAAGCTATTTCTTTGGCTTCCTGCATCACTTTATTATTATTATTATTATATTAATTATGTTGTGCTTTTTGACTACACCTGGCAGTGCTAAGGGTTTACTCCTGGCTCTATGCTTAGAAATTACTCCTGGAGGCTCAGGGGACCATACGGGATGCCAGGGATCAAACCCAGGTCAGCCATGTGCAAGGAAAACATCTTACCTGCTGTGCTACCACTCCAGCCCTAACTTTATTATTTTTTGAACTGCAAATATTTCCAATTTCATAATTTGGAAGTCTAGAAGTCCCAGATCAAGGTGATGGCGAACTGTTTCTTCTGAGCTGTGGCTACCTTTTCAAAAGTGTTTGAAGACAGCTCTTCATCAGGACTGTATCCTTCTTCCAACACTTTTGGGCAGGCAGACTGAAATGGCTGGCAGATAAAAATGCAGATGCCCAGCGAGACTGGAATTTTATATCAGCCACGAAGCATATTCTCAGTGTAAGTACGTCCCCCCGCACTATTTGGGGGCATACTTACGCCGGAAAAAGTATTCACTGTGGATCTGAAATTCAAATGCAACTGGCACCCTGTCCTTTTATTTGCTAAATCTGGCAGCCCTACTTAGAAAGGATGGCGGGTTACACACAGGGATGCAAATCAGAGAGTATTAATAGATAACCTGGCCTGCATCTCTGCTTCTGCAAGTTAGCAAGGCAGCCATGTGTGGTGGGAGGGGTAGTCTGTGGGGATGTCTCCCAGATACCCCTGAGTGGGATGATTTCCCACCCCTGTGGAGACTAGGGTCAGAGGATGCAGGAGAAGTGGACACAGTATATTCCTGCAGTTCCGTGCATTGCTGAGATGGACATTTAAGAAGAATGAGCCTTACTCGGTCTCCAGCCAGCCAACATCTGAGGGCCAACAGCTTGGGCAACTCTGTTTCACATAGGGTTTTGCCTTTTTTTTAAATTTTGGGCCACTGAAGCATCACGTTCTCTCCTAGGTTGGTTGAGGCTTGATCCCCAAAGAGCTCCCAGAATGGGAAAGCTATTCCCATTCCTCTGTCCACCAGCACGGGGAAGCGATCTTGGTAATATCTATTCGCAGCAAATAATCCACACAGACGGGAGGGTAAAAAAGGTGGAGTCTTTTGTCAGCCTTCCAGCAGCTCCAAAAACCAAGAGCCTGCTAGCCAACTGCAGAAAAGACCCTGACTTCCCAGCTCATCACCTATTTATTCAGATCTGAACAGCGCCCTCAAACTGGAAGCTCATAGATGGGAAAGCAGGAAGTGAAACAAATATTGAAGAGAAATATTATGAAAGCCTTCACACAGGCCACACCTGGTGACGCTCAGGGGTTACTCCTGGCCATGCGCTCAGAAATCGCTCCTGGCTTGAAGGACCATCTGGGATGCCGGGAGATCTAACCGGGGTCCATCCTGGGTCAGCCGCCTGCAAGGCAAATGCCCTACCGCTGCGCCATCACTCCACCTCCTTAAATAGGGGCTTTTTAACAGTCTAGGACACATTGTTTTTGTGGAAAGGTGAATGCAATGTTGAAATAGAGGTCTTTGGAGAGGGAATTTCAGCTCATGCTATCTCTTAGGTGGCCTGTGATTGGCTAAGTATGTAATCTGGGGCTTTCAGATGGCAAGAGAAAGCATGAACTGAGATTTGGGTTAGCCAGGTGTAAGAGCTGCATTTCAGCTTCCCCTTTTGGAGAAAGAGGACGCTAATCATTCCTTTGCTGACTCTTGGAAGACTTCAGTGCCAAGGATACAGAAACTGAGCTTGGCAGCTGTGACTGGCTCCTGAAGCCTGAGCAAGGTGAGCTGGGGCCTCAAAGAATTGTCTTGGTTGGCATGGACTATTGTAGCATGAGAAACAGCAGAGCTGGGTGGCTTTAACATAGGGCTCTGAATTCTGGAGGCCAGAAGTTTCAATATCAATGCTCTGGTTGATTCAGTTTCTGTGGAAGAGTCAGCTTGCTGGTTTGCCAATAGCTTCCTCCTCACTTTCTCTTTTTTAGGAGAAGGGAGAGGAAGGAGAAGTAGGGAGAGAGACAGAGACAGAGAGAGAGGCAGAGACAGACAGACACACAGAGAGAGACTTTTGTTTTGTTTTGGTTTTTTGAAGTAAAATCAGGTTTGAATTAGAAATTCTGATGAAGGGGAAGGAGCGAAAGGAAAAGAGAATAACACATCTAAGAGATAGCTCAAGCTTCTCCCGTGGTGGAGAAAACACTTCTCCAGTACATATGCAACATTAAAGTATGGAAGCATGAAAATGCACATTTCAAGAGGGGGGATATGGGTGATATGTGCATGTGAGCACTATATGAGTGGGCTGGCAAACGCATGTTTGCCTCTTTTTTTTAATATCCACTCATTTGATCATGAGAATGGAGCCAGCTCGATACTCATGACCTTATCTAAACCTAATTACCACATTTGGAAGTTTGAATTTTAACATAGCACTTTTTTTGGGGGGGTGGTGGTGGTGAGAATATATTTAGTCCATCATAATGCTCAATTAGGTAGCATGCAACTCTTTTTTGGGGGGCAGGTTTTGGGCCACATGAGGCAGTATTGAGGGGTTATTTCTGGCTTTGTATACAGAAATTAATTGTGGCAAGGCTAGAGCAAAAGCACTACTGGTAGGGCATTTGCCTTGCATGTAGCCAACCCAGCATCCCATGTGGTCCACTGAGCTTACCAGGAGTAATTCCTTTTATTTATTCATTTATTTTTAATATCTTTATTTAACCACATTTAAACATGACTGTAGTTGGGTTTCAGTCACATAAAGAACACCCCCCTTCATCAGTGCAACATTCCCACCACCACACCACCAATGCCCCCCATATCCCTCCTCCAAGACCCCCTGCCTGTGTTCAAGACAGGCAGTATTATTTTTCTAACTGAACTCACCCCTCTTTGAGGTGAGCTTCATATAATGAGCCGTCCTTCTGTCTCTCATCTCTGGGCATTGTTAGAGCAATGTCTTCTATTTTTCTTAAAACACATAGATAAGCGAGACTATTTTGTGTCTCTCTCTCCCTCTGACTTATTTTACTCAGTAAATATAATAGTTTTCATGTCCATTCATATATAGGAAAATTTCATGACTTTATTTCTCTTGATAGCTGCATAATATTCCATTGTGTATATGTAGCACAGTTTCTTTAGCCATTCCTCTGTTGAAGGGCATCTTGGTTGTTTCCAGAGTCTAGCTACTGTAAATAGTGCAGCAATAAATATAGGTATGAGGAAGGGATTTTTTGTCTTGCATTTTGTGTTCCTAGGGTATATCCCTAGAAGTGGAATAGCTGGATCATATGGGAGCTCAATTTCCATTTTTTTTAATCACCACATTGTTTTCCATAAAGGCTGAACTAGACGGCATTCCCACCAGCAGTGAATAAGAATTCCTTTCTTCCCACATCCCGGCCAGCACTTACTGTTCTTGTTCTTTGTGATGTGTACCAGTTTCTGTGGTGTGAGATGGTACCTCATTGTTGTTTTGATATACATCTCCCTGATAATTAGTGATGTTGAACATTTTTCATGTGCTTTTTGGATATTTGTATTTCTTCGTTGAGGAACTGTCTATTCATTTCTTCTCCCCATTTTTTCATGGGGTTAGATGTTTTTTCTTGTTGTTCTGTCAATAACTTGTATATCTTAGATATTAATTAGCTCCTTGTCTGATGGGTATTGGGTGCACAGTTTCTCCCATTCTGTGGGTGGCTTTTGTATTCTAGGCACTATTTCCTTTGCGGTGCAGAGGCTTCTCAGCTTACTATAGTCCCATCTGTTTATCTGTTTCCACTTGAATGGAGAGTGCTGTTTTCACCTTGAAGATGCCTTTAGTCTCAATGTCATGGAGTGTTTTACGTACATGTTGTTCTATATACCTTATGGTTTCTGGTCTGATATCCAGGTGCTTAATCCATTTGGATTTGACCTTTGTACATAGTGTTAGATGGAGGTCTGTGTTAGCTTTTTTGCAAGCGGCTGACCAGTTGCCCCAACACCACTTGTTGAAGAGGCTTTTCTTGCTCCATTTTGGATTTCTTGCCCCTTTATCCAAGATTGATTGATTGTATGTCTGGGGAATATTCTCTGAATACTCAAATCTATTCCACTGATCAGAGGGTCTATCTTTATTCTAATACCATGCTGTTTTAATGACTGTAGCTTTGTAGTAAGATTTAAAAAAATTGGGAAAAGTGATGCTTCCCATACGCATTTTCCCAAGGGTTGCTCTAGCTATTTGTAGGTGTTTTTTGTTCCAAATCAATTTTAGGAGTGTTTGATCTTCTTCTTTGAAGAATATCATGGCTATCCTTAGAGGGATTGCATTAAATCTGTACAATGCTTTGGGGAGTATTGTCATTTTAATGATGTGAATCCTGCCAATCCATGATCAAGGTATGTGTCTCTATTTCCTTGTGTCCTCTTTTATTTCTTGAAGAAGAGTTTTGTAGTTTTCTTTGTATAGGTCCTTCACATCTTTAGTTAAGTTGATTCTAAGATATTTGAGTTTATGTGACACTAAAGTGAATGGGGTTATTTGGGTTTTTTTGGAATTTTTTATTTATGTAAAGAAATTGCATTACATAGTTGACATAACTGATAATAATACATTTGTTTTAGGAAGACCAAAAGCAACATGATTAAAAAACAGAAAATTGAAAAAAAAACTAAAGAGATGGAAGAAAAAGGAAAGAAGAATATTTTTGAAAATTATTGAATCATAATTCATTAAAGCAAGTTTAGTAAGCTCTTTTTTTAAAAAAAGAATAAGAGTTAAAAATACAATAATAATGGTGTGAGAGTGGCAGTTGTTGTTCGCATAGGCCAGCAAAATATGGGGAATGTAGAATAAGAAAAAAAAGCCTTGGTCTAAATATAAGGAGGCCTTATTCCTGAAGTTTTCTGGCTTATGCCAGTCAGTCTTATGACTGACTCCTCTGGGTTCCAGGCATACTAGATTTTCCAACCCCTGTGGTCCCAGTGAAATTTTTTTGCACATTAGCTGTTGTTGGTGTCAGGTTTCTGTTAAAATTCTGGTTTCTGTGCATTTCCTTCATCGAAGTCAGGATGATGTGGAGTGTCCTCTAGTTTCACCTCACCATTAGATGAGAAGCATCCTGCCCTGAAAGCAGTTTGTTGCTGTTGCTGAGTTATCTGGGTGTTAAGGGAACACTCTTTGGAGTAAGTCAATGCCAGGGTAGCAGTAGGGTCTTCCCTGGTAAAAGTTTGCTTCCTGGTGATGTTGTAGACAATTGTGATTGTTTATGTAGATGGTCAATGGTTCAGGGGTGTATGGGCAATGCCCATTCTTCTGAGGCCTGATTCAACTCATTATGCCAATGTTCAGGGTATAAGGTCTAACTGCATTACAAAAATTTGTGTTCGGGGCCGGGTAGGTGGCGCTGGAGGTAAGGTGTCTGCCTTGCAAGCGCTAGCCAAGGAAGGACCGCGGTTCGATCCCCCGGCGTCCCATATGGTCCCCCCAAGCCAGGGGCGATTTCTGAGCACATAGCCAGGAGTAACCCCTGAGCGTCAAACGGGTGTGGCCCAAAAACAAAAAAAAATTTGTGTTCCTATCTCTATTAGATAAGAACTTGTTTCCATATGTAATATTTTCCCATTATAATGTGCCTATGCAAAAGAGGAACAATGCCACAAGGTATTAATTGGTGACTCTGGGGGCCGAGAAAACAAGTCCAACAATCCCCTTAACTTGATTCTAACATGAATTATAAAGCAAAAGACTCTTCTACCAGAATTCCTTATTGAACAGATCACAAAAACAAAAAATAGTGGGCAAAATTGTCACTGTATAAGAGGACATTCAATAAGAGTTATAGCTGTTAAGGGAATACATATAAGATATTCAAAGGAGATATACATGTCCCTTTTATGTCATTAGAAATAGTCGAGGGAGGGTGTTGAACTCAGGAAACCACTTTGGTTTGTGATTTGGCCTTCTGGAGTCTGCAAAATGACTGCCATCAGTCCCATATAGAGAAATATCTTTGAGTGAGAACTAATCAGAAACCTAGTATGGAAGCAACCACAGTTACACAGTGAAGGTAGGTGAACGACAGGAGGCAGCTGAGAATAGATACATAGGAGGAGAGTACTGTTTTTTTTCTCAGCCTGACAGTCTATTTTTTGACTTTGGTAGTTGGTTGGCAGCTGGCTTGAATGGGGATAATGATGTGCTTCGTTGGAAGCCAAGAACTGAGGGTACAAATGGTTAAATGTGGGGTAATGGGCGCTGGGGGTGAGGGAGTAGAGGATTAAAAATGAGCTTCTGGGTGGTGAGCCAAGGGGAGAAGGAAAGTATACAACAAAGACATTCTGTATATGACTAACAGATTAAACCCAATGCTATTCTAATTAATTGCCTATACTTTACAGAATGGTTTCAGAATGGACATTAGTAGGAAGGAAAGTTGCCTCCGACTTCCCGAAGCCAGCCCCTCTTGTGCTGTATGGGAGTTGGGGAAGACCTGGGGTCCCCTTTAAACTCCTCCCTGGCACCCATCTCACTGACTTCCTGGGTGTGCAGCCCAGGGATAGCCCTGGAGTCGGGGAGGAAGGAAGTGGAAGGCTCTTAGGGTGGCCTAAGCCCCGCACCCAACCCTAGGTTTGGTAAAAAGGTCTTTGGCATGGAGACCTGCCATTTCCCATGCTGACAAAAACAATGGGGTTGTTTTTTTGTTTTGTTTTGGTTTTTGGGCCACACCCGTTTGACACTCAGGGGTTACCCCGGCTATGCGCTCAGAAATCGCCCCTGGCTTGGGGGGACCATATGGGACGCCAGGGGATCGAACCTCGGTCTGTCCTATGCTAGCACTTGCAAGGCAGACACCTTACCTCTAGCGCCACCTTCCCGGCCCCGGTGTTTTTTTTTAATGTCCATTTCTTCTCTATCAGTATTGGTGTATAAGAAGGCCATTGATTTTTGCGCGTTAATTTTGTAGCCTGCCACATTGCTATATGAATCTATTATTTCTAGAAACTTTTTGGTAGAGTCTTTAGGGTTTTCTAGATATAGTATCATGTCATCTGCAAACAGTGAGAGCTTGACTTATTCCTTTCCTATCTGTATGCCCTTGATATCTTTTTCTTGCCTAATAGCTATGGCAAGAACTTCCAATACTATATTGAATAGGAGTGGTAAGAGAGGGCAGCCTTGTCTTGTACCAGATTTTAGAGGAAAGGCTTTTAGCTTATCTCTATTGAGAATATTTGCCATCTGGCTTGACTATATTGAGAAAAGTTCCTTCCATTCCCATCTTGATGAGAGATTTTATCAAGAATGGGTGTTGGGGGGGCAGAGATAGTACACTGGTAAGGCGTTTGCCTTAGATGCAGAAGAATGGTGGTTCGAATCCCGGCATCCCACCAGTAAAAAAAAAGAAAAAAAGAACGGATGTTGAATGCTTTCTGTGCACCTATTCATATGATAATATAGTTTTTTATTTTCCATTTTGTTGATATGGTGTGTTATGTTGATTTATTTACTTATGTTAAGCCATCCCTGCATTCCTGGAATGAATCCTACTTGTTTGTGGTTTATGAACTTCTTGATGAGGCATTTGATCCTATTTGCCAGAATTTTGTTGAGGATCTTTGCATTGGTTTCATTAGGGATATTGGTCTGTAGTTTTCTTTTCTTGCAACACCTCTCTCTGGTTTTGGTATCATGGTGATATCAAAGGGTAGATATCAGGGTGATAGTTTCATTAAGCCTATTTGAGAGTGTTCCTGAATTTTCAGTTTCATGAAAGAGCCTGAAAAGTATTTGGAGTACTTCCTCTAGAAAGATTTGAAAGAATTAGTGAATCCATCTGGGCCTGGGCTTTTGTTTTTGGGAAGACTTTTGATTACTCTTTTAATTTCCTAGATAGTGATGGGTCTATTTAGATATGCCATTCTGGTTTAACTGTGGAAGATTGTAGGAGTCCAAGAATCTATCTTTTTCCTATAGGTTCTCATATTTTATAGCATAGAATTTCTCAAAGTAGTCTCTGATTACCTTTTGAATTTCTGAGGTATCTGTAGTGACCGTGCTCTTTTCATTTCTACTCAGATTTAGTAAGTTTCTCTCTCTCCATTTTTTTTTTGGTTTTTGGGTCACACCCAGCGGTGCTCAGGGGTTACTCTTGGCTGTCTGCTCAGAAATAGCTCCTGGCAGGCACGGGGGACCATATGGGACACCGGGATTCAAACCAACCACCTTTGGTCCTGGATCGGCTGCTTGCAAGGCAAACACCGCTGTGCTATCTCTCTGGGCCCTCTCTCTCTCCATTTCTTTGTGAGTTTTGCTAGTGGTTTATCAATCTTGTTTACTTTTCAAAGAACCAACTTTTGCTTTTGTTGATTTTAGAATTGTTTTTTTAATGTCCATTTCATTAATTTCTGCTCTAAGCTTTATTATTTCCTTCTGCCTATCTATTTGTGGCTCCTTTTGTTGATCATTTTCTAATTTTTTTTATTTAAACACCTTGATTACATACATGATTGTGTTTGGGTTTCAGTCATGTAAAGAACACCACCCATCACCAGTGCAACATTCCCATCACCTATGTCCCAAGTCTCCCTCCTCCCCGCCCGACCCCCGCCTGTACTCTAAACAGGCTCTCCATTTCCCTCATACATTCTCATTATTAGGACAGTTCAAAATGTAGTTATTTCTCTAACTAAACTCATCACTCTTTGTGGTGAGCTTCCTGAGGTGAGCTGGAACTTCCAGCTCTTTTCTCTTTTGTGTCTGAAAGATCATTTTCTAATTTTAAAAGCTGTGTCACTAAGCTATTTATGTAGGCCCCTTATGCTGTAAGCAAGTAACTGAAGAATCTGAGCTCTGGGGTCAGAGAGATAGCACTGCGGTAAGGCATTTGCCTTGCACGCAGCCAACCCAGGACAGATCTACGTTTAATTCCCGACATCTCTTATGGTCCCCCAAGCCTGCCAGCAGAGATTTCTAAGCACAGAGCCAAAAGTAACCCCTGATCGCCACCCGGTGTGCCCCTCCAAAAAAAAAAAGAGTCTGAGTCCTGGCAGGAACATATCCAAACATCACCACTAAAGGAATGAGATCCCCAGCTAGCACCAATACCTCTCCCAAGTCTGTGTGTGGCCATCACAGCAGTGTCAATAGAGAAAAAGGCGCATTAAAATGTATCTTAGAAATGTAGCTTCAGTCCTACAACCATGAGCAACTGAATTCTGCCAATAATTGGTGAGCTAGGAAGAGGAACTCCAGTAGGGAAGATATGAGCAGTTACTTTAGCACAGACTTATGAGAGCCCGAGTAGATGATCCTGAAGTTCTCTCTAATACAACCGAGATCTGTGTGCATTGCTTCTAGTCTCTAGGTTTGTCATACTGAAATATTCAGCACTAGAAAAAGAATACAGCTGTGGGGGATTTAGACATTTGTAGGGTTTATTTTGTTGTTTTTTAGACCAAACCTGGAGGTATACAGGTCTTACTCCTGGCTCTATGTTCAGGAGTCACTTTAGATGGGAACCATATATGGTACCAGGGATCAAACCTAGGTCAGCTGTTTGCAAGGCAAGTGGTTCAATCCGGTACTTTGTCTCCAGCCCCTGCTTAACACTCTTAATCACTTGGGTCTGTCTGGCTAAAATAATGAGCATGATCATATTCCTTTCTCCATAGTGACTGTTTCAAGGCTGGGCAGGAGACGAAGAAAAGAAACCAGCTCATTAATGTATCAAAAACTTATCCTGAAGCCTTTGTTAATCATGAATTTACCAGTTCTGTAAACCAATAAATAAGTTTATTTAACAAAATAACATGTAATTATGTGAATAATTTCTTTTGCATGATGGCTCCGTATAGACACATTTTTCTGTAGCATTCAATATTGGTGACATGCTCCTGTGTGAGTAACAGAAAGACCCAATAATCACGGTTTAGGCATGTTAGACAATTTTTGTTTGTTTTCTTTCCTCTCACATAAGAAATCTGAGGGGCATTGTTTGGTAATTTTGTGCTCAAGTAAGTATCATTCTTGCAGTATTTCCTTTATCGTCCCAAGATGGTATTCTGTAGGTCATAACCATAGTCTGGACAGAAAGGGGGGGGGTGGGCCCGGAGAGATAGCACAGCGGTGTTTGCCTTGCAAGCAGCCGATCCAGGACCAAAGGTGGTTGGTTCGAATCCCGGTGTCCCATATGGTCCCCCGTGCCTGCCAGGAGCTATTTCTGAGCAGACAGCCAGGAGTAACCCCTGAGCACCGCTGGGTGTGGCCCAAAAACCAAAAAAAAAAAAAGGGGGGGTGGGGCTGGCAGTAATGGCACCTTCTACTCTACACCTTCTACTCACTGGTCAGAACCATGGCCACAACTAACTGCTATGCAGTGTACCAAGCCTTGACCTCAGTTTTCTGAACTCCACAGTTAGAAACAGGTTGGCTGCAGAGACTCCAACATGGTACATGGAAGAGTCAGCCTGTGTGTTCCCCTCACCCAAACACTGCTTCACTTAGTCCTCTTCTTCCTTCAGCTTCAGTGTTGGGTTCTCAAGCACCTTTCTTCATCAGGGATATGGGCATGGTGAATAAATAGGCTTCCAGATGTTTCTCCCTGGGCTTCCTTCATCCTGTTTGCTCAGCTGTCACACACCCTCCACCTGAGTGGCCACAGACACCTCTTCCCACTCTTACAATTTAGTCAGAAATCCAAGTCACCTGCCAGGTTCTCATCACATTGCCCCAGAGTGGCAGCATTGGGTCTCACATGAGATTATGTAAATCAGGAGGCAATCTTTGGGAACTTCAAAATTGGGGTCTGGACAGGGGGTGGTTATTGATGCATCTGGAGAGAGTCTTGGAAGAAAGACAATGCTGTTACATTTACAGTCTTGACTCAATTCATAGTGTGCCTTTTCAGTTGTCAATCCACTTGCCCTTTAGGCTCTTTAATGATCTTGGAAACAGACTTCTGATGATCCAAGACTCAGCCTAATCTTGCAGTATCAGGTGGTCCTGAATCACCATCAGGTTTGGGTATAGTTACAACTGTTTGTTCCAGGCCTGACTCAGAAAGTAGCACAAAGTATGGGGCTGGAGAGATAGCACAGCAATGAGGGATGAGGGCATTTGCCTTGAATGCAGCTGACCTGACTTTGATCCTGAGCATCCCATATGGTCCCTGAGCCTGCTAGGAGTGATCCATAAGAGCAGAGTCAGGAGTAAATCTTGAAGACACTCACGTGTAACCCCCCAAAACAAACAAAAATAATAAAACAGAAATTAGTACAAAGTAACATTCAGACATGTTGAAAGAGGCAGACAAGAGGAGAAAGAGGAGAAGTGAAAGAGAGAATAAATAAGAGAATGAAGAAAGGAAGGGAAGAATGGAGGAGGGGGATGGGGACTGAAGAGAGATAGAAAGAAAGGCGCATGTTTGGGGTGTCAAACCTGGCCTTCTTACTGGGTCCACTTTCTCTGTCTATAAGCGCAGGTAACCTCCCTCTGAGGGCCTCAATTTCCTCTTCTGCAAAAAGAAGGCCTGGATTAGATCACTCCCCAGGCCTCTTCTAGCCCTGACATTCTATGATTTTCTAATTTCCTTCAGACTCCAGGGGCTTGCAGACCCCATGCTAATATTTATGAATAAAACATAGGCATCCTAAAGCTCTAAATATCGCAAGTATTTGCTTTGGATTTGTTCTCACTTAGCTGTGTGGCAAGCAGCGTCCAGCTGGGGCCCTACAGCCTCCTGTTTGGATTGTTCGAGTGTGGCTGTGGCTCCCTGAGGAGGCTGATTGTATGTGGGCCCTCCCCACAGCAGACCCCAAGGGAGGGGACTTTGCTCTTGGGCCACCACTCAATTTTCCTGCCTCCCACTCAGTTCCACCTCCTTCCACTACCAAGACATCTCCCTTTGGAATCTACCTAAGCCCACCTGGGGACAGCTTGTCACCTTTGCTGTGACTATCCTTTCCAGACACTATTTATCCATTTCTCTTCTGTGGAAGCTCAGCATACAGAATATTTTAATTTGTATTTTAATTTTAAAACATGACTTTCTAAAGATATTTTAGGCTTATAAAAACATTGTACAAAAACTGCAATCTCTACACCCCCCTTTCCCTGGACCGAGCCTCTCCTGTACTTAATATCTATTATGAATAGATACCAATGTAGTACATTAGTATCTCATTATTTATAAACCAATTTAATATTTACTTATAAAATGATAACTACTTTATTATTTACTAAAGCACATGGTTTTCATTTGGGGCTGCTTTTTGTGAAGTACAGTTCCAGGGGTTTTGTCAAATGCTTGATGTCAAGAATCTACCATGACAGTATCATATAGGTAATTTCACTGCTCAGAACATCTATTCTGCTCCACCTACTCATTCTGCCCTTCCTCTCTCTAGTTCCCAGAGCCAGTGACCACTGATCCTTTAAGTGTTAGACAATTCTGTCTTTTCCAGAATGTAATCTCTCTGAACTCATACTATATACAGTTTTAAGATGAGGTTCTTTTATGTAGTAATGTACGATTAAGCTTTCCCTGTGTCTCTTTTGCATGTGACTCAGTATCACTTTTCAGTTTTGTTTTGTTTTTGGGTCACACTTAGTTGTGCTCAGGGCTTACTCTTGGATCTGTACTCAGGAATCACTCTTTTTGGGCTTGAAAGACCATATGGGTCCTGGGGATTGAACAGCAGAACAAGTACCCTACCTGCTTTACTAATTCTCTGGACCCTCAGAATTGATTTTTAAAAAAAAGTCACTCAGTAATATTTTATTGTGTGGCTAGAATGATAAATGGGTATAATTTTAGATATGTGGAAAAAACCAAAAGTATAAAACCAAAGTATAAAAATCCAGCCATCTCCTAAACTAGCATTTCTCAAGTAGGGTTTATAATCCTCCATGTGGGCCCCCAAGATATTCCAAAGGGATCACAGAAGTCAAAGCACAAGGCTATCAGGCCAATCAGTAGGATAGGGAGACACAGGAAGAAAAAAAGTTGAAAAGAAGCCACAGTCAAAAAAGATTGAGAACCACTTCTCTAAATACAGAATCTGTATTCAGGATACTAAGAGATGAATCTATCAGTCTTGTAAGCATGAAGCCAAGAGTTTGATCTCGATTGCCAAGTTTGCATCATACACTAATTTTGATTCAGGAACTTTACTCTCTGTGACCTCAGATCTCATCAGTGATTTCTGGTCATACCATTCCCAGGTGTGTGTGAGCATCACAACCAACGAGTGTGATGTTTGGTCATTGCAACAACAACAGAGTAAAGGGAATAATTTTTAAAAACTCTAAATTTTAGGAAGGTTCTGAATCATGTACACAGTGTGTCAACAAGGAAAGCCCAACATATTGGTAGTTGAACTTAGAGTATTAGCTTGAGGCAATTACTTTCATGACAGGAGGGTTCTTTCTTTGGTAATTTCATTTGAAATAGAATTCAGCTAACAAATTTGCTACCATATTTTAGGCAAGCATTCACACTAGAAATCATCTATGACCATATTAGATATGTAGATATGTGACACTTTGGAGACTAAACTGGGTGCTATTAATGATTATATCCAGACAACAGGTGTAAACCCAGACTATCCTAGATAATATATAGTCATTCTATTTATAACTATTTTCTGTCTTCTTAAAATAGTTAAGGGTATATAGGATACTGGTCTCTGCAAAAATATTTGCTAGTATTTTTGTTTGTTTGATTTTTGGGTCACACCAGGCAGCGCTCAGGGGTTACTCCTAGTTTTGCGCTCAGAAATCATTCATGGCAAGCTCAGGGGACCACATGGAATGCAGGAAATCAAACTGGCTCTGTCCTGTGTTGGTCGTGTGCAAAGCAAATGCCTTATTGCTGTGCTATCTCTCCAGCTCCAATGTTATCTAGTATTTTGGTTAAAGTTACACTGGCCATGGTAACACAATTTAACAAAGCTCAGTTTATTTTTTATTCACTAAAGTTTAATTATGTAGTGCAATGAGCAGGGGAAGAGGAGGAAAGAAGGGAACATGCTAACTAGCTCTATTCCATATAGTTCAGGTTGTAGTCTTTGCCATCTTCCACAAGTGCCTTTCAAGTAGAGTGACTAATCACTGTAGTTTGTCTGGGAGTTAGAAATTTCTTGGGAGTGTAGACTTTTGTTGCTAAAACTGGAACAGTTTCTGGAAAAGCAGGAAAGTTCATGTATTTTCAAAGTTGCCTAGAGATTGGGATGCAGCTGTCTTGGGGGTGGAGATATAGATAGTTCTTCACTTCTATTTTCTATTGGCTAGAACATAGGCACATGGCTGAACATAGCTGCAAGAGAACCAGGGAAACATAGTTTAGCTGTTTTCCCCAAAGAAAAAGGAAATGGATTTGGTGATTACACAACTGTCTCTGTCACGAAAGGTAAATTATTAAAGTCTGGTTTTACTACTGGGTCCTCAGTAGTAAAACTATAGTTTTGCTCAGTAGTAACATTGATTTCTTTCTTAGCTGGCATATGTCTAGGAGGAACTGGTATCCTAGGCTTTTGTACATCTAAATCTTTAAGCTCTAGCAGTCAACAGTGTCTACTCAGATTATCCACATGTTCTAGAACTCTAAAAAGGAAATCTAGAAAACTTTAAGGAGGTCAGGAACATGACATACAGAGTTTACACCTAACAGCTACTGAAGTCCACTAAAAGGGAGATTGGAGAATCTGGTTGTGTTGTAAATGGAAAGCTGTGTTCAGTGGAACAAATAGACACTTTCCAGAAACACTGAAAGTCATTCTAAACGTGACTTTTTCCCCAGGCCCAAACTATCAAGGAGTCATTTGGTTCAGCTAAGCATTTCCTTGGCAGTTAGGATATTTTATGATCCTTAGCATTCCTGTCATTGCTAAAGAGTGAATATGAACTATTATCTCCGGGCTGGGTGATACAGGGTGACATCACCTGCCTTACTTGTGTGGTTTCTGTCCTCCCTGTGTACACTTGATACAGTAGGAACCAGATCTAGATGGACATCTTTAGATACATCACTCCAAAATTTCCCAACATAGTATGTCCCTGTCTTCCCTGGGAAGAACTTGGTGTCAGAAATGAGAACGAACGGATGCTAAGTTACCTTCTTTCTCTGGTTTGGAGGCAAGACTCAGGAGCTAATGTGATTGGGTATTAAAAGACTATGCAAAAAAATCCCACTTAAAGAGACCTTGGTTTCTGCAGCTCCAATCCAAGGCATCCTCAGAATGTGGGATTGGAACACTAACTTTCCTTTCCTAATTCTCTTTAGGTATGTGTGTGTGTGTGTGTATATGTGTATTGATAGAGAGTTACAGACTTAGTTGGCCATTGCATTCATTTCCAGTAAGGCTCTAGGGGAGAATCAGTTCTTTACTTTTTCCAGTTTTGGGTGGCTGCCAACTTCCCTTGGCTTGTGGGCATATCACTCTTATTCTGTGATCATGTCCTATAGCCTTCCACTTACAAGGATACTTGATGTGGCCCCATCCCCCATCCTTCCTGTGTAACTTGATCTTACCTGCAAGACCCATTCCTGGGGAGGGGTCTTGTTACATGTAACTTTACCTGCTAGCCCCTCCCATGCCTGGGAGGGGTCTTGGAAGATTATAAAAGGTTTTGCCTAAGGGGCAAAAAGGGGATTAGGGATTTACCTGGATGGAGGTCAGGGGAGAAAAGATGGCTGAAAGGAGTTAAGACACAGGGCAAGCTAAGAATGGCATGTGCTTAATTAGGTTTATGATATAGGCCACATGTGATGGCCAGGGCCAATAAAGATGTTATCTCTCTGGAAGCCTGCCTGTGAGTGAATTCTACCCGCCGCTCTCCTAGACACAGATACCCGCTGTCTGAAGGGGGTTGTAGAGCTATGTGGTCTGGGACGGCAGAGAAAGGTTCCTCCATCACCATCCACCACTATCCAAGCCCATCCTAAGGGCTGCAAGTCTACACTTATGAGAGGATTCAGAGAGATAGCACAGTGGTAGGGCAATTGCCTTGCATGCAGTGACCTAGGACAGGCAGTGGTTTGATTCCCAGCATCCCATATGGTCTCCCGAGCCAGCACAGATCCAGGAGTAACCAATGAGTGCCTCCAGGTGTGACTCAAAAACCAAACCACACCCCCCTCAAAAGAATACGTGTGAGAGTATTTCTGGTCTTTCTAAGTAATCTAGACTAATCGTCTTTTTTTTTTTTTTTTTTTTGGTTTTTTGGGTCACACCCGGCGGTGCTCAGGGGTTACTCCTGGCTGTCTGCTCAGAAATAGCTCCTGGCAGGCTCAGGGGACCATATGGGACACCGGGATTCGAACCAACCACCTTTGGTCCTGGATCGGCTGCTTGCAAGGCAAACACCGCTGTGCTATCTCTCCGGGCCCTAGACTAATCGTCTTTATGTTAAGATTTTTTTTTTTGCTTTTTGGGCCACACCTGGTGACGCTCAGGGGTTACTCCTGGCTATGCACTCAGAAATCGCTCCTGGCTTGTGGGACCATATGGGATGCTGGGGGATCAAATCGCGGTCTGTCCTAGGTTAGCATGTGCAAGGCAAAACGCCCTACCTCTTGTGCCACCGCTCCAGCCCCCATTTTAAGATTTTTAACTTAATTCCACCCCAAGTTTCTTTTTGATGTAGACGGCTGGGGTACAGATTGATAGTATAGTGGGTAGGGTGCTTTCCTTATACACAACTGAAAACTGCACTGGCTTACTAGCATAACACCAAAAAGCCAAAAAATAAAAAATAAACAAAGGTAACCTTACTTGGATTAATACATGACCTTTTGGGGGGAGACAGTATCCCACTTCCCACAGCTACTGTGCCACCAAATACTTCAAAGGACATGAAACCATTTATGGGTAGACATGGCAAAAAGTGGAGATGATAAAAAGACTATTTGCTTCATGCCAGATACTCATAATCCCATTTAAGTCTAGAATCCTCTGAGTAGGAATTATTTCCATTTGGCAGTGTAAGACCAAGAGAAGTTAAGGGATTTGTTGAATGTCACACAATATATAAAAGATGAAGCTGAGAAGTTAGAGTGTTCTAACTCTAGGGCCTATGTTCTTTCCACCAAAACCCAGGAAGTTTTTGGATTTTGGATCTGGATTCTCTGATGCGAATGAGAAAATACATTTATACATGCCAGGTGGGTCCATCTTCTCTGCATTGTAGGATTATATGGCTTTTGTTGGTGCTGTTGTTTCCTGTGTCTGGAACAACGTTTTTCCTTTGAGCTTCTGTAACATCATTCTAGGCAGACACACCCAACACAGAATCCAGAGACCCTCTGTTTATTAATTTTGCTTTCGCTCATCCAGCACCTGATTTCTAGTTTTTCTCTTCATCTCCATTCTGAAGATGGTTTTATTTCACCTCTACGTGTTCTGGAAAGTTCCTTCTTTGTTGCTATGTGCTTGGTAAACTTTTATTTATAAGAAAATGGGCACAAGGCCGGGCGGTGGCGCTGGAGGTAAGGTGCCTGCTTGCCTGCGCTAGCCTAGGACGGACCGCGGTTCGATCCCCCGGTGCCCCATATGGTCCCCCAAGAAGCCAGGAGCAATTTCTGAGCGCATAGCCAGGAGTAACCCCTGAGCGTCACAGGGTGTGGCCCAAAAACCAAAAAAAAAAAAAAAAAAGAAAATGGGCACAAGACCATCACATTCCATATCAATGAGTTTATAGATGCCTGCAGAAGGCCCCCTCTTTCTTTTCCCAAGCAGAATTATTTTTGAGCCATCTTGGCTACACTGCTGCTTCAGAGATGAAGCCCATAAGAGTAAAGAATGAAGATTTTAACTTGTGGATTCCCCTCTGCAATTCCTGTAAGCCAATTCAACTTTACCTGTTTCCTCCCTTTTAGTAAGTGAATAACCACTTCACTTTATTTTTTATTTTTAAAATTTACTTTATTTAAACACCTTGGTTTTAAAACTTGTTCATAATATAGTTGGTTTTTTCCTCCACATTTACAAAGTTGTTCATGTTGACTGAACAGTACTTTTCCTGGTACCATAAAGGAAGACCTTGGGTTGGACAACCAACATGCCTGGATCCTGTAGTCAGACTTAATGACAATATGCTTCATGATTGGAGTCACCCTGTATCTCTTAGGCCAAGGGAATTTTCTTTCTAATCTCCCCCAATGTTTACTGTGCCTATGCACACAAAAACCAAATCTCTTTCTCTCTTTCTTTCTCTCTCTTGCAGCAGTATAGCCAAGATGGCTCAGAAATAATTCTGCTTGGGAAAAATAATTCTGCTTGGGAAAAGAAACAGGGTCCTCTGCAGGCATCTATAAACTCTAGGGTAATTGGAGTGTCCAGGCATTATAAAAAAAAAGGAGGAGAAACTGAATAATATGCTTTCACTTTTCAGATGTCCAAACAGTTGATACCAAGGTAACTATTATTATTTCCTCAGTATAATCACAATCTATTATTCCAACATTAACAGTGATTCTCTTGAGAGTCAGACTGCTTCTCTCTAGATTAGGCCTATAGTTCCTGGCAAAAATTGGCCCTTGTATACCAGTGCTATCATAACAATATTAGGGCAGGGGATATATAATGCAGCACTTCCTGTATAGTAGGTTGCAGTGAATATATTGGTCTTAGTTCTGTAAGCCTAGGTTGGGAAGGAAGGTACATTCAAGAATGATTCTGTGGGGTTTGGTAGTAGCCCCTTGCCCAGTTTCCCAAGATTGTATTGTCTGGCAATCTTTTGCCCGATGGTCTCTTCCTTTGCGTCATGGACATGGTCCAGGTGGGGTTCTTCAGGGTAAGGGCCAGGAAGGGTTTTGCATTCTCTGCAGAAATGACCCAATTTACTATAACCAAAACATCTACAACCAGGCTTTGATGCCTATGGATGGCCTCTTCTCTGGTTGTCACAGAAGAGTGACAATTTCTTGCTCAATGGTATCCTTTGCCACATCTCAGACAAAGTCCAGTCTTGAAGGGGTAAGGTTGATAGAGACTCTGCATTTCTTCTGGTGAGCTTGCCTCTGCTCTTCATAGGCCTCAATAGTATTTACATGTGCTTGATGCTTGATGGATCCAGTGTTCCTGACATGCTTTCAAATAGTTCATGGCATCTTCTCTCTCTCTCTCTCTCTCTCTCTCTCTCTCTCTCTCTCTCTCCTCTCTCTCTCATGAGGCACAGAATTGTCTGGCAATCTTTGTTGGGATTTTCGAAGTCTAACTTTTAATAGGTGTTGTTGGGTCACTTTACATTTAACCTGTCTCTGAATTGCATCTGTCAGTTTCCCAATAAACTGTGTATAAGGCTCAGACACTCTCTGAAGGTCCTGGTATTGCTTCCCTTAAATTCAGCATCAGCATCAATATTTTCTCAAGTCCATAATGTCTGTCTCACAGACATGAACTAAAATAGCACAAGGCAAGGCAACTTGCTTTTTTGTGTCCTTCCACTTTCCTTCACCTCTCATAAGTCACTCAAACTCCTGAAAGTTTCCTCCCAGAATGACCTAAACAATGGAATTTTGTCTTGGCTTCATTGCTAAACCACATTTCCCACTGTATATATTGAGAAAGGTTTAGATGGCTTTTCTCAACCACATGAAAATCCTGGGCATCCAAAGCACAATTTTACTCCAGATTGTATTACAGTATGGAGATGTGCGTCTAGATAAAGCACAGGCCATTTAAAATTTTTATTGTAACCAATGTGAATTACAAGTCTTTCATAGTTGTATTTCAGGCACATAGTAACAGTGAATTAGGGCCATTGCCACCACCAGTGTTGACCTCCTTCCACCATAGTTATCAGCATGCATCACATACCTCCATCCTTAACGCCCTGGAATGCTAATGTAACAAGTCCCTTTTGTGTATAGCTTGTTGTAGTTTGGACCTCTTGATTTGATTGTCGTTGACTTTGGTTTGGATATTTTAGGTTTGACAATTTTTTTATTTCCATATAATGCTCCTGAGACCACTTGACCCCTGGGTCCCATCCACTGATTTTTCTTTTCTCAATTTGTAGGATAACATAGAAATATGAAGAAGAACAAGACAATTCATGTTCTATGGTTCTGTAAAAAAAAAAGGTGGGAACCCCATCTAGAAGCTATAAATAAAATTAAAAGAATAAGAAAAAAGGGGGAAAGATGTGGCTTTTTTGCATAGGCACAGTAAACTTTGGAGAAATTATAAAGGAAATTCCCTTGGCCTAAGAGATACCCTTGAAGCATACTGTCATAAGACCAACTACAGGCTCTAGGCATGTGAGTTGTCAAACCCTAAGGTCTTTCTTTATGGTCCCAGGAAAAGTTCTGCTTGGTTATGGTTGTCAAAGTCAGTCTTCTGTAATTAGAGATCTTGATTTTTGCACAGATTCTAGGGCCTCAATGGCAAATCTATGGCACGCGGCTGGCATGCGGGAAGGTCCAGCGAGTGTGCCGGTGTCTGCTTTGCAGCTCACCTGGCCACAGAGCTGGACTGGCCATTGGGAGGACTGGGCATTCTTTGGTTTTGTGTGGCAGTTTGGGCACTCGGGCTCAAAAAGGTTTGCCAACACTGTCCTAGGGCAAAGCCTAGGATAAAGTTTTTCTTTAGAGTCCCAGAAAAAGTTCTGCTCAGTGGTGGTTGTTGTAGTCAGTCTTCTGTAATTAGAGATCTTGGATTTTTCACAGATCCTAAGACAGATCGTCTTCTGATCTTCTCTCACTGTTAGTTGGTGAGGTAGAGCAACCTGCTCTTAGATCAAGTTGATGCTGTTTCTTCATAGTTAGGGTGTCATCTGAACCTACCCTGGAGCAATTTGGAAAACACAGGCCATTTTAAATAGTCTGAGTAAGTCCATTTTTAAGACTTCATAAAATGGAGGCTGATTATCCTCTAGATGGATAGGGAAGAAAAGGCTAAGTTCTTGAGGCCTAGGTGGAATACGGACTAATAAGGGTTTTAATTATAATTTTTATTTGGGACCACATTTAGGGTAGTCTTTTTCTGGAAGTGGTAGGGGAGTAGAGGGGCATGTTTCTGATGAGGGGCTTTCAACCTCTGATTTTGAAGAGTTACCATCGTTCTGTTGACTTATCATCTGATGTACTAGAGGTTAAGTCATGCCTGGGAGAAGGAGGTCTCTTTGGTTTGATGCCAGTAGTAAACAGTAGATTCTACACCCTGGGTGGGCTTTTATATTGATAATACAACTCCACTGAGAAGGCACCCCTCCCCTCTTCGGGAATATATATGAGAGACTTTTTCCTTTTGGGGGGTGTGGGCAAGGGAGAGGCTGAGGGGGTAGTATTCTCAGTTGGATTCAGTTTAGTTTGGTGCAAAAAATGTAAGGAAATGCACTAGAACAATGTAAAGTAGCTCAGAAGTAACATGAAGCACCTCAGAAAGTATGTATCAACTTCAGTAGAGGGCACAATATATTCAATTCAGTACAAGGGGGTCATCATGGTGATAATCCAGGAGGGGATCATGCCTTACACCACTCACTGTTTTTGTCCCTGTTCTTAGGTTTTTGTTCTCAGATTCCTGTTCTTAGGTCACTATTTTTAGTTCCCTGTTTGAGCACCAAAATGTTAGAGGCTGATCCACCATTGGGTGGATCATTTTGAAACAGGGTAGCCATGAGAATTAAAGCCTGGAGCCACCCCAATAGACCTTCAACTCTACCCTTATATTCCTCTTGTTCCAACCACTCTGGGTGACTGTTGACAGTTAAACAAGCCTGTTGAGGGAAGTTGTTAAACAGGAAGTTGTCATCAGGAAATAGTCATAAGAAATAGGTGAAGGGAAAAGGAGGTTAGGGCAGAATTTCTACAAAGGAAGCTAAGGTAAAAATGTCCATTTATAAAATAATTAAGTTGTGTATACTCATCTATGGTATTTTTTTGTTTTGTTTTTTGGGCCACACCCTTTTGACGCTCAGGGGTTACTCCTGGCTATGTGCTCAGAAATCACCCCTGGCTTGGGGGAACCATATGGGACGCCGGGGGATTGAACCGCGGTCTGTCCTACGCTAGTGCTTGCAAGGCAGACACCTTACCTCTAGCGCCACCTTCCCGGCCCCCATCTATGGGTTTTAAGAAATATAAAAGTAATTTTTGCAACAATCCTCAGAGACAATGAGAGGAGGGCTGGAACTTCCAGCTCACTTCATGAAGCTCACCACAAAGAGTGGTGAGTGCAGTTATAGAAATAACTACACTGAGAACTATCACAACAATGTGAATGAATGAGGGAATCGGAAAGTCTGTCTAGAGTACAGGTGGGGGTGGGGTGGGATGGAGGGAGATTTGGGACATTGGTGGTGGGAATGTTGCACTGGTGAAGGGGGAGTGTTCTGTACATGACTGAAACCTAATCACAATCATATTTGTAATCAAGATGTTTAAATAAAGAAAAAATATTTTAAAAAGTTGTATATATAGCTTGTTAAGTTTATAGAGCACAAAATTTCTATTTCCTGTTCCTTTGAATACAGTTTGACTATCTGACTTTGACTGAGAGTATGTCACAGAAAAAACATGCACCAGTTCTGGGCCTATCACTTAGAAAAGTCTGAGTTTCTTAGTTTCTTTGGCTCCTGGGAAGTCAGTGATAAACTATAAGAAAACTCAGGCTGGACTAAAGAATGATGAGAGAGAGAGAGAGAGAGAGAGAGAGAGAGAGAGAGAGAGAATATAGAAGAGCATCAAGGAAGCAGATGCATGAATAACAATTTATTGAACCTTCCAACCCAGCCTAGTCACCAGCTAAATGCAGCTGAGGGAGTAATGCCAACCAATGTCAGCTGGAACAGAAGAATAACCCAATAGAGCTCTTTCTGGACACCTTTATTCACAAAACTATGATAAATAATACATCAATGCTGTATAAGTGGCTAAGTGTGGGGCTACTTTGCTACCCAATAGACACCTGAAACAATGGATGATTCAAAGTACTCTCACCCTTGCGTATGGATATGGCTTTTTATAGTCTATCTCTGAGCCAATCAACACCAATTATTTACATTTTATCTCCCCAGACTAATCCAATTGTGGCAGGACAATAATATAAAAATAACAAACATTAGTATTGGGAAAGATGAAGATAGAAGACACGCAGCAGTCAATATTGCATACCAAATCTAAAATCCTGTTCATACTCTGTGGGTGGAGAAGGTCCTTGTTTTCTCTTGGAGCAACTCTATTACCCATTTTTCTGACACAAAGTTCTGCCCTTTAGTTGATTATTTTCTTCTGTCATCTTCTTTGGTCACAACTATGTAGACACTTGAAAACTCCTTGTTGAATGGTCATAAAACTTTTTCAGCCTACTTCTTACTCATGGTGTGAAGCAAAGGATTGTTTTATCTACATGCATGACTCAAGAAAAACTTTCTTACTCAATGTTTCTTTGGAAATACGATCTCCTTTAAAATGTAATAGGTCACTGATGTAATGTATTTATTTATTTATTTTGGTTTGGGGACCACACCGGGCAATGTTTAGAGTTTACTCCTGGTCCAGCTTTTAGGAATGAATCCTCATTGTGCTTGGGGGACCATATAGAATGTTGGGGATCAAAATCTAGTCAGTTGTGTGGCTGAGCAAATGCCCTACTCACTATGCTATCTCTGATCCCAAGAATAATGCAATATTTATAAAACAATATTAAAATAATCTCCTGTTTGCTATTGTGGCCATTTTTTTGTTTGGGGGGCTAGACCTGGCTATGCTGAAGGCTTACTTCTGGCTCTGTGCTCAGGAATCATTCCTTATGGTGCTCAGCGGACCATGTGGGGTATTGAGATTGAACCTGAGTTGACTGCCTGCAGAGCAAGGACACCACAACTATCTCTCCTGACCATGTTGTATTTACTTCTAGCCACTTTCTTATGCCTAGGAGCGCATTCAAAACTCTTCTCAGGGCCAGAATGATAGCACAGTGGATAGGTATTTGCATTGCACAAAGACGACCTGGATTCTATCTCAGTCATCCCATATGGTCCCGTGAGCTTGCCAGGAGTGATTTCTGAATCAGCTAGGAGTAACCCCTGAGCTAGGAGTAATCCCTGAATGCCTCTGGATGTGGCCCTTAAACAAACAAACAAAACTCTTCTCAAGACACTCATTTCATATCTGCTTTATTTCTTTTTTGGGGGGGGCACACCCGGTGATTCTCAGAGGTTACTTCTGCCTATGCTCTCATAAATCGCTCCTAGCTTGGGGGACCATATAGGACTCTGGGTCAGCTGCGTGCAAGGCAATCTCCTTACCTCTGTGTCATCGCTCCAGCCCCGATATCTGCTTTTTTTTAAATATATCACCCTTATATTTTCCTTTCTGAATTTAATGGAAGCCAATTGATTGCATATGAGACTCTATAGCAAGGACACAAATTTATTCTATTGTTTATTTTTTTAGTTTCTTTGTTGTCCTGGAGAAAGCAAAGGTACAACCAACTTGAAGAGATTAACTTTATTGACATGAAAACCACTTCTGTAAAAAAAGGATGCCCATGCTCTCTCCCTCCCCTTCTTCCTCTCTCTCTCCCTCCCTCTCCCTTACTCCTTTCTCTCTCCTTTCCTGCTTTCCCTCTCCCTCTCTCCCTCCCTCTCCTTTTTTTCTTCCTCTCTCTCCTTCCTCTCACTCCTTTCTCTCTCCCTCTTTCTCTCCCTACCTCTCCCCCTCTCCCTTCTACTACCCCTCCTCTCTCTCTCATTCCCCCAAAAAACCCACTGGGGGCTAAAAACAAACAAACAAACAAAAAAATGTCCACCAGTATAGGGTGGAAAACAGTTTTAAACAGAGGGAGCTGGGGGGGGGTCTGGTTTTATGACCAGCAGAGCTAGAATGAAGTAACGGTTTTTCTCTATATTTCACTTGCACTAAAGAAATAGAAATGATTGATATTATCTTAAATCATAATCCTTCTTAGAGATAGCTGCATGGGAAAGAAAATTTTAGTTTTTGACTAGTGTGTTAATGTGGTGATATGGTAATCTGGGGCATGGGCCAGCCAGTAGGGGTTAGGGAGGTTTCTGAAATGATAAGAGTAGGCTGATCACATGGGTCATCTTTGGTGCCTTCTCCCCACTGTCCTGGGAATGCCATGGAGAAACTTAGATAATTAGAAACATCAGGCTAACAGAATGAGTAACCATCTAAAGTTTTATCTAGAATTAACTGTAGGGGCCAGAGCGGTGGCACAGTGGTAGGGCATTTGCCTTGCAAGTGGCTGACCTAGGATGGACTGCGGTTTGATTTCTTGGCATTCCATATGGTCCTCCAATCCAGGAGCAATTTCTGAGCATATACCCAGAAGTAACCCCTGAGCGTCACCAGTTGTGGTCCAAAAATAAAAAAAAAATTAACTGTAACTTAGGTTTGCTATGAACATAAGTACAGCCATGGCTGGTTCAAGTTTTAAGAAACAAAGACTAGGCCAGAACACCAGTTTCAGGAACTGAGGTCAAAAAGAGTTAGATAAACTAGCAACACCCAGGGGCCTGTGTGTGGACAAGGTCACAGACACCCAGTGGGTGTCCTAGCCCCTTGTCTACTATGTCAGCTGATGCAGACCCCAAAGCTCCATAAGCCACAATAGATAACTAGCCATAAAAGGAAACACCCTAGACAACAGCCAACCAACTTAAAGGTTAACTGTGATGGATTGAAACATCTGTAACCCCATTAAAGAAGCCTGAGAGCTCAGTAAGGGGTCATTGCCTAAGAGGGGCAACCCCAGAATGCTGGTAAATAAACTCCCATGCCTTATTGCAGTGCTGTTCATCTCCTTGGTGATCTCTGTGGGATGAATCTTGAATTCAGAGCTAACAAGGGGTGTCTGGATAACTCAAAGCTATCATGCTGAAAAGTGAGCTTTTCACTGGACTATCTAGAGGCATCATTGTGAAGTGGGGGAAATTATTGTTCACTTCAGCTGATACCAAATCAGCTTTCAAATCATCCATCATCCTCCCTCCACCACCACACCTACAGTGTGAGGAAGGTTTTTTTCTCAACAAAGCTTTAGAAAAAAAAGTTTTGCTTTTGCCCCTTTTCTTCCACCTCATGCCCTGACCCAACCAATTTAGGACTCTCTGGGTTTAGGATAAGTAGGAACAGACTGGTTTGTAAAGGTAAGGCAATCTCTCCATGGGAGAAGATGCCCCAGTCCACTTTTCAAAGTGGAACCCTGCACTGAAGAGGCCTCCAGGACCTTGACAAGAAAGGATTGGCCCGTGGATATTGCATAGTAGGGTCCTTCTCCACATCTAGTTTCCTTGCTCTTCATTACCACACTAAACAGTCATCAAGGCATATCTCCACCATTTCTGTGCATGCCATGTATGTGAAAATGTATGTTCTTAAACTGCACATGGTTGCCATTGTCCTCATGAAAATGCATGATTTACTAAAAACTACTAAAATACAGAAGAGCTGTTATGTCACTCTAGTTCTGCTGAGCATAAAATCAGACCCATACTCTCTCTCTCTCTTTGAAGCTGGTTGACATCGTTTCCAACTGAAGTTGTTTCCTCACCTTGCATGCTACTGATCTTGATTTAATTTCGAGAATAACATATAGTTTGGGAAGGGACAGTGGTTGTAGGGGCCCCATCCTCTTTCTTTATATTTAATATTGTCATCACTTTAAGAATTGGTCAATAACTTCTTTTATATGGATGGAATGACAATAATGTGGGATATGTTCAGCAATATTCAGGAGCTATTCCTGTCTCAGAGCTCAGAAGTGATCTCTGGCTGTGCTTAGGGGACCATACATAGTGCCAAGATTCTGGAATAGCTTCCTAATTCCATCTATTTCTGCTTAAACCAAGGGTCCTTTAAGGTTGTCTTTGCAATTAAGTTAATTTTGCATTAAGTCCGTTACTGCCCTTAAGCTTCATGGGTTGGAGAGGTAGCACAGTGGGTTAGATTCTTGATTTGCACATGGTAGATCCAGGTTTGATTCCCAATACCCCATAGGGTCCCCTGTGTGCCTCTGGGAGTGATTCTTGGGTTCAGATCCAGGAGAAGCTTTGAGCATAGCCACATGTGATTCAAAACCAAGCAATAACAACAAAAAAGGTACCAAGTATCAGTGGGTACTCAGTTTTTCCTTGGTTAAGGTCAGACTGTTCTATGGGCTTCAGAGCCTTTGTTCTGGATTCTTGGGTTCGGGTGCCTGGAAACAAGCTCCAAGCTGGAGATTTGTGTGTAGCGATTTCTTGCCATTCAGATTAACAGTTGGGAGAGAAAGTAGGATTGGGCTAATGAGTAGAACTGATACTGTCACTACAGAGCTCTTCCAGGTTCCCTTGAGATGCTTTGAATTGAGAGAGCTCTCAGAATTGCATGGAGTTGAGATGGGCTGAGCCATTGTATCCCCAACTGGCCAATCACTTGAGGTGATATGTATTCCCCTTCCCCAAGGAGAACATGACCTTGGAAAGGCAGCTTTCTTGGATTAAGGGTAATTCTTTTTTGTTTGTTTGTTTGTTTGCTTTTTGTTTGTTTTTGGGTCACACCTGGCAGTGCTCAGGGGTTACTCCTGGCTCTATGCTCAGAAATCACTCCTGGCAGGCTCAGGGGACCATATGGGACTCCGGGATTCGAACCACTGACCTTCTGCATGAAAGGCAAACGCCTTACTTTTATGCTATCTCTCTGGCCCCAGATTGAGGGTAATTCTTACAGAGGAAGGAAGCCCTTGGTTTTGGTGGGGTAGTGGTAGGAGCTGAACAATCATCACCCCCCCTGAGAGTGTACCCTTTTAGATCAAATAGTTCATGGTTGTAGAGCTGGCTCTAGGGCAGTACGTAGAGAGAAGAGTGCATTGCCCTTTGATTAGGCATGACATCAGACACCCCAAAAGCATTGCAGGAAGATTCCAGGAGACCACAACCTTGATTAAAGCACAACTCTCCTTCCAATTTTGCTCAGCCCTGGCAGCGGGAGAGTCAGGGAAGTGTGAAGACAACTAACTCGGAAGAAGCAAGGGTGTAGTGCAATGAAAAACTACTCCTAGTGGAAAGGGGTGGCTTTTAGAAGGATTGCTTCCCAGGTTTAACACTCAACTCAGAAGATGACAAAGCGGCCAGGACTGTGATCACCATGGTAAAATAGCATATTGGATTCTAACAGAAGGAATGCCCTGTCTGGCCTGCCAATCACTTAGCTTCTGTGCTTTCGGTGGGAACTTGGGGTCCCAGTTGAAGGGCAGAGAGGAGACATCTCCTCTCATGGTTTGTGAAGGCCCGAGGCTCGGGCATGTGGCTTTGCATAGATAGATGTCTTTAAAGGGGCACCTGGGCAAGCACTTTTGATCATCCTCGTAGAAAACTGGGTTTATTTGTGAATGGAGGTTTGGTGAGGGTATGGAAACCCTGTAGACAATGCCCACCCATGCATTGTGCAGACTCCCTTGAAGATGCTTGCTTTTTAGACTGCTCTTTCAAAATAATTAGCAACTGTAAAATAGCAACTACTGCCCATGTCCACTCTTGGAAAATTATTTCTGAAAATTTTCTACCTCCCATAGCCTCTTTAAAAATAATAGTCAGTTATTTTAATATTCTCAGATTGGAAGGAGGGCTTCCACCAGACAAATTGGACCTCAGTGTCTCTCACAGAATAGATACCCAGAGTTGGGGTGCATTAATAGAAGTACAATAGAAGAATAAAAGGGGTACCTAGGAAGTAAGGGAAAAGGTCTAATGAGAGAGTAGAAGGATATTGAGCATCTGCCTTGATATTTGCATTGGGTTGTGAGAATGGAAGTAGGGAAGAGGGTAACTTGTGTTTCTCCCTTTTGGAAGCTCATGGTCTCTTGGGCTATGGTTACCTTCAAGGACATCCTTGTTTCTGGTCAAGATTGTAGGTCTGAAAAGAAAACATGATACTACCAAATCTTCCAGGTGAGACTAGTTGGGAATGATAACTCTAGGGCCTCTTTGGAATGGGGGCAGACAGATTTCCTTTTCTGCATGAAGGCAAAGCAGCCCACAGCCACACCCCACAACCTCTGTCATAGAAATGGCCCAGTTTTACAAATTATCTCAAAAAGAATGATGAACAGCTGAGTCAGCTGAATCTTTCCAGGGATGGGGGTGGGGGGGACCAGTCTACGGGCTGAAAACTCTGGAGGTATTCTTGAAATGCAGGTGGGCTAAGTTCCCCCATACCTTCATTGTCTAAAAATCCAGCAGCTCTGCACCCACATCTGCCATATTTTCAGCAGAGAAATGGTGCCGCTCCACAACGAATCTCCAAAAGAACACAATGACACGAATCTTAGCCTGCTCCAGACTAACAACTCTGGGGCCTTCTTGGAATGGGTACAGGCAAATTTCCCTTTCATTCTGAAGGCACAGACACCTGCAGCCACATCTGAAGCACTCTGGCATAGAAATGATCTAGCTCCACAACTGAACCTTATCAAACTGTCATGCACCAAATTGTTCCAGATCTGTAGTTCCTGGACCATAGGTGCAGCCATTCTACACCTCCAAATGTCAGCATAGTAGAATCACAGTAAATATGATGGAAAAGTTACATAGAAGACCACCAAGCTCAATGAGGCTAAATAATAACACAGAAGATTCAACTAGCACTAACTAGCAAGTAGTTCCTCAGACAGTAACTTTGTAATAATACTGTGAGATAGAAATTATTACATTTGCAATTGTGTCATAACAAATAATATGAAGTAAAATTTTACCTGCAAGGGGTCAGGCTGATGTGATGGGTTGGAAACTGGGGCCAATGGTGAAGGGAAGGTCACACTAGTGGTGGGATTAATGTTAGAACATTTATGTGGGGGAATGTCAGATGTTATAGGAAGGTGAACTAAAGTCATTAAGTTGTCACTCTGTATTTTTTTTTGTTTTTGTTTGTTGTTTGTTTGTTTTTTTGTTTTTGGGTCACACCCAGCAGCACTCAGGGGTTACTCCTGGCTCTATGCTCAGAAATCATCCCTGGCAGGCTTAGGGGACCGTATGGGATGCCGGGATTCGAACCACTGTCCTTCTGCATGCAAGGCAAACGCCTTACCTCCATGCTATCTCTCCGGCCCCTAATGTTAGAACATTTAATGCCTAAATTTACTGTGTTATGAACAAATTGTTAGGAAGCATGGTGATATAGTAAAACAATTAAAAAAAAACCCTTTAAGTCTTCCAGAGAGCTGCTTCACAGGGCTGAGGTCAGGTTGTACATGCAAGTTTCAATTCCAGCCACCTCATAGTGTTGCCATAAAAGAGGATTTTCCTGTGCTGTTGATTCTTGAGAATTGCATGTGTGTCCTCAACTAAGAGTTACTTGTGGGAGACTCATCTTGCAACCAACCTTCTTCTTCAAAACAAGCCTGATGAGATAGATGTTGATCACTGCACAGGCTCTGTGGTTGTGGTTGTGGGAGTGTCCTACAATGATTGATAGTGTCAGGTGAGGGTGGGATATCACTGCCAGCTCTACCCCTAGAGACCCTTCCAGCCGTGTGACCAAACTGCAGCTGTGCAAGTCCCCAGAGTACTAACTTCAGTCCTCAACTCTGAGATGGATTTGATCCAGAGAAGCAGGGCATTGCATTGACACTATCAACCACTGCCACCTAAATGGAAAAGTTTGCTTGGGGGGTGGGGAAATAATGTTCCTTTGAGCTTTAATCCCCATAAGACATCTGCAGGGAAACTACGCCTGCCCAGTGGGGCCCAACTGTGAAAAACTGTGGGTGCTGCCTTTGTGTGTCTGTCTACTGTCCTGTTGCATGAACCTCTTGGGAGTGGGCTGAAAAGAGGCTCCAGAAAACTCTCTCTCCCAGAGGCCAATTCTAGGGTGGGAACGCCAAGGATCTGCTCCATAACGTGAAAACCGGCTATAAGCAGTACTTTGCAGAAGCCAGGTCCCTTGTTTGTGACGTCAGGCTGGGAAAATCCACGAAATTACGCCTGCCCAGTGGGGCCCGACTGTGAAAAATTGTGAGTGCTGCCTGTGTGTGTCTGTCTACTGTCCTGTTGAGTGAACCTCTTGGGAGTGGGCCGAAAAGAGGCTCCAGCATAGCATGGCCACTCCGCTTTGCTACGCGGCCATACGCTCTTTGTAAGAAAAGAACAACATCGCAACAAGAAGAAAAAATCACACTAAGAACTGTGCTGGATCACTGAAGCCCAGCATTTCTCTCCGGACTGTCTTCTCTGCTGCGTGCTCGGGCCTATGATTTGATCCTTCATCCACGGAGGACTCCCCGCCCTTGGAGGCAAATCAACCCATCCAGGAAGGGCGGAACCAGAGGAGTGTGGCTGCCTGCATCATTTAGTAAATGAATACCACCACAACACGTAAAAAAAAAACCCACAATACAAGTGTGACAATGGGGAAACAACGCAGGCCAGCATCAGACATAGAGAATGAAGATGACAATTCTGATGACCAGATAATGACCAACCAACTAATCAACCTCTCAGATAAGGACTTTAGACTAGCAATATGGAAGATGCTAAACGAACTCAAAGAAACCATGGATCGAGTTGAACAGAACACTAATAAGAACCAAGAAAATATGAAGACAGAAATCACAAAACTCTAAACTGAAATAACATGTCAACTAATAGGGCTGAAAAACTCAGTAAACAAAGTGAATGACAAAATGGATAAGCTCTGGGACAGGGTATCAGAAGCTGAGAATAGACTTGGTGCTGTGGAAGATGAGATAAATAACAATTCCATACTGCAGGAGAGATTGGACAAAAATTTAAAGCAAATGAACAGACAATGGAAAAATTAGTCAAAGAATGGGAACAGATGAAAATAGAAGTCTATGATAAGCTCAACAGAAACAACTTAAGAATCAATGGAGTCCCAGAGACCCAGGAAGAAAATTTCCAGGAAGAATCAATGGTCAAAAACATCATTAAAGAGAAACTTCCAGAGCTAAAGTATATATATGATCAAATCCTGCATGCTCGAAGAGTACCAACCAAAAGAGACTCCAGGAAAAATACCCCAAGACACATCCTAGTCACAATGATGAATCCCACAGATAGAGACAGAATTCTGAAAACAGCAAGATCAAAAAGGGAAATTACATTCAAGGGAGCATCCTTGAGATTTACAGCAGACCTGTCACCAGAAACACTCAAGGCCAGAAAGCAGTGGTGGGATATTGTGACAAGACTGAATGAAATGAATGCTTCACCTAGAATACTGTACCCAGCAAAACTCACTTTCCAGTTTGACGGAAGAATACACAGACAAAAAACAGCTCAGAAACTTTACAGACACAAAACCAGTCTTAAGAGAAAAAATGAAAGACCTAATTTAAGACAAGACTAACCAAAAGACACCAAATTTCAATATAAAGATGGCATTAAATCCCAGGACAATTATTTCTCTCAACATCAATGGACTAAATGCACCAGTTAAGAGACACAGAGTGGCTAAATGGATCAAAAAACTCAATCCAACCTTCTGCTGCCTACAAGAAATGCACCTGAATAGTCAGAACAAACATAGACTCTAAATAAAAGGCTGGAGAAAAATTATCCAAGCAAACAACACCCATAAAAAAGCTGGAGTGGCCATACTAATATCAGATAATGCAAACTTTATACTCAGGAAGGTTGTAAGGGACAAAGATGGACATTTTATATTAATCAAGGGGTATGTAGAGCAGGAAGAAATAACTCTACTAAACATATATGCACCGAATGAGGGGCCAGCAAAATATTTAATACCATTGTTGACAAATCTGAAAAATAATACCAATAACAACACAATAATTGTGGGGGATCTCAACATGGCTTTGTCAACACTGGATATGTCAACCAGACTGAAACCCAACAAGAATATACTAGACCTTAAAAGAGAAATGGAAGAGGCCTAGTGGATATATATAGGACACTTCATCCCCAGAATCCTGGATACACATTCTTTTCCAATGTACATGGGACATTCTCTAGGATAGACTACATGCTGGCACATAAAGCATACCTCCATAATATCAAGAGGATAGAAATTTTGCAGGCTACCTTCGCTGACCACAAGGCTCTGAAATTATTTGTGAATTCCAAAGGGACACAGAAAAAAAAACGTTGACACCTGGAAGTTAAACAGCCTCATACTGAATAACCAGTGGGTCTGAGATGAAATCAAGGAGGAAATCAAAAGGTTCCTGGAAACAAATGACAATAAAGACACAGACTATCAGAACTTATGGACACAGCAAAAGCAGTACTGAGAGAAAAATTTATAGCTTTGCAGGCACACATCAGGAAGGAAGAAGGAGCTTACCTGAGTAGCTTAATGACACAGCTAATAGAACTAGAAAGTGCTCAACAAAAGGACCTAAAAATAGGGAGACAGAAGGAAATAACAAAGCTGAGAGCAGAAATCAACGAAGTGGAAACGCAAAAAACAACCCAAAAGATCAACGAAAGCAGAAGTTGGTTCTTCGAAAAAATAAACAAGATTGATAGACCACTGGCAAACCTAACAAAGAAAGAGAAAGAGAGAAACTTGATAACTCGTTATTAGGAATGAAAAAGGAGAGATCACTACTGATATGACAGAGATTCAGAGGGTAATCAGAAACTACTTTGAGAAACTCTACGCCACTAAAAATAAGAACCTGGAAGAAATGGATAAATTCTTGGACTCTTATAATCTTCCACGATTGAAGGAAGAGGATGTAGCATATCTAAACACCTCCATCACTATTGATGAAATTAAAGTGGTAATCAAATGTCTGCCCAAACACAAAAGCCCAGGTCCAGATGGATTCACTAATGAATTCTTTCAAACTTTCCAAGAGGAACTACTACCAATCCTGGCAAGACTCTTTCATAAAATTGAACAAACGGAAACACTTCCAAATAGCTTTTATGAAGCCAACATCACCTTGATACCTACACCAGACAGAGATGCTACAAAAAAAGAAAATTACAGACCAATATTGCTGATGAATACAGATGCAAAGATCCTCAACAAACTCCTGGCAAATAGGATTTAATGCCTCATTAAGAAGATCATCGACGGGGCCGGAGAGATAGCATGGAGGTAAGGCGTTTGCCTTTCATGCAGGAGGTCATCGGTTCGAATCCCGGCGCCCCATATGGTCCCCTGTGCCTGCCAGGAGCAATTTCTGAGCCTGGAGCCAGGAATAACCCCTGAGCACTGCCAGGTGTGACCCAAAAACCAAAAAAAAAAAAAAAAAAAGAAGATCATCCACTATGATCAAGTAGGTTTCATCCCAGGAATGCAAGGATGGTTTAACATTCGTAAATCTATCAACATAATACACAATATCAACAACAAGAAAAATAAAAACCACATGATCATATCAATAGATGCAGAGAAAGCATTTGATAAGTTACAACACCCATTCTTGATCAAAACTCTCAGCAAGATAAGAATGGAAGGAGCCTTTCTCAATATAGTTAAGGCCATCTACCACAAGCCAGTGGCAAATATTATCCTCAGTGGAGAAAAACTAAAAGCCTTCCCTCTAAATTATGGCACAAGACAAGGCTGTCCTCTTTCACCACTCCTATTCAACATAGCACTGGAAGTATTCACTATAGCGATTAGGCAAGAAAAAGATATCAAGGGAATCCAGATAGGAAAGGAAGAAGTCAAGCTCTCACTGTTTGCAGATGACATGATACTCTACTTAGAAAACCCTAAAGACTCTACCAAAAAGCTTCTAGAAACAATAGACTCATATAACAAGGTGGCAGGCTACAAAATTAACACACAAAAATCAATGGACTTTCTATACACCAATAGTAATAAGGAAGAAATGGACATTAAGAAAACAACCCCATTCACAATAGTGCCACACAAACTCAAATATCTTGGAATCAACTTGACTAAAAATGTGAAGGACCTATATAAAGAAAGCTATAAAACTCTGTTCCAAGAAATAAGAGAGGATACGCGGAAATGGAAACACATACCCTGCTCATGGATTCCAGGATTAACACCATCAAAATGGCAAACTCCCCAAGGCATTATACAGATTTAATGTGATCCCTCTAAAGATACCCATGACATTCTTCAAAGAAGTGGATCAGGCACTTTTGAAATTCGTTTGGAACAATAAACACCCTAGAATAGCTAAAGCAATCATTGGGAAAAAGAATATGGGAGGAATTACTCTCCCCAACTTTAAACTTTACTACAAAGCAATAGTTATCAGAACAGCATGGTATTGGAATAAGGACAGGCCCTCAGATCAGTGGAATAGGCTTGAATACTCAGAAAATGTTCCCCAGACATACAATCACCTAATTTTTGATAAAGTGGCAAGAAATCCTAAATGGAGCAAAGAAAGCCTCTTCAACAAGTGGTGTTGGCACAACTGGCTAGCCACTTGCAAAAAATTGAACTTAGACCCCCAGCTAACATCACCTACGAAGGTAAAATCCAAATGGATGAAAGACCTCGATATGAGACCCGAAACCATAAGATATATAGAACAACACATAGGCAAAACACTCCAGGACATTGAGACTACAGGCATATTCAAGGAGGAAACTGCACTCTCCAAGCAAGTGAAAGCAGAGATTAACAGATGGGAATATATTAAGCTGAGAAGCTTCTGCACTGTTGGGGACTGTGACTTGTTTGAGGCCATTTTGCTGTTCTTTCTGCCATAATCCAGCCTTTCACCTAAAGGCTACATGCAGTCTTGCTGTAAGTTCTTGGGCCAAAGAGAAAGGAATGTGCAGCTGCAAGAGATAATTAATCTTGTAGCCCGGAGGAGAGCAACACGGCCCGGTACCATTCCCAGAAATGAGGTCTTACTCCCTCAACTACATTCCGGAGTCAACAAGGCAGTTATTATGTGTATATGTTACATTGTCTGTTCGAGATCACTGAGGCAAGCACATCTTGCACCACCTCCTGATAGTCAAGCAATTAGGAATGCAGCTAGAAGGTCACTAGAAATTTCCATGGAAACAGCACGTTCATCATGACTTGCAGGTAATCCTGCCTCCTAGCCCACTGCCCATTTCCTTATTTGGAGAATGATTTACTTTCTTTGTTCCTTGTAACCTGATATGTATTCTTGCCTTGTATGGACCTTCGCGCCAAAAAGTATGACTGACATCACCTTTGTACTGCCCCCTTCTCCTTCACTATATAAGAAGGAGCTGTAGTCAAATAAAGTTGCCCTTGAGCAGTGAGACATTGCCTTGGGTCTTTATTATTAACCTCTCTCAAATTTTTACAGGTGTGGTTGTTCTTCTACCCAGCAAAATAGGAGTGCGGTTGTCTGAGAAGTCTTCCCAGCTAATTCCTGCTGGCCGGGCCCCCCTGGGGGGCTTCAGGACCCCGCACTGCACCTCAAAGGAAATAGCGCCCAGGATATAAGAGCCACCCACTGAGTGGGAGAAACTATTCACCCAATACCCATCAGATAAGGGACTAATCTCCAAAATATACAAGGCACTGACAGAAATTTACAAGAAAAAATCATCTAATCCCATCAAAAAATGGGGAGAAGAAATGGACAGACACTTTGACAAAGAAGAAATACAAATGGCCAAAAGACACATGAAAAAATGCTCCACATTACTAATCATCAGGGAGATACAAATCAAAACAACTATGAGGTACCCCCTCACACCACAGAGAATGGCACATATCACAAAGAATGAGAATATACAGTGTTGGCGGGGATGTGGAGAGAAAGGAACTCTTATCCACTGCTGGTGGTAATGCCGTCTAGTTCAACCTTTATGGAAAGAGATATGGAGATTCCTCCAAAAACTGGAAATCGAGCTTCCATACGATCCAGCTATACCACTCTTAGGAATATACCCTAGGAACACAAAATACAATATAAAAACCCCTTCCTTACACCTATATTCATTGCAGCACTATTTACCATAGCAAGACTCTGGAAACAACCAAGATGCTCTTCAACAGACGAATGGCTAAAGAAACTGTGGTACATATACACAATGGAATATTATGCAGCTGTCAGGAGAGATGAAGTCATGAAATTTTCCTATACATGGATGTACACGGAATCTATTATGCTGAGTGAAATAAGTCAGAGAGAGAGAGAGAAAAAAAACGCAGAATAGTCTCACTCATCTATGGGTTTTAAGAAAAATGAAAGACATTCTTGCAATAATAATTTTCAGACACAAAAGAGAAAAGAGCTGGAAGTTACAGCTCACCTGAGGAAGCTCACCACAAAGAGTGATGAGTTTAGTTAGAGAAATAACTACATTTTGAACTGTCCTAATAATGAGAATGTATGAGGGAAATGGAAAGCCCGTCTAGAGTACAGGCGGGAGTCGGGTGGGGAGGAGGGAGATTTGGGACATTGGTGATGGGAACATTGCACTGGTGATGGGTGGTGTTCTTTACATGACTGAAACCCAAACACAATCATGTATGTAATCAAGGTGTTTAAATAAAATATATATATAAAAAAGACATCTGCAGGGGGATTCATCTCCCAACAGTGTGCCCTCTGTATGATTCTGTTCTCCAGTCTCAGATTAACAACCAGCTTGGCCACTGGCACTTTTTTGCTTCTGCTTACTCTGTCACAGGAATTTCCTTGTAAAGCCTGCTTGGCCATGCCACTCAAACACCTCACCAAATCTGAAGGGATCCTTGGCCAGTAGCCTCCCTATTCTGAATGTATACATTTGCCTCCTGTATTAGAGTCAGTTGCCCTCCCTCCTAAGCCCTGCCATTCTATTTTTGGTGGAGTATGGACAAGGAAAGGGATTCAGCTCTTCTCTCGCCTTCATCTTTCAATTGCTGCCTTCCTGACTCCATTCTGCGAGAGAGGTTTCTATAAAACAGTGTGGAAAGAAACATCTTGCTGAACACAGGACACTAGTGAAATAGAGTGTCATTTTAGTGCTCAGCATCTTCCCTCTTGATGACACATTTTCTTTCGAGGAGCTTTTGATCTGTCTGGTTTGGTGTTCAAAGAACCCTTCTGACCTAGAGTGTTCTGCATTTCTGAAAACCAGAAGATTGACTCCAACCCAGATAAATTGGCTCCACTTGGGAGGGGAGGAACTTGAACTAGCCGGAGGTGGGCAGTCGAGAGAAGGTCTTGTGATAAAGGCACCGTTCATGGTGGAAAAAGAGGGTCCAGTCAGCCAAGGTAAATGGGAAATTTCCACTATTCAAGAGTATGCCCTGATTATCACCAGGTATTCCCCCCTAAAGAAAAATTTTTATTAATAATCAGAGTTACTTACAAATGGGCTGACTTATGAGATATTTGGAGGGGCAATTCATTTAGCAGGCTTTAATGTTAACTCAAGGGCCTGGGCTATCTCAATAGAGAACTGCCTGCCTAAAATTAATTCAAGCATCAATGAGGGAAAACAGAAGAAAAACTAGAGTCCTTCCCAATGACTAAATCTATGGCTCTGTGAATCAGACTACATTTTAAAAATATCACAGTTTCAGGGGCTACACTTGGTAAAATTCAGGGAACCAGGCAATGCCAGGGATTGAAGTCAGGCCTCTAGAATGCAAAGCATGTGTTTCTTCCCATTGAGCTCTCTACAGACTTGCTTGAATATTTTGACATTGCATGTGAGACATTCCAGATACTTTGGCAGATGCATCCCAACCACATTAGGCTTGTTTGCCTTTGAGTCTCCTGAGGGTCCTATCACTAATCTCAAGAGAAGAATTTTGCCTACAAATAAGCTGCTTCCAAAGGGATTGCATAATAAAAAATATTCTACACCTCAGCACTGCTAAATGTTGCTAGGAGTGCCCCCTCGTCTCTCAGCACTTTTTTTGTGGTGCCCATAAAATCTTTCATTGCCTTAGGGATGTGGTTCAAGTGGAAAAACCAGACAAGTGCAATACCCTGGGTTTGATACCTGGCACCAAGAATCTCTTCTATTTAAATAAGTCTTTCAACATCTTTGGCACAAAGGCCTAGCCAAAACAGTATTATCAGCAGGTAAGTATGGACTATGATGAAGACTCCCAGGGACATAGAAGTTCTCTCATTCTCCCTCCTTACTCTACTACCCAGGATTATATCATTGAGAGCAAGACCCATCGAAATAGGAAGGCAGAACCTTTAGAAAATGTGGTGGAAGGGCAAAGCTTTTGTTATTATTAAGTATAATCCTTGTTTTTCCAACTTACCCACTCTATGCCTTTTATGGTTCCCAATAGGTAAATTCATATTTTTGTGTACAGAGACAAAAAATAGCTGCAAATGAAATGAAGGAAAGATTTCTTTTCCATCAGAGTCTCCCCACAAAGTCATTGTTCTGCCAACCCTAGATGTGACTTGAATCCTTATCACAAAAAATGGCAGCTGGAACCCAAACCATCATCTTTACCTTCCAAAAAGCAGAACTGCAAGAATGGGGGAAGACTAAACAGGGGTAATAAAAAGCTTGCCCAGTCACTTTAAGGCGGACTTTTTCAAAAGTTATGCTTACGATTTTTTTGGTTTGTTTATTTTGTTTTTGGGCCACTCCCAGTGATGCTCAGGGGTTACTCCTGGCTATGCATAGCTCAGAAATAGCTCTTGGCTTGGGGACCATACGGGATGCCAGGGATCAAACCGAGGTCTGTCCTGAATCAGCCGTGTGCAAAGCAAGTGCCCTATTGCTGCACTATTGCTCCAGCCCATGCTTATGACTTTTGCTTTCACGCTAAAACTTAGTCACACACCATGCCTTAACTGCAAAGAAGGCTGCAATATGTAGTCTTTGTTCAGATAACCATATGCACAAATGAAAAATGAGGGATTCTATGGGTATGGAAATTAGGGAAAACATATATTGAGGGTGAATTCATTTCTGGTTTAGTGAATTTACATTGAGGGGAGGAATCAGTCTTGACATTTAGTTTTTCCTGATTTTAAATCCTGCCTTTGACATGTCCTCTATGACTTGTGATATCTTTTTTTGTGTGTATGTGTGTGTGAAACAAGAGTTTTTAAATGGAAACTTATTTACAAAGATGTGAGGGGAGAGAAAGGAAGACTTGTGTGCTTAAGAGAGAACACCACAGGTTTCTCCAGAGTGGAAATAGGCAAGCAAAGAAACACAGAGACAAGCAAGTGAGTTAATGAGCTCGGGGAAGAACATGACCTTGTAGAGCCAGTCTGGTGATATCCTTTACATGTAGTCTGATTCACAGAGCCATAGATTTAGTCATTGAGAAGGACTCTGGGTTTTCTTCTGTTTTCCCTCATTGATGCTTGAATTAATTTTAGGCAGGCAGTTCTCTATTGAGATAGCCCAGGCCCTTGAGTTAACTTTAAAGCCTGCTAAATTAATTGCCACTCTCAAATATCTCATAGGTCAGCCCATTTGTAAGTAACTCTGATTATTAATAAAAATCTTTCTTTGGTGGGCATACCTGGTGATAATCAGGGCTTACTCCTGGCTCTGTATTAGGGGATTACTCCTGGCAGGCTCAGGGGAACATATGGAGTCCCAGGGATCAAACTTGGGTTACATGCATCTACTCTTACTTTCTTTTCTCTGCAAAACAGCCTTTCAGATGTTTGGAAAAGATAATTCTTATTCCACTGCAATTTTTTCTAGAATAACTATTTTAGGTTGGTTAAGATGGACCAGTGTTCAGGTTCTTCTAATTCTGTTTTCTTTCTCATGCATATCCTCCTTTTATTGTACACTTTTTATACTAGGACATGTGTTATAGGGGAGAGGGATCTACCTGAAGACTAGAGGACAGAATGATCAATCCTTAACCACTTCAGCAATAAGGTCTCTTATGAAGTAAATGTGAATATGATTTGAGGTTTCTGCTTATACTCCAAATTCTCTGTGAAAGATATGTGGGTTAGAGATCTCCAATACACAGATGTTTGAGATACTTGTTCAGGGCTTCTTTAGTTCCTCAAATTCTAAGTGGTATGGACTTTATGTTTAAGTGTCCTCCCCACCCCAATTATATGTTAAAGTACTAATCTTTAATGTGATGTTGTTAGAAGGTGAGACCTTTGGAAGGTCATGAGAATAGAATATTCACAATAGAATTATTTTCCTTAAAAGACATATGAGTTCTCTTTCATTTTTTGTGCCACACCTAGCTGTGCTCAGGACTTACTCAAGGCTCTGCACCTAGGAATTACTCCTAACATTGCTCAGGGAACCTTATGGAATGCCTGGTTGGCCACGTTCAAGACAAGGGCCTTATTAACTGTACTATCTCTCTAACTCTCCTCTATCTCTTACTTTCTCTCTTATCAAAAAGAGGTACCTGTTCAGAACCATGTTGATATGCTGATCTCAGACTTACTGTCTCTAGAACTTTAATAAATAAATGTCTGTTGTTTGATATATAACTAGTGGTATTCTGTTTTGTTTTGTTTGTTTTCTTTTGTTTTTTTGTTTTTTTGTTTTTGGGTCACACCCGGCAGTGCTCAGCGGTTACTCCTGGCTCTATGCTCAGAAATCGCTCCTGGCAGGCTCAGGGGACCATATGGGATGCCGGGATTTGAACCACTGACCTTCTGCATGAGAGGCAAATGCCTTACCTCCGTGCTATCTCTCCAGCTCCTAACTAATGGTATTCTATTATAGCATCTTGAGCTGAAAAAATTTCAACAATTGATTTTGCATCTGAAATAATGAAAGTTAGAAGACCTTGAGGTAGCATAATTTAAATGTTGGGAGGAAAAATGACTCCCATCAACCAAGAATTCTATACCTTACAATACTGACCTAGTTATCACATAAGAATTATTATTATATTATATATGTTATTATTATATTATATGTATTATTATAGTAGTTAACATACTGATTTTTGTCTCTTGAAACAAGAAATCCATGTTATCATTCTGCCCTAATCAGATTGACAAGGAATCTATCATCACAGGGTTTTTATCCTCATGGTTGCAAGTTGATTGCGGCAGAAGTGGCAACTATTGTGCTTCAGACAGGACAGAGGAACAATCAAAGACAAATACTTTTTGAAATGAAAATAAATATGCTATTTTCCCTGGAAACCCTTACTTCTGAACTATGTTTACCTATTGATCACAACCTGGACAGATGTCATCTGTCCATCTGTGGAGAATTCTTGTAAGAGGAGAATTTACTTTCCAGGTTTTGTGATAGAAGATGTGGGAGAAAGATGGCTGGGAATAATTTTGGGGTAGCTATTTCAGTGTTTGTCATAATGTTATTCAACAAAATAAAATAATTGCATTCAACAGCTTTTCAACTTCTTTTGAGCTGGTATTATGTGGAAATAAACTGATGAGAGGCTGCACAAATTAATGGGCAAAACACTTTAAGGTCTTTGTAATCATACAGTTAGGAATTTGAATGCTGGCTTTGCCATAATAAGCTATGTGATATTGGCCATATTACCTGAGCTTGCTTGCTTATTCCTTAAGAGTACTGTAAGGGTCAGAATTACATGTTACGTTTGTAGGACACAGATGGGCTGATACTCATCAAAATGGCAGCTAAGTCCCTATGGTGTCTGGTTCATTTTGGCTTTCCCTAGAGAACCAGAGTCCTGAGTAACTTTCATACAGGATCAGGACCTGCCTTCTCTCTTCCTCTTTCACCAACATAGTCACTAATGATGACCATTAATGAGGCAGATTTAACTGGGGCCCCTAAGTGAGCAAAATAATTGGTCCTGGTGTAGATAAGCTGGACCACCCATGTGGGTAACTCAGCTTGGATAAAGGCTACCTCAGTGGATATAAAACACTTAAAAACAGCAGAGTGGAAAGGCTGGCGATGTTTTCATCAGATCTGGCCTGAAAGGTGCTAAGACCATACAGATGAAATGCAGCTTTGAGCCTGAGGGGCTGCCATTAAGGTAGTAGCACCCGAAACTTATCCTGAGCCATGAATCACCTCCCAGGGCAAAGCCAGAATGTCCTCTCATGGGAGGGAGCTCACTTGCAGTGCTTTGAAGTTTCTTAAAAAATAGATTTGGAAGGGCTCTTATTGCCAACACAGAGAAGCTGCGGGCTTTCTCCTTTCTTGGTACTAGTTCTCTTACTATGGTTCTGGTTTCCCTTGCCTGGACTGCTTAACATTACTGGCTGACATGAAATATTGGGGCTTTACTTGATGACTCAGAACTGAATATGCTCTAGAAGGTGCTAATTGAGAAGCTTGGTCAGGACAAGCTGGGCCTCTCATCTGTCTTCTGAGGTTCTGTGACTATGTTTTTCACTTAATGAAGCCCTACATCCAGTTACTGCAGAATATGACTTAGTTTAGAGATAAGATCTTAAAAGAGGTAAGTCAAAATTAAGTCCTGTGAAAGGGCTTAAATCCAATATCACTGCAGACCTCATAAGAAGAGGAGGAGAAAGAAATATTGGAGATATACAAGGGAAGACCATGGGAGGACCAAAGAAAGCAGCTTTCTATTAGTCAAGGAGAGAGGCCCCAGGAGAAACCAACCCGACTGACACCTGTAGCTCCAATTTCTGGTTATACTTATATTAAGGCACTTAGTCTGCAGAACTTTGTTATGGCTGCAGACTTGACTAAGATAGGTGCTTACAACCCTATTATGGACTCTCATCTTGGAAAAAAAAACACAAGGAAAAGGAAGAAATTTAGAGCCTGAGGATATTGTGCAAAGGTCAAGAGCACATGAATTGCATGCAGTAGCTCTTGTTTGATCTCTAGTACTACATGGTTTCTTTTGTTTTGTTTTGTTTTTCTTTTTTACATTTTTCTTTTTCTTTTTTTAAATTAATTAATATATTATTTAAACACCTTGATTACAAATATGATTGTAGTTGGGTTTCAGTCATGTAAAGAGCACCCCCCTTCACAAGTGCAACAACCACATGGTTTCTTAAGCACTGCCAGGAGTGACGTCCTCCCCAAGTACCTTATTGAAGGAGACCCTGAGTACTAGATGTAGCCCCAAATCCAAAGGGCGTCAATTTGAATTGATTGACATCTATCATCCATATTCTCATATCTATAACTTATTATAATGTGTATAATCACTTTTATTATCAGAAAACATTAATGATAGATCCGATTGTGGCTGAAGAATATAGTCTGAAAAGTATAGTCTGAAGAGTAAGCAGTTTTTTTAACTTTATAAGAGTTCAAAGTTTCAATCACATAACCTAATTTAAAAGTCTGTATTTAAATGAGAAGATACATCACAAGTAAAATTATTTATTTATTTATTGGTTTCTAGTCTCCACCCAGGGATCAAGGCAGGCTCTGCATTCAGGAATCACTTCAAGCAGTGCCTGGAAGACCAATTGGTGTTCTGGGTATTGAATGCAAGTTGGCTGTATGCAAGGCAAGAGCCTAACCAGCTATATTGTCTATCCTGCTCCACAAACACAAAATTTAAAGATATTACAATTAAAGACAACTTTGATCACATTATCATATGACAGCAAGTTTTATTTATTTGTAATAATAACCACACCTGGGTTATTATTCTTGGTTCATTGGGTCATGATACTCTGAGTGCTTGGGGGGGTGACTCTTGTTGGTCCTCAGGGATCATGTAGTTCTGGGAATCAATCTCAGAGCTTCTACATGCAAAGCATACTTTGAATCATCTCTCTGGCCTCCATTGGTGATAATTTTAAAATATTTTTTTAAAGTGGTGCAGAGAGGTAGTGCAGCTGGTAGGGCATTTATCTTACACGTATCTGATCTAGGTTTGATCCCCAGAACCCCACTTAGTCTCCCAAGCTACTCCAGGAGTGATTCCTAAGTGCAGAGCCAGGAGTAAACCCTGAGCATCTCCAGGTGTGGCCTCAAATAAAAAATATATTTATATAGAACAATAAGATAATTTTGTCTTTCTTGTAGCATGCCTGCTCTCCTTTTAAAAATTATTGATAACATAAAAATTATTTTAGGTTCACAAGCTGCCGTTGGTAATTTGTTTTCATTGTGATAAAATCATAGCATGACATTTTGGGAGCATCTGTAGATCTCCTCTAGTTTGTTTTGGGTTATTACCAAGATCCAGTTATGCATCATTCAATGACACTAGGTTAATGACAGACCACATACAGGAAGGTGGTCCCAATAGGCTACACCATATAATCTAGGCATGTAGTAGCTCTATTTTCTAGATTTATGGAATTAAACTCCATCACAATGATACATGGTGTATTTTCCAGGAATGTATCACCATCACTAAATAGCACATTACAGTACTTTCTGATTTCTTCCCTCTTTGAATTTTGGTGTGAAAAATCATCCTCCACCTCCCAACTTTTCATTTATTTTATTGCTGCCATGGCTATACTATCCAGGATTTGCACACTTGATTTCAATGTGCCACATTTGTGGCACTTTCGATCAGTGCTGAGGATCACATTGGAAATTGAGCTTGGCCTCAAACATACAAGCATGTGTTCTGTCTTTGCTGAGCAATGTCCATGGATCCAGATCAGTAGTTATCTAAAAACAAACAACAGGGGCCGGAGAGATAGCTTGGAGGTAAGGCATTTACCTTGCATGCAGAATTTAGGTGGTTCGAATCCTGAGCCTGCCAAGAGATATTTCTGAGCATAGAGCCAGGAGTAACCCCTGAGCGATGCCGGGTGTGACCCAAAAACCAAAAAAAAAAAAAAGAACAAACAAAAGGTCAAAATTAATATGAAATTAATTGTATGTGTTGATTGGCATATTTCACTGAAAAATGTGTGAGCATTGTTATTGGAGCATGTATTTTTGGGGCCAGTCTGTTGCATCAGTAGCAATTTTTGTGTCCTTTCTTTCTACCTCCCCTAGATTGCAGACTAAAATATGTCGGATTCTTTAAGATGTGATCTGATACACTGGCATGCCTGAAAGTTACCATTCTTCCAAAAGACACACTTGCCTTTGCAGCACTACTACCATTTTGTACCCGTTCAACACACTCATTCTGACAAATTCTGTTTGGGGAAAGTCCCACTGGAAAAGAAATAAAACTATATGGTGTGTTATTAATTGCATATACTACATTATTGGGCAGATTCCTGACAGGAGCAAATTTTCATTTTGACTAGGCATCCATGAGAACAGGAGTCATCATTTACAATTTTCCACATCTGATGAAGAGAAGATTTTCTGAAGACTAGTTTCTGGCACCATATATTTTAAGCTCTATTTATTTCCACTTCCTATATACTGGGGGAGGGGCTGGGATACATGGGTCACTGTGACAGTTTATACTTTTCAAAATGATCAAGGTGTAATGCAGAGGAAGTCACAGTGGGAAAAGGATCTATATAAAATATGGAAATTCCTGGGGCCGGAGAGATAGCACAGCGATAGGGCATTTGCCTTGCTTGTGGTCAACCCCAGACGAACCTTGGTTCAATTCCTGGCATCTCATATGGTCTCCTGAGCCTGCCAGGAGTGATTTCTAAGTTAATATCCAGGAATAACCCCTTAGCACTGCCATATGTGACCCAAAACCCAAAATAAATAAATAAACAAATAAAATAAAATATGGAAACTCCTTACTTTTCCCGAGCTAAGCTGGGAAAGGGCTTATATAATGAGAGATTCTAGAGCTGATGCTTCATTAGGGGTATAGTATTCTATTTTTGTAGCCAATATTTATGAAATACTCAAAAAACCTAGGCCCTGGGATATATCATTGACCTAAATGATCCAATGTGACTTCAGTTTTCACCTTAGAAATGGGTACTAATTTTTCCATTTTAAAGACAAGAAAACAGATGCCCAATATTTATCTCAATCACGTTTATTATATACTTATTGAGATTTTGATTTTATAGCCAAGTACTGCTTGTCTATTATCTTGTAACAAGAATTTGCACATCAATTATGGGTGTTATACTTATAACAAGCCTCCAGGCACATCTTTTATTCCATTTTATGGAGATAAATACTGAGACAAGGCATTCATTTGGGACGTCAAGAAACCTCAAAAAGTCTAAGATGCATTCTGTGTTTTTGAGAAGGTGAATTCCTTGAAAATACCAAGATAGACTTTTAAGATGGAGAAAGATAAAAGCACCAGGGATGTAAATATTAAGTGAGGGTAGAGTTATGAAGCACAGTGGATCATGGGAGTGAGTCTTCAGGTGAAGTTAGAGAAGTGATTCCCTTCTCACACGAAATGTGAGCATCAGTTTGATGTGACATCTAGCAAGGAAGTATGTCCCTTTTTGATGGTCTAATGCACCCTCTTTGGGAAAAGTCATTGCTCCTTAAAGTATTTACTGAGGACTTTTTGGACATTAGATCTTGAATTAGATTCTAGTCTTACCTTTTTTTTAGATTCTAGTCTTACTTTTAAAGAGTTTCAATTCCCATTGAGAAGAAAAGTCAAATGGTGATACTAACAAGTGCTCAGAGTCTTTAAAAACCCAATACCCTGCTAGTTACTTTCCTTCTTCATTATACTGTTTTAACACTTCACAGCACAGTTAAGTGAGCCTTGCTATCCTCCTATGGAAGAAACATGAGAGCTGAGAGGCTCAAGTTCACAGCAATTAAATGGCAGGATGACTCTCAGGTGAGATGGGACTGCAGGGCTGAAAACTCTGGGCCTATCCTTGTGAAATGGGCTTGGTCTAAGGCTCCTACACCTATCTCACCACCAAAAATCTTCCCACTGCTGCCATCTTCCTGGTAGAAAAATGGCTCAACTCCTCCGCCAAGCTTCAGAAAAAAAAATGACTGCTGATACTTCCCAGGTAGTCTGGTCCTGGCTGATTCCTCTGTGTCGCCTTCTCAGAAAGAAGGGGATGCAGATTTTCTTTTCTGCACAAAAAAAACAACAGCAAACCAATACCACTTCTATATTCTCCAACAGAAATGGTCCAGTTACGTGATTAGCTTTATCAAACTTCCAAGCCACCGAAATTGTTTTAAATCTATAAATTCTGGACTGTGCAGCCACTTGACACCTCAATATCTTATAGTAGTGTCAGCCCAATAATATCATAGGAATTCTGATGGGAAAGTTACATAGTAATTTACCAACATCGGTGAGCCTAAATAGCGTCAACCACAGCCCAGTGAATCTTTAGACACTGATTTTATTAACACCATAGGAAGATATAAGAATCATTTCAAATTGACCTATGTTGATCTAAGTTTTTGATCATTCTATTTGCCTTTGTATTGTAACAAGCAATATGAATTAAATTCGTTTGTGTCTACATGGTATTGATTGTGGGTGGGTGTAAAATAAAAATATAAATCCATGAGTTGGTGAGCTCACCCCAGGCTCTGCGATTCTAAATCCTTAGGCGGACAGGACAGCAGAGAAATAATTCACTAAGCAGTGAGGAAAAGATTAACTAGAGTCAGCTTGCTTTGTTCTCATGGCCTCTCTCTGCCATGTGCTACCTATATGCCATGTGCTTTCTCTGCCTCATAGCCTCTCTCACACTCAAAGCCAGACTCCTTTCTTTTTTTTTTTTTTTTTTTTTTTTTTTTTTTTTGGTTTTTGGGCCACACCCGGTGACGCTCAGGGGTTACTCCTGGCTATGCGCTCAGAAGTCGCTCCTGGCTTGGGGGACCATATGGGACTCCGGGGGATCGAACCGCGGTCGGTCTCCTAGGCTAGCGCAGGTAAGGCTTACCTTACCTCCAGCGCCACCGCCCGGCCCCCAGACTCCTTTCTTTATTCAAACCAATTCCCCAAACCCTAGAGGGGTTGGCTTTTACATATTCAAAGAAGAGGTTAGGGAAAAAGAAAGTTGGGGGAACACTTTTGTTTGGGGTTGGTAGCTGGCTAGCACCATACATATTCCACCTTTTTTGTTTTAAACAAAACAAAAAATGAGAAAAGTTACAAAACCTTTGGTTCTACTTTTCTCTGCCAGAGGCTGCAACTTCAGAGGACCATACAGTACTGAATTAGCCCCATACATCCTGCATGTGCAAAGCATGTGTTTCATTCTTTTGGACTATATCTCTGACCTTAGAGAAACTTTTTTCTTTTCTTTACTTCTTTCAAGTTTTTTTATGTTTGTTTTTGCATCTTAGGACTAAGGTGCTAATACACAGCCCTTAATCTATTAATACTTGCCTTGCATGATTAAGGATCTATCTTTGGCACTGTATGATTGCTTAAATACCTCTGACCTCTGGGCATAAATCTAGGAGTAGCCTCTAAGCACCGCCCAGCTCCTCACAATTACATATTATTTTATATTCTATTTTTACTGCTAATATACAAAAATACAGTTGGTTTTCATTTTATTTTTATTGTTTTCTTGGGTCACACTCGGTGGCATTCAGGGGTTACTCCTGGCTCTGTGCTCAGAAATTGTTCCTGGCAGACAGAAGGGACCATATGGGATGCTAGGATTGGAACCACTGTCCATCCTAGATAGGCTGCATGCAAGGCAAATGCCCTACCACTTTTCTATCTCTACGGCCCTACAGTTGGTTTTTAAATCTTAACATTATTCTCATGATTTTTATTTTATTTTATTTTTTGGTTTTTGGGTCTCACCCGGCATTGCTCAGGGGTTACTCCTGGCTGTCTGCTCAGAAATAGCTCCTGGCAGGCACAGGGGACCATATGGGACACCGGGATTCGAACCAACCACCTTTGGTCCTGGATCGGCTGCTTGCAAGGCAGACACCGCTGTGCTATCTCTCTAGGCCCTATTCTCATGATCTTGATAATTTGATTTAATTTTGTTATATTGTAAATATCCTTGAATTTTCTACAATTATATCAGAAGAGGAAACAGTTTTGCTTCTTCCTTTCCAATTTTTATGTATTTACTTGGTTATTCCATTGTCCAGTATCTCTAGTAGAGTGCCAAAAATAAGTGATGAAAATGGATAGCTTTGTCTTATTCTTGATTTTGAGGGATAGGCAATTAGTCTTTCATGATAAAGTATGATATAAGCTAAAGGATTTTGAGGTGCCTTTTTTTTTCTTTTTGGGCCACACCCGGTGATGCTCAGGGGTTACTCCTGGCTATGCACTCAAATATCGCTCCTGGCTTGGGGGACCATATGAGATGCTGGGGGATCAAACCGAGGTCCGTCCTAGCACATGCAAGGCAGGTGCCCTACCACTTGTGCCACTGCTTTGGCCCCTGAGATGCCCTTTGGTCTGTTTCCAGTTTGTGGAGATATTCAATCAAGAACCTATCAAATAATTAGAAGAATAGCCAACCTCTGGAGTGCTCTGCTGTAGGTGGAGTAAAATCAAAGAATCATTAATTCTTTTGGTTCATGGCACATTGACTAGGACCACTGTTCTCAGGAGGTAAAAGAGGTAGACAGGCTTTCCCAAAGTCATCAACTAACAGTGAGAGTGACACGATAGAAAAAAGGGACAAAAAAGACTGGTTCTAGGACATAGGGGTTGAAAGAGGGGGCAATGCCATGGGAAAATGTAGAAATAATAAAAGTCTTTGAAATAGGTGAGCTAATTTCCAGCCTATACTGTGAAACTAAAAACTCCCCAGATCATAAATAGCTCATGGTGTAGCTGAAATGTGAACCCAGGTTGTCTGTCTGCAGAGTCCAACATACCTACCTCTTTTAATTAGAGAAACCATTCACACAGAAAAAGGTCTAGGGTGATTCAGCAAGGAAACTGAAAAGAGATAACATAAATCCCTTGAGAACCACTAAAAGAAATGGGACTTCAGAACATGGAGAAAAATTGATGGTGGAGAAGTTAGTTTTGGTGGTGGGGTTAGGCATTTTAGTGTGGCTATAAAGCACCCCTTCTTAATAAGGGGTGCAGAGAAAATATTGGTATCACACCCAATGAGGACAAAAGTTTGGAGTAGGGATAACAGTCAACCGTGCCAGAAAAAGACAGAACTGAGAGGCAACGCTGCCTCACTGGTGACAAACTCTACTGATGTCACTCCGAAAGTTGCAGTTCCAGGTGACCACAGTATCCAGGCCAGAAGGAAAGCCGTCTTGACCTGGATCCAGCAGAAACCCTCTGCTGGTCTACTCAAGCAAGTGTGGGCAGTGTCTCAGTCTCCTGGGTGAGTGTTTCCATCCAGGATATCAACTTAGTCAAGGTCATCAACATCAAGTTGTGGACAGGCCATGTCTATGCAGAGGGGAAGATCAAAGTGACTGTCCAGAGTCAGGCTGTAATGCACATTATTAGCCCAGGTGTGCATTTGGTTTACTTACTTAACATGTGTTCATTTGGGGGGTATAAGACCCATCCTTGGTGGTGCTTGGTGGGGGACACAAGCAAAAACAGGACTTCCCACAGGCAAGTGTTCTACTGTTTGAGCCACATCCCTGGCCTGTGCATTTTATTTGTTTATTCCTTTATTTATTTTTTGACTTGGGGTCCACACCCAGCAGTGCTTGGGAGCATGTGCTCAAGCTGTCTGAGCTACCGCCATAGCCTGCATTTTATTTTTAAACTTTTCCTTCCAGATGATTCTATCAAAGGAGGATTTGCCGCCAGGTGGCTTTGCAAGGCGTTTGAAATCTTTCCAATCCACAAGGTGCTTTCTTTTGTCCTAGAATTTCCTCTTCAACCCGATGCTCCCTCCCTTCCCCTCATTGACATCTTTTAATTTAATAATGGGCAGTGGACACCCCGACCTCCTCTCAGCAATGTCTCCACTTGTTCTCTGAGATCAGAGAGCTGAAAATAGCGTTTGTCCCTCCCTCACATTACATATGGAGATTGGCTCCATATGGTAGCATTACTTGCATTGAAATATTTATTATATGTCCTGCACCTCTTGTGAGCAGACTTATCTTTTTTCTTATCAATTTGTGGAGAATTTTTAGATATAACTGAATTGACTTTTCTGAATCTGACACTTGCCTTTTCGCTCCCTTTATGCAGGTCTTCTTTAATCTCTCTGCTCAGGATTTTTCTTGGTTTTGTTTTCTCATACACCCAGTGATGCTCAGGAGAATCATCATTTAACTCAATCAAATGGTTCTATATATCAAATCATTCTATTGTTTGATCCTGATTCTGTACTTAGGAGTTTGGGTGCTGGTGATGGAACCTGGCTTGGTTTTGTGCAAGGCAAATGCCCTACTCTCTATACTACCTACCCAGCCCCCCCATTCTTTTTAGCCAATTAAGTTTGTTTATTTACTGGAGACTTTCTTTGGGAATGTGTATATGGGGGAAGGGGAGTTGAATTAATGCTGGCTCTTTGCTTGGGGATACTCAAAATTAGCCCCATACATCCTGCATATGCAAAGCATGTGTTTCATTCTTTTGGACTATATCTCTGACCTTAGAGAAACTTAATTTTTCTTTTCTTTACTTATTTAAGGTTTTTTGTATCTGTTTTGTTTTTGTTTTTGTTTTTGCCATACTCAGGGCTTACTCCAGGCTCTGTGCTTAAGGATCACTCCTGGCAATGCTTGGGGAACCCTATGCAGTGCTGTGGATAAAACTATAGTCATCTACATGCAAGCCAAGTGCTTTAGCCCCTGAACTATCTCTCTGGTCCCTGGTGATACTTTCTTATAAGACTGCTGTGATTGACGATCGTGCCTTGCTTTCTTTTTCTTATACTTGGTTTCCAATAGACAGTGCAGTCAATGGGCCAGAATAAATACAATTTTTTTTCTTTCCAAGACTCAGTGCTGCCTGCTTGACAAGACTGAGCTAGCTTGTACTGGCTTACTCTACACTTTCTCCAGGGGATATTTGATTTGGGGGTGCTCAGTGGTTACTTGAAGGTAGCAGTCAGGTGAGGGACCTTGCCTTCTGGCTACAGAGCTGACGGACCACAGCATGATGGTCAGGACTGAAGGGAGGATATTTGGAGTTGGTGTAATTGCTGATGTGGTTTTAATTGCTCATTCATCATGTGAACGGGCTTGGAGTCCTGATCATTTGCCATGTCTTTGGTAATTAAAAGACCAGGGGTGAGGTCTTTTAGGGTGATGAGGGATAGGGCACAATGAAGAGAAGGGAAGGCAAATGGCATATGAGGCAAATGAGAGGCTTGCCCCCTTTCTGATAGAAGCAAGGCTGGGTTGTGCCCTGGCAATTTAATTGCTATTGGTAGGAGCCACTCACAATCACACACTCTGTGCCCCATATTTCTCTTTACCACATTGCAAAGCATTTCCAGCCTCTGGCCCTGTGACTCCCAGTCAGCTCTGTGACATCAACAGAATTTGGGCTCCTTAGCAGGTGAGAAGTCTTGGCCAGTGTCATATGAAAATGCTGCCATTAACTTGTGTGAACAGTGCTCAGTGCCCTGAGATCCAGACTGGATAAGGGTCTCTGCAGCTGAGTTCCACCATCCTGTCCTATGCAAGACAGAGCATGCATTTTCTATTAACTGTGGCCTTCCTTGCAGACCAGCTCTCCTGGAACCATTGACAGATTGAAATAGTTTTAGCATCCTCTTCGTTTATTCTTTTCCACAGAAAGGAGAATATCCTAATAGGGCCCTAAAAGTCAAGGGAGATGTAGCCACCCATACTGGCAAGATGGCAATGAGGGGGGTGGAGCCTCAGATCTATATGCACATTCCATTCCAACTACAACTTAATAGCATCCTTGATCCTAGTGGAAGATACAGACAAATATAGTGACATGCACAGCCCCCAAGATAGCAAATCCAAGATTATGTCTGCCTCCTTGTTTCATAACTATAATTCTACAGTGCTCTTGCCTTCTGAAGGCAAGTGACTGTGAGTGATGTTATTATAGAAATAGCCTTGAATGTATTCTAATTTATTTAAGCCAATAATTTGAGATTTATGCATTTTATTGTTCATAACCATTTTTGTATGAGGCAACTCATAGCTGATGGGGCCATATTTGCTAGGAACCATTATTCTATACCATCACAAAGAAATGTGCTGGCTTTCCCTTTTGCATCAAGGGCACCAAAGTCCCTGGAAATGGTTTATTTGATTGCATGACCAATTTTCCATCAGTTGATCAATAAATCAACCAACAAATATTGATTGTCTACATCATGCAAAGCATCATGGGGATTTATTATAAATATAAACATGGTCCCTGACTCAAAGGAGCTCATAATCTAGTTGGGGATAAGATCCATAGGCATTAAAAAGGAACTTACCTGTCATATAAAATGCTTGCCTTGCATGTGACTGACCCAGATTTAATATCCTCTCAGTCTGCTAGGAATGACTCCTGAGCACAGAACGAGGAGTAAGCTTTGAGCACTGCTAAGTCTCAAAATAAAAAAAAGTTGAGAAACACTGGTCTATATCATTGTGCTAGTCCTGGAATATGTTTATGCTAAAAACTATATTTCTGGAGGCTGGAGAGACAGTACAAAGATTAAGCTGTTTGCCTTGCATGAGGCCAACTGCATAGGGTCCTGAGCTCCCACCAGGAGTGATCCCTGAATGAAGAGCCTGGAATAAGTGAGCCAGGAGTAAAGTCTGACCACAGCCAGATGTAGACCCAAAGTAAGCAAACAAAAAGATATTTGCTGGAAGTTCAAATGGAACTGGGTGTTCTTTTTTTTAATATGATTGACCTCTGTCATACACAGGGCTCAGAAGTCACCTTGCTTGGGGTCTTCATGGTTGGTTCTTGGTTGGACATATGACCCCAAAGTCAAAGACTTTTCTGCCAACATTAGAAGCTGTGAGGATGGATATAGTTCTATAGATGTGGGAGGTTCTCCCAGGGAAGTGCCTGCTGCCAGGAAGATTCACAAAGATTAAAGTGGAGCTGAGGGAGGAAAAGAGAGGCTTCAGCCTCCTTGAACTACAACGGAAACAGGAAGCAGTTTAACTTGGGAATCCTTTCCTCACTGTTGACTCAGAGTTCTGGCAAAATCTGTGGCCAAAATCAACTCGGGCCTTGATTTACCAAGGGTGACCTGCTGCAGAGACACACTATTATACACTTAATCAATAGAACTTCTCTGTCCAGAGGCAAGCAAAACATTCCAGATGGTTCCTCAAGCATATTGAGGTTCTTGATATGTGTCTGAGGTGTCACTTCTGTGATAGGGTCATCTTCTCCATCACATTCATGTTCTCGTGCAGACCACTGGCATAAAGATGTTACTACATGGGGGTCAGAGTGATAGTAGAATACGTAGGGTGCTTGCATTGCATACTGAAGATCCAGGTTTTATCCCCGGCACACCATATGGATCGCCGAGCCCACCAGGAGTGATCTTTGAGTACAGAGGTAGGAATAACACTGAGCACACTGAGTCTGACCCCACAATAAAAAATAAGAAAAATAAAAGACGTTACCTTCTAACTTCCTGGTCCTTATGGATGATGAGTATGATTATCAGACTGAAGACCAGATCTCTCTGTGTTACAACTCTTTTATTTAGAAGCACTTTATTTCACAACTTATGTGGATGTATTTCACCCTTTTGTTGCTTCCAGCTGCTTTGTGTTCACTTGTTATTCTCTTTGCCTTTTTTGTTTGTTGGTCCACCCATGCGGTCTCCATTGTCTATTGATCTGTATCCATTGCCAGTCCTCAATGACTGCCAGTCTGTTCTCCTATGCCTGCATTTATATCTATTACCCATTCCTTGCCTTAATTGTTTCTGTTATCTGATTGGCTGTGTCTCATGTAAACGAGATTTAAAATAACCAATCAGATCATCTTGAATATCTATCTCCTCTGTAGTAGGAGCACTGTACCTCCCATCTCTCACAGGTGAGAGACCCTGAACTCGATCCTCAGCACTAGACCACATGTCAGGTCTGCTATTTGGATCTCCAGGCCACAATTTAGTATGTTATCTGTGACATACCATGGCCAGATGTGCATGTGCACCACTTCAAAAGTGTACAAGCCATGGCAAGCACTGCAAGTATTTGAGCACCACCACTGAGGATTTGGCTATGATTAGTACAACAGTAACAAAAATGGAAAAGGCAGTCATTTAGGGGAGGGCACACCTGGTGATGCTCAGGGGTTACTTCTGATTCTACACTCAGGCATTATGCCTGGTGGGGCTTGGGGGTACCATATGGGTTGCTGAGGTCAAACACAGGTTGGCCAAGTGCAAGTCAAGTGCCCTACTCACTGTACTGTGGCGTTGACCTCAACAATCATTTTTAAAAAGATCTTGAGAGGGGCCGAGTGGTAGCACAGCAGTAGAACATTTGCCTATTATGTGGCTGACCCAGGACAGATGTGGGTTTGATCTCCGGCATCCCAGATGATCCCCACAAGCCAGGAGCAATTTCTGAGAGCAAAGCCAGGAGTAACTCCTGTGCGCTGCTAGGTGTGCCCTCACCACCACCCCCAAATAAATAAAAAAAAATCTCAAGAAAGAAAAAAGTTTTAATATGAGATTTTTGATGAAATCAATGTGTCTATTGATTTGGCTGGGACATCTAAATTGGGCTGAAGTTGGGAGGATGTGAGGGCTAATTTAGCTAATACTTTTATCATCCCCATTTGGAAGAGGAAAGCTAGGGTCAGAGTGGTTGAATCACCAAAGGCACCACCATAAGTTATGAGCAGTTAGTTATTTCCTAGAGTAAAAGACCAGATGCATGGTCAAAGGGAAAGGTTCTAGGTTTGGCTTTGGGAAAGCCTGTACATTCATTTGGGTTCTACCACAAATCACACAACTTCTTTCTGTCCATTTTTTTCCAGCCTGCGAATGTGCTTGAAAAAACACCCCCTCCACCTCATCATGACTTCTGAAGCGAACAGAATTTCAAAATGCCAAATGAATGTTCTGGACAAAGGCTGCATGCGCTTCGTGTTATCGGTGTTACTGTTATTATTTAACAAGGCAAATCCAGCAGTGAAGGAAATGAGCACACATCACGAAATTAATTATAGATGTTTTTTCAAATGACTGTTTATATTGAAAGGCAGGCCTCGTATTTGCCGCACAATTTCAGGATAAGTCGTGTTTTGGAAAAATATTAATATTCAGAGCTGTGTTGATTAGCTTCACTTCGGTTGCTAAGCAACAGGGTCGTTTGTAGCCTATGCAGTGTTGGGATTTTTCTAGGAGTGGGGGTGGGGAAGGGGACGGGGGATTAGAGGGAACAAAACTATATAACAGTAAATTATTCTGCTGGTTCAGCCAATTCTGAAGTTGCCTAAAATTTTTTAAAAGCCTCCTTTAACAACGTATGTGATTATAGTTGTTGGACGAGGAAAACCAGAAAGCATCCCAGAGCATGCCACTCACCCATGACTTGAGTTTCAGGTTTGGCAAGACTTGTGTTTACTAGCTCAGGGCTGAACCACACGTGGTCCAGAGCTTACCACCACTGATGTTCATCATGGTTCAGCAAGGGCAGACTGCCAACACAGAGATTAGGGGGTCAGGAGGCTGTGAGGAGAAACTGCCATGAATCAAATGATCCAATCTCATTTAATAGCTCCTGAGGCCTTTCAGTCAAATTCTACCACTTGAACAGGGCCATTCTGCAGCAAGACAAATAGTATGTTTTTCTGGACCAAAATGAAGACTCCAGAGGATTCCAAATTTATCAAAAACCCAGGATGGGGCTAGGGGCTTAACCAGAGAAAGCACCTACTGCATGCTGCAATCTTGATGTTGAATTCTGGCACCATCACTGAGATAGATGCAGTATAATCTTCATTTGGAGCATGGAGGTTGAGAAAGATTAAGCAAGTTGCTCCAGGTCACACTAGCTAATACAAGGCAGATCAAGGCTTGATACTCTAGTCTTTGTGGGTCTGAGCACCATGTGTGCACTTTGCCAGGCTGCCTGCCCTCACCCAGGAAGGAGAGGTTGGCAAGGTCTTGGAGAGAAAATCTTAGAGCTTTGTCTCAAGCTGGCTTGTGGTTTCTGTTCAATTGGTGCTGCTCAGTGAGTGTCTGATTTCATAACAGAACGGCTTCATGTGTTGTATAGTCATGTGTCACTTAACAACCTCTGGACCCACAGCAGATCGCCTGTGTAAGAGTGGTCTCAATGGTCTCAACTATGCAAATGTGTGTAATTCTACTCTGTGGCTTTGCACCACAAGATCACTGAAAGATACATTTCTCAGAACATGTCCCTATCATTAAATAACACATGACTGGCCTGTTCGTCATTGTTGTGGCCTTTACCTGCCCAAACTTGGTGGTATAAAGCAGTATGACTATTTATTATGCTCAGGATATATGTGTCATAATCTTGGGCAGGGTTCAGCTGCGTGATTCTTTTGCTTTTTGTAGCATTGATCGAGACCTCCCAGAGGCAGTTAACTGGCTCTGGAGGAATCCAGGAGATTTCAATCATGTGTCTTGATGTCTTGGTGAGAAAAAGCTGTCACCCAGAGCATCTCCCCAACTTAGCAATTTTGGGATGGTGAGATTTCCTACATGATGTTTGATTTTTCCTCAGCAACTGCCCCCCCCAAACCAGGAAGAATTTGCATGGCCCTTTTTGACATAGTTCAGAAGTAATGAGTACCAGTGTCTGATGGTTGGCAGGGGTCCTCAAACTTTTTTTTTGTTTGTTTTGTTTTTGTTTTTGTTTTTGTTTTTTGGGCCACACCCGGTAACGCTCAGGGGTTACTCCTGGCTATGTGCTCAGAAGTTGCTCCTGGCTTGGGGGACCATATGGGAGACCGGGGGATCGAACCGCGGTCCGTCCAAGGCTTGCGCCGGCAAGGCAGGCACCTTACCTTTAGCGCCACCGCCCGGCCCCGGGTCCTCAAACGTTTTAAACAGAGGGCCAGTTCACTGTCCCTCAGACCATTGGAGGGTCTGACTATAGTAAAAACAAAACTTATGAACGAATTCTTATGCACACTGCATATATCTTATTTTGCAATGAAGAAACAAAACAGATACAAATACAATATATGGCCCGCGGGCCATAGTTTGAGGACCACTGGTTGAAACTATCACAAACCACTCTTATGACATTTCACTTTTTTGTTCTTTATTTTGGAGGGGCACACAAAGTGGCTCTGCTCTCAAGGATCACTCCTGGTGGGCTCAGGGGACCCTATAAGGCATCAGGTATCCAACAGATTAGTCATGTGCAAAGCAAGCACCTAGACTACTATATTATTTCTCAAGCCCTAGCCCCCATTATACCTTTTATGTATGTATGTATGTATGTATGTATGTATGTATGTATGTATGTATGTATGTATTTTTGGCTACTCCAGTCTCTGTGCACAAGGATCATTCCTAGTGATGGATAAGTGGGAGACTGCTATACTATGCTCCAGGATTGCATATAGTAAGCTGCATGCAAGGCAAGCATCTTAACCCCTGTCCTATTTCTTTGCCTCCATTATGTCTTTTTTTTCTTTTTTCTTTCCACACCTGGCTTCATTTAGGGTTTACTACTGGCTCTGTGTTCAGAAATCACTCCTGGCAGGCTCGGGGGACCATATGGTATGCCAGAGATTGAACTTGGTCATTCCAGGTCGGCAACATGCAAAGCAAATGCCCTACTTACTGTGTTATCACTTCAGCCCCTCCGTTATGTCTTTTTTGTTTTTGTTTTTGGTTTTGGGGCCACACCCGGCTATGCTCTGCTCAGAAATAGCTCCTGGCAGGCACGGGGGACCATATGGGACACCGGGATTCAAACCAACCACCTTTGGTCCTGGATCGGCTGCTTGCAAGGCAAACACCGCTGTGCTATCTCTCCAGGCCCCATTATGTCTTTTTAAACTTAGTTTTTTGAATATCATATTCATAGAAAATGGCAATGGTACAGTAAATCTTCTGTATAACTTCTTTTAAAATTTTGATAATTAGGAGTTACTCCTAGTTTTGCACTCAGGGATCACTCCTGATAGGCTGGGGGGATCATATGGGATGCCAGGGATTTGAACCTGGGTTGGCTGGATACAAGGCAAATGTCCTACTCCTTGTACCATTGATTCAACCATTGATTCAAGTATATATTAAATTTTAAACTAGTGTTTACCTTTTTCTATGTTTTTGTTTTCATTCTCTCTAGGTAGGTAAATTCTGAGCTGTTGTTTTTATTAAACTTCAGTATATATATTTTTTTGAATTTTGAATTCTATTGTTTTTAATTTTCTTTTTGTTTTGAAAAAAATTTTGGCCACAGCTGGTGGTAACAGTGGGTCTATTCCTGTGTGTTCGGGGGTCATTTCCAGCAGTGCTCAGGAGACCATGTGGTGCCTTAACCCCTGCATTCTCTTTCCCCAGTCTATTCAGTGTCTGTTTTGTATTATTGTTGACATTCTCATGCATGATCACATAGATTTGCCACTTCAGTACATTTATTATTTATTTCTGTAATCTCGTCTATATTCTAATTACATAATTTTTTGGGTTTTGGGCCACACCCATTTGATGCTCAGGGGTTACTCCTGGCTAAGCACTCAGAAATTGCCCCTGGCTTGGGGGGACCATATGGGACGCCAGGGGATCGAACCGCGGTCCTTCCTTGGCTAGTGCTTGCAAGGCAGACACCTTACCTCTAGTGCCACCTCACCGGCCCCTCCCTACCCCAGATCAGGATCCAATTTACATTATATTGATTTATCATCACTTTCGTTATCTTTTTAAATTGTCAGACCCCATTTTTTTAGTTTTTGGGCCACATGAACCGTGTGGGATGCCAGATAACAAACCCTGGTTGGCCATGAGTAAAGCAAATACCCTACCTTCTTCTGTACTATAACACCAGCCCAGACCCTAATTTTCTTTTTTGGTTTTTGGGTCACACCTGATGATGCTCAGGGGTTACTCCTGGCTATGTGCTCAGAAATTGCTCCTGGCTTGGGGGACTATATGGGACGCTGGGGGATTGAACTGTAGTCCGTCCTAAGTCAGTCGCATGCAAGGCAAACCCTAATTCTTGATAGAACAGGATAAAAGAATTGGTATGAGGGGTTTCTATTTTAAAATGACTCCCAGTACCAAGTCCCTCATTCAAAGAGAAACAGGACAACAAAAAAAATGTTAGATGCTCTGAAACCTATAGACTTATGTGAGCACAAGAAACTTTGATCTTCAATTTTGCAAATGGTACTTGTGATGAGTATAAAGGGAACCAGTTTAATAAAAGGTAAGCTTAATCAGAACTTTTGACTGTTAATTTCACACTTTATGTTCAGATATAGTCAACAGCAGAATAGCCTATTTTGCTGACCCACTAAGTCTTATTTGCCATTCATGATTTCATTTGCATACAATGTTTATGACTTTATAAAAACCTTCATGCCACTATGATCATATTTACAATATTGGTTTGGTTAGAGAAGTCTTTTCTCATTGTAGAAATCAAATGAGATAATGATGTAGGTGAAGCATACTTTAGATATTTTAATGAGCTCCTCAAATACGGCAGATGCTGATTCTGGTCAATTTCCACCCTGGTCAAGTTCTCAGTTGAAGTGATATGCCTTAATGAGTTTTATTTTAATATGTTAATGAAATGGGTCAGGGAATGGTGCAAACTGAAATTCAAAGAGCATTATGAGGCTGACTTTTCAGAAGCTGGTTCCTCATGCTCCATCTTCATCTCCGTTGGCTTCAGAAGTGTCTAAGGCCACAGGACAGTGCAAATCAGGGCCTCCATGTATAAAGGAATAAGGGGCAGGGAGTGTCTTTGTTTCTACCATTCTAAGAGTCAGAGAAAAGGACTGGGGATATGGGTAGATGGTCCTAATAATAAGACAAAATCTTGTAGAACTGAAGCTATAAAATAGAAACAGGACTTTGCCAGACACAGAGTTGGGCATTAGGCCCTTGACAGTCCTTCTGTGGCTGCTCCCCCATCTCAAAATGCATGGCTTAAATGTTGTTGTCATTATTCCATGGATTGGATGGTCAATTAATCTCACACAGTAGTGACTAGGGGTCATTTCTGGAGATGCAGTTGTCTGAGAGCTGGCACACCCAACATGGCCCCCGTTATATGACTCATACCCCAGTTGCTAGGATTAAAATAGCTTAGAACTGGCTGGATCTTATTTTCTCTCCTTTAGTAGTCTGTCACCCAGGGCCTAAGACTCCAACAGGGTAATAAGATATCTTTAAGGGGTAGTTGGACAAAGGCACAAGCTGCCAAGTTTTTTAATGCTCAGGTCTGGAATTAGCACATGATCACTTCCTTCGCACTGCATTCAGCACAACAAGAATAGAGTAAGAACAAGACATAGAAGAAAGGACAATAAATTTCTATCTTTAGTTTTTTCCTTTTATCCTTTCTTTTTCTTCTTCTTTTCTTTCAATGCCCAGGATTGAAAGGCAGGTGATCTAACACTAAGCCACATTTCTAATACCAAGGCTCTATCTCATGTTGGGAGTCATCAGAAGTCAATTTGGGGGATAAGCCACCATATTTCCTAAATTCAGGAAAAGAGTCTCTGTCAATAAGCATCTCAGACTCCTGTTTTTGTTTTTGAGCTTTACCCCAAAGTGCTCAGGGCTTACTCCTAGCTCTGTATCAGGTTCATTCCTGGTGATGCTCAGAACACCATATAAGGTACCAGAGATCAAACCCAGGTCTGCAGAGTTCAAGACAAACACCCTGTCTGCTATATTATTACTCTATCATATGACTCTGCCACTCTTTAACTCAGTCTAATGATTGTTTCATCCAACAACAGCCACCACAATAATAGCAGTAGCCAATATCTATTTAGCACATACTATATATCAGTAACAGTTCAATGGGCTTTATATCAATGAACTTATTTAATATGAATCCATTTGGGGTTGGATATAAAATGCATATAATATGAATCCATTTAGGGTTGGATGCATGGGGTATGTATGCATGTGTACTTTAACAGCTAACATATATTTTTCATGATTCCAGAGGCTGGAAAATCTAAGATCAAGATGCAAACAGGTTTGGTGTCTGGTGAGAACACTTCCTGTTTCAGAGACAGCCATTTCTCTTGGTGCTTCCTCTGCTCTCATATGGTAGAAAGGGGAGGAGATCTCTATTAAAAGGGTGCTAACTTCATTCATGAGGGCCTCACCCTCAAGACTTTATAACCACCTCCTATTGCCATCACATAGGGAATTAAGCCTTAAAATATGAATTTTAGGAGGACCCACATTCAGTCTTTGTTCCCTGTGAGGAAAGCAATATCATTGCCCCAATTTAGTCATAGGGAGAGTAAAGCACAGAGAGTTTAAATGATTTTCCCAAGGTTACATAAGAAGCTCAATGGCAGAGCTGAGATTCTAATTCAGGCTTATGATTCCACAGTATGTTCTTATTTGGGGGAGGTGAGGTGAGCCATACTGGTGGTGTTCAGGGGATATTCTTGGCTCTGTGCTCAGAAGTGACCCTGGCAGTGCTCAGGTTACTACATGTGACACCAGGGATTGGCACAGTTGCATGCAAGGTAAGCTCAGAATATGTTCTTATCATATGCTATCACCCCTCTCCTTCCTTGATGCTCTGCATTAAGCACACATCTGGAGTCATTTAGAATACCGAACTGCTTAAGATAATCCAATTTATAGCCGAGACTGTTCCATAGTCTACTCCTTCTAAAATAGTAATCAAACCATAACTTTCAAGTTGATCACATTAAAAAAAAGTGGGGATGCTGGAGCGATAGCACAGTGGTAGGGCATCTGCCTTGCATGTGGCCAATACCAGACAGAGCCTGTTCCAATTCCTGTCATCCCATATAATCCCCTGAGCCAGGAGCGATTTCTGAGCTCAGAGCAAGGAATAACTCCAGAGCACCACCAGGTATGATCCCCCCCCTCCAAAATCAAGTTCAACACATGGTCACCGAGAAGGAGGACTACATGTCTCAGCCTCCTTTCCAGGTAGACGTGGCTGTATATTTAAGATCAGGCTTTAAAAGTATGATAGTATAAAAATATTATAGAGATACAGTAACAATGTGGCTATTTTTAAGAAACTTCCTTACAAGACACTGACATTTGACTATTTTTCCTTTTAGTCGTCAACTCTTCCTGCCTATTCCAGGGTGCAAAGACTGGAGCTTTAGGTATCATCATGGACTTGAAAAGGGATTTGTTCCAGGAATAGGCAACAGAAAAGACCCTGAATTCCTGAGGCCGCAGCAGTCATTCCATGCTGAACTGTGCACCTCTGGATGAATTTTACATATGAGAAAGAACACTCTACCACATTTCAGCCACTGCAATCTTGCGATTCTGTTGTCTGTAGCCAAACCCAATCTTAATCAATACAACATCTATCCCGAAGGAGTTTGCAATCTGCTGAGGAGACAAAGAAGTACATAATTATGATCAAAGCAGAATGAATAAGTGGCCTAATCATAGTAATCACCCTTTACAAGCCCAAGATGGGGACGGATGGCCTAAATACAGAATGATGGGGTCATTTCCAATTATGAGAAAGAATCTGAGAGATGCACTTTTGATGTTGAAATACTGAAATTTCTAGGACATTTATTTGACTTATGGAGACAGTTTGACAACATTTTTTAAACTTTGGGTGAGCCCAGCAAATAAAGGACAAAGGCTAACTCTGCAGTAATTCCAGAGGGAAAAGGGAGATGCCAGGGGACCCTGAGAACAGAACCAGAATATCCAATGAGGAGGTCCTAATAAGATTAGAGGAAGGAGAAGTAGATATACCAACCTGGTCTTGAATTTGGGAATGCAAATCTAAACAGACAGACTTGCTAGATCAAAGCCAAATTGTGTGGATATGTATGAAAAGCTTGGAGAAAGGCCTCTGAGGTTCAACCAGAGACAAACTGGAGTCCTCCTAAGTCTTTGCTAAGCTTTGGGCCACTCTATGAACCTGAGATGATGGGTACACAATGCATGTTGTGGGTCTTAGCAGTCGTCAGTCTCCTTTCAAGGTAGTTTTGGCCTCATGCTGTTCTTAATGCTTTTGAATTCATTTTGGGGTATGGCACGAGATAAAACCCTAATGCCACCCTTCTGCATGTGAATCTCCAATCATCATTTTTGTTTGTTTGGTTTTTTTTGGGCCACACCCGTTTGATGCTCAGGGGTTACTCCTGGCTAAGTGCTCAGAAATTGCCCCTGGCTCGGGGGGACCATATGGGACGCCGGGGGATCGAACCGTGGTCCTTCCTTGGCTTGCAAGGCAAACACCTTACTTCTAGCGCCACCTCACCAGCCCCTCCAATCATCTTTTGCCTTGGATACAAACTTGAGGCCCTGCTTCATGGGACAAGCAAGCACCACCTCTTTCAAGGAAGCAAAACAAGAAGTATGCGGCAAGAAGCCAAGCCATGCTCTGGGGGTGGTCGTTCACTTATTTTGATGTGGGCAGTTTCATTTTAAAGGTTGATTATTTCAACCAACACATTCTACTAAAGGCCCTGCTGAGAGTTGTACCATGGGAAGGAGTTCCTGGAAGCCCAAGCCTCTCTTTAAGTGCCTCTCCCCAGAAATCTTTTCTTTTGACTTGATGAGGTTTACCAGGTATGGGGATTAGCAGAGTGGAGATTAGCACAGTCCTGCTGAGAAGATGGCCAATTGCCCAGAGCCTCGGTTTACAAAGCTTGTGTTAATAATCTATTGTGGGGTGAGGGCCAGGGACATCATAATGAGATTCTTAATGAAACCCTTTTCTCAAAGACTGTTTCTTTTTTATTTTTAAACAATGACAATAAACAAAATGCTGTTCTGATGCATTAAAACATTAGCTGGTGTGCCAGATCTGCTGGGTTCTGGCTTCACAAATGGCCTCCCAGCCCTTCCTGGCAAATTTAAAGGGAAAATAGTCAGGATAAGGAATGAATAAAGGAAAACAGATTGGGTCTTAAAACATTGACGCCTTGAAATGCTATGACTCAGGTTCTATTTTTTTTTTCAGTCAATGTTTGTATATGGTCTGAGGCAAGGATCCAACTTCATCCTTTTGTGTGTGCATATCTGTGTTCAGAATATTCTCTTTATTAAATGGTTTCACTACCTATGTCAAAGATCAACTGAAGGGCACCGAAAGTGCTTGAATGGCTTGAAACAATTGTCTTTGTAAATACAAGGCTATGAGTTTAAATCCTGGTCTTGTCTTATGTGCCAAGGTAATCCTGACAATCTGCCAAAATCTTCCTGGTGAGAAGAAAAAAAAAATAACTGACCATAGAGCCAAAAGTTTTTTTGTAGCCTCTAATTCTATTCTATTGAATGTTATGTCTATTCTTATGCCAGTACCACATTGTTTTGATTATTATAGATTTATAACAAGTTTTGAAATTGAGAAGTGTGCCTGCCAGTTGTGGTTCTTTTTTAAGATTGTTTGGACCAATTTGGGGGAGGTCCTTTGTGGTTTCACTTACGCAAGTTGTGCACCTTCTTGGATAAACTTACTTCTAAATATTTTATTATTTTTATACTATTACAAATGGAACTGTTTTCTTTACTTTTGGGAAGAAACTCCCAAGCTGTACTCAGAAGTTAGGGGCCCAATTTTGGTGGTACTTGGCATATCAGGCTAATGATTCAGTGCTTTGAGCTGGCCATGTAGTACTGCTTGTGCCCAGTGGTGCTGGGGGCCATCAGGTTAGTCTGGTGGTGTTTCAAGATATCCAGTACTATACCCAGCAGTGCTTGGTGTTGGGGAGGTAGAATATAGTACCAAGGATTGAACTTGGGATCTTGTGCATGCAAGGCATGCATGTCTACTCTCTCTGGCCACCTCAGAATTTTGCTAAATGTATCTACTAAAAGGCTTAAAAATTAAAGAAAGCAATAAATTCAAGCTGCCAAGAACTATAAAGGAAGTTTACTGACAAAAAACTAAGACATCAGGGGCCGGGAAGGTGGCGCTAAAGGTAAGGTATCTGCCTTGCAAGCGCTAGCCTAGGACGGACCGCGGTTCGATCCCCCGGTGTCCCATATGGTCCCCCCAAGCCAGGGGCGATTTCTGAGCGCATAGCCAGGAGTAATCCCTGAGCATCAAACGGGTGTGGCCCAAAAAAAAAACCAAAAAACTAAGACATCTTGCAGGATTCATGTATGGTTCTATCAATATTCTGATTCCATTTCTTGGTAGGATCTTTAGTCAGTTTTGTACCTTCTCCCACAAATTGGTTCTATATTCAGGTTAACTTCTCTTAGTGGCAAGAGGGATACTAATAGAAACTGGATCTGCATATTTCCCTCCATCATAAAAAAGTGTTTCTCCTTCCTTCAAAAATCCTGAGTGTCACAGTTTCTAAAAGGGAGAGAGAGGGGGAGAGAGAGAGAGAGAGAGAGAGAAAGAGAGAGAGGGGAGAGAGAGGAGGGAGAGACAGAGAGACAGAGAGACAGAGAGACAGAGAGAAGATGTCTGCCACAAAGGCAGCTAGGGGAAAGAGGTGACTGGTAGTGGGAAATGTGCTTTGGTAAAGGGTGTTGTACACTTGGACTGAAACTCAATCACAGACAACTTTGTACCTGTGGGAAAAATACAACTGTATTAAGAACAACCTTATAAACCACAGTGCTTAAATAACATAATTTTAAATATCAAAGAAAAAGTCCTTACTGTTAGAGAAAGAGAGAACAGGAAAGAGAACAGAAAATGAGAACATTGCCTTGCGCATAGCCAAACCCTGGTCCATCCCTTGTACTACATATGGTGCCCCAAGCTCTGCCAGGAGTGATCCCTAAGCACAGAGCCAGGAGTAGTACCTGAGTACTTCAAGGTGGGGCCAAAGTACCACCACACACCCCAAAAGTCTGTGTATCTTTTGATGATCACTATCCCTGTGACAAGTAAAAGAATGTCCAGAGAGGAACATTTTAGGATTTTTAGAAAGGAGAAATGTGGTGCCCATCAAACTCTGAGCTTTAGGGTGGAGAGTTAGGTCACATCTGACAGTTCTCAAGGCATACTACTGACATTGTGCTCAGCGATCCTTCTCCAGCCCAAATAAGATCTTTAAAGTACCAAGCAACATTCCATAAATGTCAGGGCTAGAGAGATAATGTAGCAAGCAAGGCACTTACATTGCACATAGTTAACCCAGGTCCATCCTCAACATCATATAATGTACCCCCTCAGAGTGCCAGGTATACATTCTAAAATTTTTGTTTGTTTGTTTTTTGGGCCACACCCGTTTGATGCTCAGGAGTTACTCCTGACTATGCGCTCAGAAGTCGCTCCTGACTTGAGGGGACCATATGGGACGCCGGGGGATCGAACCGAGGTCTATCCTACGCTTACCTCTAGTGCCACCTTCCCGGCCCCCAGGTATAAATTCTGGGCAGAGCTAGATAGTTGAAAAACCCAAACAAGCAAAAATAGTAAATATTAGCTGTAGGAATGAATGAATGGATACATGCATGCATAAAAAACTCTATTAGACTTTTCATTGGTATATAGTTTCATGTGATAACCTCCAGTCTGGGGATGATCAATACTTCAATTGTCAGAAATTTTCTACTGAGATCCCAGGATCTTGTAAGGGGGAGAGAAAATTTGGTGTATCTTCTGTGATTTTTGTGACCTATAGAGTTAAGAACACTGAGGAAACCCACACATCAAAGGTGTCCACACATCTCTGGACCTGGTGAATTTTTGGTGGGGTTCTGAAGTCCTCAGCTATAGATGATTTTTCAGGCCTATGCCTAACATCTTACCAGTATGAAGTTAGTCCAGTTTAAGTTTAAAAAGCTTTCTCAGGCAAAGTGATAGTACAGTGGGTAGTGTGCTTGCCTTGCACATAGCTGATCCAGGTTCAATTTCCAGCATCCAATGGTTCCCTGCACCCTGCCAGGAATGATTCTGGCAGTGAGTACTGCTAGGTGTGGCCCCCAAAACAAATAAAAATTTTATTTAGACACCATTATTTACAAACTGGCTTATAGTGGGTTTACAGGGTGTGAAGAGATAGTATAGTGGATAAGCACTAACCTTGAACGTGGTGGACTTGGGTTCATTTTCCAACACCCTCAAGCCCTGTTAGGAGTGATACCTGAGCAAAGAACCAGGAATAAACCCGAACACCACCAGATGTGTCCCAAAAATAAAAAATAAAACCCAAAACAATAAAATAAGGGTTTGACACTCCTTTGCTTAGACATGTTATTCAACATTCCACAGATTAGTGTGACTATTTGGTGTTTGACCTTGTCCTTCTGACTTACCACACTTAATATAAACTCCTGCAAAGAGATCTGGAGAAATCGTATAGCTGGAAGGGCATTTGCCTTCTTTGTGGCCAAACTACATTCCATCCCCAGAAGCCCATATGGTTCTCTGAGTCCACCAGGACTCAGGAGCACAGAGTCAGGAATAATACCTAAGCACCACTGAGTATTTCCCCACCAAAAACAACTAAACAACAACAAAACCCCATAAGATCCTTCATCCTAATTCATGATGAAGCAAATTGCATGATTTCATCATTCTGAAAAGACTTTCATTCCTTCAGATCCTCTTCAAGCTAGGGCTTTTGTTCACAATTATGTGTCATCACTGACAGAATAAGGAGCCCATGTTTGTATGATCTGTGAGAGAACAGAGTTGCTGCAGGTATTATTTAGGGTGAAACAACAGTTACTGCTACAGCTCCAGGGTTGTGCTGCATTGGCAAGGTGCTAGTGGGGGAACTAATTGGGAGTTTCAAACCCTGACCTTCCCCAGCTTCCTTTCACTGGAGATTTATTAACCTTGATAGAATTTACCTCATATGGACAAGGTACCAAGCTGAGCCTCACATCACCATCTGGACCCAGATCTGAAACCAGAAAGTTGTCTAATGCAGGATGGCCATCTTGGGAACTAATGGTTGCAGTCTGGATTCACTTGTTTGAACATCCCTTCCTAGTTTGGAAAAATAAACATTTTCTCTTATGGCCCAACCTTGCCACATGACTCTTGTGCTGATGGGCAAGTTCATCATATCCTTCTCACAGGAGGACACCAGTCAGATTGGTTCAGAGTCAATGAATTCATTTAGAATTAAATCACCCTTCAATGTTTCTGTCCCCAAATATAGTTACATTTGGAGGTCCTGAGGAATATGGCAGTGATGTGAATTTAGGGAGAACACATCAACTCATAAGTAGTCAACACAATTCCTTTACAAGACGGTCAAAGCAGCATTTTTTTCAGTGATAAAATATTAGTCCTTAAGTATTTTATGACACCATTTTCATAGTCATCCCAGAACATTAAAAAATCCCTTTCTGCCTTTAAAAAAGAAATTATTCCATCTCCTAGTAATTTCCTCTACCGTTCTTCCTTCAGATTCCTGAGCTACTTCGTGGCAGAGTCACAGCATATGGTGTACCAAGGCCTACGGCAGCCAAATCCTCACAGCTCACATTCACCACAAGGTCTATATGCAAAGGCTCAATCAGTCTTGGGACCCAGGTAGATTTAGGCCTGTGACAGACTCGGGCCCACAGAAGTCACAGAACTCAGTGTAGACATGAGCCAAATGGCTCAGTAGTTCACGGCCCAGTATATTGGGCCAAAGTACAGGGCAAACACCTATTCCAGAGATGAAACAAAGGGTCCTTGCTCCTAGTTCTGTGGTTACTGTAGTGAGGCAGAGGAACTGATTCATGGCATCCACTTAAGCACTTCCGGAGGATTAATGACACGGGGAGAGCTGATGGCCTGAGGCAAAGCAGAAAGCCATTACCATCAACTTAGAATTAATTCTATAGTTATTAGGCCAGACACTTCTCCCTAGGTTGGTTTCTTTATTTCCTACAAAATGGCAGGCGGCAAAACTGGCAAACTACCTCCTGCCCCTAGATATTCTTCTGCAGCAGAGATTTCCTACTGAGGTAAGAGGAGAGTGGCATTAACCACTAGGCTGCTAATCAACAAAGACTCTTCCAAAGAGGAAGCATCTGATTTGTTTCTGTCAGGCAGGGAAGGATGTCCACATTCCTTTGGCCACTTTCTATCCTTCTTTCTACACATATTCATTTGGTATGCCAGGGAAGCAGACCCTGTGCTAGTCCCTTTTTATTCCTGATGTGACTTGGATTGATGTGACTTCTGGAAACCCTGTGAAGGCCTCCCTTCTACCCATAAACCCCAGCCAGACTTGGAATCATCTTTACAAGCTTTTTTGTGAGTGACCCAAGGGTAATTTTTAGGACATGAGAGGTAGGAGGGCAGGGAGGAGTGAGCTCTTGGTGATTCCTTTCTACACAAGTCAGCCATATGAGAGGCCAAGAAGTCAGTGTTCAAGGCACAGGCAGACAACCTTCCTTCACAAAATCCTTGGCCTGCCTTCCTGACAAGGTTCACTTGACTGCTATAGATGAACATGCCCTGCCAAGGAAAATAAAAAGCAAAGACCCAGGAGTGAAGCCACTATGTACAGAGCACAAGCCTCTAAATAGCTCTTCAGCTTTAGTTGCAACCTCAGAAATGTGACTTTGGAGTAGGACAAAGGCTACTATGGAACAGAATTGGGACAGATTTATAATAGGGCAAAAATCATATGATTCCATGTAATGGCAGGCTTTTAAAGCAAGTAAACTTCTTGGGAGCCTCTCAAACTGCCCTGGGGTATTAAGAGTTCATTTTTCAGAGGGGTCCCCCAAGGGTCTTCCTGTCAAGGGACAGGGGACGAGATGGGAGATCTAGTGGGACAAGGCTGGAGTGTAAGCTGGTGTCTGCCTCTGCCTGTCCTTGGCTGAGGAAGCCAGATACTGATTAACATAAAAACAGAAAGACAGTTCAGTCATGTCCTCGGAGGCCGGCGGCTTCCTTGCTGCTGTGGGGAAGGTAATCGTTCTATCACTGTCTTTCGTGGCCAATTAGATGATTCAGCATATTCCCAGCCTCTCTCTGCGCTGAGGTGATTTATTGGGAATGCTGTGGGCCTGCCTAGAGTGAGTGATGGGAGACAAGAACCAGTCTCTGTGTGCGTGCACATGCCACACGCCACATACACAGTGCCAGATGGGGTGGTGTGAGCAAGAGGAAAATACTTGCTGACCTCTCATGGCCATGCTGGTTGCTGACAGTTTCTACCAGTGAAATTCTTTTCTTGGGTTAAAATATTTACTTATGGCTATTCCTTCAAGGGAGAATGAGAGCAGGAGTTGCAGGCTTAGTCCACATAGCTGTTGCCAGTTTTGAGTTTTATGAGAAGGTAGTTGCTTTAGAGGACTGAGAAGGGCTGCCAAGTTGCCTCTCTGACAGCTGCAGCAGGAAATGGGCCCTCTGTTGGGCAGTAGTCATTATTCTCATATTTTTGATGAAGGTTGTATTGGCTGCTCTAGGTTATGGCTCTACTGTGTGATTCTGTCTATCCTAGAGTGTGACTAGATCCCATGTGTACTACAAAAATGGTATGTCCTTAGGGGTGCTGAGGAAGCCCCCTTGGACTTCTACAGGAAGCAAAATTGAACCATGATAGTTAGGGGGCTACTTAGAAGACAACTAGTTGTTTCCATTTGTCTTTCTTCTCACATGGGTCTTTAGCATCTGTGAGGAACACTTCTCAGAATCTAGGAAACATTGACCACTCCCAGATCCTCTTAAAGTTGCCCATTTGAGATTTCAAGGTCCTGACCTAAAATCCCCTATCAATGTCATCATTGACACCCTGTCAACCTGATCATTACTTGAGATGCTTCCAGATGTTTTATACCTCCAAAGACAAGCCTTGGAGATACCATTAATATCCTGTGATGGTTAATTAAATATGCCAATTTGATTGAGCCAGGGGATACCCAGATATTTGGTCAAATATTATTCTGGATATTTCTGTAAGGTTAAACATTTGAATTGGCAGACTGAATAAATCAGATTCCACACTCCTTACCCCCACCTCACAATGTGAATAGGAATCATCTCCTCAGTTGAAGACCTGAGCAAAGAAGGCTAAAGAAACAGGAACTCACCTTGCTCGATCACGTTGGAACTTGATCTTCTGTGCACCTCTCTGGGTACTCGGCTTCTTGATCTCAGAAACTCTCAGCCTCCATAAGAATGTGAACTAATTCTTTAGTAACATTTTCTCTCTCATCATCTAATCGGTTCTGTTCTGTTTCTCTGGAGACTTCTAAGTAACACAATTTCCCTCATTTACCAGAAAAAGTACTGATGCACAGAGAAGTGGACTCATTCCACAAGGTCATATAAGAACTTAGAATTTGCAATCTGACAGTCTGACTCTGAGAGTTTCTCCCACTTAAAACACTAGCTCTCCTGCCCATTGGCTCCTCACTTCCCACAGAGTCAGACAATTCTAGAGAAAATTCAGCCTGAGAGAATAAGTTTGAGCTTTGACTTTGCCAACAAGTTTCACTCCCAATCCTAATGACCTGGGTGCCATTGTAGAAGAATTGGTGAGAACTCACTGGTTCAAAGTCTCTTTGACTCCTCCTGCCTCAGTCACCTTGAGAACAGTGATGGAGTAGGAGCAAGAGGTGGAAGAGTTGGCTTCTAAGTTTACTTAGCTGTTCACCTGCCACCTAGTCATTCTTCAGCACCTCAGTTATATCAAGTGTGAGATGGGAGTAAGGAGCTCCATGGTTCCTGTGGCTCTGAAATCTGTGGTTCTGCGGCACTGAGGTATTCCAGATGGATCGTTAAGCAGCCTGATGTCACCAATCCAGTCATTGCACAGCCTGAGTACTTCCCAGGAATGCACTGACTACAAAGGGAGGAACTTGGCAGGTGACAGTTTGGGATGTGAAGTCAGATTGCCTCCTTCACTGAGAGTCTGGGCAAGTTCCTTAATCTCTGCAAGTGGGTTGCAGTAAAATAGGCATAATAGCACCAATCCTCTGGATTGCTGAGCTAGTTAAAGAAGGTAATGTCAACCCCATGCTGATGTAAATGGCCACCTGGTCAGCAGCAGTTCCTACCCTTCTTGATTAGTCAGCATGGCTTGTTTTCCCAGTCGGAGGACTAATAGTGTTATTCCTTTCTTTTCCTCCCCTTTCAGAAATCTGCAAAAACCAGGAGAACACACTGGGATCTAGTTTTTCTCCTGAGGGCTCAAGTTTTTTTTTCTTGATTTTCTTCCCCTCGTTCTTGTCTGGGGGTTCTTTCCTTGGACTACTTTCTTGCTCGTGACATGAAGTTGTTTTGAAGCTTTCTATACTCATATCTGTGTTGCTTCTTTCAAGGTCACATTTATTCCAGTTTTCTGCATGTGAAAAAATCTCTGCCTGTTGTCTTCGAACTATGTACAGTGGGTGGAGCTTGCCACAACAAGGCTTGTAGACTCAAACCGACACATATGAATATGTGTATAGTTTCATGTGCAAGCACCCATCTGAAACCTACACATGTGTACATGCATGTGCCCACATGCATACAAGTATGTACAATAGACTCCCATACAGGTATGTGTACACATGGACACTATACAACATGTATATGAAGATGTATGTATGTATGTATGTATGTATATGATGCTCTAGTGCATGAACAAATGAGTCTGACAAAATCCTTTTTTTCCCACGGGAGCTGGTATTGAATCTTCCCCAGTAGTGCTCAGGTGCTTAAGAGTGAATCCTGATGGTACTTAGGGAACTCTGTATAGTGCCATGGATTCAACTGGGATTGGCTCTATGCCAGAAAAGTGCATTACCTCCTGTACTATCTCCCTGCCTCCCTGAAAGTTGCATTTTACCCTGCCTTTAAAAAGTAAAATTACTAAAAAAAATACGGTAAAATTACTGATGAAAATAAAATTGAATCATTTCTTCTTACTTTACCCAATAAGTCATACCTGGATAAAAGGAAAGAATTCATGTCAGATAGTACGCTTTTTTATTTAGAAGTAACTCCATTTTTTTGGTTGGATTGGTTGGTTACTAGGGATTAGGGGAGGAAGAAGTGGATGTTAGTTGTTTTGTGATGCCATGGATCATACTCAAGAGCTCACAAATGCAAGGTATATGCTCATACCATTGAGCTGCATTCCTGGCCCTGTAGTCAAACATTTTTATATGGAAGGGATTCTGTTTAATCCAACAAAACAAGGTGGGGCAGAGATATGCAAGATTTATGGATTGAAGGACTCACTATATCAAACATTCTAATTTCCTTCTAAATTGACTTACATGAATTGACTCTAAAATATATATGGAAAGGCAAAAGAACTAGAATTGCCTCCAAAATTCTGTAAAATAAAGGATAAAGTCAGAAGACTCATATGACAAGATTATAAGACTTAATTGTAAAGCTGTAATAAAATGTCATTGGTTAAGGGATAGACACCTTGGTGAATGAAATAGAGAGTTCAGATCCACCAAAACATCATAATTGATTTGAGGAGCTTCCCCAGTAGTGGTTGGGGGTCTGGAGCCTTTCCTATTAATGTAGAGACAAGCAATCCAGGTTACATTCAACAGTGTTGGGTGGGCATTCAGTACTGAGGATCAAATTTGAATCTTTGAATTTATAAGGCATGAATTTCAGCTCTTTGAGTCATCTCCCCAGTTCCTGGAACTAATATTTTTGACAAAAACACAGGCAATTTAATTGAGAGAGGACATTCTTTCACAAATGGGTTTAGAACAACTGGTATTTATAAGCCAAAAAAGTGAACTTCAACTTAAATCTTACACTATACAAAAGAGACTCAGATTGGTCATAGGCTTAAATGCAAAGTATAAAATCTGAACTTTTCAATGAAAAAATAGGAGAAAAGCTTCATGGCCTAGGCAGAGGTCTTAGCCATGAGACCAAAAGTACAATCCATCACAAATATTAGACAATATCTAAGGGACGGAGCAATGGCGCAGCGGTAGGGTGTTTGCATTGTATGTGGCTGACCCAGGATGAACTGAGGTTTGATCACCCAGCCTCCATATGATCCTTCAAGCCAGGAGCGATTTCTGAGCACATAGCCAGGAGTAACCCCTGAGCGGCACTGGATGTGACCAAAAAAACCTAGACATTATTCAGAACTGGAGTTAATCAAAGCTGACAATTTTGTTTTGTAAAAGACACTGATAAGAAAGTATAAAAGCAAGACTGGAGACAATATTGGCAAGTCATGTAACCATAGAGACTGTATGCCAAATCCACAGTGAATTCTCAAAAGGCATTAGTATGAAAACTAACAGTCCAATTAAACATGGTTAAAAGACTTGAACCAAAGAGGATAACAGATGGCAGATAAATAGAAAACTATGTTCAGCATAATTTTTCATTAGGAAAATGATGCTATACATACTACTCACTGAGAAGAATGGCTAAAATAAAAAATACATGCAAAGTGCTGATGAGTTTGTGGAGCAACTGGAACTCTTGTACAGCACTGATGGGAATGTTAGCTAGTAAAGTTGCTCTGGATAAAGTTTGGCCATTTCTTATGAAATAAAACACACTTCTAAGTGGTCCAGTAATGTACACCCAGGTTATTTAAAGAAAATAAAAATGTATGTTTACACAAAATCTATCCACCAATTCTCATAGCAGCTCTAGTTATAATTAGTCCAAACTGGGACAACACAAACATCCTTTATGGAGTGAGTAATGGTTAAACAAATGGTGATAAACTGTAAAGTAAACCTAACAAATCTAACAAAGGCCCTTCCCCCAACTTCCTGTTTCCCTAACCTCTTATGGTATGTAAAACCACACCTGGATTACAGAGCCTTCCTCCACCCTGGTTCTGGATAATAAAGAAAAAGTGCAGGCTTTGGGAGGAGGGAGAAGAGGAGACATGGGATAGGCAGGAGAGGGAAAAAGACATGGCTTAGGAGCACAGGTCAGGAAGAGCTCGGCAAAAAAAGCAGATGGCAGAGGGACTCATGGCAGAGAAAAGCTGAGGAATAAAGAGAGCTGACTCCAATGAATATCTTTTTCTGACTGCTGTGTATTATTTGTCCACCGCTATTACTTTGCTTAGTCAGACCCGTCTGCCTGAGGGGTTAAAAACATGGCGCCTGGGGTGGCCTCACTCGACTCATGGACTTTATACTTTATACTTTATTTTTTTATTCTACAATAGAACTGCATAACGGAAACTGCTAGTCATAAAAACGAAACAAACTATTGACATACAACTTGGGTTAATCTCAGAGGCCATTATGTTGTGTGAAAGACATCAGTCATCAGTAGCCTAGTTGCTGCATGATTCCATTTGTACCGGGTTCTGGAAAAGGTAACACTTATGGCAAATGGAGAATGGATCAGTGGATGCCAGACATTAAGGATAGGAGGCGGTGGGGCTGGAGTGATGATAGTATAGTAGGTAAGGCATTTGTGTTTCATGCAGCCGACCTAGGTTCAATTATCAGCACCCTATATGGTCCCTTGAGCACTACCAGGAAGGATTGCTGAGTGCAGAGCCAGGAGTAATCCCTGAGCAATAATGGGTATTGCCCCAAAGCAAAAGAATAGTAGCTTGAAAGGAATTGTTGGGAGTGAGTGTGTCCTCATTGGGGTAGTGTTTACAAGACTCTGTACATAGGTTAAAATTCATAGGACTGAGACCAAAGAGAGAATGTAGCAGGAGAGGCTCACTCCTCAGCACTGAAAATGGTTCCCTGTCCCCTCAGGAGTGATCTCTGAGTGTAGATTCAGGAGTAAACCCTAGCACATCTTGATGTGGTCCCAAAACTTTCCCCTTTCCCCCAATTAATAGAACTGTGCACATATCATTTCACATTAGGGCAGTGCTTCTCAATTATTTTCTGTCATGCCCCCTAGGAAGAAGAAAACATTTTTCACGCCCCCCCCCCGTGCTTGTAAATAGTATCTTTATTTAAAAAAACTTTAACCTGCAAAACAAAAATATATAAAATATTTTGAGCTGAGTTTTTAATCAGAGGTGATGTCTGGATTAATGGCTACAATGAGCACGTTTTGCAATGCACAGCTTTTCGAAGCGGGGTTTGAAGCAGGACACAGCAACTCTCAGTTCCAGAGACATACGGAGACATAAACACAGGGCTTATCTTGTTATGACAATGTTTGCCAAGGTCAAACGTGCCCCCCTTTACGAAGCCTTGCATTCCCCTAGGAGCGTGCCCCACTATTTGAGAACAACTGCATTAGGGGGTGTTCCTCATGAATGAAATACTCAGTGTCACTTAAGAGTCACACCTTCCTTTTTCAAGAAAGGCGATTGAATACCTTCACAGTCATATCCATCACCTCTAGAAGTTGGAGATTAAATATTTTGCACATGAGGCCTGAGAACTAGCCAGTGGATAGGATGCTTGCCTTGCATGTGGCTCATCCAGGTTTAATCCTCAGCACCCCAGAAGGTCTTCCAAGCCCTGCCAGGAGGGTGATCCCTGCATGCAGAGCCAGAAATAAGCCCTGAACACTGCCAGGTGTGGCCTACAAACAAACAAAAATTGTTTTCCCCAGACTTTCCTTAACACTCTCCATCTGAGTGCCACCATTCCTTTCGCCACTATTTTCACGCCATGCTCTCTTTTTTCTGCTAGTCCCTGGTCCTCATCCTACAGTGACCATATTTTTAAACCTAAGAAATCCCTATGGTCTCCATAATAATTGTACTTGCAGATTCAACAGGACAGAAAGCTTGTGCTGGAGACTGAATCAAGGGACAATCAACTCAATGGGGGCCCACACTTACCCTGTGTTTGGCTAGTCAGTAGTCACCTGAGGCTGCTGCATCTGTCCCATTTGGAACCTACTGTCTGCTTGTCTGCCCTCCTCCCTGGAAGAGACCTGTCCTGGTGGCAACATGACTCCTGATGAACAGAGAAGCAGATCAGGACTGGCAGAAATGAGAGCACTCAGAGGCAGCAGGCGAAAGATAAAATAGAAATGGAATGAAAATTGAAAATACAATCCATATTACATAGCCATTAAAAATGATGTTTACCAGGAGTCTGTAAGAACATAAAAAAATGCTTGCCTCACTACTTGGAGCAAGAAAAGAGCAAATTACCAAACTGCGTGTATAGTTGATCACAATTATATTTTCAAAGATTTTTGTGAAAACACTGGCACTAAGTACACCGTAATGCTGGCAGTGAATGACTCGCAGTGGGAGGAGGCTTGGTCCTCCTCCATGCTGTACTTCAATTTCTGTATTCCAAATATTTTCTAGAATGACTGCATACATCTAATTTAAATTAATCTGGAGATGTAGAAAATAGAATATTGGAAATGTATTTTAAAAATACAATTTGGAGTGCTGGTGCTGACGGTGGAAATGTTTAAATATTGATTCAGTGACTCGCAGGGTCTGTAGCCTTTGAGCAATGAAACCTTTGCTGCCACCCCACCCCAGGGCCCACCCTCTACCACATACACCTTATGCTCATTGTGCCTTGCCTGTGGGACTTCTGTGCTTCATGAACTTAAGAATCTGGTAGCGACAGCTTTGACCAGTCTGTTTTCTTCGGGCAATTTCTCAGAGACAAACACCCTATCATAAACCTCAAAGGTCCTCAGTTAAGAAGCCTACTCTCTTCCATGATGTTGCAGCCTCCCTCCACGCCAGCCCAGCCCCCAGAGCTCATCAAACATGTCTCCTTTTGTATCCTGGGCCTACACTCTCACCACCCGCTCCTCTTGATTGACAAGACCTGCCTGTCAATCACAGGCTCCGCTCAACAGCCTTTGAAGAGTTCATGCAGGGGCCCCTCTGCCTGACAGAGTTAATGCCTGCCTTTCCTGACATGGTCATTCTTCCCCTCTAGGCTAAGACCTCTCCCAGCTGCCCCACCATGCCCCCCAAGTGTCCTGCAGGCTTCTCACAATGCCTGGCTGCCTTCATTAGCCCCTGGGCCTTCTGGGCCCCCTCACAGGGCAAAGCACCATTCACATGGGTCCCCGCCCTCCAAATTCAGTGTTAGGCCACCTGACCTCTGTTAGTAACAATTTCTGTGACAGGATTCAGTGTGAGAAAGGCCAGTGACACTTCTAGACAGATCCATTCCCATATGGCCTCCTTTTGCCCTGCCTATCTCTCCCCATTCCTCAGCATGTTGTGTGTTTCAAGGGATGGGGAGTGCTAGAGCCTGGACAGAACACACAGGCCAAGATGGTGTGCCCTGCAGGGAGCTAGTCTTGAGTTCCCTGAAAAGATTCTGTAAAGCGTTCTATCCCATTCCTTATCGAGCTGTTCTTTTTTGTTGGTTTTGTTGGTTTAGTTTGGTTTTGGTTTTTGAGCTACACTCAGAAGTGCTCAGGGGATACCCCAGCTCAAGTACCAGGCTCTGATCTGGCCTTTCTGCACACAAAGCCTACACACTAGCCCTTGGAGTCATCTCTTCTCCTCCTATCTGTGGTAACCACCAGAGGGGTGTGTGCCAAAGCAGGCATTGAGATGAATCTGTGACAATAGATGAAATAATGAAATAAACTGGGTTTAAGAGCATGTCAGGAAAGGGGGTGTTGATAAAGCAGAGCCCAGAGCATCTGACAAAAAGGAAAAGGAGAGGAGGAGGAGGAAAAGAGGAAGAGAGGAGCCTTCAGGGTTGGGTGGCCATGTTCTGCACTGTGCCCACAAGAGTTCCTTACAGCCTACAGTTTAAAGGAAAAAAAAACAATGGCAATCTCCTGACATATGTATTCCCAGGGCAGCTACATACAGCTCAGTGTAGGTTATCAAGAACAACCCTATGACCCCAGATTTCATCAGTGTGCATGTGAACATGTTGATGTAGACAGTGTGAACTATCAGGAAAGGTCTCCAAAACATGACTGCAGCAGAAGCAAACCTTGGACAAAGGGCAATGGTTGGTCAGGTCCTTTGGGTACCCTGGTCCAACTGTACTGCTCTCACAATTGGAGGAGCCCAAACACTTTCACGTTTCAGGGTCCCACGTGCCCAGTGAGATTTTGATTCTGGAAATATCAGATATTTTGCTGAGTTTGCCCCTTATTCTGCTAGTCACTATTGCTGACTGACTACCCCCTATCCAACTTTTTGAAAACTTTCTAAAAACAACCTTTTTTAAAAAATAGGGTCATGGAGTTACGGGGTCTAGCATAGGACAGAACAGCTTGTCTTTGCTTTCATATGGCCAGGGCCTCAGTGAGTATAAGGGAGACTGGGATCGTCTGAAAGTTCCTGCAGTCACCTGGTGGGCCTAGTTAGCACCCAGGCTAAGACAACTGGAAGGGCCACCAGTCCACCACCTTCTGCAGTGTTTTGGGTGTTCTGAGAGGAAATGTCTCCAAAATTCCATGTGAAGATCTTAAAGTTACAGCTTCAGTAGTTCAGGTACAAGAGGACATTCCCCCACAGCGCAGCTAGTGCTCCCACTGCGCTCACAATTCTTATCATGGACTGGTCCTCCAGGCACACATCTCCATTGTCCCTGGATATTGTTATCATACTGGTTTTTTTACATCTCACAGGTGAATGAGAATATTCTATGTCTATCCCTCTTCCTCTGACTCATTTCATTCAGATAATAATCTCCATGTCCATACATGTATAGACAAATTTCATGACTTCATTTATCCTAACAGCTATATAGTATTCCATTGTGAAGATGTAACACTGTTTCTTTAGCCACTCACCTGCTGTTAGTACCTGGGTTGTTTCCAGATTCTGGCAATTGTAAATAGAGCTATAATGAACATAGGCATGCAGAGGGTATTTTTGTATTGTGTCTTTGTATTCCTAGGTTATATCCCTAGGAGTGGTATTGCTGTATTATATGGGAGCTCAATTTTCAGTTATTTTTGAGGAATCTCCATATTATTTTTCAGAAAGGCTGGAGTAGATGGCATTCCCACCAACAGCGAATGAGAGTTCCTTTCTCCCCACATCCATGCCAGCACTGGTTCTTCTTGTACTTTGTGAAATGTGCCAGTCTCTGTGGAGTAAGATGATAGCTCATTGTTGTTTTGATTTGCACCTCTCTGATCATTAGTTAGGTAGAGCATTTTTTCATGTGCTTTTAGGTCATCTGTATTTTTTCTTTGGATAAATGCCTGTTAATTTCTTCTCTCCAATTTTTTGATGGGGTTAGACGTTTTTTCTTGTTATGTTCTGTCATTACCTTATTATATCTGTTCTGTCAGTACCCTTTATATCTTAGATATTAGCCCCTTATCATGTGGTTATTGGGTGAATAGTTTCTTCCATTCCATGGGTGGCCTTTGTGTCAATGTTCCTTTTGAAGTGCAGAAGCTTCACATTTTAATGTAGTCCTGTTTATCTTTACTTTCACTTTCTTGGACAGTGGTATTTCCACCTTGAAGATGCCTTTAAACTCATTGTCATGGAGTGCTTTACCAATGTGTTGTTACATATACCTATGGTTTCAGGTCAGATGCCAAGATCTTTAATCCATTTGGATTTGACCTTTGTGCATGGTGTTAAAGAGAGGTCTGAGTTCACTTTTTTGCATGTGGCTGACCAGTTGTCCCAACACCATTTGTTGAAGAAGCTTTCCTTCCTTCATTTTGTGTTTCTTGTCCCTTTATCAAAGATTAATTGATTGTATGTCTGGAGAACATTCCCTGAATACTCAAGTCTATTCCATTGATCTGAGGATCTGTCTTTATTCCAATACAATGCTGTTTTAATGACTATTTCTTTGTAGTACAGTTTAAACTTGGGGAAAGTGATGCCTCTCGTCTTTTTCTTAAGGGTTGCTTTATTTATTTACTGGTGTATTTAGTCCATCAATGTTGAGAAAGATGATTGTCATGGGATTTAGTGTCATCTTTTTTTGGAGGAGTTTTGTGTGTGTTTTGGGCCTATCTTGTTTTAAGGTAAAATTTTCAGTTTATCTTTTAAGGAAAATCGTTTTTGAATCTGTAAAGTTTCTGAGCTGTTATTTATTTGTGATGCTGTGTATCTTTCCTTCAAACTTGAATATAAGTCTGGCTGGTTGAAATACTTTTGGCAAAGCATTCATTTCATTGAGTTTTGTCACTGTATCCCACCACTGCCTTCGGGCCTTGGGGGTTGCTTGTGACAGATCTGCTGTAAATCTTAAGGATGCTCCTTAGTATGTACTTTCCCTTTTTGATCTTGATACCTTCAGCATTCTATTCCTATCTATAATATTCATCATTGTGACTAGGATGTGTCTTGGGGTGCTTTTCTTTAAATCTCTTTTATCTGGCACTCTTTAGGCATGCAGGATTTGGTTGTATGTACTCTGTACTTCTGTGAGTTTCTCAGCAATGATGTCCTTGACTGTTGATTCTTCATGGATATTCTCTTTCTGGACCTCTGGGTCTCTAATGATTTGTATGCTGTTTCTGTTGAGTTTATTCCAGACTTCTTTTTTCATCTGTTAACATTGTTTGAAGACTTTTTCCATTTTCTGATCATTTGTTTTAAGGCTCTTTTCCATCCTCTTCTGTTGTATGGAGTTGTTAAGCATTTCATCTTCCAGCTTACTGATTCTTCCGCAGCACTGTTACTCTGCTGCTGAGGCCTTTCAGTGAGGTTTTCATTTCCCCTACCAAAATTTTTAGTACTGTTATTTCAGTTTGAGTTTTCTCATTTCTGCTTTTATATCCTCTATTTTTAAGGGGGTTGGTTTTGGGTCACACCCGACAGCTCTCAGGGGTTACTCCTGGCTCTATGCTCAGAAATCACCCCTGGCAGGCACAGGGGACCATATGGAATGCCAGGATTTGAACCACCATCCTTCTGCATGAAAGACAAACGCCTTACCTCCATGCTATCTCTCTGGCCCCTATATCTTCTTGATACTTATTTGTGTTCATTCGGTTTATTCCATGGTTTCTTTGAATTATTTGAGCATTCTTCAGATTTCCTCTCTAGTCTTTATTGAAGAAGCTGTGAAGGTGACCAGTATTTGTTGGGTCTGAAGAGCTATCATCATCGTTCTCTAAGCATGGTGGTGTTCTGTGTTGTTTTCCCATTGTGTCCTTTGCAGTGTGGTGTTTTCTACGTGTTGTGATGAGGCTCATTAACTAGAGGATATGCATGTGACCACAGAGCAGGGGTTGGGGAAAGCTCACTTTGTCACTGGTCAGCCCTCCTGGTGGTTCCCTTCAGGGTCATGGGCTGGGCATCCAATCTCTTGGTCATCACCTCTTGCTGTGCCAAGAATGACCTTCCCAAGACAGAGGTGGGGGATGGCTGAACCCAAGGACCATCCTCAGATTGTGTATGTCTTTACCAAGTATGCCAGCATGGGCTTGAGCAAGAATCCAGTCAAACAGACACTGAATTTGTGCCTATTACAGCAATATGTCGAGCTTCCACTAGAGCAAATAGACACCCCAGGGATCCCATGCCATAGTTTCCCAGGCATGTTGCCTTTGAAAAAACAGCCTGGGCACTGGTAAAGTTGGCACCCAAAAGAAAAAAGTGGGCATTGGAAATATAGTGTGGCAGGAACCCTGCATGCAGTCAACTACATTGCATCCCCCATTAACCAATAGGGCCCCTAAGCTCCACCAGGCGTGATGCCTGAGCACAAAGTAAGGAGTAAGCTCTAAGCAACCCTGTGTGTAGCCCCCCAAACCAAAAACAATAACCAAATGAAAAGAACAAAAGGAAAGCAGGACCAGGGAGTAGGCTCAAAGGGCTGAGGTGCATACTTGGCATGTGTGTGATTAAGGTTCTCACATAATTTCCCCAGCACCACTGGGAATAACACCAGTTCACTGAGCTTAGAGTAGACAAAAAGGTCATTGTGTGTGTTCCAAAAATAAAAGGAAGCTTGGAGAAAGCACAGGGGTTAAGAATTTGCTTTTCATTCAGCCCATCTTAGTTTAATCCCTAGTACCACTTGAATTCCCCCCCAATCATCACTCCCTGGGGACCCCAAATCACTGCAGGGGTTCCTTGGGTTTCCCCTTTCACCCTCTTCAGCAATGACCTCAACCACAGTAGTCCTCACTTTCAACTCCCTATCCATTCAGGCAGCCAAGAATCATCAAGAGGAGCCCTTGTGTCTCTGAAACACCACTTTGGAGACCCAAAATAAATACATAAATAAGAGATTTAAAAATAAAAATTTTAGGGAGCCAGTGAGGTGGCACTAGAGGTAAGGTGTGTGCCTTGCAAGCGCTAGTCAAGGAAGGACCTCGGTTTGATCCCCCGGAGTCCCATATGGTCCCCCCAAGCCAGGGGCAATTTCTGAGCGCTTCGCCAGGAGTAACCCCTGAGCATCAAACAGGTGTGGCCCAAAAAACCAAAAGTAAAATAAAAATTTTAGAAAGGGAAAGATGAATTCTTATTTTTCTATCAATCTAGAGAGAAAAAATCTTGGATATTGTTCATGGCTGACAAAAGAGCCACAGGATAGATGGTCTTAGAAACCCTGAGTGAAGTTCCTGGACACTCCTATCACTAGCCGGTGGAATTATGGGCAGAGGTTTCCTGTTCATCTTGATCAGCTCACTCCTGAAGCTTTCCCAAAGGAACCATCAAGGTCCACAGAACCATGAACCAGAGAATTAAAGGGCCTTCCCAAGGAGGATGTGGGGCATCAGCACAGAGGAGATGGGGCCTTCCAGAGAAGTAGGCAGAGCCACACACAGACAGTGATCACTTGGGCCCTGGGAACCAGAGAACATAGAGGCAAGGCTTCACCTTGGCTGATGGAAAGGTGAGCACATAAAACAGAAAGGAGGATGTGCCTTGGGTGCTGGCAGAGTGAGTGCCAGAGGTCTTCCGGCCTGGCTTTTCTTAGGGTCCATCTATAGATGCTCAGTTACTGTCCTGGCTGATACATTCCAAAGAAAAAGAGCTCTCACTCATCTCCAGGCTCTTTCACAATGAAATGCAGAGCATATTTCATGCCCCCTTGAATATGGGGCCCTATGAGTATAACAGCAGCAACACTCTAGGGCCCCAGGCCCCAGGCTCAACATCACTTATCATCCAGGAAATGTCCATCAAGATCTCATGCTTGTTAGGATATTTATTATCAAAAAGATAAGAGTTACGTGCTGGTGAGGATGTAGAAAAAAGGGAGCCATGTAGCCTTTGTTGGGGAGAATGTCACTCTACACTTTCCATGGGAAAGAGTAGGGTTTTGGGAGAATGTTACTGGGAGAGAGTAGGGGAACTCATCAAATGTTAGAAATAAGCCTCCCATATGATATAGCCATTCTACCTTTGGATAGAAGTGACCCTTGAACAAGGCTAGGGTTAGGTATGCTGACCTCCATCTTACCCTGATAAAAAAAATACATGGAGAAAATTTGACTTCCCCTCTCAAATTAACTGAAGGCCTGCTAATAGGCTGCTTTATAGATCACATAGTCAATTGTGTATTTGGTATGTTATGGATATTACAGACTATATCTTTACAATAAATCAAGCTATATAATCTGTCACTAAAAATCACAAGGAAGGGGCGGGGGAGGCAGCTCACAGGTCAAGGTCACATGCCTTATATGCACAATCACCCTAATTCAAACCCTGATATGCATGGCTTTCCCAGCATTGCTTAGTGCTGAGTAGCCCTGGTAGTCCCCAGCATTGCCAGACCCAAGATTTTAACTATCCAGCTTAGTTGGCCAAGTATGGCTGTGAGTATCTCCCAGGCTACTAAGAACAGCTTGGGAGACCCCTCCACCCTAAATCATAAAAAAGAAAAAAATTTACAGTACTAGACTGTTTTAGTCAGTTCATGACACCTACATTGTGGCAAGAAATAAACACTGGTGAAGGGATAGGTGTTGGAACACTATATGACCTAAACTAAACTATTGATTTTTTCTTAATTATGTATCTCATGGCAATATAATAAAAAGCATTAAAAATGATTGCCTAGGGCTGGAGAGATAGCATGGAGGTAGGATGTTTGCCTTGCATGCAGAAGGACAGTGGTTCGAATCCTGGCATCCCATATGGTCTTCCGAGCCTGCCAGGAGCAATTTCTGAGTGTAGAGCCAGGAATAACGCCTGAGCACTGCCAGATGTGACCCAAAAACCAAAAACCAAAAAAAAAAAAAAAAAAGATTGCGTATAGTTAACCACAAGGACATAGAAACACTAACTTGAACAGATGTTCATTGTGATATTGCTTATAATTGAGAAGACATGAAAACGGGCCCAGAGAGATAGCACAGCGGTGTTTGCCTTGCAAGCAGCCGATCCAGGACCAAAGGTGGTTGGTTCGAATCCCGGTGTCCCATATGGTCCCCTGTGCCTGCCAGGAGCTATTTCTGAGCAGACAGCCAGGAGTAACCCCTGAGCACCACCGGGTGTGACCCAAAAACCAAAAAAAAAAAAAGAAGACAAGAAAACGTTTTAAATAGTCATTGATGGATAAGTAAATGTAAATAAAAATATGCAATGGAATACTACCTTAAAATGAAATCTTGACATTTGTAAGAAATGGAAGAACCATGGAAGTATAATGCTTAGTAAATTGCCAATGAAAGATCTCTCTTTTTCTGTTTTGTCCACATCTGGAGGTTTGTAGTTTGAGATGGAATCATGAAAATATGCATACAGAATTTCCAGTTCAATTCCCTAGCACTGCATCTTCTAGGCCCCTATCCATTTTTTAAATATGGAATTAAAAACAGAGGTAAAGGAGATGGCTTAAAAGGATGAACTTTATGTATGAGATTCTGAATTTAATCCCAATTTGATGAGCCCACCCTGAGCATCCCTGACGTTGCATCAGTAGTTCTGAGCACCATAGATCCCGAACATTATACTGTCAGGTCTGCATCTATAGGCTGAATATAACCAGGAGATGGCCCTGAGGCCCTGAATACAAGAGAGAAGGCTCCTATTTTAAAAAAAAACTAGGCTTTCTTTTGTGAGGCAGCCAAGAATATGACAGTGAACATAATCTCTTCAGGGTCTGTGGCTCCCCAGAGGGGACCCCTATATCGGGGGCCCTATCCTACACTGGCCAGCAGTGAGGAAACCTGTGGAGAGCCACACAACGTGATAGGGTTCGTGCTCTTCTGAGTACCTGTGGAGGCAAAAGTTAGTAATGACTCATGAGATCAAAAGAGAAATCAAGAGTAGTTTTATTTCAGGCAGGATGTGATTATATACTTTTCAGCGATGGGGAAGCGGGGGTAGGGAAAGGCATGGCTATCACCAATCATATTTCGCCAGATTAGTCTTTTGCTCACAGCCCTCAGTAGAGCCGGGTGAAGTTAGTGGGGCTGAGTGAAAAAACCACAAATCACGGATGTCACGTACACATTTTCAGATGACAGTTACAGATTACCAGAGACCAACAGTTAAATTCTTAAGTAACATGTTGTTCTTTATGCTACTGATGTAAAAGGTTTTGTTACTGGTACTCATAAACCTGTATGACACTATTTCCTTTTTCATGGCCATGATTTCTTGATCACAGTGAGAACTGGCAAGAACTGTTTGTCCCTGACATATTTTTTTTTTTAGAGCTGCGTATATCCTGTTGGCCTGTCCTTTGCAGACTTTCTGGTTTCGGTTCCCATTCTTCACAATCAGGCAGGCATGAAGGCAAGCAGGCAATGCATAGCAACACTGGGGGAGTTCTACTCTCCCGGCTCCTCACATCTCCCCCTTTTTTTTTTTTGCTAAGCAAGAAAGATGAGCTGCCCTCGTGATGCTCAGCGCCTGTAGGGACAGCATTCCTTGAGGCTTCTCCAAGCTTTAGCACAGCGAGAGCCTAGCGAAGGACGCTTCTTGCTTAGTTTCTCAAAGACTTCAAACTGTAGCAAGGCAGGAGGTGGGGAGGGAGCCTCTTCAGTTGCAAGTTGTTGATACAAAACGGTGGGATGCTTCTTTGTAGCCTCATCAATCTGCGATTTCACGAAGCTGGTGATGCGGCGGAAGGCCCACGGACCAAAGGATAATAGCAGCATAAGGCCGAGAAAGGGTCCCAGAAAAGCTGGGAGTAAAGTAGTCAACCATGGGGTTGTAGAAAACCAGTTCTTATACCAGCTCTCACTCTGATCAAGCTCCCTACGTCTCTCCTCAAGACTTTCCTCAACTCTTTTAATGCTATCTCTAACCAGACCAGTTTCATCCTTAAATATACAGCATTCCTCTTTTAAGGCGGCGCACATCCCCCCTTCTTTTAGAAAGGCAAGGTTAAGCCCACGGCGGTTTTGAAGGACCATTTCTGCAAGAGAGTTAACAGTGTTAGTGAGGTGCGAGAGACCTTTTTTGAGTTCAGCAATGTCAGCATTAACGGCACGTTGTAAGTTTTCGAGGTGGGCAAATTGGCCGCGTGTTTCAACGAGGGAGGCGATGCCAGTACCCGCACCAGTGGCGCCAACAGCGAGGAGGATGCCAACCGTGAGGGCAGAGATGGGCTCACGGCGGTGGCGGCTGAAGCCAGGACCAGGGAGACGGCTGAGAAGGAGGTCCTCAGTGCGATGCACGGAGAGGCGGGGGAGAAGGAGAATAAGAACACAATAATCAGTGGAGGCATGGAAAGGACCCTCGATAATATGGGGAGTGAGGCCAGAGGCACAAGCAAAATAGGTGCCGTTGGGGGCAACAAGGTAACGGGGGGGGTCAGTGGTTTTAAGTGGGGGGTAGACAAGGTGAGAGGAGTTGCAAGTGTCACGAAGTTGGGGTGGCAGACGGGTACCATTGGGGTGGATACAGAGTTCGGAACCAACCACTTGGGCAACTGTGATGGCATGGGCGTTATCGAGCCCCCAAGGCAGCATATGTTCATCAGTGGTGGACCAGAGTTGGTCAGTGACGGCGACACCCTTATAAAAGGGAGGTTGGGGGGAAAAACAAATCCAACAATGGGTAAAGGCAGGGTCAGGAATGGCCATGGCAGAGGCATTCATAAGAGTAAGTAGGCGGGCAGAATCAGAGGGAATGCTGGGGGGAAGAGTAAGCTGAAGGGAAGGAGGGGTAGGGGTGGTGGGGGAAGAAGGGGAGGGAGGGGGAGGAGAAAAGGGGGGGGTGGGGGGTAGGTGAGGAGTAGGGGGGGAACTAAAGCAAAGGAGGAACTACTTTGAAAAGAAGGGGGGGGGCAGAATGGGTGCTTGGGCAATATTAGGGCCAAGAGGGACAGGGCCGGAAGAGTGGGGAAGTTCCTTACGGAGTTGGATGGAGAAAAGGAGGCCGGGATCAGTACCGGAAGTATAGAGGCGAAGGCCCCAGCGATGGGGGGAATGCCAGCGATGCTCACTGCGGCCAGCAGTGGTAAAGGAAATGACAAGGGGGTTACACCAATAACCATAAGGACAGAGGTTGGGGGAGGGTGCTTTTAAAACGGTGATGTAGTCCCAAGTGGATGAGGGGTACCAGGAAACGTCGCCGGATGTTTCGCAGTTCCATGCTTTGCAGAAGAAATGAGAAGAGTCGCCGCAAGTGAAGGAGAGAGCACGAGGGCGATGGTCGCCGGGGCAGACGTAGAGGGGTTCTGATCGGAGATTTTCACGGGCGGCGCGATTGCCACAGCCAAATTGGGCTTGGTTGGCAGAATCGATGGGGTAATCTTGGGGTAAGAAATGTGAGGGGGTGCCCCAGACCGAGTTAGCTCCAAGAGCGAGGGCACAGAGGTCAACGAAAAGGGGTTCCCAGGAGGGAGAGGTGGAGAGGATGCTGGAGGCATTGGTGACGTCACCGGCTTCATTAAAAATGAGCCAAGTATAGTTAAAGAGTGTATAGGGCGAAGGCGGGGCGGCACAAAAGGAATCAGGGAGAAGTGGAAGGAGGGCTAAAAGGAGGGGCAAGGGGATCCAAAGCAGAGGCATGTTGCGTGATGTCTGGAGATGTAGAAGAGCAGGATGCAGCAGGGACTGTAGAATCCGAGGAGCAGGATGGAGCAGAATCTGTGGAGAGAGCAGATAAAGGGGCCTCAGGGGCCGAGTCCCTGGGCGGGGTAAACGGCTTGATGAGGCGTTCAGGAAGCCATCTGGTTTCCTCAGTTTCGGGGTTATGCACACAGGCATGTCCTTTTCCCCAGATAAGTACAGGATGTGGTCCGAGCCAGGCACCGGTACGCACATCTTTCCAAAGAACTGTTGCAAAAGAGGAGGCTGTGGCCGGATGCCAGAGCCTGTCAGCTGCTGATTTTCCGTCAGCGTCGAGGGTGAGGAAGTTGAGGACAAAAAGGGCATGGTTAAGAAGTAACCGAGGGGTAACTTTATGGCCTTGAAAAAGAAGATCCTTGGATGAGAGTTTATATAACATGTTTTTGAGGGTGGAATGAGCTCTTTCAATAATACCCTGGCCCTGGGGATTGAAGGGGATGCCGAATTTATGAAGAATGCCAAACTTGGCTAGAAAGGATTTAAGTGCTGAAGAAACATATGCAGGGCCATTGTCTGATTTGATGGTTTTGGGGGTACCAATAACAGAAAAACAGTGAGAGAAATGGGAAATAACGTTTTTGGCAGCCTCACCAGTATGGAGGGAGGCAAGCAGAAATCCACTAAAAGTGTCTATGGTGACATGTATAAATTTAAGGGATTCAAATGAAGGGAAGTGAGTGACATCGGTTTGCCATAGGGCACCGGGAGTGAGTCCGCGGGGGTTAACTCCCGTGTGAGGTTCAGGGAGGAGTGAAACACATTGCGAGCACTGTTTAACAATAGTTCTGGCCTGCTCTCGGGTGATGGAAAATTTTAGGCGCAGAGTTTGAGCATTAAGATGGTGAAGAGAGTGAGCCTGCTGGGCTCTTTCATAAGGAGAGAGGGCAAAGGAGGCCATAATAGTGACGGTGGAGGGTCTAGTGCTTGCGTCGACGCAAGCGTTACCTAGTGCCAGGGGGCCTGGCAGGGAGGAATGGGCTCGAATATGCCCAATGAAAAAAGGGGAAGATCGGGCAAGAATAAGTTGCTGAATTTGGGCGAAAAGTTGAAAAGCGGTAGTAGTAGGTTTGATAAAAGGAACAGTTTTTAAAAGGGGAACAGAGTGAGCGATGTAGGCACTATCTGTGTAAAGATTAAAAGGGGAAGAAACTAGAGTAAAGGCTTGTAAAACAGCATAAAGTTCAACATGTTGAGCTGAGGAAAAAGTAGAGGGAAAGGTGGAGAGAGAGCCATTGACAGAGATGGCTGCGGTACCTGAGGAACTGCCGTCTGTGAAGACAAGGGTTGCATCTGGGATGGGGGAGTGCTTAGAGAGAGATGGGAAGACAACAGGGTGGCGATTGAGGAACTGAATGAGCTTGTTAGAAGGGTAGTGAGAGAGAATGTTTCCGGTATAATTAGAGAGAAAAAGGGCCCAATCCACAGAGTTTTGCTCTAAATAGGAGAGATTTTGCGGTGAGTAAGGTAAAGTAATGGAGTGTGGATGAAGACCAAAGAGTTTAACAGAAAGTGTGAGGCCATGTTGTAGGAGAGAAATGGCCAGATCAGGATAGGTGGCTAGGACCTTAGAGGGGGTAGAGGGAAGATGAATCCAGAAGAGTGGTGCAGTTTGATAGAAAACGCCGGTAGGTGCAAAGGTAGTGGCAAGGATAATGAGTTGAAGGGGTTGATCAGGGTTGTAGTAGGAGAGAGACTGTGTCTGGATGGCCCTTTCAACAAGTGTGAGAGCCTGTTTTGCTGCTGGGGTGAGGCTACGAGGGGAAGTAGGGTCAGAGTCTCCTTGGAGGAGATCAGTGAGTGGTTTGAGGTCCCCGGTGGAAAGCTTAAGATAGGGACGGAGCCAGGTAATATCTCCTAACAACTGTTGAAAGTCATGGTAGGTTTTTAGATGTGAGGTACGAAGCTGAAGCTTTTGAGTACGGACAGAGGAAGGGAGGAGCTCAAAACCTAAGAAAAGATGGGGAGGATGAAGTTGAATTTTATTTTTGGAGATGGAGAAGCCATGGGCCTGAAGGGAGGCAACAAGATGTTGAGCCGCTTTAAGAAGTGCAGCTTCATCGGGGCCTAGAAGGAGGATGTCATCCATGTAATGATAGAAGGTGATAGAGGGATATAAGGAACGAAAAGGATTAATATAGGAGGCAACATAAACCTGGCAGAGTGTTGGACTGTTAGCCATTCCTTGAGGAAGCACCCGCCAATGGTAACGGGCAGCGGGACCAGTAGCATTAATCGGAGGGAGAGAAAAGGCGAATCTAGGACAGTCGTGAGGATCAAGGGGGATAGAGAAAAAGCAATCCTTAAGATCGAGAATGATTTTATGTGAATTAGCAGGAAAGGCTGTGGGAACAGGTAATTCAGGCTGAGTAGCCCCCATGGGATGCATGGAAGCGTTGATGCGTCTGAGGTCGTGAAGGAGCCTCCAAGACCCAGACTTCTTTTTGATAACAAAGATGGGGGTATTCCAGGGGGAAGTGGTAGGTTCAATGTGACCGGCAGCAAGTTGTTCTTGAACAAGGGAGATGGCGGCAGCAAGTTTTTCGGATGTAAGGGGCCATTGAGAGACCCAAATAGGGTCATCAGATTTCCAAGAGATGCGGAGGGAAGGTCGAGGGTCAGGTGAAATTGAAGGAAGGGAGGAGGAGGCAGGAGGTTGATTGAAAAGGGCATAGATAGAAGGCCGTTTAGGGGCAGAGGGGAACCCTAAACCTTGACGGCCAGAGCGGGGAGAAACTGAAATTGGCTTGGTGACACCCTGAAGATATTTGCCAAGACCCTTAGAAGGAACATAGCCTTGAGCAAGCATTTGGTCAAGGACATGCTTGTTTCTGCATTTAAGCAGCACGAGGCCCATTTGATCCATAAGATCTCGACCCCATAGGTTGATGGGCAGATCAGGAATGACATAAGGGCGGACAAAGCCAGTATCACCATCCTCATCCTGCCAGATTAACCGGTGGGCGCTGAGCTGAACCTTTTTAGCGGTACCGGCGACCCCAGAGATAGGGTCAGGAGAGGGACAAAGAGGCCAATCAGGAGGCCAATCCAAAGGAGAAAAGCAGGTGGTATCAGCCCCGGTATCCAAGAGGCCATGGAAGAGGCGGCCCTGGATGGTGAGGGAAAGGATAGAAGAGGGGCGTTCGCGACAGATGGTTTTTATCCAATAAACATCAGAAGAACCGGGATGAGTGGCGCCCCGCGGTTGGGGCAGGGCAGGCAGCTCCACCGCTAGGGGCAAGGGAAGAGCTTGGGCAATGCGAGTGCCGGGGACGACCTGAACTGATTTAAAAGGAGCGGTAGCATTAAGAAAAATCTCACCAGAGTAATCACCATCAACGATAGAAGGAGAGATGATAAGACCATCAATGGTAGAGGAAGCGCGACTAATGATCATGAAAAAATAACCAGGAGGAGGTGGTCCATAAACACCGGTAGGAATAGAGTAGACACCACCCTGAGGAGTTAATAAGAGGGGGGTGGCGGAACACAAGTCAAGTCCTGCTGAACCGGGGGTGGCCCGGAAGAGGGAGGAGGTTGAGGGTCGCAGTTCTGGGTTTGGGAGGGGAGGCGCTGATAGTGAACTTGGATTTGGCGAGAGGGAGTCCCAGTCGTTCCCCCAGTGGCTGGGACAAAAGGAATGTGACGAGGCTGTTGGTGCGGGGTCTGGGGGCGACCCCTGCCGGAGTTTTTTGACTGGCCTGGGCGCTGTTTCAGGAGTGGGTTTTCACCCAGAAAATTTCCCTCAATGTCAGTGATAGCGCGACAGGAGGATCTCCAGTGGCGCCCGCGCCGACAGCGGGGGCAAAGGGAAGGGCGTTCAGAAGTGGAGCCTGCCTGTATGTCAGGCAGCCTGCGCTGGGGACACTGACCCGCGAAGTGACCAGGCTGGCCACAAGAATAACAGATTTTACCTTTAGACTGGTTTTGAAAAGCGACAAGGGCACCAGCCACTTGGGTAGCAAAAGAATGAGCGTTTTTACAAAGAGAGATCATGTCCTCTAGGGAGCGGGAGAGCTTGGGACCTTTAAGAATTTGGCGGCAGGCAGGATTAGCATTTTCAAAGGCAAGCTGCTTGATGAAAGGATTAGAGGTATCAGTGATTCCGGTGGTACGATCAATAGCCTCAAGGAGACGGGAGATGAAGGCGTGATAAGGCTCATCATCTGCCTGCAAGATTTTTGCAAGAGGAAGAGCAGGGCCCGAGGAAGAGCCGACAGCTTTCCATGCCTTAAGAGCAGCTTGAGAGGTTAAACTGAGAATGTGATAGGGAAGGCGGCGCTGAGCCTGCATAGTGTCATAGGGCGCAGAGCCAGAAAGTTGGAGATACTCCTTTTTACTGGGTCCCGCAAGGTCCTTGCAATTATTTTGAAATTCAGCCTCCCAGAGGACAATATCCTGGGGCTTAAGGCAGCGGCGGACAGTTATGCGCCATTCTATAGGAAAAAGAGCGCCGCCATAGGAGAGAGATTCAAGGCAAGAAAGGGTATAGGGAGCCTGGGGACCGTACTCAAGGACGGCCTTGCGGACTTCCTTAAGGGAGCCCTGATCGAGTTCCTTAATTTCAATGTCCTCTTGAAAAATACGGCCGGTAGCTCGTTGGGTGGGAGCGTCGGCATCAGGAGGAGAGGCATCGCCGGAGACGGCAGCCTCCTCCTCGCCCGCAGATTGATTTTCATCTGCGTCAGCTTCGTCATCGGCCTCAATAACGTTTCCATCAGGGTCGTCAGCAGCCTCGTCATCCGCCTGCGCAGCAGGGCGCGCAGGGGTAGTTCTACGGGAACGGGGCCGAGCACGGGAACGTGTGATCATAGGGTGCTGAGAAGGAGGCTGCTCCTTAGGCTTAAGGAGGGCAGGGTAAACCTGAGGAGGACTAGGGGACTGTAGCTTAGAGAGAACTTGATTGAGAGAAGAGCAGAGTTTATCAATGGTGTGCTGGAGCTGTGAGGCAGTGGAGGGAGGAGAAAAGCTGTGGGAGGGAGCAGGGGGGTCAGACGGGGAGCGGGCAGTGTAAGCAGCAGCCGCTGCGTCAAGCGTGGCTGCGTCTTCAGGAGAGAGGTGGTCGGGAGAAGGAGCCTGAGTAATGGCAACGAAAGAGGACGAGGCAGAGGAATCTGCAGGAACAGGGGCGTATGGCGGGGGCCGAAAGGTCTCAGGCGAGGGGGACATGGGAGAGGAGGGAGTATGAGAACGTGAAGCATTAGTAAGGATAGCCTGTCCCTCTTTGATGATAGCGGCGCAGGAGGAAGAGATAGGAGCTGCAGTAATAAGGCCATCGAGGAGTTTCCAATATTGAAGAATGCAGTCCTTAAAAGCAGAATCATTTTGTGTGTTACAAAAATCCGTCAAATCCTGCCCAATTTTCAATCAAGTGGAACGGGCGATCTTAGGGGCGGTAAACACAAACCAAGGGGAAGCTTTATGAAGGATGTTAAAAAATTGATAAAGGTCTGCCTTAGAAACATGAACCTTCCTGGATATAAGTTCATCCTGAAGGGATTGAACGAATTTTTCCTCGGTACTGAGTGTAGAGCCCATAGCGAAAAGAAAGAGGAGGGAGAGGAAAGATATATGGGGTCCCAACGGACGAGAGGCCAGAAGGCGGGGGTCGCCTGGGAGGGAGACGAAGAGTCACCCTGAGGGATGCATGCATGAAATTCTTAACGCGTCTGCGCAAGGGAAACTCACCCTTCACGGAAAGAAAAGGGAGACGTGGAGAATTCCCGGGAACGACCGGCGACGAGGGAGAAGAGCAGGAAAACCACGTTGGGCGCCAGATGTGGCTCCCCAGAGGGGACCCCTATATCGGGGGCCCTATCCTACACTGGCCAGCAGTGAGGAAACCTGTGGAGAGCCACACAACGTGATAGGGTTCGTGCTCTTCTGAGTACCTGTGGAGGCAAAAGTTAGTAATGACTCATGAGATCAAAAGAGAAATCAAGAGTAGTTTTATTTCAGGCAGGATGTGATTATATACTTTTCAGCGATGGGGAAGCGGGGGTAGGGAAAGGCATGGCTATCACCAATCATATTTCGCCAGATTAGTCTTTTGCTCACAGCCCTCAGTAGAGCCGGGTGAAGTTAGTGGGGCTGAGTGAAAAAACCACAAATCACGGATGTCACGTACACATTTTCAGATGACAGTTACAGATTACCAGAGACCAACAGTTAAATTCTTAAGTAACATGTTGTTCTTTATGCTACTGATGTAAAAGGTTTTGTTACTGGTACTCATAAACCTGTATGACACTATTTCCTTTTTCATGGCCATGATTTCTTGATCACAGTGAGAACTGGCAAGAACTGTTTGTCCCTGACATATTTTTTTTTTTAGAGCTGCGTATATCCTGTTGGCCTGTCCTTTGCAGACTTTCTGGTTTCGGTTCCCATTCTTCACAATCAGGCAGGCATGAAGGCAAGCAGGCAATGCATAGCAACACTGGGGGAGTTCTACTCTCCCGGCTCCTCACAAGGGTCCAACACCTGGTAAGCTGTTTCTGCCCAATAAGGGTGGAGGCTGATTCCTGCCATGTGTTTGGGCACAGCAGAGCCATCAAAAAGGGCTGCTGCCTCGCTCACTTCCTGCTTTCCTGTATGAGGCAGCCAAGAAGATGAGAGCAAACATAATCTCTTCAGGGCCCAACTCCTGGTAAGCTGTCTCTGCTCAATAAGGGTAAAGCCAGAGGGGCACAGCAACTCCACTTTGCTCTGCAGCTGTGCACATCTTCTAGCCCAAGAAACCCACCATAACACATATTACAAAACACACTACACCCAAAAACCAAAACCAAACAAACAAACAGGGGCCAGAGAGACAGCATAGTGGTAGGGAGTTTGCCTTTCATGCAGAAGGACAGTGATTCAAATCCCGGCATCCCATATGGTCCCCCGAGCCTGCCAGGGGTGATTTCTGAGCATAGAGTCCGGAGTAGCCCCTGAGTGCTGCCGGGTGTGACCCAAAAACTAAAAACTAAAAACCGCACTACAAGCATGGCAATGGGGAAACAATGCAGGACAACACCATGCACAGAGAATGAAGGTAGCAGCTCCGATGACCCGAAAAACAAACCAGCTAGTTATCCTCCAGATAAGGTGTTCAGAGAAAAATATGGAGGATGTTCATAGAACTCAAAGAAAGCATAGATCGAGCGGAACAGACCACAAAGATAGAAATCAGAAAACTCCAATCTGAAACAGCAGGAATGAAAATCTTGGTAGATGAAATTAAAACCTCAATGAAAAGCCTCTTGAACAGAGTAACAGCAGTGGTGGACAGAATCCTTTTCAGGCTCTTTCATGAAATTGAAAAAACAGAAATACTTCCAAATAGATTTTATGAATCTAACATCTCCCTGATACCAAACCCAGACAGAGATGCTACAAAAAATTAAGCTAACAGACCAATATCCCTGATAAACACAGATGCAAAGATCCTCAGCAAAATTCTGGCAAATAAGATTCAACACCTCATCAAGAAGGCTATACACCATGACTAAATAGATTTCATTCCAGGAATGCAAGAATGGTTTAACATACACAATATCAACAAAAGTAAAAATAAAAACCATATGATCATATCAATATATGTGGAGAAAGTATTTGAGAAGGTCCAACACCTATTCATGATAAAAACTTTCAACAAGTTGGGAATGGAAGGAACTTTTCTCAATATAGTCAAGACCATTAACTACAAGCCAATGGCAAATATTATTCTCAATGGGATAAACTAAAAGCCTTTCCACTAAAAGCTGGTACTAGACAAGGCTGACCCCTCTCACCAACATTATTCAGCATAGTACTGGAAGTACTTGCCATAGCAATATGGCAAGAAAAAGATATCAAGGGCATCCATATAGGAAATGAAGGAGTGAAGCTCTCACTGTTTGCAGATGACATGATACTATCTTTGAAAACCCTAAAGACTGCACTTTCCTGTATGTGGATGGACATGAAAACTTATGCTGAGTGAAATAAGTCAAAAGGAGAGAGTTAGACGCAGAATAGTCTCTCTCACTTGTCTATGGGTTTTATGAAAAATGAAATACATTGTCTTGGGGGGCTGGAGCGGTGGTGCTAGCAGTAAGGCATGTGCCTTGCAAGCGCTAACCTAGGACAGACCACGGTTTGATCCCCAGTGTCCCATATGGTGCCCCAAGCCAGGGCGATTTCTGAGCACATAGCCAGGAGTAACCCCTGAGTGACACTGGTTGTGGCCCAAAAACCAAAAAGAATTCATTGTTTTAACAATACACAGAGACAATAGAGATGAAAATACCACCCCACAATATGAAGTTTACCACAAAGAGTGGTGAGTTCAGTTGGAGAAATAACTACACTAACAGCTATCATAACAATGGTAGTGAGTGAGAGAAATAGAATGCCTGTTAGGAGGTGGGGGAGGAGGGAGCACCAAGGGGGGCCTTGGTGGTGGGAATGTTGCACTGGTACAGGGGAGTGTCTTCTTTTTATAACTAAAACCCAACTAAAAACATGTTTGTAATCATAGTGCTCAAACAAAGCTATTTAAAAAATTTTCTGACCATATAATCTGTCACAAAATTGTTATTTTAGGTAAGTATGTTGAGTTTTTTAGGCCAATATGTTAAGTGTTGTTTTTTGCACAGCTGTAGTATCTTATACACTTCTAAGATGGGTATAAAGTAATAATTCTGAAACTAGCATCTCCCAAAATAGGATTGGTCTTAAGGTTTCTGCCCCCTAGGGAGAAGTTAGGTGCTAACTTCAAAAGTATTATAGAAGGGGAGAGACTTCTAATGTCCCTCTTACCTTCTATTTCTCTGTATCCCCCTCCAGTTTTCCTTCTTTGGCATATCAACTCTCTCATGCCTCCTTGTAGCTTGGTGTGACCAATAACTAAATTGAGATGTAAAGGAAAAAGGTTATGTGAAAAATTTCTGGGAATTTTCTCCAAAGACAACTCATGTAAACCCTTTACTCCTTTTCCTACCCATCCTTCATTCTGTTGGCTTGAACATAGACATGAAGGATGGAGCTGGAGCAGCCATCTTGGAACCAAGAGGTAACCATAGAAATGGAGACCATGTACAGTTGAATGACAAGATAGTCGGCACCTGCATCTCCAAAGACAAAATAGACCAGAGCCACCATACCAAGCCTCATTATCCTGGTCTTTTGTATATAAAATAAAAAGTATCTTTTTAGGCCACTGTGACTTTGAGTTACATTACTTCCAATTAATTAAACATCACTTTAACAAATGGCATATGTCATAAGAGAAAACCTCTGGATAATTTAGTGCTTGGTGAGCAAGGATTGATTGGACACTCTTAGGGTCCCACTAGGATACAAGCCAAGAATGAGTGAGGCCAGAAAACATTTCTAGGGTTAGAGACATAGTGCTGGTTCTTTTCAAGCTCTTTCTACAATTCCCAGAGTTAAGATGTTGGTGACAAACTACTTACTGCTTCCAGGATCCTTCAGGGAGTTAGAAATCATCTGTCAAAGCCAGCTGGATACTTTATAGTTACTCAAGGGAAAATGAGGTCTCCTGGAAGCAGGTGCTGAGGGTCTAACCTCAAAGTTAAGTAAATGCTGATGACCCACTAGGGCTTAGCTTTGATCTAATTATTCTAACATTGGTTTGTAATAATAGATGTCCTTTTCCTATATACAAGATACAATACTAAGCACTTAAAAGCTAGCGAGAAAGCTCAGAAAGAGAAGAGCACATATTCTGCAAGTCCCAGTTTTGAGTCTTGCCACTGCAAGACACCCTCTCTCAAACAGAACTGGAAGTAGCCCTTGTGGCCCACAGCACTGCTGAATCCAGGCATCTATCATCACTATGAAGATAAGTATTTCCAAGAGTAGAACACAGGTCCCAAAGCACAGCTGGAGATTTCTCCCAAATTCTAATCACTTAGCATACATGATTTTATTTATTTTCAAAAATATATGAAAAGTTTCTCTTCTTTACCGTGACAATAAACAGACTGCCCCCACAGAAAGAAAGCAGGAGAGCTTGAATCCCCACCCAAATTTGGGTTATTCCAAGGCTCAGGGGCATATAGTCTGGTGACCTTATAGAAACCAATTCTCTCATTCCATAGAATTGGAGCCAGCCTTCCAACTTGGCATATTTCCTCTCCCCAGAGGGCAGAAACTTGGGACACTCCCCAAGATCTGGCAACTTCTGCCTTGACAAAGTTCTTTAGAAAAGCCACAGATGAAAGAGAACATGCTAGAACAGGCTCAGGCAAGTGGGCAAGGTCTCTGAAAAGGGTTCATAAAGTATCTTCAGTTTAGAGCTCAGAGAGAGTCGAAGAGAAATGCCATTGGCTTAATGCCACAGACAGCATCTAAGAGAATGAGCCAGCTATATGTGTTTGTGTCGAGGCTGAAGGAAAGTGGGTCCAGCTATGGAGGTGTTTCAGGGGAGCTTTTCAACTTTGAAAGTGGCCCCACTTTGAAATGAAGTATGACTTATTTCTCATTCTAGAAAACCAGAAGTCCCTTCTCTTCTTTCACCTTTACCTTTACTCCACTCTCCACCAAAACTTTTGGACTTGCAAACCACCAATTAGGAAGCAACAGAAACTACTAGCTGCTAATTCATACTAATTAACAGGTCCACTTAAAGTAAATGCTACTTAAAAAGCTCCAGATGATTATTTAATACCAAATCATATTGGAAAGGTCATGTTAAGTTTATGCAGCTGCCATGATCCTCTCCCAGACCTTTCTTTACCCTCTGGCTACTAATATGTTTTGCTCTTATACTTTGTGATGGTTGATCAGGACTTCTGTGCTAGCAGGACTCTTGGGTGGAGGCAGAAGACAGTAGAGAGTCTGCTGACAATATTTGTAATGTCAGAAAGCTTCGGAAAGACCACCTACTACAATGGATCTGAGTAGCTTCAGGTTCTTATGAATGGTATGTAATATGAGCTCGCCAACCACCAGATGTGTTCAATGTTCAAGCTTTTTTATTTTACAATTCTTTATTATACAGTTCATATAGATATATTTCTGTGGGCTGACTATATATAGAAACTGGAAACCCAAAATCTAAGATAGTGACTCCCAACTGCTATGCCTTATTCATCATCATCACTTTTTTTGTTTGTTATTTGGGCCACACCCGGTGACACTCAGGCGTTACTCCTGGCTATGTAATCAGAAATCGCCCCTGGCTTGGAGGACCATATGGGACGCTGGGGGATCGAACCGCTGTCCATCCTAGGCTAGCATGGGCAAAGCAGATGCCTTATTGCTTGAGCCACCACTCTGGACCCATTCATCATCATCACTTTTATCTTCCTCATCACAGCTTTTCTTAATGTCTGCTCCTCACTGTCCATCTGTGCCATGTGCTCTTCATCGTTCAATAATCTGCTTCTCCTCACCTTCCATTTTTTCCTTCTTACTGTTTGTGCACCCATCTCTACCATAATCTGAGTATATATATATATATATATATGATTAGCCCACCCCTTAGTTATTTCTGCTATTTGATTGTTATACCCTATGAGATTTTGTGAGATGGCTAATCTGAGGTCTATTTTTTGTGTGTTTTTTTTTGGGGGGGGGGCCATACCCAGCAGCACTCTGGGGTTGCTCCTGGCTCTGCACTCAGAAATTTCTCCTGGCAGGCTGGAAAAGGGCATATGAGATGCTGGGGATTGAACCTGGTCATTCTGGGTAGGCCACATGCAAGGTAAACACCCTACCACTGTGCTATCTTTCTGGCCCCTAATCTAAGATCTTGATTATCTAACTACTCTATCCTCACTTCCGTAGTAACATTCTAAAGGTGATCTTGGGAAACTGAGTTTTGCACACTCTCATCCCTCAAACCTGTATTCTTGAATTTTTATATGAACACAGGAAGGAATTCTGGAAATACACTAAATGTTTCTAACTTCATCCCTTCAGGAAATATGAAGAAGTTGTACTTCCTGGCCCCCTGGGTTGGGTGGGGTCATGTGACCCATTTGCAATAAGTCATGAGACAAGTGACTCAGTAAGTTATGAGGCAAATATTTGAGAGAACTGGGGAAGAGAAGGGGGGGCAACTCTGAAGGAGAGAAGCATTCAACCAGGAGATAAAATAATTGCTAAAAGGTCCATGAAATCTTAGCAGTAATAGCACTGTAAACCACAGTACAAAAAATAAAAACTAAAACTAAAACTAAAAAAAATATTACAAAGTGTATATATTTGTTTACTATGTGTATTTTATGCGTATCTTTATCAGGATGCAGTATTGTTCCTTTGGACTTGTTCAGTAGAAAATATTAGGGGGGCCCGGAGAGATAGCACAGTGGCGTTTGCCTTGCAAGCAGCCGATCCAGGACCAAAGGTGGTTGGTTCAAATCCTGGTGTCCCATATGGTCCCCCGTGCCTGCCAGGAGCTATTTCTGAGTAGACAGCCAGGAGTAACCCCTGAGCACCGCCGGGTGTGGCCCAAAACCCAAAAAAAAATATTAGGGGATATGTATATTTCTTTATATATATTTCCTAGAAAAGTGTTGTTACCAGACCTATGTGTTGGGATTATTGAGCATGACGTTAACTGAGGAACAGATACTGCAACTTAGCTATAGCACCCTGGTGCCTCAATAGTATTTTGTGACATTTTATCCTTTTCCATTTTGCATAGACCCAGTAAAATGGGGGGAAATCTTAGGTAAGAGAGGAAATCCTATCTATTAGAGATAGGAACTCCACAATTTACATGTTACAGGTGGGTCTTTTACCCTGAACATTTGTCATGTTGACTTAGACTCCAGTTGCTCTAAGATCAGCCATACATCCCTTAACTTTGGGTCCCATCATCAGAATTGGTACGAGATTCTGCACCATACCAGACAATGACTTATAACCAGGGAAGGCTTTTGTGCCACCCTGGCACTGGTTTGTACCAGTGCAGGCTCCAATGTCACCCTGATGACAACAGAGAACCAGTAACGACTTGCAACCAGGGCAGGTTTCCATGCCATGTCACCGTGATGGTGAAATGGAACCAGGACACTCTTTGTGATGCCATGATAACAACCTAGGAACTGTAAAAAAATAACAAAACACAAGATCTTCCATTACAGAGCCTAACTACAACCACTATAAGGAGAACTTTTCCTAGGACCTAGAAGAAAGGATCTCTGGATTAGACAAACTAAGACTGTCTGAAGTCTGCAGTAGGTAATGTGATCAAATGCCTGCAGGGAGCCTGCTCTTAGGTTAAAAGTTGTTTTCCCTTTTCTTTTATTTCCCCAGCTTTTGCTGTGTCTATGCAAAATACAGTCACCTCTTTAGCTTCTACCTAAGGGTTCCTGCTTTTTGCAGAGAGCATTGGAACACAATTTATTCTGGTTTATCTCATATTTCTGCATTTTAGTGAGCACACAAGGGGGAGTTGTTGGGTTAACAGTTTTCACCCTAATCAAAGATAGCTTCCTCTTTACATATCTAAATCCCTCCTGGGTTGGAAGAACCCTTGGATAGGCTTTCTACCCCAACCTTTTCTCCACCCATTGGAGTGGTCCTATTTTTCCAATAAAGACTCCAGTTTCTGCAGATCTTGTTCTCTCTCTCCACGTGGCGGAAAGGTTTGCAGACCCATGTTTCATCTCTCCATCCTGGTTTGGATTATTTCTTGTGGTGACCCTGTTCCAGTCCCACTTCTCTTTTCCCCTTAGAATTGGGGTATAAGAAATTATCTACAATGAGGAAAAAGTAATGTGTGCCACTTCCAGGATAGGACATTAAATTGCTGACACAAAATTCTTTAGAACTTGCTTTCCCTTGGCCAAAAAGCAGAATAAGTATTCTAAAGAGTAATCCATCAGGGCTGGAGGGATAATACAGCAGATAAAGTGTTTTCCTTGCACGTGGTTGACCTGAGTTCGATTCCTGGAATCCATATGGTCTCCTGAGTCTGCCAGGAAGTAACCGTGAATACTGAGAGTGACCCACCAGCTGGTGTCCTAGAATGAGGATAAGAAAAAGTAGACACTTGTCAATCAACTCCAAATGGTCATATTGCATATTTGTGAGAAGAAAATCTTTGTTGTGTTGTCATTGAGAATTTAGGGGATCATTTATGACAACACTAGGGATGAGTTCAGTCATAGTGATTGTTAACCTCTTAGAACTTGGGGTCCATTTTCCAGTTTGGGAATGCTCATGAATACATGTGCAAGGATTAGAAGTCACATAGCCTCTAAATAAGTCTGTTGTGGGCAAAAAATTCTCTAATTCAAGTTTTGGGGTATTTTTTACAAGCATTTCCAGCTGTATCTATTCTTTACTATTTAATGCATTGGTAAGTACCTGTCCATTCTAGCTTATCTTTATTTCCTTAGAGCTAGCTCAATGCATGCCATGACTCTTTTCTTGCTTCTAACCTCCATGCCTGACCTGCTTAGCACAATATTCCATCTGACATGGTGCCAGGCAAGTTTCATTTTCCACCATTACTCAACTGCCACATGGGAACTCATCTTCATACAACAGTCTGGGTCTCTGAATTCCCTTTTGGGTACATTTTCCCAGAGTTCAAAATAAAAACAAAGATCAATGGTTGGGGCCGGAGAGATAGCATGGACGTAGGGTGTTTGCCTTGTATGCAGAAGGATGGTGGTTCAAATCCCGGCATCCCATATGATCCCTCGAGCCTGCCAGGAGCGATTTCTGAGTGTAGAGCCAGGAGTAGCCCCTGAGCGCTGCTGGGTGTGACCCCCCCAAAAAAATCAATGAAAGAAATATACCAAAACACAGAGGCGGGAGCAACAGTATAACAGATAGGGTGCTTATCTTTCATTTGGCTTACCTGGGTTTGATATCTGGCACCTCATACGGTTCCCTAAGCCCACCAGGAGTGATTCCTGAGCTCAGAGCCCTGAGCTCCACCATTTATGGCCCCCAAACCCCCAAAAGTGAAAACTATAAAAAGCTATAATCATACAGTAGAGAAAAATGCAAGAGGTAGGGTTGGTGCACACACTTAGAACAGAATACAAGCAGGTAGAAGAACTCTTATTTCTGAATTCTGGGGTAGGCAATACTCTGTCTCCTTTAACTCTTCCTTTAGCCTCTCTGCAGAGGTTGTATGAATGAGATCAGACTTAGGGTCTGAGATTCACAGAAACTTGAAAGGTGCTTGGAGCCCATAGTGCGCATGTGCCCCATCGGTAAGGTCGGCAGCAGCCTGGGCACAGCTGCGCTTCCCAATTAGTTTGAGAAGCAGTCATGGAGGTGATTCACATTTATTGGGCAAAAGACTCATGGGGCCAGAATGAAGGTTACCAATGGGTGGTTGAATATTGAGTGTCTCATCCGCCTCATGGATATTTAGTTTATTATGAATATTTAGTGCCTCAGGTGCCTTAAATATATTTAGTGCCTCATGCATATTTTGTGTCTCTTGTATATTTAGTGCCTCATGCAGATTATAGATCTCCTGCTCCTTCCATCTCTTTCTAAGGATGTTTTCCCATCTGCTTTGCCTTGTCGGTCTAACATTACCTCTCCAAGACAAGTTATATCCTTTCTTCTTGCTTTCTGTTTTTAAAGACAGAACTGAACATTCTCAAACAGTACAACAAATTCTCATGATGTCAATTGTAGAAAAAATAAAGAAAATGAAGTCATCTGTCCTGCTCAGAATTTTAGCAGGCTTCTCTGAGAGTGTGCAGGACCTGGGGTACATCAGCACACATCCCTGCTTTATGTCACACATTCCCATAGGATCTCTTCTAATCCATGTGACAACTCACCTGCTTTTTTATATATGAGGGTGTTGAAACCCAGGGAGTGCTAGAAATTGGCCAAAAGTCATACATCTGGGAAGAAGTCCAGGAAGAACTTAAACCAGATCTATTTTATGATGTTCTGCCTCCCCTACGTGCCCTTGATGTTTCCAAGTTTATCATCTCTGTGGCTTCTGCTCTGGTCTTAGCTGCTTGTACCAATCACTTGAATTGTTGCAGGCTCTGGTTCTGCCCACCTTACCCAGGATAATAAGTTGGTTACCAATGGGGCAGGGGTATATATATTCAAAGAAGTACAGCATTAGAGCACACAATTTCTCAGTACATGATACTCATGGACCCTACATAATACTGGGATGGAACTGAAGTCAGTCACATGCAAGGATAACTTGACCTTCTACTTCTTCTCCATCTCACACAAGCATTTTAGAGAGATCATTTAATACCAGCAGTTTGATATCATCACATCTCTACCTCAACTCCTCAGAAACTTTCCCTGTTGATTGAATAAAGATTTAAACCCTCACTATGACCTGTGATTTACAACAAGAGGTCCCCTCTCCTTCTCTCCTTCCCTCTAATTTTGCCTCCTCCCCATGGCTGTCTTCCAGCTGCACACTGATCTTCTATCCCTTCTTAAAGGTGCCATGTTTCCCTCTATCAAAGGGCATTTGTACCATTTGTTCCTTCTATCTATCTATCTGTGATGTGTTCTCCTTCTTCCTTCAGTTAATACCCATTTGTCCTCTTATTGCAGGTCACCAGTCCCTTGCTCCACTAAATTGTCCTGGCCCTTCCAATCTGAGCCAATTTTCTAATTTATGATTTTCTTCCCTGCAGAGCACTGGTATTGGTTTATAATGACATGTACACTGGGATCAGAATGAATCAGCTAGCTACTTTGCTGCTGCATCAGTATTATAAAATCTGGGAGTCTGGAATTTTACTTTAACTCCCCTCTGTATCTCGAAGTGAAGTGTTCTCTCTCTAGAGATGTGTTGTTGCCAACAATGCTGCATGTCCTGAGGTTGTGTCAGCCCCCCTCCCCCGACCACTTTGCTGGGATGTTTTCAGCTGGGAGAATCTCTCTTAAGGGGCACAGAAGAAGGAACTTCTCTGCCTTACCTAGAATTAGAACTAATGGCCACCTGTGTAGTCTGACCTCAAGTAGTTTCTAAAGTGCCCTCTCTATTATTGTTTAGCTAGTAAAAGTCCATATGTAAAACGGGCCTTTGGGATGAAATCTTCTGGGAGAATGTAAATCTTACTGGGAGGACATTTACCTAAACCTGTAGCTTAGTTAAGAAAAGATTCCTTCAGGGGCCAAAGCGATAGCACAGCAGTAGGGCAGAGTGGAGGACAGTGGGGGAGGACAGTGAGAGGCTGTGGAAAGGATAATGGGGGCAAGTGGAAAACTGGGGACATTGGTGGCAGGAAATGTGCTGCACTGATGAAGGGTGTAGTATATTGCATGAATGACCCTCATCATAAACAATTTTATAATTTACCATGATTCAATTAAATAATTTGCTTATTAAAAGAGATTCCTTCACACTAATCTAGTGTCCACCATGGACTGGAGACCATGCTAGAAATTCATTCTCCACCTACTTGTCATGCCAATCATTGACTGCTACAAACAAATTACCCCTTACAGCACACATGTATTAACTCACCATTTTTTGAGTCAGGAATCTGAGCCTAGCTGAATGAGATCTCCTAATACAAAATCTCTTGTGAGGTTGCAGTCAAGATACCAGTCAGGGGCACAAGCTCTACTAGACTGAGATTCTACCTCCAAGCTCATTTAGTAGTTGCTGGTGGCCTCAAGGACTATTGTTAGGAATCCTGAGTTCCAGTCTTGGGGGCCTCCTCCTAGTAGCTCCCCACATGGCAGCTGCCCATTCTGTGATTTGAACAAGAGCAAGAGAGTTGGCACAGAGGAAGGCAAGTCTTTCTATAGCCTGCCTAATCCCAGAAACAAAAGTTCACCACTTTGGCTATATTCTATTTCTATCCATTCAAAGTGAATCAACACATCCAGCCCATACTCTTGGGGAATGGGGTCCACAAAGGCACATAATCCAGAAGAGATCGTGATAAACTGTGAGTAATCAGTTGAAGAACCTAAGAGCAAAACTGAGGTATCCAGGAGAAGAAGTAATTCAGTCTCTGAGACTGTATCACCTGTGGTTGGAACAATCATACAACTAGTAGGGCACTTGCCTTGGAGGTAGCCAATCCCAGTTTAATCCCTGGAACCACAATCTCAGGACCACCACCAGGAGTCATCTCCAAACAGAGCTGGGATTAAATACTGAGCACCACCAACTTCCTCTTAAAGTCCTTAATTTCCCTCCCCCCCCACACACACACCAAAAAGACGATAACACAAAATTTTTGCCTGAGTTCCTAGCCTGCCGGCCTGTCCTACAATTTCTGAGTCAATCCTGTCAGTTCATCCTTGTTTTACACACATTGTTGTCTGTATTTCTAGCCTACCAGCCCTGTCTACAGACTTCATACTGACCAGTGACCCCAATCATGATCCTTTACATGCCTCTACATATATGTCAACTTTGTAAGTGTGTATGAATATATATAGTCTGTTGGTTGAGTTTCTCTAGAAAAGCCAGCCTGCCTTGTCCCATGTCTTATCAATGATAAACAGAAAACCAGAAAGGAAGAAAAAATTCTTAATTTGGCCAACAAAGATAAATGGAATAATGCAGTACATTTGCAAAGCAGACTCCTCACTATACAGACACACACACACACAAACACACACACATCCCACCTTTTAATTATGGTGCTGAGGATTCTCCAATGAAGAGGCCAATATTCTTGCCCTTGAAATTTGGGGGAGTGTGTGAACTCAGCAGAAGCAATTATTTGGCTTTTAAGACATGATTTTTATAAGTTGATGCTTCAGTGCCAGAGAGACATAGTAACTGCATGCAGCCAATCCCAGTTGATCTCATCATATGGTCCTTCAAGCACAGTTAGGAGTGATTCCAGGAGTAATCCCTGAGAATTGCCAGGTGTGGCTCCAAAACCAAAAATAAAGAAAAAAAAATAAAAGACGACACCTTTTTAATGAGCACCCCTTTGACATGGCAACCCTTGGGACTCAGTAGCCATGTTGTGAGGCAGCCCAAACTGAGCCTATGTGGACAGTGCCTTAGCCCAGCAGCCACTATTGAGCACACACAACCCTAGGATAGACCTGCAGCAGCTTTGGAGGCATCTTAATAGAGAGCCTGAATATTCTAGAACACAGATAAGCTGCCCTGCTCTGCCTAAATTCAGCACACACAGAAACCTGAACAGATGTTGCTGTCTGAAGTGGTGGAGTGAGGGAGTGATTTGTCACATAGCAATAGGTCACAGGAGTGTGACTCTGCCCAGGGCTAGTCTGGAGACCCAAGGGATATGCTGGTGAACAAGATGGATCCCGTCAAATGGCCTTTGTATTTGGCAGCTAGGACTAAATAGGCTAGATTGGGTGTCTCAAACCTTAACCAACAAATATTGATTTCTCCCTGTTCTAGGGCCTAAAAAGCTCCAGAGCAAAATTCTGCCAGTTGAGATGCTGGTCAGAAATCTCTTCTTGGTTCACAGTTTCTGTCTATGTCTTTCTGGCAGTGAGGAGACTGAGAGACAGGGAAGGGACAGAAAGTCTCTCCATTCAAAAGTCCTGCTTCACATATTAGGGGAGGTTGGTTTAGGACTTTCAAAGAGAGATTTGGAATAGGGCCAGGAGCAAGAAATTCAGCCCGGAAGAGATTGTCATCACAGAAATGGATCAGGTCATAATCATCTCACAAACAGAAACATCTCACAAACAGAAACATCACTGAACAGACTTCCTCCAGTTGAGATTTGTTACTGTCCTCACCACACATAGGCACCATTGAGCTAGTCCTTTGGGACCAGAAATTTGACATGCAGCTGTGGAAAAACTCAAGGCGCTCAAGGAAATGAAGCAGGGTGCTCTGTGTGTTTAGGGGCATTGTTAGAAACTAGTTGCCTTCAAGTGCTCAGGAGCCTTCATCTGTCTTGGGGCAGTGCCTCTGGTGTGAAAAATATGAACGGAAGGGGAAAGCCTACAGAAGTTTGAGAAAGGCCTTCGAGCTTAGGAGACAAATGAGTTCAAAGCTCGATCAGGAGGCCAACTTGGAATGGGGAGTCTTGTGAGTCGGGGGCTCTCAGGAGAGTTCCCACAGCTGGGAGGTGAAAGAAGACCCCAAGGGGTTGGTAGACTAGGCAGCCATGCCCAGATGGGGCAATGCAGGTTTGCTGCTAGATAATGAAGCGCCCCAGTTTTCCAGCTGTCCACTTGCAGCCAACTGTGTGTGCTGGGAGGGGGTCCTTGAAGGGGTGGAAGAGTCCAAACTAGGGTGTCAGGAAAGTGCAAGAGTGGCTGCTGTCTCTGAGTTGGTATGGTCCTCCACAAGTTGGTTACCCCCCACTCTAGGTGGGGGGAAGAGAGGAGCCGGTAGAGGGCAGGGGGCTTCCATGCATATGAATGGACTCTTTTTCCTCTTTATAAGCTCAGAAGAACTCTGGCCTTTGTCTGGGGCCCTGCTCCCAGGGCAAATCTCATAAAGGGTGTCAAGCTGCAGGCTGGGGCTGAGGACAGGGCGGGAGGGGGGTGCTGCACTCACAATGGCAGGGTGAGAAGGTTAAAGCCCAGTGCTCTAGGCTCTGAAGCCCCTCCCTGGGCCTTTTCCTGCTTTTCTTTTTTTTGGTCATAAGCTCAGTAGTTACTGGGGACCTCCAGGCAGCTAACTGAGAGAAACGCAAGCTGGGGTCAGCGAGGCTGGCCTGGGAGGAGTTTATAATGGAGTCAGGAAGTCTTGTTGGCAGGTTGAGGGGGTTGGATCTGAAGACCCAGGTCACCCCAAATCTGGGATTTCACATTTCCTGCTCCCTGGGTTTCACAGAGCTTACTGCTTTGTGTCTTATCTTCCTTCTGTCTTGGGCAAGGAGCCAATTGTTTCACGCAGGGGACAAATCTGCTCTCTTGGCTACTCTGGTGGGGTTTTGAGGGAAGGACCGACCATTCCAAGGGGTTCTGGAGAAACCTTTGCTCCTGGACTGTCTGGCAACTATGAATGAATGAGTTCAAATGGCATGTCCCCATTCTCCAGGAAGATGGCTGAAATGTGTTCCCCAGTTGTCTGGCTCTCAAAATGCTTTGGTAAATGATAGACCCCATGATGCTATGGTGGTGCCCAAATTCCTATTGTCTGGCACTGTCATAGTGCACACTGCCTATGGACTGCAGGAGTGGGAAGTAGTCGCAATGACTCGGTGACTCTTGCAAGATGCCCTTTGGAATCGCTCTGCCAGTAAAATGGAAGAGGGTTGTTTGGAGAACAACATTCTACACAGCTGCAGCCACACTGAGGCTCCAAGAGCATCTCCAAGAACACCCCCAGCATTGTGTCATGACTGACTCTCTCATACAATGGGTTCCCATCCACAGAAAAACTGAGAGACGAGTAACACAAGATTACAAACATGCTGCATGCAAGTCAGACATAGAACAGTCAATTCTGTTGAATGCCTCTTAGACAGTCATGAGCTGACAAAACCAGCTGAGAGCTCAGAGAAGAAGGTGTGAAGGAACTTTCTGGAGCAGGTGCTAGAATTTTTCTATATCACGTTTGGGCTGATCTAGCCCATCTATCCAAATTCACCCAGCTATAACACTTCAGATCTTCACACTCTGCCAGATATATGTTCTACGCCTGGGGGGAATGAAAAGAAAAAAATGACCAGGAACCGTTGCCTACCTCTCCACCCCTCTCCCCCACAAGTCAGACAGCAATACAGTGTTAATTAGCCTCAGGACTATTCTGGGAGCCAGTTTCCAGCTGCAGAGCGAGGATTTCAAAGCTGTGATCTCAAAAGGAGCCTTTCCCTGACAGCTAGTCTCAATTCAGTTCTCTGTCTCTCTGTCTCTGTCTGTCTGTCTCTCTGTCTCTGTCTCTGACTCTCTGTCTCTGACTCTCTGTCTCTCTCTCTGTCTCTCTCTGTCTCTGTCTGTCTGTCTGTCTGTCTGTCTGTCTGTCTGTCTGTCTGTCTCTCTCTCTCTCTCTCTCTCTCTCTCTCTCTCTCTCTCTCTCTCTCTCTCTCTCTCTCTCTCTCTCTCCCCAAGGCATGCAGTCTATCACTTTATCACATCGTCATTCTTACTCCCTCAATTCAGTTCTCTTCTTGGCCACAGTGCCCAGGACTGAATTTGGGGAAAGTTACTGAGCTAGAGCACAACAGCCAGAAAGCCCCAAGCTAATGGTTCTTTTATCCAGTGCCACTTGCATGGGCTGCTTTTTTCCTTCTATACCTCTTTGTCATAGATCCTTTCCTGACCACAATCTTACCCCTGAGGCTCCTAAATATGGTTAATTGGGGTTCCAGAGCACCTTGATTGTTTTAATGGTTCCTGTCCACTCTCTGACTTATCCCTCTTCCTCCAACCTCCCTGCTGTTCCCTCTCAATTTGATTTATTTTCCCCACCACCACAACTGCAATCACACACAGACCCCTGTATGCCTTTCTCGAAAAGACTTCAGGCTGACCTATTTGCAGGCCACTTGGAGACATCCCAAGTGCTTCTTTTTTCTACTTTGCTTTGCCACAGAACACTTTATTTCATTGTGTGTGTGTGTGTTTTGGGGGGGCATACCCGAAAGTGCTAAGACCTTAATCCTGGCTCTACACTCAGGGATTTCTCCTGTCAGGCTCCAGGACATTTATGGGATGCTGGAGATCCAATCCGTATCTCCTGCATGCAAGACAAACATCTTATCTGCTATACTATCTTTCCAGTGCCCCCAAAATAAAACATTTAAAATATTTTTTTAATTTTTAATGAAAGCACCATTATTTACATATTCATAGTTTTTAGACATACTATGGTCCAGCACCTATCCCACCACCAATATCTTCTTCCCATACTACAGCCACTGAACCTTTGCTTCCTGCTTTATCCTTTCAGATATACTTCCTGCTATTGGGTGATGACAGGCAAAGAAAAAAAAGACCAACTCTCAGCCTAATCCTTTAGAATATCTTCTTGCATCTAAGTGCAAAAACACACCCTTAGTACAGCGGGAACACTAGGAAATTAATGAAAAAAATGTGTAGAAGCCCACCAGGTTCAATGAGTGAAAATAATAACAAGCAAGGCACAACCAACACCATCCATCTCCATAAAATCTCAGAGAATGACTAGTGACACTATGGTGAGTATGTTTAATGATCTCAAAAAAAAAAAAACACAAAACAATGACACAGGTAGTCAACAAAGAACAAGAGAGTATGAAAGCCAAAATGAGAACACTACAAGTAGAAGTGACATAAATGAGAAGTATAATAGATGATATAAAACTCATTAGAAATGCTTAGCAGCAGAATAACAGCAGCTGAGGAAAGGAATAGGAAACTTCAAGTTGAGGTGGAGGAAACCTCTAGAAAACAACAGAAGATGGAAAAATTCTGAAAAGTAATAAACTGCACACTAGAAAACTATGGGATTAACTCAAGAGGAAAAATATAAGGAATGGCTAAAGAAACTGTGGTTCATATACACAATGGAATATTATGCAGCTGTCAGGAGAGATGAAGTCATGAAATTTTCCTATACATGGATGTACATGGAATCTATTATGCTAAATGATATTAGTCAGAGGGAGAGAGACACAGAACAGTCTCACTCATCTATGGGTTCTAAGAAAAATTAAAGACATAGAAATAATTCCAACGTTGAGGGCCGGATAGACCTGCTCAAGACATGAAGCTCACCACAAAGAGTGGTTAGTGCACTTAGAGAAATAACTATACTGAAAACTATCATCATAATGTCAGTGATTGAGGGATGTAGAAAGCCTGTCTCGAATACAGGCAAGGGGTGGGGGAGGGAAGACTTGGGGGCATTGGTGATGGGAAGGTTGCATGGGTGAAGGGGGGAATTCTTGTTATGACTGAAACCCAACTACAATTATGTTTGTAATCACGGTGCTTAAATAAAGAAATTATTTAATTAAAAAACAATACTGGTACCTCAATTAAAATGTGTTTTTTTAATTTTTCACAGCATTATTTATGGAACATAGTGACAACGAATGAGGGGCACTCCCACCCCAGTGCTGTCCTCCCTCCACCCCCGTTTCCAGCATGCATCTCATATCTCCCGCCCTTTCCCCCCAGAATACTAGTGCAACTGGTCTCCACTTTATAGCTTGTTGTAGATTGTCTATTCTGATGTCATTTGCGATAAAAAGGATAAGAAGAAAAAAGAAAAAAAAAAGGAAGAGAGAAAAAAATTGGCCACAACTACCAAAAAAAGAAAGAGAAAAAGAAGGAAAAAAATGCACCCGGTTAATGAGAAAAGAAAAAAAAATCAAATAATAATCACAGGAGTGAAAAAGGGAAAAGAAAGGTGGAGGAAAGAAGGAAAATAAAGTAAAAAATTAACAAATCAAAACAAAACAAGAAAAAGAAGGGGTGCTGCAGTGGTAGGGTTTGGCGTTCCCTCCACTTTTTTTTTTTATAGGCACAGTAAGCATTGGGGGAAAATGGGAATTCCCTGGCCTAGGAGATTCAGGGCTTCTCCATCCTTGAAGCATACCATCATGGGATCAACCCCTGGCTCCATAGGTGTTCATTATCTCATCCCAAGGGCTTTGTATGTGGTGCCAGGAAACTTTCCTCTCAGTTGTGGGTGAGACAATGAGGCCACTGTATCCAGCGTTCTTGGCATTTGTACAGGTCCTAGGACAGGGTCTAGGTTAGAGTCTTTACGGTTCTACAGGCTCTGTTTCACCATTGTTGTGTACAGTTTTCTGTATCAGATGCTCCCTGTTTTCATTCAGTCCCCAAGCCAAAGTATGGGATATTATGGATCTAAGTCTCTGTTGTCCAAGTTGGGCTTCTGCAATAAGAAATCCTTTTTTTTAAAATAAGAGTTCTGGTCCACAGTCTAGGGCAGGGTTTTCCTTATCGGTCCCCAGGATAGTTCTGCCCAGTCGCAGCTGTCAAAGTCAGTTTTCTGAGACAGTACATCTTCTGGTTTCCATCCAGTGTTAGGTGAGGTGATAAGATGACTTGGTCTTGGGTCAAGTTGTCATTTCCTCATTGTCATATCATAACTGGTACAAGTTAGTGCCAGAGCTGTGCTATAATTCTCCCAATGAAGTTGGTTCCTGGAGTTGTTGCCCAGAGCTGTATCAGTTCTACGTCTGGGATCTGGGGTTTGGAGTTGAACTGCCACTGTCCAATCTCCTGGAGACTGGGTTGTATCCACATGACAAAAATGTGTGTTTTTTTTAAAAAAGCAGTAGGAATCCTTTACCTCCTCCCATCATGTTCTCCTATCCTCTATGCACCCCCACACCACCAGAGTCTGTGAACACTAAGGACTCTAGACTCAGGACCCATGCTCAGTTGACTAAAAAGCTCCCGGAGTGCACAATAGTTATGAGAAATAGAGTCTGTCATTGATATAGTATTGGATTTCTGTGTTCCTAGGGTGTATATATATATCCCTAGGAGTGGTATAGCTGGATCATGTGAAGTCATTGTGTTTCGGGGGATTTCTTGTACATCAGCAGATGACATATTTTTTAAATCTAATTTAAATTTTTCATTGACATGGGTGTAAAGCTGGATGTCTTTTCAGAAGTTTAACTTTCCCATCAACATGCTTGGCATCCTGCCCACTACCAGGGTCCAAGTAGCCTCTATATAAAATGATATGAAGGGTTTAAAAAGAATGGAACAAAGAGAGTACAGCAGATAGAGTGCTCACTTTGCATATGGCCACCCTGGGTTTGATCTCCAGGATCCTACATGATTCCCTGAGCCACTCTGGAAGTGATCCCTGAGAACAGTGCCAGGTTCTGAGTACTGCACAGTGTGGCCTCCCCAACACACAAAAAGAAATGTCTTAGGATCCAGAAATACCACTCCTAGCATTTAGTCAACAGGAAAACATAAATTCCAAAGAATATTTGTACCCTATATTCAAAGTAGCATTTTTCACAATAGAGCATCACACAGATCCAACCTAAATGCCCACTAGATGACTAGATAAGGAAGCTGGGAGAGTTTACACACACACACACACATTCTCTCTCAAAAGAAAATTATTCTGCCATGAAAACATAAAATTGTGGGCTGGAGAGACCAGAATGACAGTACAGTAAGCAGGGTGTTTATCTGCACACAGCAGACCGGAGTTTGATCCCCAGTACCACATATGGTCCTGCCAACCCTGCCAGGAGTGATCCATGAGCACAGAGCCAGGAGTAAGTCCTGAACACTGTTGGGTGTGACCTCCCCGTAAAGTAATTGTGGCCGGGGTATATGGCTCAAGTAGTAGTGCACATAACTAGCAAGTGTCTTGTGTTTGATCCCCAAATCCTGAGGTCCCAAACACCTCCAGTAATGTTGCCAAGTGCTGCCAGGACTGAGCACCTGAAACAAAGTTGAACATCACTGCAACTGACCTCTGCTCATCCCCCAGCACCACCATGGGTGACTCATCTTTAAAGAAAAGACGAAAGCACATCTTTGGGAACAAAATAGACAGAACTGAAGGTGATTCCACTAAGTGGCATAAGTCAGGAAGTAAAAGACAACTATTGGTGGCTTCTATCATATATGGAAGATGAACTATTAAATCAAACAAACTGACAAGAATCAGCAAACTAATTCTTAGACTTGTGGTGCTTAGGTGGACCATGTGGTGCTGGAGACCAAAATGTGGTTGGTAGCTTGCAACTATGACTAATTTTTAAACAAATGATGCACAAATAAAGTGTGGCACCTATTGGAGTGATGTGGGAAAATGTTCCCTAGGAGACCAAGGGGTGATGCTAGTAGGAACAGGGCAGCCACCCAGAGAGAGCCAGGAGCTTGAGTGTAGAGGAGTGCACAGCATTCTGGGAAGAACTGTTAAAATAAAACTAAACAAAAACCCCACAGAGGGCTTGATGGGAATGTCTGCAGAAGAAATGTAACCATCTGTGAGATACAACTAACTCAGGACAGGTACATTGGAAGCTAGACAAACCAAAACGAGTGAGTGCTAGATGATTAACTCTAAGAAAAACAACATCGCTCATCGTTTAAGGACATGTATTCCAAAGCACACCCCATGATATGGCAGTGAATAAATTTGCATGCTCATAAACACTGCATTTTGATTTTAACAAAAATTTGTGATGAAATTTTATTAGGAGAATAGGGGCAGGGAGCAAGAGGCAGTGTAGGTGTAGTAGAGGAGGAGGAGTTGGATTTAATTTTCAAGTAAAAAGCCACTGGGGGAGCAAAAATTTAACATACAGGATTTAACATGTCACCAGTCCCCAGAAAAGCATGGTCCCATCTCTGCACTACATGGCCTCCTGAACATTGTTGGGTTCAACCCTTGAGGAACCTGAACATCACTGAATGGGACCCCAGAAGCCTCCAAAGCAGTACTAAGGGAAGCCCTAGAAATTGCTATCCCAAAAGGCCTTTTAGTATTTCATCCTGGAACTCTCAGCCTGTTAAACTAGCTACCTTGTTGGCCAAGAATTACTGGGGGAACCCTTGGGTTGTATGAGCTGTGCTTGGGAACCCCTTAATCCAATCATAAATTTATTCGATGTCTGCCATTATAAAATACCACAAATTTAGCAGTTTAAACACTTAAATTTGCTTCAGTGAGAAAGTGCAGGCCTTGCATAATACCAGATCTCAGTTCAAATTCCCAGCACCTCACAACCAACCAACACACATCAATAACCACAAAACTTTTCCCACAGGATCTAAGGCCTTGCATGAGGCCAATCCATACATCATCAGGAATAATCCCTGAGCACTGAGAGAGGAGTAAGCTCTGAGTACCACCAAGTGTGCCCTCCCCTACAAACAAACAAAACGAATACTTCCATGTAATAGTTTGGTTCAAAAATACATTGTCTGAGTGGGGGTTGGTACCATCAACAGGGGCCATCTTCTAAGGCCAACTTATAAAGCACAAGAGAAATGTTCCAGCCTCACTCTTCAAGTTTCTGCTGCTGCTCAGCTTGTGGCAGTCCCATATAATCATCACATGGGGATCTCCGGTTTGTGTGTCTAGGTCCACGTGTCTGCTTTGCATAAGAACACCGCCCCACCCTAATTACCTCATCTGCACTTGTTCATTCATGAAGACCCTATTTCCTATTAAAATCACTTTTCCAGGTCTTGAGGGGTCGGACCTCAGCCTCCTTCCTAGGGACACAATGCAAATGTTCACAGATGGGCCATGCTGATGATAAATTCATCCAGAAAGAACATCGTCAGCAAGTTATTTAGAAGTAAGGAAGCAAATATGAGAAGAAGCAGATCAAAGAGTACAAAGTGGTTCCTTCTGGTAAGCACTAATTGGGATAAAGCCAAAGGGTTGTGTGTGTGTGTGGGGGGGGGGTTGTCGCTTTCTTTTTCTAAGGAAAGGACTGTTCGGCTATTGAAAGCAGGCCCGTTTCTGCCCCACTTTGATTATCACACTCATCACGTGTCATTACAATTTGATTACTCATCTGTGGTCCACGAGGTCCATAAACTCCTGCAGGCTAATAATAATCATAGCCAGGATTTACATAATGCTTACTACGTGCTTGCCACGATTCTAAGCAACTCCCCACAACCCTCTGAAGGAGGCAGTGCTATGAGCTGCCTTTTCAGACGGCAAACCTGAGGCACAGAGAAGGTAAGTTACTCACCCAATGTCACATAGCTAACTAGAAAGTCCTGTAAGGCAGAGGCAGCTAGTTCCCAAGCATTTTGGCTTTCCTTACACTGATGAGTATAGGCTCTCGCAATAGTTGGGATACAACATCTGTTAGATGTATGAAGAAAAAGGTGGATGAGCCCCTTGGTCAAGTCAGCCTTTTGGGAAATGGTGGAATCCTAAGTAAGTGCTCAGGAAGCCTGAGTGCCCCTTGGAGATTCTTGGCCAACTTTTGGGCAGTTCAATGCAAGGGTGCAGATCTTGCAGCGCTGGGGATACCTGGGATACTTCATGGTGCTCAGAAGCCTCCAGGGTTACACCCAGAAATGCTCAGATTATGGAGAACCAGGAATCTAACTGGGGTTGGGTTTATTCTAGGCCTGCAGCCTAGCCACTAGACTATCTCTCTGTCCCCTAGTCATCTTTGATATTGTGTGTGGTTTCTCTCTATTCTAGGACCATCAAACCCCTTATGCCAACACCCTTATGTTCTTCTCTGAGAACCCATTATTCACAAGCCCTGTCATTGAGCATCCCCATTCTTTCCCCCATAACCCTTCCCACTATACTGACAATAAACAGCTCATGGACCAGTTCTGACCCAATTTTAGCCAATGAGAGGCTGGGAGCTATAGCATGACTCATCTGCAGGAAAAAAGCTCAATGGGTCAGACTGGTTTTTCCAACAGGACAATATTCACTTAGCTGTACAGAGAATCTAAACCACTCCACCAGGGTCAGAGGCCAGTGTCATTCAATCTGGAGATGATGGCATTATGAAGAGCAGAGAATGGTGGCTGGAGGGAGAACAGAAAGTAGTGAGACCAACTCACAATTCTGAGTGAGAGGTCAAGATGCCTGAGGCATTCAGCACCCACCAGCTGTCTGGTCCTGGCCTTTATGTGGCCTCACAACCACCCCTCCTTTGCTTGAGCTGAGGAGTTTTCTCTTGTTCCACAAACCAGTCTAATGTCCACAGTGGCCTAATTTTGCTTCTGGGCATTATTTCTTTCTAGATGTTTTCTTGCCTTCTTGCCTTCTGGTTTTCTTTCCCACTCTTGCTCTGGCTAACCAAAACTTTACCTTTTTACTCTGTGCTGGCTTCTAGAAATAATGGACCATCAGTTTTTTAAGAAACCTTTTAGATTATTGCTGTTCAACTGTGTTTTTGGTGATGATGGAAATGTCCCATAGCAGCACCATCCAACCTGATGGCTCCTAGACACTCATTACTATCAAGTACTTTAAATGTGGTTGATGTGAATGAAGAACAGTTTTGGCGGGGCTTTTTTGGGGGGAGGATATACCTAGTGGTATATTTCTGGTGGTTCTTGACAGATCATGAAGTACTGAGGATCCAACCTGGATTTCCTACATGCAAAGCATGCACTCCAGACCTTTGACCCCAGCTTCCTAAGTTTGGGGGAGAAACAGCCCAAGTGGTACTCAGGAAGCCTGAGAGACTCTCAGTGATTTTTTGTTAATTCCATTGGTGTTTCAATGCAAGGGCCTGATAATGTGGTGCTACTTGGGATCCGCAATCACAATGATACCCCAGTTTTATGGGAAGCCTCAGATTATGCCTGGTTATGCTTAGGGAATCATGTGGGAATGGGGATATAACCAGGCTCTGCCACATGCAAGACATGCACCTTAACTCTCCAACCTCTCCCCATTAAAATATCAACTCAGTGATAATAGCTTCTTGTAACTAATGGTTACCATTTAACAATAAGATCACTGGCTCCATCCCCTCTTCATATAGATGAGTGTCTCAGAGAGCAATGCAAGCTCAAATTTAGGATTCTATCTGATATTAGGGGCCTACTCAGAGTTTCAGTCATGCTGCTTCCTGGTGGTTTGTTCTTCCCCAACACTTTGATTGCTTTTCACCAGCTCTTTCCCTCAAGATGGACCTGTTCTAATGCACTAAACTGCCCATTATCTCCCAACTGTTACAGAACACAAATCTCGCTGGACTCCATGTCTGAAATATGGCCACATGACCTTGTTCTGGCCTGGATATCAGTGAAATAGAGAGGTGTCGCCTCCAAGTTTGGCCCCAGAAACTTTCCTATGCTGATTCCTCTCCCCTTTCGTGGTACAGACTTGTGAACCTGAGCTTCAGAATGGTAGCAACCTGGATCACTGAAACAACCCTGGAACTGAGCGATGCGCCTCTTATTTTGAGACAGTACTGAGATTTTCTTGAGGAAAATCCACTTCCAACATGGTCACTGAACTTTGGAGGGGAAGTTTAACAGTAGCTAGAGTTTCCCTGATTAATGCACCCCCAGGAGCCCCCATCTCCTTCTCAGTCAGCCATGATAGTAATAGGTGGTGAGGATGGGGAGTGTTGAATGGTATGTTGTATGTTCCACAATATCCACAGGGAAGGGAGACTGAGTCAGGTGGAGACATGATCACCTCTCTAAGGTGCTGACAGTTTTTTGCCTCCTTAGCCACCATGATGAGCTTCCTTTATGCAGTCCTGATGGAAGACTGGGCCTCAGGACCCAGGCTTTTGCATGACTCATTCTAATGTGAGCAACAAGGAGAAAGTCAAAGAAATTGGAATCATGATTTGAGTGAGCGCCAAGGTGGGTATTTCCTGGCAAAGGGATGAGGAATCCAGCCAAAAGTCCCTGCCAAAATTTCCGGGCTCTGGGAGTCACAGATGAAGGGCACAGAAACTTTCTGCCTCATTAACCAAATGAGGGAACAGGAGAGGAGGGTCAGGTTCAGATCCCAAAATAATGAGGTCACTTAGAACACGTCAAAGTTTGTGGGGTAGCCCATGAACATGCTTCAGGCAACTGGATGGGAAGGAATGGAGGTGGAAACATGAGTGGAGCAAGGTGAGACTAAAATCTAGTGAAGGTGAGGATTGCCCAAAGAGAGACTCCCTAAAAGGCTTTGGGAAAAAAGTGGGGCACTGGAATGTCCAGAAAAGCTAGATAGGAAGATGAAGGGGGAGCAGAAGAGGTAGGAGGAGATGTAGGAAGACAAACCATGTTGGTGGAGAGAGCAGGAGGCAGGAGAGAAAAAGGCATGAGGGTTCCTGGGCCCTGTGAACAGCAGGGGAAGAGGTGTGGAAAAAAGGTCTCTGGAACTGGGGACACCTGCTCATGGGTGGCCAAGAACACAAAAGTGAGCCCAGAAGGCTACTCCCTGGCGGACAAGGGGAAGCCAGGTGCAGATTTGAAATTTATGGCAGAGAATCTGCAGGCAGGATACACAGCTCCTTTGGGACTGTGAGCTAATTGTATCACGTGGGGCACCTTGGGCAGGGACTAAGTGGTGAGCGGAAGTGCCCTTGTACAAGCTCCAGTAGGAAGGGAGAATTTATGGGCAGAAGAGGCGGCTAGCTCCAATTCAAGGACAGGAAGTGCAGTCAGCCTCTGGGGACAGTAAACCAAGGCTAAGGCAGCAAGCACCTTGGCAGCTTCTGTTTCCTCTCTCTCTCTCTCTCTGCAGCTATGAGGGCTCTGGTCTCTGCAGGTCTCCTAGAGCGCTGCTTATTCCTCCTCACTCAGCTTTGCTTGTGTCTGGTGGGTAATGACTGGCCTCATGAGCCCCCCCACACCCATTAATTCTGTGTCCCGCCCCCAGTTTTCAGACAACTACCTAGGCTCTCCTGGTTAAGATGTTCCTAGACCAAATTTCAGGCAGAGCATCTTATTGGATCCCTTTAGGACTGCTGCCCATATTTTATCCAATCAGAGGTGGTCAGGAGGAGGCTCTTGGGACCTCCAGCCCCTTTAGTGGTGGCTGAAAAGTGACATCTTTGCAAAGGGGCGGAGCAAACAGGGTGTCAGAGAAGAGAACAAGGTGGTGTCCTCATACTTGGACTTCCAAGCAAGTCATGCATAAGCTTCTGATGTGCCTGGAACAGAATATTTATGAATTAGGTCAGGCTCAACTTTAAAGACAGTCACACGCAAGCAGCCTTTCTGAAAATGAGACTTTCCCATGCTCCCATGTACTCTCCCCTAACCTGTTCCCCTCCTCGCTTCCCAGGGATACCACCCCAAAGTGTGCCAGGACCTCTCTGGACAGATAGGAGATTTGCTTCAGCCTCAATTTTCCTCTTGGACTCAGTCCAGTCCCTTGAACTTCAAGGAACAAGAAGCACTGGATCGGGGAGTGGGGGTGGGGAGTGCTGATTTGGAAGGGGAGGAAGACCTACCTTTCTTGGAATGGACCTGACCACACACTACTGGTATTAGGTTGGCTTCTAACAGCAGTTAGGATGGTTCGAGAAGGATTTCTATCAAAGGCTCATGGGATCTTCAGCCCTTTAGTGACCCTCTGCAAGTCAAGAGTACTGGGAGGTAAAGGGGAGGTACAGGGTGGGTGTTGGCAAGGATCACCAGGAAGCAGGTAACTATGAGCAGTGGGATTGTCACCAGCCTGAGCCAAAAGGAACCAGGGAGGAGCATAGATCCCCACACTGAGAAGGGGACAGAGGTCAATTGGGACAAGACCTGCAGAGGATCTTGCACTGAAGGGACAGTCAGCTCAAGTAGATATCACTTTCATGAACTTGGGAAGTAAATCTTTATCCCATTTTCTTCCTGTCCTTTCATCTCTTGCTCTAGTTTGCAGTGGACTGAAGATAGTGTGGTTCAGGGCAGGGACTCAGCCTCCTGAGCCTCAGGGCAGTGAATTCAGTTAAGCCTAAATCTGATGCGGTATATATCCATTTACATAGTGGGGTCACACTATACCATGAGTCCCTCTGGGGAAAGTCCCTTGGTTTTCCCATATATTTTTAGATTTTTTTTTTGGTTTGGGGGCACACAGACATTCTTAGCAGTAACTCCCAGCTCTGGCCCTTTGAACCCGTTCTTCCATCTCTTGATATGGGCATCCCACTCCAGCTCCCACTTCAGCTGTCATGCTGAGGCCCTGAGTGAACTCCCCTGATGCCTCTTAGTTACTTTGTAGGATGCTAGTCAGTGGCATTCAGTGGATAGCATCAAGAACTCCTACAGCAAAAAGAACTGGAAAATGGAAGAGGAAAGAAGCCAGAAACATCTCAAAAACGAAGGCGAAGGATGCTATTTTTCATTAACTCACCACAAATAATGAGTCCTATTTGATTTCTGCTCAGCCTTTATACTAGCAATAAAAGAAGCCATAACTGCTAGATGTAATGCTTTCACATTAACTAAGTGATTTACCTGAGTTAGTTCCTCAGAGGCCCTCAACAATCCTGTAAGATGCCTGGTTTAGTCATCCTAGTTTTACAGACCAGGCTCAGAATGGTTAGGTGACTTGCTCTAGGTCGTACAGTGGGTATTGGTGGGAACTCAACTGTCCTTACACTCTAATACCCATAGTCAAAAGACTTCTCTAGCCCTCTCTTTGCAGAGCCTACTGTGCAAATTTGGGAATTCCTCACCTTTAAAAGGCCGAGCAGAGATGCAAGAGGAACCAAGGAATTCTACAAGAGTATGGGGCCCCTTCATTTTTCTGCAGTCACATAGCTTTCCCTGTTTTCCACTATTCCTGGCTTCTAATGCAAACAAATTGGGGGGGGGCACTCATCTCATTGTAAAACTGTCAAAATGATTTTAAAGATTTTTCAAAATGGAATTCACCTGAACAGGAAGAAATCCTGACACATGCCACAACATGGATAAGCCTCAAAGACATGTTAAGTGAAACTAGTCAGTCACAAAACGAGGAAATATGCTAGGTCCCCACTCATCTGATGTCCTTAAAATGGTCAGTTGGTTGAATACATAGACAGGAAGACAGGAGAGGGCTATGGAGTCATGTGTATAAGTGTATAAGTGAAGACAGAATTTTTCAAGGTGAAAAACGTTCTGGAGAAGGAGCAGAGAGATCGTATACAAGTTATGCAGTGATTTGTCTTACATGCGACCAACTCCAATTTGTTCCCTGACATCGCCAGGTGTTCCATAAAGGCCTTTGAGCTCTGATAGGTATAAGCCTGTATTATCCCTGGCATATCAGACACCAAACCAAATACTCAGACCCTCACATTGATCCAACAGCTGGGTTGGTTGAGATTCACCAGGATGGACCCCTAGGTATCCTAAGCATCACTAGATACCCCTTCCCTAACACAAATGGTGGCAGCAATAGTTGCATGAGAATGCAGAGTCATTAATGCACTGAACCATGCTCTTAAAATGGCAAAAATAGTACATTTTGTGCCATATTTTTTAATGGAAGGGGTTAGGCAATAAGAATACTTCTTGGCATAGATGAGTCTCTGGCTTCAATTCTTGGCCCTCATAGCCACACAAATCATGCACACACACATATATATGCATGTGCATCAGAATTAAGTAAGCATTTAATGAGTACTTACTTTGTGCTCTGCACTAGGAATTTAGCACCATAAATCAATCACCCTTCCTTCAGATGGGTCCGCTCTGGCAGGTCAGACAACCTTGATACACATAACAGCATAATGGCATATGGAAAGTGGAGTAAGCTTTGTGTACATGGGACAAGGCCTGGCATGGGTTGGGGGTGGGTAAAATTCAGCTTTCCTGAAGGAAGGAGAATCAGTGGGGCTTTCCAGGAACCGAGAGGTTGGGTGAGAAATGGGGACCAGCGGAATATTCCAAGGAGAGAAACAGCACGAGGAAAAATATAGGTGTGAACTAACATACTGGCAGCTTCCTCTCCTCGTTTGGGGGCCTGTCACTAAGCTCATAGCCCCTTATTCCCCTCATAAGTCTGACAGTGCTTTCCGAGCCATCTGTGGTGAAGGATGTGCACGTGTGTGATTTCCATTCTTTACGGACGCATGTGTCCCAACTGTGTATTGTATGAGTGTTCACTGAGTCCAACTATTGAATGCATCTATTCCCAGTTTCACAAGAGACCACCACTCAGTGACTTACTGGGCTGTCACAACAAGGCTAAGTTGCTTCTGCAGTGGTTACCTCCACGGGCCAATTTCTCCCCTTGTGGAGCTGAACTGGCACTTGCAAGGACCACCCCTGGAATAGCGAGTAGTCTAGCAGAAGGCAAGTTCCTTAAAGGTCAGAACCCAAGCTTTTCCTCGGAGCCATCCTTTTCCTGAGTCAGCTTTTCAATTCTTAGCAGCGCCGCCCAAAGAAGCCCTCTGATTGCCCACTTATTAATTAGCTCGTGTTTCTCAGTGTTTTGAATATGGAAAATTCTGCTAGTATTAAATGCTATTATTATTATTAGCCTCATGTCCACTATAGTGGATGTCATTTCATTAGGGCTGCATAATAGGCAAATCAGACTTAATTGGCTGGGATGTGGCTAAGAAACCATCTCCTGTCTGTGTCTGTGCGCTCTGTTCAGTGGCTATCACATCACATTCTCCGGCAATAGGTCATTTCGAAGACCTTGGCAGAGTTCAAGGAAGGTTATCTGGCTCCTGATTAACACTTAATTAGCACCTTTTTCATGTACCACAGCAGTGACTTTGTAAATTTAAAAATTTCAGGGGACCACTTAATGTGGAATTAAAGTACAAGTGCAATATTTAAGATGCATGAAATTGTTTTACGCATTACAGCATTAACTAGCTCTTAATTTATGCAGTGCATGCCAGCGAAGGGCAATTAAAGTGTAGCAGGAAAAAAAATATAGATTTCTCTGTTGTCCTGTCTTTTTTCTCTTTCTCTCTAACGATGCTTTTGAAGGCTTTTGCTACATTCATATCTCAATTCTCGTTCTAGATTTAGCAGTAAACGGTAAGTTCTGAATCTTGTTTGCTTCCACCGAAATTGGCATTAGCTTTAAGTTGGAAATCATCTCCAACCAAGAAGTCTCTTGAGGAGCCGAGATATCCATCCAATCTCAGGGATTGGTTTGGGGTAAGTTCATAACCCTAAGAGAGCCAATGAGGTATCAGGAGACAGTTTTCTTGAACCTGATGGGAAAGTAAGACGAATAGTGCTTTCCTTGGTAGCTGTTGGAGTGAGTCATTCTCTTACCCACCTCCTCAGCCCTTAGTGGAGTGAGAGAGTGTAAGATCTGCACTAGTGACAGCCATTTTGTCAACACACTACAGCAGGAGGGGAGCCATTGTTTGGAATTTGGGGAGGGATCCAACACTATGGGAGGCCAGATGTAAGAGGAAGAGAAGCCCAATCCTCGGAGATTTTATTGAAGGGATTGGATTGGGACTTGTATGAAAGCTGTCTGACTTCTGGGCTTTTGTATTATTATAGGATGGTGCTATAAATATACTGCATCCTCCCACTCCCTTGCCTTTATTCATGCTGTTGCCTTGAACTGGAACAGCTCTTTTTTTCCCGTTGCCATCATCTAAGGCTAAATCTAAACACCACTGGTTTAAGCTTGCCATATTGAGGATGGTCAGAACCATGCCCTTTGGGAGATGGAATGGCCTCTTCGACCTCTCCTTTAGCAAGGAGCATGTAGGGCGCTGGAAAACGTGAAGCTGCAAACATGAGTTTCTGTGAGGTGAGGAAGAGGACCGCTTGCTTAGGACCCCAGCATTCGGACTGCACCTGGCACGCAGCATCTGCAAAGTGCCGCAAGATGGTTCCTAGAAAGGAACGTTCAAATATTAGGAGTCAGGAGAGAAAGCACAGACGAGCATATGGTCTTCTTAGCTAAAGCCAGAAACGGGAAATGCTGCAGCTGGGGGAGGGGGCTTTCTTGGCCGCAACAGCTGCTATTAGCGAAACGGGACTTGACAGGGATATTAGCCAATAAGAAAACTTGTCGGCAGCTCAGTCGGAAACTTACATGTCTGGATAATACTGTCTCTTAAGTATGGAGACCAGTACTGGGAAAGTGAAGATTTCCTGTCACCTCTTCCGTGCACCCCATGTCATCTATGGCAGATGTGGGCCTGAGCTGCTCTGATCCCTTTCCAGCTACTTGAACTGAGAACCGCAGGCAGCTTCAAGGTCCACACAACCTTTTAAGGGTCTCTCCAGATGACTGTAGAGCAAGGCCGATGCTCTCCTGGGCACCCTTAACTCTGGAATGCCCTCTGGAGGCCAAAGACTTTTTGTGCCCTTCTCCTTTCTCTTGATAAACCTTGGCACCCTTCATTTCAGGGCCTGTTTTCCAGACATCCTGGTTCAGACTCCCCAGTTGTAAAACATGAAATCTTGGATATATATATTCTGCCAGACCTTTTTTTATTCAATTTATGGACATGAATGTACATATTTCAGTTCAAGATCTGTATCATTCATTTTGTTTTCCTACAAAAAGGATGGATTGGGAATGTGAATCATTCAGCAACATTGGACTTTTCTTTTTCTCTCTCTTTCTTACTTTTTTTTGGGGTAAGGATTGAACCCAAGGCCCCACACATGGAGGACATGTGTTGAATCACATGGCTCTTTCTTCAACATTTAACAAAGTGGTTTTTGACCTCTTTATATCCCTATGCAAGTGCCAGTCCATGGATGGGCCACTGCAGTAGACCACTGATTTTCAATCCCGTTCCTGTCTGAGGACCTGCACCAGTCCATGGGTCTGTGGTTGGATGCCACTGTTTTTAATACATCTCCACGAACAATTGCTATCAATGGACTTGGGTATGGCATTCTTTTCATTTGCTGCTGTTCACTTAGGCCTTCTTAGACTCATGGATATTTGGGTTTCTATTTTCAACTATTATTAGCAATGCTGCTAGGAACTTGCTGTAAATGGATTTCAAATAATAACAATCAGCTGATCGTTATTCCAGGCAGTCAAGCCACACACAATGGGAGGCTAAAAGAGGACTCGCATTAACTATGTGTTTTATTTTCTGGGTTTTGGTGCTTTAATATCTGAAGCTCTGCTGACCACCCTGCCATAGACTCTGCCCTTCCTGGACCAGCAATCATGAGAGATAATAAACAGCTCATCCAGCAGCACACCTTTCAAATGAAAACCAACCAATTCCCAGCCCCTCTCCCTAACCACTACTTCAATCTAGTTTTTGCAGGCTGACCATTATCCACCTGTCCTAATGTCCCAAGCCCAGATGTCCCAGACAGGAGTTGGTATATTAGACAGCCCCCATACCCCAACTCTTGTCAAGACGATTCAAATCAGTTAATCCTAAACCTGTGTCCCCAGCCTCATCTATTTATTCCCATAAAGACAGCAATAAAGGATCCTGCATTTTTCCTTCCCTGTCTGCTTATGACTGACTCCAGCACTACGTCTGGTGAGCAGTGATCCCCTCCTTTTACCGATCTGTAAGCATCAACAGCTACTTTTGCTATGCTTGGGAGCACCAGATGTGTGGACCTCACCTCACCCGAAGTACACACAGTAAAGCCTCCGTTGGAAAACAGCAAAAATAGAATCATAACAAAACAGAACCAAGGGTATTTCTTTCCTCCCAAAGCTTCCAAAAGACTTTAGTTCATGAACTCTTTGTATTAAATATGCTGTACTACTTAGGTTAGACACCAGAAAGAACTTCCTGTAGGTCACAGCCCTATTCCTGGGGCAGCTTTAACATAAACTGTGTCATTGGGGTTGGGGTAGGTGGGACAGCTCATAGGGCTGGAGCAGAGGCTTTGTAAGCAGGAACCCTCGGCTAGGTCCTCAGCACCATTTGATTTCCTGAGCACCGCCAAGAGTGACCCCTGAGAACAGAGCTAGGAGTAGCCCATCAGCACCATTAAGTGTGGCCCCAAAACCCTAACCATAAAAAAGACCCTTAACCCCTAATAGAGATAGCATGGAGGTAAGGCATTTGCCTTTCATGCAGAAGGTCATTGGTTCGAATCCTGGCATCCCATTTGGTCCCCCGAGCCTGTCAGGAGCTATTTCTGAGCATAGAGCCAGGAGTAACCCCTGAGTGCTGCCAGGTGTGACCCAAAAACAAAATAACAACAACAACAACAAATAAGTCCCCTGCCCCTTTGAGTTTTGTTCAATAAGCAATGCTGGTAGAAGAGTATCTCTGTATAGAATTCATGTTAGAACCAAGTTACAAGGAATGTTGGACTTGATCCCTCAGCCCCCAGATGCACCAACAATACCTGTGGCATTGTTTCTCTTTTGCATAGGCACGTTAAAATGGGAAAATAATGCATATGCAAACAGGTTCTTATCTAATAGAGATGGAACACAAATTTTGTAATGCAGTTAGGCCTTATACCCTGAACATTAGTGTAATGATTTGGTTTAGGCCTGAGAAGAATGGGCATTGCCCTTACACCCCTGAACATATCATCTATGGAAACAAACACAATTGTCTGTAACATTACCAGGATGCAAATCTTTACCAGAGAAAACCCTACCACTGCTCTGGCATTGACTTAATCCAAAGAGTGCTCTCAACATCTGCTTGCAGGGCAGGTCTTTTCACATCTAATGGTGAGGTGAAACTATAGGATGCTCCACATCAGCCTGACTTCAATGAAGGAAATGCACAGAATCCAGAATCTTTAAATACAGGAACCTGACACCAACAACAGCTAACGTTCGAAAAAGTTTCACCGGGACCTCAGGGGTTGGAAAGACTGGTATGCCTGGAGCCCAGAGTTGGTCTTATGCCAATAAACTTCTGGGGTGAGGCCTTCTTGCAGTCAGGCCAAGGATTTTTTTCCCATTTTCCCCATATTTTGCTGGGTCTATGCAAACAACGGCGATTGCCACTATCACACCTTTAATACTGTATTTTTTAACACTTATCCTTTAAAAAAGAAAAAACAGTTTACTGAACTTTAAAAAATATAACTGTAGTAGAATGCCTGTCTCGAAAACAGGCAGTGAATGGGAAGGGGGGGCATTGGGGGTGGGAATGTTGCACTGGTGAAGGGGGGGTGTTCTGTTTGTGACTGTAACCCAACTATAATCATGTTTTAATCATGGTGCTTAAATTAAAATTTTAATAAAAAAAGAAGTAAATCCCCCAGTAGGGTGTCTTCAGAATCTAGAAGAAGAATCAAAGGACTAGAGCTCATGTTCTGTATGTAGGAGGCCCCAGGTTTTGGTCCAAGGCAACATAAAGGCCCCCAAACAGCACCTGGAGTGGCTCCCCAAGAACTGAGCTCAGAGAAGCCCCTGTAACACTAAGAAGGGTGTGCCCCTCCTTCTCCCAAAGCCACCAACAACAGCAACCACATTGGCAAGCTGAGTACTCCCCCGAGCAAAGGTGCTTTGGGAATTTCCCTGGCTGAAGGAAATAGGAGGAGGGATCCTGGGCTGTTGTGCACGAAGCTCTCTGAAGTCATCCTCACCTGAGAAGAAGGGAGCAGGGCGCACGATGATTAGTCTCAGTTGCTCTGGGGGTCTGTCTGGGTCCCAGGCCATCCTGGCAGAGGCTAGCTACTTTCACAGCTGCCTGCCAGGAGCTAGAGCCTGTCAGCTGGCGCAGCAGCCACGGAATATGCTTCTGACACCAAACCCCAGGGGGAATCCGAGAGGGAGCTGGGCTGTCTTTCCTTATTAACAATGGGCCTGATCCCCGCCCTGAAGGCCCGGGGTACAGCCTGCGGGGAGGCCAGCCCCCTCCTCCCTTCCAGAAGGATTAACACTTTCAGGGGAGGAAAGAGTCCTTGGGTGTGTACAGGAGGGTTGCAGTTGTCACGTAGCATCCTCCCATCCCCCCTCTGTCCACACTGTCCTGTCAGGTTTGAACTCACCTCTTGGGAGTTAGAGTGCAGAGGAAAAAAGGAAGATTCAAAAACGCACACAGCAGGAGAGACTCTGAAAAGCTGCTGTAGTCAGAGGTCCTGGAGCAGGCTACTAACTAGCTGGTCGTTTGAGCCATCGCTTGCTTTCTCCCCTGAGCCTGCCGGCATGTACTTGTCACAGCTGTGACATTACAGGGCGGTGCAGAGGTAGCCCAGGTCCCTGGGGGGCAGTCTCTGCACAAATAGAGAAGAGCATGGGAGACTTTGAGAGAGGTGCACTCTGGGGAGAGCATATGGAGAAGGGAAGGATTGGAAGTAGAAGCCATCCAGGAAACCCAGAATGACAAGGCCAGACAGAGGAGCCTGTTGACCCCCATGGAGAGCTGGGGGATAGGGGTGAGCCTCTTGAGCCGAGGGGAGTTGAGTTGAAGGCTGGGGTTCACTATGGGCTGGCCCAGAAACCAGTCTGGCCCTGCGTGGGGGCAGTTCCTATGGCCTTGGGGAAGTGCTGGCAGCTGGGGGGTCAAGGTCCAACAGTGTATCAGTAGCCCAGAGTGTCAGCCTTCTCTTCCTGGAGTGGAAGCACCGTAAACAAAGAGTCTCTGATCCCCTCAGAGCCAGTTCTGGATTCTTCACTCTTTCCAGAGGTCAGTCTTTCCTGCTTGATCTCTTTCCATCTTGGTTCCCGTCATGCTGGCTGCCTCAGCATAGATCCATCTTCCCGTTTCCTCCCCTCAGTCCTCCTCCTGTTCCTCTTGCCATCCCACCTCCTATTCTCCTTTCTTCCTCCAAACCAACCATGCTGTCCATTTCCCCTCTCTCCATCTTCCCATTCCTACCATTCCCACCTGTCCCCTCATTCCTACCATGCTGTCTTTCTTTCCCTCTCTTCACCTCTCCTCCTAGCCCTCTTGCTTTCTTCCTCCCTGCTCCTCTCATCCTTCCTCCAGTCTCTCTTTCCAACCCTCCTGGCTCTCCCTGTCAACTGCAGGGTTTCCATCATTTGACCAGAGGTTTTCAAAGTTTTAAAGGCCCTGGCATCCAACGGGCTCTTGTGAGTTGACAAGGTGTAGAATGCCCTAATGATGGAATGTCAGGGAGCCCCACCCTCTGACCCCCATCCCTCCCCGCACTGTTGTGTAGCTATAAAATTCTTTGTAATCTGTAAAGAACTGGCTGGCTGAACAGGGAGCATTTTTTCCCTCTCTAATTGGGCTGTTCCAAACTTCACCATAGGGGGTGCTAAATTGTCACCAGTGCTTCTATTTTATTTGTGCCAACGGGAGCAGGAAGCATACTGCGTACCGTTGTTATTCTGTCTGTAATGTAAAGTAAATTGCGTGCGGGTCATTTGGTATGTAGGTAGGTAGGGCTTGGGTTTCAGCTACGTTAGAAGCAGGTAGTGGGTCTAATTGGGGACACGAGTTTAGGAATGGTCAGTAAGCATTGTATCACCAGCCATGCTCCAGAGCCTGCAGTGACCTGGGCTTTCTTTCATCAGCCCTTGAGGTTTTGTTCCTTTGGAGAAAGGACCTTAAGAAAGAGCTCTCATGGGAAAGTGAGTGTTCAAGAGGACTGCAATGGACAGAAAGGAGAACAGCATTGCAAGCCAGGACAGTGCGTGCGAATCTGCTATCCCTCCCTGTCCAGTCCGTCCTGCAGGGAGAACCTGGAAGAATGGTTCCAGGAATGTGAGTCCCAAGTGTTTCTGAGAGCATCCACCTGCTGAATTGGTGATTTGGGTACCCCCAGAGTGAGTACAGAAGGTTCAAGAATCCTGCTGCAAAAATTCCTTTACATTTGCTTCAGGCAAACTTCCTGGCAAGACTCTTTAAAGGCTGAGGGCTGGAACTTCCCAAAACATACAGAAGTTATATATTAGGACCCCTGCAGCTTATTCACAACCTGGCCTGAAGAATTCCTCTCCCTCACAGTTACCTCCCCCCAGAGGGGAGGGGGTCCTCTGTCCTCAGCTCCCGCTAATTACCAAAGACAACAGACATTTACCAAAAAGAATCTAATTATTTTAGTAAGATTAAACTGGCTTGAGTAGATTTACCACAGCCAGCCTCAAACCCCACTCCGGATCCTCCATAAAGCCTTTACTCAGCTGTGACTTCCCACCTCCCCACATCAATTACCACTACGTACCCCAGAGTTTACTCACAGCATAATAGGGGCCTCACACTTGGTCATCTGTCATAAGAAGTTGTAAGGACTCTAAGTATTGTTTTCTTAAATGCTTCCCAAACAGGTTGGACACACAAATTGGAGATTGGTATTCCAGGGATGGTGGGGGATGGCAGTGTTAAAAAGTCTGCTCTTGGGGCTGGGAAGGTGGCGCTAAAGGTAAGGTGTCTGCCTTGCAAGTGCTAGCATAGGACGGACTGTGGTTCGATCCCCGGGCATCCCATATGGTCCCCCCAAGCCAGGGGCGATTTCTTTTCTTTTTTTTTTTTTTTCATTTTTTTTGGTTTTTGGGCCACACCCGGCAATGCTCAGGGGTTACTCCTGGTAGCTCCTGGCAGGCACGGGGGACCATATGGGACACCGGGATTCGAACCAACCAAGGCAAACGCCGCTGTGCTATCTCTCCGGGCCCATCAGGGGCGATTTCTGAGCGCATAGCCAGGAGTAACCCCTGTGCGTCAAACGGGTGTGGCCCAAAAACCAAAAAAAAAAGTCTGCTCTTTACATTGTCCATGGCTTCGCTAATGCTTGTCGTGTCGCAAAAGGAAGACCCTGGTATTCATTCTCAGTGAAAGTGTTTATTAAGAATTGATGTGTGCAGATGCTAGGAATGCATAGACTCCACATTTACAGTTCAAGTTAAACCAAGCCACAGGGAAGCTAGATTAGGAGCATTACACACACACACACACACACACACACACACACACACACACACACACTTCCTGCATGAGATGTGATCATTAGTGCACAATGCATTGGGGGAAGAGGTAAGATTCCATTCACCTGGGGCTGGAGCAATAGTATAGTGGATGGTGTTGCACGCAGTCGACCTGGATTTGATTGCCAGCATCCCATATGGTCCCCTGAGCCCCATCAGGAGTGATCCTTAAGCTCAGAGCCAGAAGTCCTGAGCACCTCTGGGTGTGACCCAGAAAACAAAACAAAATTCTATGCATCCATAGCATTCTTTGGAATGCTACTTGCCTGCCAACAGAAAAAAAACCAGGGTTGTAAGTTACATGCTATGCTTTTAGGTTGTTTTCTCTTCTGACAACCTAGCCCTGAGGGTCAAAGTCACTGGGGGTACTCACCTGTATGACCCCCAATGTGAGGGATCTTAGAGTATAACTCTGTATTCCAGTGTCTTTCTGCCTTTTAGACACCACCTTTTCATCATTAATAACTGGTGAAGGACTCTCACCTTGGTCTTACTGATCTTGTCATCAGTAGTGCAGCCATATTGTGGATTCTGGAAGGTGTGTGTTCATGAAAGGTAGGTTTCAGTTCTATGAAACGACTCATAACTATCCTAAGTTACTCAAGTACAAATATAACTCTTCAGTGATTCAGTACATCTCTCTCCTGACCAAATGAATGTAAAAGGGATCCCAGTAGGGGATTTCTAGTAACTGATTTTTCTTTCTTTTAAAAAAAAAAAAGAAAGAAAGAAAAAAGAAATGTGGGCCAGAAAGAGAGTTTAACAAACTGAGTGTCAGCTTTGCATGTTGGAGGCTTGGGTTCAATCCTCAGCACCTCATGGTTCCCCAAGCACTGCCAGAAGTGACACTCAAGCGCTGAGATGGGAGTAATCCCCAAGTACTGCTGTGTGTCCCCAAAACAAATAGCTCATTTTAATATTTTTATTGAAACACTGTGGTTACAAGATTGTTCATAATGGTTTTTTCCACAGATAAAGTTGTTTATGATTGAGTTACAGTCGTACAGTGTATGACAACCTTCACCCTCTCTGATGTCCTCTTCCCTCCCACCCACCCCCTCCACCTGCCTCAGGAATAAGCATTTTACTTCTTTCTCTCTTTCCATTTCTCAAAGCAAGTTAATTTTAAGGGGTGCTGTTATCATCACTCTTCCATCTTCTTTCTCTTGAATGACATGGTAAAATATGTATAATATTTGGAGCAGCAGTAGCCATTTTGTAACAAAGAAAAAATGAAAAAAAAAACCCAGGAAGGTGTAATGAACATGTCTTTTGGGTGACCTCTTTGGTTACCAAATTAAAGTATACTTGTCTCTTGGCTTCTTGTTACACGAGATACTAATATACTTTTATGTTTTATACTCTTACTTTTTTTGTTAACTACTCTGCTCCTAATGGCAACAACCCCCCTTTTATTTTTTTTTAACAATTCCCACTTAATAGCTGAGAAAGCCAAGACTCGGAGAGATTAGATTATAGAGTTCAATAGTGGCTGAGAGGAACCTAGAATTCAGTGATTCCAATTTGAGCCAGGGCACTCTTCCCTGATCCAAATTCCATGGAGTCTTGGGGAACCCCTGGGGCCTTTTGAAAGCTGAGGGTTAAAGGAGTGGCTTTTGTGTCACTTCCCTTCCTCAATTTCCAGCATAGCAACTTGGTTTTCACCTCCTCCCCTCATGGCTTGTTACTGACATTCTATTTGTTAGGCAAGATGTTATGAGTCTGTAAAATAATCCCAAACCATTGTCTCACCCCTTTACTCTTCTACTAATGACAATGGCCAGCTCTTTGCCCTGCCACAGGAGGAATTTTCTGAGAGGAAACCTGGTCATGGTGAGGTATGTTGGATTTCATCTCTTGCATTTAAAGCACAAATCCCAGCAAATTGTACACTCATAGACTTACACATATTCAACCTCTGGGCACACATACAAATTTACTTCTAAAGCAGAGGCCACTGCTGTGCCGAACCTGATAGGCCTAGTCTCTGGGTCCAGATTACTGGAGCCTTTTTGGAGTGAAGCAGGCTCAGTCCATGCCTGCCGTGTTGGAGGGCCCAGTGTTCCAACCACCCACACCTGCTCTGTTCTAATGTAAATGGCCCTCACACATGACCAGTTTTGGAGAGAAGCTGCCACCACACCAAATATGGTAGGCCAGAGATGCTCTGGTGTTTAATCATTCTAGAGGTACAGCTATGGAAGCATGAGGCCACATATCCACTCTGTGACATCTTCAAAATTCACAGTACTGACAGCCCAGTAGGAACACAGATGGGAAAGTTGTGTAGAAGCCCTCTAAGCTCAATTAGCAAAACACAATAGCACAGAAGGCTCAACTAGCACCTAACAGCTCAGCAAATCCTCGGACAATGACTTCAGCAACATCATTATTAGTTATATGTTGTAGCAAGCAATTTAAAGCAAATAATTTTGTGCCTGCAAAGGGGGATGCTGGGTTGTTGGGTAAGTAACTTGTGATATTAGAGAAGGTTAAGTCATAATGGTGGTGAAATTCGTATTAGGGTATTGAATATCTGAAATGAGTGTAGTGGGACAACTTTGTAAATCATGGTAATTTTTAAAAGTTTCAAATGGGAAAAAAAGTGGTGGCCTTCAGACAATCTGTTCTCAGGACATGTCAGTCTATGACACTGGCACCAATTTGAAAGCTCAGCAAGATAAGCATTGCTGCTGGGGCTCCAGATATCCCTGCCCTACCAAGAGTCAGTGATCTTGTGTGGTTCAGAAAACATCAGCAGCCATGACTGGGACTGTCACCCAACCTTATCCTTGGCTATTCTAGATTCCAGGGCTTCCTTCATTCCTCAGGCCCCTCTGCTCATCACATCTCCCTCTCAAGGAGTCTGGAATGGGAAGCCTGCACAAAGCAAGGACCCACCAATCTTACTCAAGCAAAGATCCCTTCTGGCATTAGGGCAGCCAAGTTAAATGACACAAACCAAATGTTACCAAAGCAGAAGAAACCTAGTTCCACAAAGTCACCAAAAAATTCTGAGCATTAGGAGCATTATCAACCAGGAACTTTGCTCTTTTCCTCCCTATCCTCTTCATGCAATACCTTCACTGTGACCTCCTTCCTTTTTTTTTAATTTTCATTCATTAGACATTTCTGTATTGCCTACTCTTCTGGTTAACTTATTTCTTCATAATAAAGAATTCCAGAATCTGGTGGCTTCCAAGAAGGTGGAACCTCTTTACATCTGTGGATGGCACTTATAACCAAGTAGGAGCAACTAGAGATTTGCAACCTTTCTATACCTATGGATAAGCAGCAGTCCATGAACTGCTGGTTGAAGACCACTGCTACAAAGCACACTCTTCAAATGTGTGCAGCCCAGGGTTTAAACTTGTCCCCCATCCACTTCTAAATTTAGTGGATTCATAAAAATAATTCATGGTTTTCTATATTATAATTCTGGAGACAAGACTTTAGGCAAGGTTTGACCTTCGAGGTATCTGCTGCAATTACTTAGAGGTCTTTGCTGCTGCCTGACTGATCATGTGAACCATGATTATTAAGGTGAACCAGGTCATGTACCTTGGCAGGAGAAATAAGAAAGCCGGGCTCACAGGTCCACTATTTCTCTGCATACCACCTCAGGATCAATCTATGTTGTGTCTTTAGTGGGTAGTGGAACTTTATACAAGGCTGCTCCAAGAATGAATTTTCACAAAACAGGAAGCATAAACTGCCAGTCGCTCAAGGCCTTGGGCACAGACACTTTGATCAGATTTCTATTGGTCAAAGAGATCACAGAGCCCACCAGTGGGCCATCCTGGCTCTCTTCTCTCTAAGGAATGAGTGGGAAACCATTGGTGGCCATCTTTATCAACATACTCTCCTTCCTGTTGGAAATGGTAAGAGACTAGAAAGAGCAAGGGACAGAATATTGCTCTTTTTGACCTTCCTCTAGGTTAAGAGGCCTGATGCTCATATCTGAGGCAGGATGGTGGTGGAGACTTTCCCATTCCCTTGAGTTACAAGAAAGACTGTTTGCCATTTTAATGAGGTGGGTGTGGAGAGGTAGAGAGAATCTGACCCAGGTATGGTTGTTTTCAAGATAGTGAGCTCTAGGGGCCAGAGAGATAGCATGGAGGTAACGTGTTTGCCTTTCATGCAGAAGGTCATTGGTTCAAATCCTGGCATCCCATATGGTCCCCCGAGCATACCAGGAGTGATTTCTGAGCATGGAGCCAGGAGTAACCCCTGAGTGCTGCCGGGTGTGACCCAAAAACAAAAAAACAAAACAAAACAAAACAAAAACAAAAACAAAAAGATAGCAGCAAGCTCTAGGAGAAAAAAAGCACAGGAAAGATGCTAAGAGGAAAGCTCAGTGAAAAAAAATACTGTTGCCAGCCCTGGAGGGTGGGGAAGAGAGAATCTTCAATTTGGTTAAGACTGAGGAGTTCCTAAAAGCAGACCCTGCACTGGAGATGCAAGTGTGGTTGGTTAAACAAGTTGTGAGGCCGCCCCCAGGAAGAACTGTGAGGGCTGGAAAATACTACAGGCAGGGGAAGGACACAATACAAGGTGGGCTGAGAGTAGGAGGCAAATGGGGCTTCATAATGCTTTAGCATCTGAGAGATAATTCTTAGTCCCTCCTCCTCCACTGGAGAGTTGCCAACTTTATTCCTTGTTGATCAGGAACTGGTTTCTAGGGTTCCTAGAACTGTTATTTATGTGTAAAGCTGGGTGTCATACTTGGTGGCATTCAAGGCCTACTTCCGGCTCTGGTGACCATGAAGAGCTCGGGGTTTAACACGGAGTCTCCACATGCAAAACATGGGATGGAGTGATAGTACTATGGATAGGACATTTGCTGTGCATATGGCCAGCTCGGGTTCAATCATGAGTATTCCATATGGTCCCATGACCCTGCTGGAAATGATTCCTGAGTACAGAGTCAGAAGTAACCCTTAAGCACCTATGGGTGTGTCCCAAAAACAAAAATAAAAGATTTTAGAAGAGAATTACTACTCCCTTTGCCTCCCTATTCTCCTAGGACCTTCTGTAATGTGGCTCAAAGGTAGAGTGCCTGCCTTGCAAGTATGAGGTCATGAGTTTGATCCTTGACTTGCTGAGTGCAATCCTTGTAGCATGTGATCATAGTCACCACAACCAAGTGTGTGCTCTCTGGTGCACCAAAAGCATAAACCCTTAACATTGGAAACCTAACAACAAAGAGAAGAAAAGTAAAAAAGGTCCCCAGCTGGCTGAGTGATGTAACCCCTTTATTGTGTCTGCCCATGAACTCATTACACCCTTCAGGGCACATGAATGTGTTGGGAATCAGCAGACTCTCTCTGGGGTACATGAAGAATGCTGAGTCCTAGGTCTTGGTCAGCTTCAGATTGAAACAAAGACATAAGCAGAGACAAGAGACACTAGCACTAACCCCATACTTATCTTCTTGCAGAACACAATCCAGTTTTGAAAGAAAGAAATTGCCTTCAGAGACATAGTCAATATCTGGAACCCCTTCTAGAATCTCCCAGGGCTTAGGAAAGACAAGGAAGAATTTTGTCCATTGAGAACAAGTTAGTAGGCTAGATCACCTTTCATGGGCATCATCGGATCAAGTAGTTTCTAAGCAAACTGCTCCCCCCCCCACTGTTCCTGGACCTTCCACTTTCACTTTGGGCACATAGAAGCAGTTGTGCTCCCCCAACTGTGCTCCAGTTGGGAATCCCTCCCTGGCCATCCCCTAGCTGAGTGACCTGGAGAAGATGACCTCCCCCATTTCTGGGCTCATCCTCCCAGCCGCACTTTGTGATTCTATGAGAAAGAATGAGCTGATGCTCACTGGGAACACAGAGGAATTGAAAATACCGCAGAGCAATGGAAGCCCCTATAAGCTATAGTGATGCACAGTGCTCTGTGGAGTGTGCAGAGCTCTGTATTTGAGTGAATCTTCCTCCTGAGTGAGCCCCCTTCCCCCTAGAAAGGACTCTGTGCCCTACAGTCCATGTTGACCGACTGCTTTTTCTTGTGTTCTCTCATCCTGTGCTCCTACAGACCCTGTGTTTAGCCACATGCTCTAGATGTTTCAAGCCAGGAGTGGGCACCCAGTGGGGTTCCATTCACCATTTTATGCCCATGCTTGATTCTGTGTTGACCCTGACAGGTGATTGTGCATGAAGACAGACAGGCTTTACTGCTCTCTCTAGCTTCACTCAGTTTGGGGATCTTTTCAGCTGCTCTGGCTCTAAAAGTATCTCTAGGGTTTTTCCATAAGACAACCTTGGTCACAAGTGGCAGAAACCTCCTAGATCAAGAGTGTCTCAAAGATGATCATTGAGATCCCTCTCCTTGATGATTCTTCTGGTTCTGCCTTATTGCTCTATGTATGTTAGTTTCAGCCTCCAACTGAAAAAGGTTGTAGCAGTTCCAGTCATCACATACAGGCACACTTCTAGTAGTGAAAAACTCACTTCCAGCCAGAGGTGATGGTATTCAAAACTATCAAAAACCACTATAACAGGGCATTGACTAGTGAGAAGAAACCCCGGTGCCACTGAATCAGTTCTAATAAATAGCAGGCATGCCCCGGAGTTCCCTTCTTAAGACCTCATAGGCCAACATTTGATCCCATGATTCTAACCCCAAATCCAGTTTTTGGGAGATTATTGAGTGGATTATAAATGTATACATTTGCCTCTTATTTGAATACAAGACTCCTTTCCTTCCTTCCATTAATTTTCAGTTTTATTTATTTGGAGGTCTCCTAAGTGGTGGTCAGGAGGCTCAAGGGCTCATCTGGGCAATTTTTGGACAGTGTAGTTAGTGTAAGGGCCTGAGATGCAATGTTGCTTGTCCCTTGTAGTGCTGGGGATAACCTGGATTCCCCAACAGATCTCAGGCAAAGGCCTCCAGTGATATACCTGGTAGTTTTCCTGGGATCATGTAGTGCCAGAGATTAAATAGAATTTGGCTGCATGGCATGTAAGATATGTCTCTAGCTTATCAGAATCATGCATTTAACATGCTAACAAGTGAGCAAAGCCATCTGTTGTGATATGGGAGCAGCTGTGTCCCCTTCCATGAGGGTGGCCATGTGAATTAGATTCAGCTTGGATAGTGACCTGCAAGCTCATGGATGTCATATGAGTCCCAGGCTCACAACACCGCTTATCTTGCCTTTGACCTCACCTGCAAGAACCTTCTGCTTATTCTCAGATGGGTCTCTGCCAAGGAGGAGACAAGTACAGTGCAGTACAGTTCCACCCATTTCATTGATGGGCAAACTAAGCTCTTCGAAAGCATCATTTGAGCGCATGGCTCAGAGGGACGGCAACTGGTTTGTGGCAAACCAGTCATTTTTGCCTGTCTGCTCCTTCCTGCCTTTCTGGCTTACACCCATCTCCTTCTCTTCTTGAACAGTTTGCTTATTTGGTTTTGGGCCACACCTGGCTGTACTCAAGGGATCTGGCTCTGTACTCGGGGATCACTCCTAGTGATGCTCAGGGGATCATGTGGGGTGCCGGGATGAAACTGGAGTTGGATATGTGCAGAGCAAAAGCCATCCCTCTGAGTCATGTGCTCAAATGATGCTTTCGAAGAGCTTAGTTTGCCCATCAATGAAATGGGTGGAACTGTACTGCACTGTACTTGTCTCCAGCCCTGGAAAGATTTTTTTTCCCTTATCTTGGAGTCTCACTGCATTATCATCCTTGGGCTTAATTGATAGGCAAATTATTGAGTGTGTGGCCAGGCTAGGGGCCAGGAGGCTGTTTATAGCCTGCAGATGTTGCCTTTCAGTCAGGTGGTCAAGAGTGTGCCAGCAGCCATCAGATAATGGGCCTCTCACAGTGAGGAGGGCATGATAGATCTCTCCCCATATCTGAGAGCAATGTTTTTTGTTAGTCTGCATTTTATGCAGTGTCTTTCCTCTTGCAACTCAAGGCCTTTTGCAGAGGCTTATGTAATGGAAAAGAATTCTGCAAGGTAGGCAGACAAGGCCAAAATCCTGCTACCTGCCAGCAGCATCCCTGCTGGGGCCTGCCTGTGCTGGGCCAGAGACATTGGTCGTACTTTGACACCATGAGGGAGTACAAACATTAGATAAAGGGGTGTGAGTGCCTTTGCTAAGCACCAAAAGGGTCCTTGTCCTGTGTCTTAAATAAAAGTACCATCCTTTGCTTTAAAAAAGACAGAGGTGGGCCCAGAGAGATAGCATAGCAGCATTTGCCTTGCAAGCAGCCGATCCAGGACCAAAGGTGGTTGGTTCGAATCCTGGTGTCCCATATGGTCCCCGGTGCCTGCCAGGAGCTATTTCTGAGCAGACAACCAGGAGTGACCCCTGAGCACTGCCGGGTGTGGCTCCCCAAAAAAGACAGAGGTGGGGCCGGAGTGACAGCACAGTGGTAGGATGTTTGCCTTGCAAGCGTCTGACCTGGGACAGACTTTGGTTCTATTCCTGGCATCCCATATGATCCCCTAAGCCAGGAGTGATTTCTGAGCACATAGCCAGAAGTAACCCCTGAGTGTCACCGGGTATGGCCCAAAAATAACAACAACAAAAGGATGGGGGTGAGAGAGAGAGAGAGAGAGAGGGAGAGAGAGAGAGAGAGAGAGAGAGAGAGAGAGAGAGAGAGAGAGAAGTGGGAAAGGGAGAGCAGGAAGAGGTATGGGAGGGTGCAACAGTGCAATGAGCCAGAGGAAGGAGAAATCATAAGTGCAGGAAAGAGACTCAAACAGCTTTGGCTACCTGGGAAATTTCCCTTCAAATCACCGTGAGCTGACACCCAGCCACAGGATTCATCTAAGCAATCTGATCCTACTGAGTGAGGAAAGGACTTGGAGAACTTGAACATCACAGGAAGGTGGGTGGGAACAAAACTTCATGTGGTCATTGTGGAAAGCTGCCGAGCAACCACTGAAGTTGAGCAGATGCCTCGGCCCCAGGACCCAGAACTCCCTTTCCAGGTAAATATTTATGGAAAGCACTGATACCCCTGACAGGTCTGCTGAATGTCCTCACTGCAGCTCTGGTGCATGCATCCAGCTGTTCATCTGAAGTAGAATGGGGCAATAATTGATGCCAGTCTGTTGTAGAAAGGAATGGGAAGAACTGGCAGTTTGATGAGGACACTGTCAACTCCCAGATATAGAACATTGAGAAGGAAGAAAGGCAGCACAAGAGAATGCATTCAAGGCCTAGGAGAGTGTTTTGTATGTGGGTGTCCCAGGTTCCACCCCAGTACATGGTACCCCAACACTGCCAGAAATGACTTTGTACTGAACCCAAGCATCAGAGAGTGTGGTCAAAAAAATCCAAAACAGTGTTGGAACATCGTATGACTGAAACTCAACTAGTTATCAATAACTTTTTACTGTGGATCTCACAGCAATTTAATTTCAAAAGAGAAACTGGGGCCAGCAAGGTGGCGCTAGAGGTAAGGTGTCTACCTTGCAAGCGCTAGCCAAGGAAAGACCGTGGTTTGATTCCCCGGCATCCCATATGGTCCCTCCAAGCCAGGGGCAATTTCTGAGCGCTTAGCCAGGAGTAACCCCTGAGCATCAAACGGGTGTGGCCCGAAAAAACAGAACAAAATAAAACAAATAAAAAGAAAAACAGGGGCTGGTGATGTGGCACTAGAGGTAAGGTGTCTGCCTTGCAAGCACTAGCCAAGGAAGGACCGAGGTTCGATCCCCCGGCGTCCCATATGTTCCCCCCAAGCCAGGGGCAATTTCTGAGCACTTAGCCAGGAGTAACCCCTGAGCATCAAATGGGTTTGCCCCCCCAAAAAAAAATAAAAAGAGAAACAATAGAACTTGAGCAAAAGTAGAGTGAGTAGGGTGTTTACCTTGCACAGAACCTACCTGGGTTTGATCCTCAGCATCCTACATGATCCTGAGTTCCTCCAAGAATGATTCCTGCAGGATGTGGCCCAAAAACAACAACAAAAAAAAAAACCCAGCAAACAAAAATCCCAAAACATGAAGATGGAGAGATATCACAGAGATTAAGGTGCTGGCTTAGCCTAAGGCCCATACCAGTTGTATTCCCACCACTACGTGATTCCCCAAGCATGACTAGAAATAGCCCTGGAGGCCGCTGAGCATGCTGGCGAGGCCTGAGTGATCCCTGGTACCACCAGGCCCAAGCATTATGGCATTTTAGGGGCTCTGGCATTGAAATTCTTGACCAGTTGACTGGGTATTCTTGAGTGGTTTCAGGTCCTTGAGAAAAACTTGACTGGTCTTTCCCCAAAGAAAACAAGTTGAGGTAACTTGCCCATTTACTTGGAGGCTGGAGGAACTTATTGGTACGGGTTTACTGGGTTTATTGTGTAAATCCTCATTGAGCTGGACAAACATGACTTTTCTGCTTGTTTGCTTGGTTTGGGGGCCATACTCAGTTTTTTGGTTGCTCAGGATCTACTCCAGGTTCAGTGCTCAGAGGTAGCTACTGGTGGTGCTTGGGGGACCATGTCAAGAATGGTGTCCCATATGGAAAGCATATGTGCCAGTTCTCTCTCCAGCTCCATGACTTGAGCATATTACTATGCATTTGTTATACTTTAAAAAATGTGTAGGGAGATGTCCAGTGGCTAAAAAACACCTGGCTCACAAGCAAGAGGCTGTGAGTGCTTCCCTAATGTGCTCAATCAGATGTCTGTAATCCACAGTGACTCAATGGTACATTATACGTGACAACACATTCACTGTGTATGAGCACTGCAACTGGAATGTGAAACTCCCATGAGCCAATATATATGAATACCACACCTTCCCCTGGTGAGCACTGTGTGAGGTCTACAACTAAGCAACAATAGCAACAAAGGTAAGGAGGATACAAACATAAATGAATAATGCCACACCTTCAAAGCAGGAGAAGAGGAGGAGAAAGGAAAAGGAGTTAGGGATATACCCTAGGTACACAAAAACACAATAAAAAATGTTCATCACAGGGATCTAGAAGCAACCCAGGTACCTGACAACAGATGAGTGGCTAAAGAAACTGTGGTGTATCTATACAATGGAATACTATGCAGCTATTAGGAAAAATGAAGTCGTGAAATTTGCTTGTACATGGATGAACATGGAGAGTATTATGCTGAGTAAAATGAGTCATAGGGAGAAGGATAGACATAGAATAATCTCACTCATCTGTGGGATATAAGAAAAATAAAAGTGTGTTGATGATATCCAGAGACAACAGAGAGGAGGATTAGGAGGACCAGTCCATTGTAGGAAGCTTGCCACAGAGCAGAGAGTGCAGTTAGGGGAGAGATGGGTGTACTACAAAAGTGATAGCTGGAACTGATCACTCTGGTCAAGAACTGGGTGCTGAAAGGTGACATGCATGGCATCCCTTCATTAACAGTAGTGCAAAGCACAGTGTCAAAAAAGGAAAAAAAGGGGCCGGCGAGGTGGCGCTAGAGGTAAGGTATCTGCCTTGCAAGCACTAGCCAAGGAAAGATCGGGACTGTGGTTCGATCCCCGGGGCGTCCCATATGGTCCCCCAAGCCAGGGGCAATTTCTGAGCGCTTAGCCAGGAGTAACCCCTGAGCATCAAATGGGTGTGGCCCGAAAAACCAAAAAAAAAAAAAAAAAAGGAAAAAAAGAGACAGAGAATAAAGTAAAATGTCTTCCCCAGAGGCTGGTGGGGGAGCGTGGGTGGGAGGAAAGAGGGCATCAGGGAGGATGAGAGGGAAACTAGGGACATTGGTGGTGGGAAATGTGCACTGGTGATGGTTGTTGTACATTGTATGACTGTAACTCAATCATGAACAATTTTATCTGTGGAAACAAACACTGCATTATGAACAAACTGTAACCACGATGTTTAAATACATTTTAAAAAGAAAGGGAAAGGAGTAAGAACAGAAGGAGCAAAAGAGGAATAAAGGAAACACAGGCAAGGTGTCTGTGGATGAGCAGGATGGATTCTATTATCCCTGAATCATCTACTCACAAATTCCCTGAGCTTGGGGGCATGGTGACAATTACACACAGAGTGAGGAGAGTGGCCCCCTCTGGCATTTCACCACATTGACCCAGTGATATGCCCCTGAACACAGATGGCAATGTTGGCATCCTTTTTTTTTCTCCTTCTGATGTTTAGGTTTCTATCAAAGTTTTCGAGCTGCAATTTCATAAGCAGAGAAGCTTCTCATTAGAGGAAGGCCAAGAGCATCAACGATTTATGGCTTCATTCATTCACTCACTTAATTCCTTCAACCTCTGAGGAAAGAGTTATGAGATGATCCAGGAAGCTTGTGGAAAGGATTCATTTCTTCATGGTTTCTTATCACCAATGAGACATTTCAGGCCATTTGGGGGAAAAGTCAAAGGTGGGTGTAGATCCAACTGCAGTAAAAATTACCTCTACTGCCCCTTCCCCAAGATTTCTGACTTCTCAGAAGGAGGATGTCTGCCTGAATAAAAAGCAGCCTTGAAACAGGGTGTATCATTTTGCCAGACTGAGACTGAGAAACACACACTGGATTGCCCAAACTTTAGAAAGGTCAGTCCCACAGTGGGACCTGTGGGTTGCAAGTCAAGGTCAAGGTGCCACCAAGATTAGTTACTGGGGGGGAAGGGGAAAAGGGGAGGTGAGAGCCAGTGAAGGGGGAGCTACTACAGGTGGAGCTACTGGGGATCCTAGTGGATCAATACCTCTTTTTGATTTCTGCCTGCTCCTCATAGGTCTTCTGTCTGTGTCTGTCTCCAAATATTCTGTTTTATAAGGATACCAGAATACTGGATGACAAGATATCCCCCATGACCTCATTTTAATGTGATTGCCACTGTAAAGAGCCTATCTCTAAATAAAATCACATTCTCAGATAGACGGAAGTTAAAATGCCAACAAGCTATTATGTGTGGAGGAGGGAGTAGAGGGAGGGACAATATGGTTTAAAATGCCAGCAAATCACAAGGGACTCCCAGATTCCCTGCCTGTTCCCATGTGATTCTCTAAGCACCATCCGTGTGTGCTTCCCCAATAAAATCAAATTCTGGTTCCAACTCAACTGAAACTCTTGTGTGACTTTAGCAAGTTAAATTTAAGTTCTTTTATTTCATAAGGTCCACACCCAGTGATGTTGAGGGGTTACCTGGATTGGGGGACCACTCCTGGCAATGCTTAGCCTAGTGGTACACCTGAGAGTTCAATTCTGGACCTTTCAGTACTCAAGGGCCACAATGACACACCCATTATAAATTCTAAATATATCCACTATTGGGAATGGAGTAAAATACAGCAGGTAGGACATTTGTCTTATATGTAGGTTTGATCTTGTATGTAGGCTTGGTCCCTGACATTCCACATCTTTCCCTTGTATGTAGGTTTGATAACTGACATCCTTATATTTTTCCAACCACCATTGCCAGGTGTAATTCTTGAGTGCAGAGCCTGAAGTAAACCCTGAGCACCGCCACATGTGCCCCTTCCCCCAAATAAAAACATGTACCCTAAAAAAGAAAAGAAAACATGTACCCTATCATTTAAGTTCTTTCCCAAAATCATAGCCAAAGTTAAGCCTTTGTTTATTATTTGTAAGTTGAAATTCAATATCACCTCCAAGGGCCATCAGAGAGCAAATTAAAAAACACAAGGAGGGGGACAGGGATTAAAAAAAACACAAAGGGGGGCCCGGAGAGATAGCATGGCGGCGTTTGCCTTGCAAGCAGCCAATCCAGGACCAAAGGTGGTTGGTTCGAATCCCGGTGTCCCATATGGTCCCCCATGCCTGCCAGGAGCTATTTCTGAGCAGACAGCCAGGAGGAACCCCTGAGCACCGCTGGGTGTGACCCAAAAAACCAAAAAAAAACCACACACAAAGAGGGGCTAGAGCCATAGCATAGAGGTAGGGCATTTGCCTTGAATCTGGATGGACCTGGGTTCGATTCCCAGCATCCCATATGGTCCCCTGAGCCTGTCGGGGCGATTTCTGAGCACACAGCCAGGAGTAACCTCTGAGTAAAAGTAATAATAAAAAACACAGGAGGATTCAGAGAGTTAGCACAGCTGGCTGAATGCAAGCTTGGCAGGCAGAGCCCCTGGAAATCCACCCTGGACAAATGGTCTTTTAGCATAGCTAGACACACCCTTCCTTCCTGCATAAATACTGGTAGAGCCAAAACCAAAAACACCTCTAGTGTCCCATCTTTAGGATTTTTTGTTTTGTTTTGGGGAACACCTAATGGTGCTCAGAGTTACTGCTGGCTAGAGCACTGAGCTCAGACATCACTCCCAGGGGGTGCTCAGGATCTTATACAGTGCTGATGACAGCATTGGAGTCAGCTGCATGCAAGGCAAATCTCTTACCTCCAGGATTATCTCCTGGGGAGGAGTGGGATATGTAAATCCTTCCTTCACCTAACCTCACTCCCATCACCTCAGAGGCATCTGAAGACATTCAGCCCCCAGGTTTGCTTCTCTTCCAGAATTTCTTTTCATGAGGTGCTCGTTGACCTTAGGGCTGATAAAAGTGGTTCCTGTGCCATCAGGGGTTGCAGGAAGATGAATCATTCAACTTCCTCCTTGGTAGGGCCAGGTCATGGAAGAAAAATCTCCTCTCCCTAAATTCTTCTGAGATTGAATGAGTCAACGAATTCACAGCAGAGCGATCCAGAGGGGAGAGCACCTTTACAGATAATGCCTGGAGAATTCACATAGCTGTCCACTTCGATAGGAAATGGGTCACAAAGAGGTTTTATCTCCTGAGCTAAGGAATGGGTAGGATCCTGGGGCATTAGAGAGAAGGGAGGTCTCTCATAACTAGGATAGAGTAACTTCATAAGTCAAAACCTTGCATCAAGGTGCTTGGCCTCCTTTAAGATAATTTCTCTGATGATAAAAGATGTATTTTGGAAATAACCTCAAGTCTGAGTAAACTTCATTTATAAGGTTCTGATACCAGTTCCTCCAGCCTCTGACCCCCACCCCCAAGGCTAGAGACTTTATTGACCTTAGGCCCACACTCTAAGGTGACATATATTAGAAAAAAACAGCTCTGGGCATCTTGGAACAAAGTCTATTCAAACAAAAAGCTTTTCTTGCAGTGGTGGAAATCAAATTTAGAGTCTCACAGTTAGAAGTTAAATGCTCTACTATAGTGGATGTCTCATGCCCCAATCCCAGGGTTTTGGGGAGACTCAGGTCTGGAAGCAAAGACCGACACACATTATTAAGGGGATAAAACAGGTTCAGGAACTTCCACACACAAGCCTTCTTCTCCTAAAACACAGATAGCTCAGTCATGGAAAAACAGAAACTACAAGTGGTTTTTTTCCCATTAGATTTGGAGTCCTTATTGGGAAGCACAAGACACACTCTGGAGTGGAGAACCGGTAGGGTAAGAGACAAATCCAAAGGATACTTCAATCCAAAGGTGTTTCCATCCAATCATCGCCAAGCATCAACAAAAAGAGATATACTGAATAGGGTAAAGACCAGTTATACCAACACTACCACTGAGCTACAATCCTGGTCCTCCACACATTCTGGGAGAGGCCTTTCTACAGTAGTGTGATACTTTGGCACATTCCACAGTCTTTCAGAGAGTTGACTCTCCCTTGCTCACAGTGGAGACCCACTCATGAACACCACCTGTACTGGCTACCTCCCTGCTGTGTCTGCCCTCCCTCTTCCCTCACCACATTTCCTGGGTCATCTCCCAACTAACGACTTGCATCCAGAATCTTGCCTCAGGGTTTGTTTGGGGGGTTGAAATCCAGCTCAGACGGGGGTGATACAACCCCACACTAGTTTGCAGTGTGGCTGGCACATCTTAACCTCCCTACACATTCTGAAGGATTGTTAACAACAATAGTTCTACAGCTGGGAGTACAGAAGTGCACCCTAACTAACTTAACCTCTTCCAAAGGACATGCAGGTAGCTTCTAGGTGTTTGATCTTACGAAAACAGAACAGTGAGCACCACGTCTCTTTAAAAGAGAAAACAGATCCAAAGGGGAGAGAGTTCAACTGATGGCTCAAAAATAAAAGGCAGAGTTGCCATCTCAGGCATGGCTCTAGACCTTTGATTGGAAAGGACAGTGTTTCTGAAAATCTTACTGGGGAGGCCTCAGAGATAAAGGAGGCCCTGGGGGACTGTGGTTACTTCCGGAAGACAGACAAGGAAGGTCTTGGGTGGCACGTTCCCACATAGTGCATGCAGTTGTCCCGTAGGCCTACGAGTGGCCATCAGTCCACATCCACATCTGGTGATCTGGGTCTAGGAATCACCTTATTACTTCCTGCCCTGAATTTCAGGGGAATGCTGAGAATTAGGCTGGAATAAGATGATTCTTCTGACCAGGTGGGGAAAATCCGCGAAAGTACACCGGCCCAGTGGGGCCCAACTGTGAAAAACTGTGAGTGTGACCTGTCTATGTCTGTCTACTGTCCTCTTGCGTGAAACTCTTGCAAGTGGGGCAAAAAGAGGCTCCAGAAACCTCGCTCGCCCAGACGCCATTTTCAGGGAGGGACTACAGAGCATGAAAACCGGCTAAGCTTTGCAAAAGCCGGCTCCCTGTGTGTGACACCAGGCGGGGAAAATCCGCGAAAGTACACCGGCCCAGTGGGGCCCAACTGTGAAAAACTGTGAGTGTGACCTGTCTACGTCTGTCTACTGTCCTCTTGCGTGAAACTCTTGCGAGTGGGGCAAAAAGAGACTCCAGAAACCTCGCTTGCCCAGACGCCATTTTCAGGGAGGGACTACAGAGCATGAAAACCGGCTAAGCTTTGCAAAAGCTGGCTCCCTGTGTGTGACACCAGGCGGGGAAAATCCGCGAAAGTACACTGGCCCAGTGGGGCCCAACTGTGAAAAACTGTGAGTGTGACCTGTCTCTGTCTGTCTACTGTCCTCTTGTGTGAAACTCTTGTGAGTGGGGCAAAAAGAGGCTCCAGCGGAGCACGGCTGCATAGCACTCTTTCTAAGGAAAGAACTCCATTGCAACAAGAAGGAAAAATCACACTAAGAACGGCTCTATATCACAGAAGCAAACATTTCTCTTCGGACTGTCTTCTCTGTTGCATGCTCGGGCCTAAGATTTGACCCAGTGTGAGGCTTCATCCACGGAGGACTCCCCTCCCTTAGAGGCAAGTCAGCCCATCCAGAAAGGGAGGAGCCAGAGGAGTGTGCTGCCTGCATCATATAGAAAATGAATACCACCACAACACGTAGAAAAACCCACAATACAAGTGTGACAATGGGGAAACAACGCAGGCCAGCAACAGACATAGAGAATGAAGATGACAATTCTGAGGACCAGATAATGACCAACCAACTAATCAACCTCTCAGATAAGGACTTTAAACTAGCAATATGGAAGATGCTCAAAGAACTCAAAGAAACCATGGATCGAGTTGAACAGAACACTAATAAGAACCAAGAAAATATGAAGACAGAAATCACAAAACTCCAAACTGAAATAACATGTCAACTAACAGGACTGAAAAAGTCAGTAAACGAAGTGAATGACAAAATGGATAAGCTCTGGGACAGGGTATCAGAAGCTGAGAATAGACTTGGTGCTGTGGAAGATGAGATACATAATAATTCCATACAGCAGGAGAGATTGGACAAAAAACTTAAAGCAAATGAGCAGACAATGGAAAAATTAGTCAAAGAATGGGAACAGATGAAAATAGAAGTCTATGATAAGATCAACAGAAACAACTTAAGAATCATTGGAGTCCCAGAGACCCAGGAAGAAAATTTCCAGGAAGAATCAACGGTCAAGAACATCATTAAAGAGAAACTTCCAGAGCTAAAGAATATATGTGATCAAATCCTGCATGCCCGAAGAGTACCAACCAAAAGAGACCCCAGAAAAACCACCCCAAGACACATCCTAGTCACAATGACAAATCCCACAGATAGAGACAGAATTCTGAAAACAGCAAGATCAAAAGGGGAAATCACGTTCAAGCAAGCTTCCCCGAGATTTACAGCAGACCTGTCACCAGAAACACTCAATGCCAGAAAGCAGTGGTGGGATATTGTGACAAGACTGAATGAAATGAATGCTTCACCCAGAATACTATACCCAGCAAAACTCACTTTCCGGTTTGATGGAAGAATACATGGCTTCACAGACAAAAAACAGCTCAGAAACTTCACAGACACAAAACCAGTCTTAAGAGAAAAACTGAAAGACCTAATCTAAGACAAGACTACCCAAAAGACACACCAAATTTTGAAATAAAGATGGCGTTAAATCCCAGGACAATTCTTTCTCTCAACGTCAATGGACTAAATGCACCAGTTAAGAGACACAGAGTGGCTAAATGGATCAAAAAACTCAATCCAACCTTCTGCTGCCTACAAGAAACGCACCTGAATAGTCAGAAGAAACATAGACTCAAAATAAAAGGCTGGAGAAAAATTATCCAAGCAAACAACACCCATAAAAAAGCTGGAGTGGCCATACTAATATCAGATAATGCAAACTTTATACTCAGGAAGGTTGTAAGGGACAAAGATGGACATTTTATATTAATCAAGGGGTACGTAGAGCAGGAAGAATTCACTCTCCTAAACATATATGCACCGAATGAGGGGCCAGCAAAATATTTAATACAACTGTTGACAAATCTGAAAAATAATATCAACAACAACACAATAATTGTGGGGGATCTGAACACGGCTTTGTCAACACTGGATAGGTCAACCAGACTGAAACCCAACAAGAATATACTAGACCTGAGGAGAGAAATGGAAGAAAGAGGCCTAGTGGATATATATATAGGACACTCCATCCCCAGAAACCTGGATACACATTCTTCTCCAATGTACATGGGACATTCTCCAGGATAGACTACATGCTGGCACATAAAACATACCTCCATAAGATCAAGAGGATAGAAATTTTGCAGACAACCTTCGCTGACCACAAGGCTCTGAAATTATTTGTGAACTCCAAAGGGACTCAGAAGAAAAACTTTAACACCTGGAAGTTAAACAGCCTCATGCTCAATAACCAGTGGGTCCGAGATGAAATCAAGGAGGAAATCAAAAGGTTCCTGGAAACAAATGACAATAAAGACACAAACTATCAGAACTTATGGGACACAGCAAAAGCAGTACTGAGAGGAAAATTTATAGCTTTGCAAGCACACATCAGGAAGGAAGAAGGAGCTTACCTGAGTAGCTTAATGACACAGCTAATAGAACTAGAAAGTGCTCAACAAAAGGACCCAAGAATAGGAAGACAGAAGGAAATAACAAAGCTGAGAGCAGAAATCAATGAAGTGGAAACTCAAAAAACAATCCGAAAGATCAACGACAGCAGAAGCTGGTTCTTTGAAAAAATAAACAAGATTGATAGACCACTGGCAAACCTAACAAAGAAAGAGAGAGAGAAACTTGATAACTCGTATCAGGAATGAAAAAGGAGAGATCACTACTGATATGACAGAGATTCCAAGGGTAATCAGAAACTACTTTGAAAAACTCTACGCCACTAGAAATGAGAACCTGGAAGAAATGGATAAATTCTTGGACTCTTATAATCTTCCACGATTGAAGGAAGAGGATGTAGCATATCTAAACACCCCCATCACCATTGATGAAATTAAAACAGTAGTCAAATGTCTGCCGAAAAACAAAAGCCCAGGTCCAGATGGATTCACTAATGAATTCTATCAAACTTTCCAAGAGGAACTACTGCCAATCTTGGCAAGACTCTTTCATGAAATTGAACAAACAGAAACACTTCCAAATAGCTTTTATGAAGCCAACATCACCTTGATACCTAAACCAGACAGAGACGCTACCAAAAAAGAAAATTACAGACCAATATCACTGATGAATGCAGATGCAAAGATCCTCAACAAAATCCTGGCAAATAGGATTCAATGCCTCGTTAAAAAGATCATCCACTACGATCAAGTAGGTTTCATCCCAGGAATGCAAGGCTGGTTTAACATTCGTAAATCTATCAACATAATACACAACATCAATAACAAGAAAAATAAAAACCACATGATCATATCAATAGATGCAGAGAAAGCATTTGATAAGGTCCAACACCCATTCTTGATCAAAACTCTCAGCAAGATGGGAATGGAGGGAACCTTTTTCAATATAGTGAAGGCCATCTACCACAAGCCAGTGGCAAATATTATCCTCAATGGAGAAAAACTGAAAGCCTTCCCTCTAAATTCTGTCACAAGACAAGGCTGTCCTCTCTCACCACTCCTATTCAACATAGCACTGGAAGTACTTGCTATAGCGATTAGGCAAGAAAAGGAAATCAAGGGAATCCAGATAGGAAAGGAAGAAGTCAAGCTCTCACTGTTTGCAGATGACATGATACTCTACTTAGAAAACCCTAAAGACTCTACCGAACAGCTTCTGGAAACAATAGACTCATATAGCAAGGTGGCAGGCTACAAAATTAACACACAAAAATCAATGGCCTTTCTATACACCAATAGTAATAAGGATGAAATGGACATTAAGAAAACAACCCCATTCACAATAGTGCCACAAAAACTCAAATATCTTGGAATCAACTTGACTAAATATGTGAAGGACCTATACAAAGAAAACTATAAAACTCTGCTCCAAGAAATAAGAGAGGACACACGGAAATGGAAACGCATACCCTGCTCATGGATTGGCAGGATTAACATCATCAAAATGGCAATACTCCCCAAGGCATTATACAGATTTAATGCCATCCCTCTAAAGATACCCATGACATTCTTCAAAGAAGTGGATCAGACACTTTTGAAATTCATTTGGAACAATAAACACCCTCGAATAGCTAAAGCAATCATTGGGGAAAAGAATATGGGAGGAATTACTTTCCCCAACTTTAAACTGTACTACAAAGCAACAGTTATCAAAACAGCATGGTATTGGAATAAGGATAGGTCCTCAGATCAGTGGAATAGGCTTGAATACTCAGAAAATGTTCCCCAGACATACAACCACCTAATTTTTGATAAAGGAGCAGGAAATCCTAAATGGAGCAGGGAAAGCCTCTTCAACAAGTGGTGTTGGCACAATTGGATAGCCACTTGCAAAAAATTGAACTTAGACCCCCAGCTAACATCATGTACGAAGGTAAAATCCAAATGGATTAAAGACCTCGATATCAGCCCCAAAACCATAAGATATATAGAACAGCACATAGGCAAAACACTCCAGGACATTACAGGCATCTTCAAGGAGGAAACTGCACTCTCCAAGCAAGTGAAAGCAGAGATTAACAGATGGGAATATATTAAGCTGAGAAGCTTCTGCACCTCAAAGGAAATAGTGCCCAGGATACAAGAGCCACCCACTGAGTGGGAGAAACTATTCACCCAATACCCATCAGATAAGAGGCTAATCTCCAAAATATACAAGGCACTGACAGAACTTTACAAGAAAAAACATCTAACCCCATCAAAAAATGGGGAGAAGAAATGAACAGACACTTTGACAAAGAAGAAATACACATGGCCAAAAGACACATGAAAAAATGTTCCACATCACTAATCATCAGGGAGATGCAAATCAAAACAACGATGAGATACCACCTCACACCCCCAGAGAATGGCACACATCACAAAGAATGAGAATAAACAGTGTTGGGGCCGGGAGGTGGCGCAAGAGGTAAGGTGCCTGCCTTGCCTGCGCTAGCCTTGGACGGACCGCGGTTCGATCCCCCGGTGTCCCATATGGTCCCCCAAGCCAGGAGCGACTTCTGAGCGCATAGCCAGGAGTAACCCCTGAGCGTTACCGGGTGTGGCCCGAAAACCAAAAAAAAAAAAAAAAAAAAAAAAAAAAAGAGAATAAACAGTGTTGGCGGGGATGTGGAGAGAAAGGAACTCTTGTCCACTGCTGGTGGGAATGCTGTCTAGTTCAACCTTTATGGAAAGCGATATGGAGATTCCTCCAAAAACTGGAAATCGAGCTCCCATACGATCCAGCTATACCACTCCTAGGAATATACCCTAGGAACACAAAAATACAATACAAAAACCCCTTCCTTACACCTATATTCATTGCAGCACTATTTACCATAGCAAGACTCTGGAAACAACCAAGATGCCCTTCAACAGACGAATGGCTAAAGAAACTGTGGTACATATACACAATGGAATATTATGCAGCTGTCAGGAGAGATGAAGTCATGAAATTTTCCTATACATGGATGTACACGGAATCTATTATGCTGAGTGAAATAAGTCAGAGAGAGAGAGAGAAAAACGCAGAATGGTCTCACTCATCTATGGGTTTTAAGAAAAATGAAAGACACCCTTGTAAAAATAATTTTCAGACACAAAAGAGAAAAGAGCTGGAAGTTCCAGTTCACCTCAGGAAGCTCACCACAAAGACTGATGAGTTTAGTTAGGGAAATAACTACATTTTGAACTGTCCTAATAATGAGAATGTATGAGGAAAATGGAGAGCCTGTCTAGAGTACAGGCGGGGGTCGGGTGGGGCGAAGGGAGACTTGGGACATTGGTGATGGGAATGTTGCACTGGTGATGAGTGGTGTTCTTTACATGACTGAAACCCAAACACAATCATGTATGTAATTAAGGTGTTTAAATAAATTTAAAAAAAAGATGATTCTTCTGTATCTAGAAAATTATGCAAATTTGGCCACCACCCATACAGCAGATTCTTGTCTTTGGGAAGATTCAAGGGCAAGACAATGTAGGGAACAACAGATTTCTCAATGCTATACCTGATATGATGGCAAGAATTTTGGTGGAGTGAATGAGCCAAGGAAGCCAAATGTATGTATGGGGTAGTATCATGATAGGATTGGGGCTTAAATTGTGCCTATGTATGAGAATTGCATACTTTTTTTTGTGGTTTTTGGGTCACACCCGGCAGTGCTCAGGGGTTATCCTGGCTCCAGGCTCAGAAATTGCTCCTGGCAGGCACAGGGGACCATATGGGATGCCGGGATTCGAACCGATGACCTTCTGCATGAAAGGCAAACGCCTTACCTCCATGCTATCTCTCCGGCCCCTGAGAACTGCATACTTAATCATACATTGCTGGTATTATGAACATCTAATTATGCAGCTATGAGGAGTTAATACATATTGGGGGCTTAATGGAAAGTGAAATGAGAACCAGGACTCTGTTCTCTGAGCATGCTCCAGTAAGTGTCTGAAACTGGTTTTCTTAAGTCCTCTATCAGGAAGTTGGCAATGAGAAGGCTGCCAGGCTTTAGGTCCCAAAGCTTTTTCTTATTTACAGCCAAGTGAAATGGTCCCTCTGTTTTTTTTTCAAGCACTTTTACACACTGCCTCTCCTCCCTCAACAGAAATTAAAGGGCCTGAACCCAAAGACAGTATTCACCGTGAGGAGCTGGCAGACCTAAAGAAGGCCTGCCTGCCTGGTGATTTTCCCCATGGGTTCTGATACATTTGAGGGGGCTTGTGTGTGCTAGCATTGCATTGTGATTAGTGGAGAAGCCACGGTCGCTGCAGGGTTTCCCCCAGAGTCTTCAAGAAAGCCCCTGCAATTGTACTTCACATGCCCACACCCCTTGCCAGATTTGTGCCATAGATGGCTGTTTTTCAAACACAAGTCTCCAATTTCCCATGAAAAACAACTTGTTTTGTGAGCATGCACTCCTGAGATATTTAGGTACTTCCTTCCGGCTGACTTTGAGAAGAAATTAATTTTTGAAGGTAGGAGGAACTGGGGAGGAGGCAGGGAACAGGCCTGTGAGGTACGCAGGGAATGTTTTCTATCATTTGGACACTCTGCCCACTCTTGAATATTTTCCGTGTTTACCAGATCACCAATCTGTTCAGAAAACTAATTTTAAAAGCATCCAAAATAAGCCTTTGTTCCTCTCTCAGGTTATATGCTGTTGGCTGATTGCCTAATAGATCTCACCCCAGGATGCTGAGAAATGGGCCGCAGCTCTTGCTCTGTAGAATCTGAACACTGCTCTTCAGGTGAGTCTGCTCTCAATGAAGCTAAAAGCACTGTTTTTCTGCTACTATGGAAACAGTTCCTAAAAAAAAAAAAAACACGATGGGTTTTGGTTGTTATTTTGGGACCTCATCTGAAAAGGTTCAGGGTCTCTCTTGGCTCTGCTCAGAAATCACTGCTCAAGGTGCTGTCGGGACCATCTTGGATGTTGAGGATCAAACACAGGTCAGCTGCATGCAAGGCAAGTGCCTTACCTGCTATATTATCTTTCTGTCCCATCATGTAATTTTTACATAATGGATAAGGTAACTAAGCTTCATGTATTTATTTCCCAAAAGTGAAAGCTCAAATAACTTGCACCTATGCTCATAGCAGCATTATTCAGATGTGACCCAAATACTTATCCATAATGGACAAACAAATATGGCCTATTTACTCCGTAGAATATTATTCAGCCTTCAAAAGGGAGGAAATATGCCCCATCTTACAACTGGGATAAGACTTGAGAACACATTGTGCTAAGTGAAATATATTAGGTACAAAAAGACTGGGGCCGGGCGGTGGCGCTAAAGGTAAGGTGCCTGCCTTGCCTGCGCTAGCCTCAGACGGACCGCGGTTCGATTCCCCCGGCGTCCCATATGGTCCCCCAAGCCAGGAGCGACTTCTGAGCGCATAGCCAGGAGTAACCCCTGAGCATTACCGGGTGTGGCCCAAAAACCAAAAAAAAAAAAAAAAAAACACAAAAAGACATGGGCTGTATGATTTCTCTTATAAGAGATCCCTAGAGTACTCAGGGTTTTTTTTTGATTTTTGGTTTATTTGTTTTGGGACCATACCCAGTGGTGCTCAGTGGTTATTCCTGGCTCTGTGCTTAGTGATCACTCCTAGTAGTGCTCAGGGGACCATATAGGATGTCAGAGAAATGAGTTTTTCAGTTTGGAGTTTTCTGATTTCTATCTTTGTGTTCTGTTCAGCATGATCTATGCTTTCTTTGAGTTTTATAAGCACCCTCCCTATTTCTACTCTGGGTTATCAGAGCTGCCATCTTCATTCTTTATACATACTGTTGTCCTACGTTGTTTCTCTATGGACACATGTGTAGTGTGGCTTTTACTGTGTGTTGTGGTGGGATTAATGGGCTAGGAAAGCAAAGTGGAGTGGCCGTGCACCTCCCTGCTTTGCTGTTTCTGGCTTACACAGCTTCAGCAAGGGCTTCTGGGCGGGGGTTGGTCTCAGCACCCACAGCGATGATCAGCTGCAGGCCCTTGGAGTGGTGATTGGCAGCAGCCTTGTAAGGGTGTCTTCACCCCTCTTCTCCCCATATGACAACTTTAGAGGTTCTTAATGCATTGGAGTCTCAAATCCCTCTTTAGAATCTCACAGAAGCTTTCCTGTTTCCCTAGCTCCACACCTTAAAGTCACAGATGGATTGACACAAATCATATTCCTTAAAATTCAGAAGATACATATCCTGTGTCCCTCAAGGACTCCAGAACAAAATGCCTTCCCTTATTGGCTTAGTGAATTAACTCTAGTCCCTTTCTCTCCCACTCAAATCAAGAAAAGAGAGTGTTTCTAATAACAGCCAATGAGATTCAATGGGCTGGAGCACCTGCTTTGAATGCAGAACTCCTGAGAGCAATCCTTAGCCTTGCCAGATTCTAAGCAGCCTCAGGAGCAGTCCTCCACCCCTGAGCCAGGCCATGTACCCTCATGTATGGCCTCAAAGCATCTGTGTGACAATTCACCATTGAATATCTCTGCACATACGGAGTCCTATGTATGTTAGTTGGCATTAGGGTGGTTAGGAAGAATCTAATCAGAAAACTCAGCTTCAGAAGCTGCTGCTCAAGCACTTCAAATTTTCCTATCTATATAAATACCAAAAGGATCCTTCAGTTTTGGGACTGCATGCCCTGGCAGGACCAAGGTTCATACAGTTGCCTGTCACTATCAACATCCCTTTGACTTGGTTTTTCCTTCACTCCTCTATGAACCCTCAGCTCAGAGCACTGTGGTGTCTCCTCTTCCCCAATTTGGATTAACCCTACCAAGAGAATTTGTCATGATGTCTGCCTCAGAGTGAACCTTGGGTACCTGTTGGAGGACCTGAGGACTATATCAAGCATACAGAAACAGGTAACACTTCTGGTTGCCTGTTTCCTAAATACTGTGGTGAGAACAGCAGCCCAAACCTATTTTACTGGCAGCAGAATACACTCAGTAAAGCTCCCAAATGGTTCAAGTCAGGTGATGTTTGCCTATATTGAGCCATATCGCTGGACTTAGTTCCCCCCTTGCTCCTCTTGCTTCTAATTTTGTTCTTAAGCTTCCTGGTCATGTCAAGATGGTGGCAACATTTTCTCAATTTTGCTATGGTTGAAGTTTGGTGGGAAAATCATGAGACATTTTTTTCCTAAAAGCTCTCATAAAAGATCCCCCCTTTGCAAAATCCAGCAGAACCCACCCATACCTGTCAACTTATAGACAGAAAAGGACACAACTATAATAAACTCCAAAAGAAAATGATGGCTAATGACTCTTCCTGGTAGACTAGGGCCAAACTTTTAATTTTGGGTCTTCTTGGAATAGGGGTGGGCCAATTCCTCTTTCTGCCTGAAGTCACAGCAGCCAGCAGCCATAACTGACACGCTCCAACAGAAAAGGTCCAGCTCCACAACTGAACCTTATCAAACTGCTAAGCCACCAAATTTGTTCCAGATCCTAGACCATAACTGCTCCATGCTGCCACGTGACACCTCAAAATTTCATAGTAGTATCAGCCCACTAGGATCACAACAAATCTGATGGGCAAGATGCATAGAAGACCACCAAGCTCAATGAGTCTAAATGGTAACACAAAAGGCTCAACTAGCACTAATCACTGCCCAGTAAACTCTTAAACAATGACTTTAGTAACACAATTGAGAGATATAAAAATTATTGCAAATCAACCTTTATTTATTTAAGTTTTGAAAATTCCATTTGTCTTTGTGTGTAACAAAAATATGAAGTAAATTTGTTTGTGCCTGCAAAGGGGCAATAGGTTGGTGAATGGAAAACTGGGTGCACTGAAGGAAAAGTTACACTGATTGTGCGATTGGTGTTTGAATATATAATACCTGAAACAACTGTATTATGAACAACTTGGTAAGTCACAGTTACAATAAAAATGTTTAATGAGGGGCCAGAGCAATAGCACAGCGATAAGGCACTTGCCTTGCACGTGGCCAACACAGGATGGACCCTGGTTCAAATCCCGAATCCCATATGGTCCCCTGAGCCTGAGCACTTCTGAGTGCAGAGCCAGAACTAACACCTAAGAGTCACTGGATGTGACCCGGGAACCCCCCCCCCAAAAAAGAAAAAAAGTTTAATGTGATACTAAAAGGGTTTTTACACCAAGTGCTAAAAAAGTCCCTAGCAAGAATTTGATTACCATTTTGGCTTTGATTACCATTTTAAATTATACCATTATCCAGGATCTAGTCACAGTTGTTGGGGCAGAACTGTTTCGATAGGCTTAGTGTGGGTTGATATCACTTCAAGTAGAAGGGTCAGTACTACCAAAATCTTGTGGCTTGATAGTAGTCAGGGGTGCATGATGGATGAAAGCTGACCACAAATTCTTTGCTACTCCTTTTGCTGAGTAGAGTTCATCTCTCCCCTGCCCTTGAATTTAGGCCAGTCTTGAGCTCTACTTTGACCAATAAAAGCTGATATCAATGATACTGCATACATTTCAAAGCTGGGGCTTAAGAAATTGTAGGATTCTAAACATGTGAAGGTCAGTTGGTGTGGGGTTCATCTTAGCATGCATGATTGAGCTGAGATGGATTGATCCTCATCTTCCTCCACAGGAGATGTGAGCTCAGTAGACTTGCAGCTGCAGCACTTCATCAAGATGGAGACACGGAAGCAGCACTTCCAGCAGCTGGTGCATCAGATGACAGAACTTTTGTTGGGAGAAGTTCAGGGAAAAGCCTGGGCCAAAGTTAGACAGATGGGCTGAGGCCTATTTTGTGGAGTGTATTGATACAACTAGAATCTACTAGAATACAACTAGATAGAACTTGAATCAACTAGACCAAATCCAGAAAACCATGCCGGTCTTCTCAGAAAGCCTTTCTGACTGATCTCTTTAACTCATTGGAAAAGAAAGTTACTTCAAGAAATGAAGACCTGGGGCTGGAGTGATAGCACAGCAGTAGGGCATTTGCCTTGCACTCAGCAACCTGGGATGGACCCAGGTTGGATCCCCAGCATCCCATACAGTCCCCTAAGCCTGCCAGGAGCTATTTGTGAGCACAGAGCCAGAAATAACCCCTGAGTGCCACCGAGTGTGGTCCAAAATCAAAAAGAAAAACCAACAACAAAGAAATGAAGACCAATCAATGAGATGGTTGAAGAAGAGATTGTACAGGGATTTACTCCCTCCTGTGCAACTCTTGGACATCCTGTCATCATCTAAGAATGAACAAAGGCCAATTCTGTGTATATTTGGCTGAGGTTGTATGTGGTTTGGGTTGTGTTTTTTAGTATCTATCTTGTGAAAATAATGGACCAGTGAATGGAAAACTACTAGATGCATATTACTGTATATGGGGCTCTGCTTTTCTTAAAGTCCTATTAAGTACTTCTTATAATCTTGATAGCAGAACCAAAATCTGATCTGATAGTGAGACCTCATAGGTAAAATTTATCATGTGTATGGATGGACTTGTTTTAAATTTCTGAGGAGACTGACAGACACCTTTTTATCTCTCAAAAAGGGTGGCAGTGCAAGAAGGATCAATTTGATAACTAACTCTAGACCTCCATTTCTACTGCTTTAACAATGAGTGCTGGAAAAAAATCTGTAATGTTCATATCATACACTTTACCTTTCTACTTTACCTCCCTTTATACTATGAGTTAATTGTCTACATAAAGTATGATATTGAGGTACCACAGGCAGCCTAAGAATCCAAACACTTCACCAGTGAACAGAATTCTCATTAAATTGTCACAAGGCAAAAGGTAACTTATAACCCCGTATAGGTCAGAGTCTCAAAAATGTAAAGACATACCTAGATAAGTTACAAAAGTTAGGCTAGTTAAAAGCTGTCATTTCAGGTAGAAGTGCATGCTTAATATGTAGACATTACTATAGGATACAGTTACATTTACTGTATCCTTTGATCATGGAAAATAAAGGTTTTTTTCAGTTAAATATTTCAGTTAAAATATTTTAGGATTCTGTTTGTTGCAGAATCTTGGGACACAGCCTCATAAAGTGCTGTGGGGAAACACAAGCAGCCAAAAAAGAGGCCTGTATTGGTAGCGTTGAGTGTGTAATCCAAGCACCCTGGTCAGTTCTGCTGAGCATCCAAACAGCACCCAAAGAGCTGTATGGGCAGAGCCATTATGGAGAGTCCATCAGCTGACCTATTGACAATGCTAGGAGCAAAAGAACAACCCTCTTAGCCTGGTCAACCCACAGAATCATGAGAAATGAATTGTTATTGTTGGAAGCCATGGAAGTTTGATGTAGTTTACTACATAGCCATAAATGGCTGCTACAAGGGACCTCCTCAAATGAAAACCGTAAGTTTTGTTCTGAAAGGAAATGAGTGCATGTTACTAGGAAGTGCTACCATAACCTCTGCTTCATGTCCTAAACTCTGCTTGGCAACTAATGGGCTCAGGAAGACATGGCATTTTCTGAGTGTTCCTGCTCACAAGTTTTGTCATTGTCCAGGTACAGTTCCTGTCACAGCAGAAGCTTCTTCTGAAAGGCATCAACTTTGGTGACTTTCTAAAGGATAGGCTATGGAACTAGGTAGATGGCTCAAAAGACTAGAAATATGGTCAGAGTGACAATACAGTGTGCAAGGTGCTTGTTTTGCACATGACAAAGCGAGGTTCTATCCCCAGCATTACATATGGTCCCTTGAGCCCACCAAGAGTGATCCTTGAACAAAGAGCTGAGAGTAATTCTGAGCACTACTATGTATGGTGAAAGAAGGAATAAAGAAAGGACTAGGGGCCGGAGAAATAGCATGGAGTTAGGGAGCTTGCCTTGTATGCAGAAGGATGGTGGTTTGAATCCCGGCATCCTATATGGTCCCCCAAACCTGCCAGGAGCATAGAGCCAGGAGTAACCCCTTAGCGCTGCCGGTGTGACAAAGGAAGGAAGGAAGGAAGGAAGGAAGGAAGGAAGGAAGGAAGGAAGGAAGGAAGGAAGGAAGGAAGGAAGGAAGGAAGGAAGGAAGGAAGGAAAGAAGGAAGGAAGGAAGGAGAGGACTAAAGAAAAGGAAACAAAAGGAGAGGAGAGGAAAGAAAGGAAAGTAGAAAAGATGAAAGGAGAGGAAAGGAAAGATGGAGAGGAGATGAAAAGAGAGTTCTGGATTCTATCCCTGACATGGTTTCCCAGAACATCACATTGGGAGTGGTCCTCCAAACACAAACTCCGGGGCAGGTTGTATAAATTTGCTTCCTTTCTCCAAACCAGAACTCAACATTGCCACAGAGAGGCAGAGTGATGTGCGAACTTAAGAGATTTGGAATTTATATCTGTGTGCAGTGTTGTGAATTTGCATTTTGTGTTTGGATGTGTGTGCTCTCATAAGTGTGAGGTTTATGAGTTTATGTGGGTATGTTTCTGTGTGTATTTATTTATGGGAGTATTTATGGAGGGTGCATGTTATGTGTATGTGTTTGTATGTGTGTAGAGGGAGTGTTAAGAGAAAGGAAGCTGTGCTCACTGTTAATACCAAAAACGTGAGCTATTGTTTTCATAAATAGGAAGCTGGAGATGGTCTCTTGCTGCTCTTACCACTGTGCTGTTGAAATGCTATTACCGTGAAAGAATCTTTCTTGCATTCTGCAAGCATCACCCCATAAGCCAGGATGGGCCAATTCCACCCCATGGAGAGTCGGGTGGGACAAGCTTGCTCTGCACACTTCCGGTGCTACAGTGCTAAAGCCCCTAATGGCCTTAGTGCTAGGGATCAAAATGAAAACCATGCTATTCTCTGTTGGTAAAAGTGACATCACCGCAGTGCTCCCCCATAAATCCCCTGTAGTGCGGGTGTGTGTGGGTATTTATTAAGCAAACACTGTGCATTTGGAGCTGTTCCAGGCCCTGGCTCTGCTGACCGAGCTGTACAGTGAATGGCTATGTTGGGCACAGTGACTAAGGGCATCGGAAGGTCTTCAGGATGGGGTAGAAGCAGAGGATGCTTTCCAGAGCATGTGGCCTGATATATGTGTGGGGCAAAGGAGGATATGAAAGGATAAGTAAGGATTTTCTAGAACAAGAACTCAGCATGATAAAAGGAGATACTTTGGCCCCAGACATGGCTGGTCTGAGAGAGATGATAACTGTGCTTCCTTGGACCTAAATGGTGATAAGTGAGTGCCTGGAGCTCCAGACAACTGGAACAAGGGGTCCTTCTTAATTTCATCACAGTTGGGGACCCTGCTTCTCTTGGCCATGGCTCCCAGTCTAGCCTCAGCCTATCTAGCAAACTTCAGCCTTGACTCTACTAGTAGATAGAGCAAGCCCACTCCTGACCCTCCCAACTCTTCACTTGCAGAGTCCACTGTGAAGCACTTACGATATTGGGCTGACTCCTTGAGCACCCCTGAACTTGTTAGCATTTGCCTGCATCCCTGAGGTCAGCCTACACGAACCTCTTCACCCTTCAACTTCACGAACTGAGAGCAGAAGATTGATACTCCCTAGCCCGACACTACCATTCTGCCTACCACTGACTGGGACTGGGATCACCACTGATTCCTTCTTTCTTTCTTTTTTTTAAATTATCTTTATTTAAACACCGTGATTACAAATATAATTGTAGTTGTATGATTACAATCATGTAAAGAATACCCCCCTTCACCAGTGCAGGATTCCCACCACCAATCCTTCTGTCTTTCTAACCATGGCAGTTGTGGGTGTCTAAAACATAGGGCATAGCTATGTTTCCTGTCTTTTTGGATATACTCTGGTGGTGAGCTGACATCTGCATTGGCAGAGGCACATACCAAACTTCAGCCTTGGACCCCTGCCCACTAGCTCCAGTGATCCTGGAGGGGTTCACCCACCACAGGCTAATCCTGTGGCCTTGGGGTCTCAGCTTAAAATAAAATCAGGGTGTGCAAGTGTCAGAGAAGCCCAAGATGTGGAATGGAAGCGGAGGAGGTAGCAATGGGATGGAGGAAGGTGGGAAGAGGCCACAGGGGAGGATAACAGCACCTACTGTGTGCAGGAACCTCCAGGAGTGGGGTATTAGGATGGCCACGAAGCAAACGGGGAGGGGGTGGTGTGCTAAGTGCTGGGTGTGCCTCTTGGCAGCTGGCCTCCCAACAGCATGATTTATTCCTGCTTGTTAAGTGAAGAAACTGAGAATCCTGCCTGCCTATTGGGAGGTTGGGGGGGGGGGGGTGGCTCAGGCCCAACACTGCAGCTCTACACAGGTTTCTCAGATCTGCTGTGGACAAGCGTGGCTACTTCCAGCCCTGGGCTCTGTCTCCCCTCAGTGGCGCCCGCCCAGGGGACCCTTTCTTCCCTCCCTCCTGGAGGAGGTCGAGAGCGATAGTGTCGCCATTGGGGCCAGGCTCCCTGCAGCCTCTGGGCTGATTCTTCTGCCATTCATCACACAGGCTCTCTTGGCCGTCTGCGTTGAGAAACAAATGTTCTCCCCTTTTCGTAAATCATGTGAAACATCACATCCAGGGACAGCTGCGCAGAGCCAGCGACTGCACGCCTGCAAAGTAAGGCCGTTGGAGGCACACAATGGGAGCAAGGGCTGCACGGGGCAAGCTCCGGGCCTGCCAGCTCAGCTTGCCTCTCCGCCAGCCCATCTACCTTGGGCTTCGGCCCAGCTCCTTGTCTTCTTCCCTGGCCCTTGAGAAAACAAAGTGCCATCTTTCTGGCTGGTAATTTAGGCAAGAGGCAGTATTGGCACCTCCCCAACACCTCCCCTCGATTGCCTTCTGTCTGCTCCAAACCTCAAATTTCACCATTATAACTCCTGCATGGGAGGGCTGATGGAAGCAGGTACTCCCTGCCCAACCTTTGGGGGTGTTTGTTAATTCCTTTTTCTGTGCCTTGGTTCCTGAGTCAAGACTCCCACTGTTTGAAACCTACTCTTTGGGAATAAATCTGGAGTCATTCGTTTACACCTTAGTGTGAACTTAAGTCCTGGGAACTCAAGTCTCTCAGGAGGTTTGCATTTAAATCTGAAACGGGCATGATTATGCAATGAGAGCTTTGGGCTCATTAAAAGGATTTTGACTCCTAATCCCCTAAGGCAGGGAGGCATGGGGGCGGTGGCCGTGTAAGACTTCCACAGATTGGAAATCCCACAACTTCATCCACCTGTTCTGTTTCCTAACTGTAGCCTAGGTTGATTTTTTTCCCCTCTCCATTCTCACATATTCTCTCTGGCTTAAATTGATCCGAAGGCTTAAGAGGTTTTGTTAACTTACCTTAATGATTCATCTAAGAATCACAGGATTTCAGGTCTGGTGGGACCTTTAAGGGGTAGACAGACAGAGAGAATAACTCATGAGCACCAAGTGTGGCCCAACCCTGAAGGTAACCTCTAAGTGGATTTAGCTAGAGTTCACCCCATTCCTAAGGATATGTGACAATGGCAGAGGAGAGAGAGAGTTGTCTAATCTCCTACAACAAGTCACAGCAAAGCAATCCAGATTTACAGATTTCCTGAAAGAGAGGGAGAGGGAGGTGGGGGGAAGGAGAGATGAGAGAGAGAGAGAGAGAGAGAGAGAGAGAGAGAGAGACAGAGAGAGAGACAGAGAGAGAGAGAGACAGAGACAGAGAGAGAGAGAGAGAGAGAGAGAGAGAGAGAGAGAGAGAGAGAGAGAGAGAGAGAGAGAAGAGCTGAGATGGCCAATTTCCCACAGCAAGTCATAGCAAAGCTGGAACCAGATCCCGGATTTCCTGGCTCCTAGCAATATCCTTTGAACTGGGCCCGGCCAAGACCATAAATAACTCAGTTGCACCAGCCGTGCTTGCAAAGCTAAGGCTGGGCAAGAGCTTTGCCTCACTAAAGCCTGTGTTGTTGAGGGAGGAGCAAAGGATCTGGCCCTTCCAGGGTCAAGAACAACCGCATGGAGGTAGACTGTGTGTGGTTTCAGAGCTAGGCTCCTAGAAACCTTGGGTCCAGACAAAGAAGCTCATGGAAATCTCCTTGCATAGGCTTAGGTGATTGGAATGGGAAACAAGGTGGAGGGGGCCAGAGCTGTAACCAGGCAGACACAGGCTCCTGAGATTTGCAATAGCAGTTTCTGCTCCAAGCAGGCCAGAGTCCCTCATGCCTTGAAGGCAGAGCTTCCTCTTGGCTATACCCTCCAAATCCACTTTCTTCACGATTTCCTTACACTTACAGCTTTTTTGGTATGTGGTTTTTCAACACACCTGGCTGTGTTGAAAGATCACTCCAGGCAGGGCTCTGGGGTTCCTATGGTGTGCCAGTCACAAGCAAGGCTTTATCCATCCATCTCTCTAGCTTGGCTTTCATTTCATCTGAATTCATCCCAGAATTGAGGGATGAATAGGTCAACAAGAAGACTCAGTTGGTTCACAAACACCCCAGAAACAGACCATCTTGGTCCCACTCTCACCCCTGCCTCTGTTCAGCTGTGTGTCTTTGAACTGTGACTGACCTTCTCTATGCTTCCTTAATGTCATGTGTCAACTAGGTATGAGCCAGGCTTCCTGGAGCTGTGGGCAGTGAACCAGAGTGAGCTGTGAAAAAGCCTTTTCAGTGTCACTGCGAGAGGCACCCCCCTCCAGAACTTCCCGCCTATCTCTTCCCATCTGCCCTCTCAAACTATGTATTGACAGCTTTATTATTTTTCAATATCTTACAGATATTGAACTTTGATCAGTGGTGAAATTGGGGTTGGAATATTGTATGTGTAAAATTCAATTCAACTATGAATAACTTTGTAAGTCATGGTGCTTTGATAAAAAATAATAAATTTCTGGGCCCGGAGAGATAGCACAGCGGCATTTGCCTTGCAAGCAGCCGATCCAGGACCAAAGGTGGTTGGTTCGAATCCCGGTGTCCCGTATGGTCCCCCGTGCCTGCCAGGAGCTATTTCTGAGCAGACAGCCAAGAGTAACCCCTGAGCACCGCCGGGTGTGGCCCAAAAACCAAAAAATAAAATAAAATAAAATAAATTTCTTAAAGAAAAATATTTTGAAAATTAAAAGAAACTCATGAAAATTAAAATGTCAGCTTTGAAAAAATATTTATTTTTTGAAAGCACCATGAATGATAAAGTTATTTAGAGTTGAAATTTAGAAATACAGTGTTCTAACACCTATCCCACCTACTGGTGTCAACCTCCCTCCACCAATGTCCCCCGGTTTCCTCCCCCAACCCCAGAATATGTCTTGACAGGTTTCTTTTGAGTTTGATTTTTAAAGCTTGGGTCTCAGGATTTTAGTGCTGTAGACTCTGTGGTTTAGCTACTTGGCTGCACCTCCAGTATACCCAAATCCCCTCAACCTTTGCTCCTCATTGTTTGCCACTTGTCTTTCTCCCTCTTTTTGAGGAGGGGCATGCCCAGTGGCACTTGCGGGTTACCCCTGGCTCTGTGCTCAGAAATTGCTCCTGGCAGACTCAGGAGACCATGTGGGATGCTGGGGATTGAACCCTGAGCTGTCCTGGGTTGGCAGCATGCAAGGCAAATGCCCTACTACTGTGCTATTGCTCCAGCCCCTCCCCCCATTTCTTTCTTTCTCCTTTCTATAGTTTGGGGCTAATGGTAATCTAGGCATTCCCCTTTAAGCCATTGAATTCCTGCATCGAGTTATTCTACTGACAACTTTAATTAAAACGGGATTCAAAAGGGGGGAATGTGAAACTATTAACTGAAAAGATTCAGTGAACAGGCCATGCTTACTCTATTCTTCACATCCTGCTTCGGTGTTACTCCTGACTGCAATTAGGGATCACTCCTGGCAATGCTCAGGGAGCATATGGGGTGCTAGGAATTGACCTAAGTTGACCATGTGCAAGGCAAGACCTGCTAACCCACTATACTATCACTCTGTCCCCACCCACTGTATTCTAACATCAACCTAAACAAAAGAAAATTACCAAGAAAATTACCAAGATAAGTGAAGCTGCTGCTGCTAGGGGTGTGGGTGTGTGTGTGTCGTGTGTGGCAGTTGGACTTGTGGAATTCTTCCCCCTCCTTAAAAATAGCATTATTTTAGATTCTATAATCTTTTTTCATATATTCTTTTTTTTTTTTTTTTTTTTGGTTTTTGAGTCACACCCGGCAGCACTCAGGGGTTACTCCTGGCTCTATGCTCAGAAATTGCCCCTGGCAAACACAGGGAACTGTTGTGTCAAATAATTAAGGATGGACCTGGATGGAAGTGGATGCCATCCCAGGCCACGTGGCTCCGCAACCCCCATCCAGCCGGCAGGTCCCAGGTTAGGTGAACGGCCGAATCAGACTCATCCAGAGACAGGCATCAGGAAGCATCAACTTTATTCATGCCCTATTCACCACATGTGTGTGGCCTCTATCCTAACCTTTCAAGCATTCAGCCATTCTTAGCTACCCTGCATCTTAACTCCTTTCAGCCATCTTCCTTTGACCTCCATCCTGGTCAAAGACCACAAGAGGCAAAGACCCAAAAGCCAGAGAGCCCAGCAGGGCAGATGGCGCTAATCCCCTCACTCAAAGGCTTATCTACCTATTCCAAGACCTCTCCCAGAAATGGGCGGGTCTCAGATAGGTACACCTACACTACTGCTGCTGCTTCTTCAATGATGCTCAATTGCTAATGCTGAATCTGATGCTGAATCTGATGAGGATGCCTCTCATCCATTTCTCTCTCTAACTCTCCTTATCCCCTCTCTCTCCCCACTGCAGACTTCTCTACCCGCCCATTCCAGGTGTGGGCAGTTCTGATCATTCAGATGGGATAAATAAGAAGTTGGGGGAGAGGATATCCACACATCCACAGCACCAGTCCACATTGCTGAGGATTATCTGAGTAGCACCACTGTGATTCTCGTCTGCCTCAAGTGTGTGGTCTGCTATCTTCATTCTCTAATGCACTGCAACCAAGTGTGAGTATTGCAGTCACTTTAACAGCAACAACAAAAGGGCAGGAGAAATAAAAGTCATTTGAGATTTTTTTCTAAAATCACAAACAATCTGCTTGCTTCTGATGATCCCCAACCCCTACGTCCTTCCCACCCTCATCTTTGCCATGTCAGCAGAAGCCATGTTGCTGTTAATATCACCTGCTTCTCCTCTTCCCTCAGTATCAGGATGGTGGAACAGCCAAAGCGCCACACTCAGGAGCCAGGCAGATCTGCCTGCTCAATGAAGGATGAATGAGACAGAGCATGTAGCAGGCACCGAGTACATGCCAGTGTTCATGATTCTACCCCATGGCACATGCCTTCCCTAGCTTACCTGGAGACCCCTCCAAAGTACCCCACTTCATATCCAGATCTCAGGGACTACCTTCAGAAATGCCAATAAAGGGATTTTATCTGATGGATGAGTTGGGGCAAAGATGCCTAGCCCAGTGGATTCAGTCCCTTCTGCATGGAGGAAGAGCAGGTTCTCCACATGCCTGGTGCTCTGCAGCTGTGCTCGGCCAGTCAGCAAGATGAGTTTTGCCTTAGACTTCCTGTCCTGCCAAGCCTGTCTTGTAACCCAACACAATTTGTGTTTCACTGCTTGGATTTTATATCAGTTTCTCCATCAGTAGGAGAGGGAAGGGGCGTTACCAATTGTCCCTCCTGAAATCCCAATGTGCACCCTTAGATTTGCAGAAACACGAAGTACCTTGAATAACTCTCAGGGACTCCTTTATATTGGTTGAAAGGAGAAAAGTGACAGCAAAATGCAAACCCAGGTCGGTCTTCTTTCTACCCTCTTTAAGAAGTTGGGGTGTGGGATATGTGAACCAGGCAGACTGGAAAGACTAGCCCTCCCCTGCCAGGAAGCAGTGAAGTGGCTCTTAGTGCCTGGGCTCATAATGCCTCACTCACCAGTGTCTTCTCTGCACAGAGAAGGTTCCCTCCCTGTAAACCCCAATCCCGGGAGCGAGGTTAGGTAGCTGGCCCCAGGGCAGCCAGGGCTTGGCCAGGGAAGCAAATCCCCTTGCATTATCCTGCCAGCCTCGTCTAATCACAACCCTGTGTGTTTTGACTGAGAAGCTCTACCTGCCTCTCGGGATTGATGTGAAGATTAATGCCTGTTTAGCAAATTACAGCTTCCCCAGCACCTCCTGCTCCTGGGAGAGGAGCCTTGGAAACGGAAAATGAAAACAAACCTCACAGTTCCGTGTCAAGGGTTGGTCATAGCAGCGACAGCTGTGCCCCCCTCCACGGACTGTGGAAGCTTAGCAAAGTGAGGGGGTGTGGAGGACCTTTTGAAGCCACGGTGAGGTTGGGGGGCTGCCAGGCTGCACCTCCAGCTGTGGGGCATTTGAGGAAAATGCCAAGGAAAAATGCTTTTCTGAAAAGTTCTCCAAGAGCTCAGGTAGAGAGAGATGCATCCTGCCTTGCCAGACTGTGGGGAGCAAGCTGCGCCCCTTCAGGCTCTTTCTGTATTTCTAAGACTGAGATGCCCCCACCCCCAATTCTGTTCTCAGAATCCAGAGAATTCTAACAACTGAGTCAGGTTGAGGCTCTTTTCTCTTTTCTTGATTTTTGTTTTTGTGCCACCCTTAGCTATGCTGCCTCTGCACTCAGGGATCACACCTGCACTCAAGGTGACCATATGGGCCACTGGGGATCGAACCTGGGTCAGTAGTATGCAAGACAAACACCCTTACTGCTGTACTGTCACTCAGACTAGTTGGGGGTGGGGTGTTTGTTTGGGGGCCACACCCGGCAGAGCTCAGAAGTTACTCCAGGCTCTGCATTCAGAAATCACTCCTGGCAGTCTTGGGGGACCATATGGGAAGTTGAGGATTGGATTTAAGTCAGCTTTATGCAAGACAAGCATCTTACCCACTCTATCTACTATCATTACATGTTCCCAGCAGAGTGGCCTGAGAATTTGGGTGACCTCTGCCTGAGGCTTGCTCCCCACTTGCATGCAATCCTAGCTTTAGAGGTGACAAGAGCAAGAAAACAAGTACCTCATATTCTTGGGCCCCTGGGGTGAAAAACTGAGCCCCATGTCATGAGGTGGAAGAACTTTTCAGGCTTCCTTCCCTTCCTATTTTCCCTTCCCTGTTTGATGCTGTTTCGCTCCAAACAAATCCATTTCCCATTCGGGTCTGTTGTCCAATAAAGCCCAGGTACAACCGACTAGAAGAGAAGACCTTTACTGACATGAAAACCATTACTCTGGGGAGGATGTTCAGCTGGGTTAGAGAACAACTTCAAAGAGAGGGTGTAGGGGAGGGGACGGGTTTGATTTCCCACAGAGCTAGAGTGACTTAACAGCTTATACATATTCTATGGTTTTCCAGGAAACTCGTGCATATTCATGAGGAGAATGGCAACCATGTGCAATTGAGGAACATACAATACACATACATGGTGTGCACAGAAAATGATGGAGGCACGCTGTGTATGGGGTGTTTAGTATGGTAATGAGAAGCAAGAATACTGAAGATAGGGAAGGCCCTCCTGCACAGTCTCCCTGGACTGGTCCTGTCTGATCAGGGGTCTGGGGGCCTCATTATTGCAAAAGTCCCTTGAGTTCTTCTTTGGTCCCATTAAAGTAGAGACATTGAACTGGGGCAGCTTCTCTCAGGGAGAGGTGATCGTACCTCCCAAAACCCACAAACCTGAGGCCAGTCTGATCCAGCTTTTCCTAAACTCAGAGTCCTACATTTTTCGGAGGAAAAAAGAAGGAGCGACGTTACAAAAAAGCTTTGCCGGAATTGAGTTTGCAGAGCCAGAATGGTAGTACAGCAGTAGGGCATTTGCCTTGCACGTGGCTGACCCAGGACAGAAGCGGGTTCGATCTCCCACATCCCATATGGTACTTCGTGCAGAGCCAGGGGTAACCCCTGGGTACCGCTGGGTGTGGCCCCAAAACAAAACAAAAACAAACAGAAAAAGAACTGAATTTGCTTCTGAGAAGACAGACCAAGTCAGAATGGAAGGGAGGATTGAGGGAGTGAGGGAATGAAGGAAGAATCTGGAAAACATCCCAGAGTTTGCATCAACAGACCTTGCCTAGAACGATAGGGTGTCCTGTTCTTGTCCCTCAATGTGCCTTTCTTGTTGAAAGCTCCTAATTCCACCCTCTCTCAGAATGACAACTGTGTGCTTTTAGATTTGGGCATGGGGGGGAAGGCCTGCAGGCTGGACCTCCAGCTCTACTTTGCCAAGTTCCACGAACCTAATGTCTCCAGGACCCTAGTTGGTACCAAAGGTCTGGGAGAGTGCCTGTCCTTTGCTGTTTTTCCTTCCTAGAGACAGAGCTCTGGTTCAACTTCCTGGTGGGTCCTGGGCAGCAGGAGTCTGCCTGGCTTCTGATTTTTGGCCATCTGGAGGACACATTTACAGGAGCTGCCACCAGAATTGGCTGTGCTTGGGTGAGAGGACTTTTGAGGGCCTCGCTTTATTTCTTGTGCCAGACTGCTTTGGCAGCTATTCAGAGGTGGCCCTGGGAAGAAGGGGGAGAGCCAGGGCTGGAAATGCCACCTGCTGGGAAAAAAGAAAGGGGATGGGGCTTGGTCCTAATAATCTTTCTTGAAGGGGTGCATCTGGGCTCTGAGGTGAGTAGAAAGATAATCCAGGGTGTGGTCCTGGACATTGCAATCTCATTCCTGGAGTCCCCGAGACATTATCTTTCATCTTCCTACCAAGGTTTGAAGCCCTGAAAGTAAGGAAGGACATGAGAGGGAGGCCTGAAGGGTTTGGGAAAGTAGAGAAGGCCCTGGACTTGAAGGGAGGGGATGGAGTAAAGCTGCTGCATCTGAACCCCAGGAATGGGGCTCTGAGTCCCAATTTCCTTGATGAGGACAGGAAATCATCTCTCCACAGGCAGGAATTAGATGAGCTGGCTTGCCAATGCAGGCTTTTCTGGCCTCTGAGGCGACACTGGGAGATTTGCCTCTTGAGGGATCCAGAGAGCAGAATTCCAGGCTTGTCATGGTCCCTCATCACTTTGCATCTCTGGAGTTGTTGTCTTTGTTATTGTCATTGTGTCTGTAGAGGAATATGAACAGGATTCTTCTGAGGCTTTAGCTCCCACCACTTGAGATTCAGTAGGGTCTGTGGGCTCTAATTTCCAAGGCCTGAAGCAATCCAGAAGGGCTCTGTTGGCAGGGACTTGAAGTGCTTGGTTTCCAGTGAGTGAGCCTGCCATGTGCAAGTCCCCAAATCACACTCCCTCCCCAGAAGCATCTTTTTTGGGGGAGCATACCCAGTGTGTTCAGGGTTTACTCCTGACTCTATACTCAGGGATCACTCCTGGCAGGCTTGGGGGACCACATGGGATGCCAGGGATTGAACCCAGGTTTACCTAGTGCAAGGCAAGCATCTATCATACTATCACTCTGGTCCCAGAAGTATCTTTTTTTGGGGTTGAGAGGTCACATCCATAGGTATTCAGGACTTACTCCTGGATCTACCCTCAGAGATCACTCCTTGTTGGCTCAATAGACCCTATGAGGTGTCAGGGATCAAATCTGGGTAGGCTACATGCAAGGACTTTTGCTTCAGCCTTTCTCAATAGTCTGTGAAGTTGACTCTTATAAGATGAATTCTGGGTGTTCCAGTGATCTCTTTCTGCATCATAAATGACCCACTTCAAAGTGGCTTTAAAACCTCTTATTCTATTTTCAATATTTTCTTATTCTATTTTACAATCATGTTGGTCAGGAATTCGAGTGGAATTGCCAAACACCTCTGTTCTGCGGTCTCTGAGATGGTCTCTTGGTGTGATTTAGTGGTGTGGTGAGAGGTGCTGGAGTCTGCTCTCACACACAGAGAAATATAGCAGGCCTGGTAGGCTCAGTGAGCCCTGTCTAGGCTGGCGTGGCAGAGGACTGGCCTTCTCTCCTGATGACCTAGGTATCAAGAACCGGTGTTCCAGAGAACAAGGAAGAAGCCTTTTATGACCATGACACCTGCAGTGGTCCTCAAACTATGGCCCTTGGGCCACATATTGTATTTGTATCTGTTTTGTTTCTTCATTGCAAAATAAGATATATGCAGTGTGCATAAGAATTCGTTCATAAGTTTTGTTTTTACTATAGTCAGACCCTCCAATGGTCTGAGGGACAGTGAACTGGCCCCCTGTTTAAAAAGTTTGAGGACCCCTGCCTATAAGGTTACTTGGGGTGTGTTGGCTGAAGCACTCATCAGCCCCAAATTTAAGAGGAGTCTAGCCAGAAACACCACTCTCATTGGAAGGCATATTAGGGATTTCAGGCAATGTCTGACAAGCATCCCCATAGCCAGCTGTACAAATCTATCCTCAGTCCTTTGTGCTCCCACCCCTTCTTCCCTACTCCTTCTCTGCCTTGGCCTTGTTCCTCTTAGGGAGGTATCCTGGGTTCAACTTCTCTCTCAGGAATGAACTGAAGCCCTCATTCATCATAAGTGTCAGGGTCTTCATGTGTGATTCCCCAGAGGGGCATTTTCACTTGAAAAGTGTGGTCCAAGAATGGCCTGGCATAACCAAAGGAATGCATTGCTAATGATGGAATTTCAGGCATTTGTCACAGGCCAAGACTGGATATATTTTTTGGCCTAGGCACTTTCCTGCTGCGGACAGCTGGTTATTCAGTGTTGCCCACGGCTCAACTTCCAAGTCTATTCCTCATTATTATTTCTCAATACTAACCTGAATGTTACAAACATTGAGTATAGAATATGTGAAAAGGGACTGGAGAGATAGCATGGAGGTAAGGCGTTTGCCTTTCATGCAGAAAGATGGTGGTTCGAATCCCCGGCATCCCATATGGTTCCCTGTAGGTGTACCTATCTGAGACCCGCCCATTTCTGGGAGGGGTCTTGGGAACTGAATATTAGGTGTGACTTTACCTGCAAGACCCCGCCCATTCCTGGGAGGGGTCTTGGAATAGGTAGAGAAGCCTTTGGGCCAGGGGATTAGGAGCGTCCGCCCTGCTGGGCTCTCTGGCTTTTGGGTCTTTGCCTCTTGTTGTCTTTGACCAGGATGGAGCCCAAAGGGAGATGGCTAAAGGAGTTAAGATGCAGGGCTAGCGAAGAATGGCTGTGCTTGAAAGGTTATGATAGAAACCACACATGTGGTGGATAGGGATAAATAAAGCTGATGCTTCCTGATGCCCGTCTCTGGATGAGTGATTCCGCCGTTCACCTAACCTGGGACCCGCCGGCTGGATAGGGGTTGTGGAGCCACGAGGCCTGGGATGGCATCCACTTTCATCCAGGTCCATCCTTAATTATTTGACACAACATAGTAGCATCACCAAAGGGAGTTAGTCAGCCTGGAAGCCAGTTAGGAAGCCTGGAAAAAGCAGCTGAAACAGAGATAGAGGCCGAGAGAGCCAGAAGGAGTAGAGTAGTAGCTGCTAGGAAAAGGCTTAGTAGAGAGGCCATGTAAGGAGGTGTACATGGCGATAGAAACTGTGAAATAAAGCTGGCTGATTCCTGAAACTTCATCTGACTACCCTGTGAATCTCTCCACCCTCACCCCGCAACCTTCAGACCAGCCAGACCATAGGGGCTATGGGAGCCGGGTCGAGCCCAGAAAGCCTCACCATTCCAACACCAACTCCAGGACTCATTAATTTATATTAAGACAACAGATTGAACCCACAGCTTTGTGCCTCTAAAACATGTTCTACCACTGAGTCACATCCCTGAGCTCCTAAATGAAAATTTTTGCTTTGTTCTGGGATCCCAGCAATGGGTCAGGGGCTACATCTGCTCAGTGATGTGAGGTTGCACCCACTACCATGTGGTGCCAGGAATTGAACCCAGGACTCTCATATGCAAAGCCTCACTCTAGCCCTTTGAACCATCTTCTAGGTCCTTCTTTATGAGTCTTATTTATTTGGTTTTGTTTTGGGGATATTCTCTGCTTAGGACTTGCTCCTGGATCTGTGCTCAGGGATCATTCCTGGCATGGCTCTGTGTACCATATGGGATGCTGTGAACTGAACCTAGGTTAGCTACATACAAGACAAGTGCCCTATCTGCTACACTATTTCTCTAGCCCCTTCCTTCTAAATGAATCTTAAGAATTTCAGGCTCCAGATTTTAACCTCTTTTTCCTAGACCTGGAAATTTCTGATTGTGGTCCAAAATTAGTCTGCCCTGGAAATTCATAAGGTTGGTGCGTGAACCCCTACACCATACACAACCATGCAGAACACCCTCCCCATATCCATTCTTGTACACATACTTAATTTTCCTGACAGTTTCTGAAAACCAATCAAGCAGAAATAGTGTAGAGTACAGAGAAATAATATATCTGCCTTACAGGCAGCTGCCCCAATTTTGATACCTGGCTCCCTATATGCTCCCAAAATCCCACCAGGAGTAATATCAGAATTCAAAGCTAAGAGTAAGCCCTGAATACCACCAGATGTGACTCAACACCTCCAAAAATAATCAAGCAGAAAAGGTATAGAAGGGCAGCCTGGATATTGTGACTTCTTCAACCAGAATTGGCCTCTGCAGATATAAAGTAATTTCTGCTTTTGTCCCCTCACCCTCAGCCTGATGGGTACCCCAGAGAGCAATCAGCCCTGCTCTAGTTTCTGCCTCCCATAAGCATGTAGCTCAAGGAGGTGCCCAAACACTGGCTTTGCCCTGGGGCCCTAAGGCCTAAGCTTATGGTGGCCCCTCTGCTGTGTCTCAGGCTCTCTCCCCATGATCCAGGCATGTCTGTGCTTGGCTCTAAAAACTCAGAGTTAAACGTTTCTAATCCCAGTGTCCACTACCTTGCAAAGGCCAGAGAACTGGAGGCCAGTGGATAAAGCTTTAGCATAAGCCAATAGTACAGACATGTGCCTTACTGTCAGATGACAAAGGTCAGAAGGAAGGCCCTTAATGCCAGTTAGGAAATTGTCAGGAAATTGGCATCTCAGAGCCATCCAAGAAGCAATGGGACCTGGAGCTGAGGTTATTGAGGGAAACCAAGGCCATAGAGCTATGGTTTTAGGATCAACGACCCTGACATCTCATCTTAAGAGAGTTGGAAGCTGGAGCCAGGTGACAGTACAGAGGTTAGGGTGTGTGCCTGGCATTTGAGCAACCACTATAATCCTCACCACCACCTGGTCCCCTGAGCATTGTTGGGTACAGACCTAGAGACCTCCAGCACCACTGGGTGTGACCCAGGTAATCCCCACACTAGAGGCCAACACTGACCAGCACCACATCCTCAGTTCTTTGTGCTAAACCAATGGCCCAACGGGTCAAGAATCACCTGTGGAGCCCCCTGGACCGCCTGAGCACCTCTTTGAAGCCTCTTCCCAGGCACCCACAGACTTTTCTGAGAAAGAAAAAAGTCAAGCATTTGTAGCAACATGAATGGACTAGGGCTTATTATTCTGCTTGAAGTCAGAGGGAAAGGGACAGAAATTAAATGATCTCTCTCACGTGTGAGACACAGCAAGATAGTAACAAAGGGTCAAAGGCAACACAAAGGGAAAACGGATCCACACAACTGAATTGGACAGGGTTAAAAAGTTCTTGGGGAAAGGAGGTGGGTACCCTGGAGATGAGTGTGGTATTGGAATTTTGTGTATGATAAACCAATTTTTTGTTTGTTTTTAGCTTTTGGAACATGCCCACTGTGCTCAGGGGTTACTTCTGGCTCTGCATCTAGGAATCACTCCTGGTGGTACTCAGGGCACCAAATGGGATGCCAGGAATCAAATCCAGATTAGCCACATGCAAGGTAAGCTCCTTACCCACTCTATTATTCTGCCAGGCTCAAGCATCAGAGCTATAGGGACTGCAGTTAGCATATGTAGGAATGATGGGGCTTGAACTCATAACCACAGGCTCGCAAGGCAGAAGCCCTGGTCAAATGCTTCGTATTTATCAAGCTGACAGTGGGTGGAGAGTTTAGATAGGGTGAAGAGCAAGTTTAGCTGTCTCAGGAATAATGTCCAGCAGCCCTCCAAGAAAACTGCGCTGGTCCAACAACAGAATACCTCCCAGGGGTGATATGGCTTCTCCCAATGCCTCCCTGAATTTCACATTTGTGATAAAAGTGGAAAAACCCTGTTCTAGGTACCCTTCTGCTTTCAACTCAACTGCCAGGCAGATCCTTTCCATCCAGGAAAATAGGCTAACAATTTGGAGACTGATCTAAAATAAAAACAAAACAAGAAAATTAAAGCCTTTTGAGTTGGATCCATCAGTTCCACCATTAAAAAGTTTGCGAAAGGTGTGCTGGGGTCAGTGGTAGAGTACATGCCTTGCATATGTGATGCCCTGGGTTTGATCCCTGGCACTGCCAAAACAAACCAACAGAATCACAACAGAAAGGAAAATAGACTTATAAACTTATTTTGGGTAGCAGAGCATTAAGATGCAAATTGGGACTGGTTTCTTGTCGGAGAAATTATATCACAATAAACTACAAGATGTCCCATTGTGGACCTCATGGGTCCCCCAAAAGCTAAGATAGCATGTTCATCAAAATTTAGTGCCTTTACCATGTAGTCTCTGAGCACCACTAGGCGCAGCAAAGGAGACTCCTAAGACCATCAGTGTGGCCTGACTGAACCCCAGTACTGCAAGGCCCTGAGAAAAAAATGCAGTGCCTTTAGGAGCTGCAGCAATAGTAAAGTAGTTGCTTTGCACAATATTGCTTTTGCACAATAGTACAGTTGTTTTGCAGTCAGCTGACTCCATTTCAATCCCCAGCACTCCATATGGTCCCTTGAGCATTACCAGGAGTGATACCTTAGTGTAAACCCAAAGTAGACCCTGAGCATGGCCAGGTGTCCCAATCCCCACAAAATTTCGTGCTTTCAAACAACTCCCATCTGTTTAGCATCCACATCTCCCATGGGTCATTTGGCTCAGCAGGTCACCTCTTACAGAATGCAGGGTAAACAAGAACAGGTGTTTGTCAGCTATCTAGGAAGTGGCAAGCTCTGTGACTCTGGACCTGGTCGAACTGCTGGAGTAAGTCAGCGGCTCTCCCCAGGAGCAGTCCTCAAACAAGGGCTTAAAGGAATTGGGAAAAGGTGAATGCTTAACTCCCAAACCTCTTCAAGAATGAGGGGCATGACTCTGAAGTGTGGAACCTTCACTGTTTCCCCATAGTCCCAGATAGGTACATTCTCTGGGTGCCTCCAGTAAGAACCTAATCTACAGCACTCCTGCTTCCCATCTGGGCCTGAGTTTTGCTTTGGGGACTAGTTGGGGGCTAACCACGCTCTCATCCTCTAGTTGATCTGAGTCTATTCATATGGTGGCTAGAAATCCCCACAGCAGCCAGTGACTAGACTATGTAAGCATTTTTTAAATTTTAGTTTTCATTCATTTACTTGTGTTGATTTGAGGGTCACACCTAGCAGGGCTCTAGGGCTACTCCTGGTTTGCAGTCAGGAATCACTTCTGGAAGTACTTAGGGGACCATGTAGTTCCAGGAATGGAACCTTGACCTCCTGAGCCACTTACGTTCTCTGCCTGGCCCCTACATGTATGTAGATATATATTTCTTTGGGTTTTAGGACCACTCCAAGTGGCCCACCCACCTCCTAGCTCTGCACTCAGTAATCACTCCTGGCAGGCTTGGAAATAGCATATGAAATGCCAGTGATCAAACCCGGACTAACCTCCTACAAAGCAAACACCTTACCCACTGTGTTCTCCAGCCCTGTATATTTATTTTTAATCCCTAAAGAACTTAGAACCTACGAGTTGTTTCTCAGGGCTGAAGTGCATAAGTTTGTATACAGGAATCCCAGGTTCTATCCCCCAGTGGTTCACCAGGTATCACACTATGGGATATGGCAAAATTCTTTTCATTCCCTTTTCCCTCCTCCTTCGTTTTGTTGATGTAGTGACTGATGATGGTGGCCACATGTACACCTGGCTGAACTGTCCACCAATTAGCCATGGTGCTGAGCAGTCTGTGGTGCTCACACACTTGGCTACAGTGCTCACTGAGGTTTGCATTCTTTAAGTCGAGGTGCTCACACACATGCTTGCTGAGGTTCCCACACTTAGTTGAAGTCCAGTTTCTAACTGTAGTGCTCACCAGGGGTCATCCCTTATGGTGCTTACACATGCACTCACTAGGGGTCACATTTGCAATTATTGATGCTTGTTCATCTTTTTGTTACTTGCCGGGCTTTTGTGGCCATGGTGCTGGTGATCAAAGTGAGGGTCTCGCTCATGTGAGCAAGTGCTCTAACCACTGAGCTAACATCCCAGCTGGAAGTGTTTTTGGAAGCCTCAGCTTCTCTTTCCTTGGCCCTGGTTAGCCAATGGCCAAGTTTAAGGTCAACACTCTTGCAAGGCCAGGGAAGAATTTAGAGTCCATCCTATAGAACAGGGGTGGATGCCAGCTTTATCTCCAGGCTGGGGTCTAAGCAGGGGCTAGCCCCTGCAGACACAGGCTGGTTTGGGGTGTGGAGGAAGGGGAGCATGTATCATACATCACTTCCAGTAGGAAGCGGGGGCGCTAGAATGAACTTCTAGTAGAGCCACTGTGGCCGGCAGGCCTCTTGGGATGTCCTTGCTCCAGCCTGGGGACACCTGGGGCTTGGGCTGACAAATGATTACTTTCACCTCTTCTCCATTTGAAAAATAGCCCGTGTTTAAGGATTCATAAAACTTGGGGAATGCATCACCAAGCCTCCAACGCCGCAATAACCCCGTGTAGACAGAAAAGAAGATTCATCAAACTAATTATTTCTCCCCCTCCAGACTCCCCCTTCCCGCCCCCCCTTTCCGCTTGGCCCGCTTGGAAGATGGCCCGCTGCCTCCTCTGTGGGGCTGCTTCCAAGCCAGACTTTCCGGCCTGCTTGTGTGCGAGGCGCTGGGAGACACCCTGGGCCGTGAACATTCTCAGTCTTTCTCGCCAGACAGAAGCGATTCCTGCTGATTCATCTCTTCTGGAGGCTGAGGCAGGTTAGGGGACTGCAGGAGGGGCAGAGAGGATCCTGGGAAGCAGGAGGACTCCCTGTTGCCCGTCTCTTGCATGCTCCCTCATCTCTGATGCTCTCCCACCTCCTCGGGCTGGCTGCTGTTTTGACCCTCTGGCTACCTGTGGCCAGTGTGAGGCTTTCTGTACAATCACAGGAGTTTGCTCAGAGGACAACCAGGCTCAGTGCTCGAGTGGGACAGCAGCAAGGGGAAAACCCTGCCAGGGAGGGGCACTTGCATAATAAGAACTTCAGCAGCATTTGTGCAGCCGAATGATGGCTCCTAAAAAAATATACATCTGGATTCGGATAGTACGTTGCCTTGCACATGGCTGAGCCTGTTCAATCCCAAGCACCCCATATGGTCCCCCCAGCCTGCCAGGGCTGACTCCGGAATGCAGAGCCAGCGGTGCATAGCACGGCCAGGTGTGCCTCCTCTAGATACATCTGCCCAGCATCTTTGAATTAGGCCTTAATTGGGAAATGGGTCTTTGTGGATGGATTCAAGTAAGACTGGCAAAGGAAAAAGTCGTGGCTTAGCCAAAGGAGTAGGAAACCCCAGGTCAAATGTCAAATATCCTGTTCTGAGAAGGCTGGGAATTGTCTTCGAGACTACTGTGCCTGCTTTGAAAGTGTGAGGTCATGATTTCAATACCTGGTTCGGCCAGGGCTGCCTGCAGCATGTTCCTGGCAGGTCTGCTGTCTGGGATCTCTAGCGCCACAAGCAGTGTCCGGCAGCACTGCAGCCAAATCTGTGCAAGCACCACAACTTCAGAAGAAGAGTTTTGTTAATGACAGGGAATACAGAATTATTACCATAATGAGGCCCAAGTATAAAATAAAAGTTGGGGCCCGGAGAGATAGCACAGCGGCATTTGCCTTGCAAGCAACCGATCCAGGACCAAAGGTGGTTGGTTCGAATCCCGGTGTCCCATATGGTCCCCCATGCTTGCCAGGAGCTATTTCTGAGCAGACAGCCAGGAGTAACCCCTGAGCATCGCCGGGTGTGACCCAAAAACCAAAAATAAAATAAAATAAAATAAAATAAAAGTTGATGCAATATGTCTGAGATACCAGGATTGAAAACTTATCTATGTAAATGAGAGGATTATTGTATGAAATGATTCTACTTTCTTTATTTACATAGGTTAATATCATACAGCAATCAATCATCACAAATTGACTTTTACTGATTTATTCTCTGATAATTGCATTTGCTATTCTTCTAAGTTTTCTTGGAACAAGGAATATGAAATACATTTCTTTGTGCCTGCTAAGAGGCCAGGCTGGGAGGTAAGGGGAGAGAGAATCTGGAGACATTAGTGGAAGGAAGGTCATACTGGTGATGGAATTGGTATTGCAACATGGCATGCCTGAAACAACTGGACTATGTGAAACTTTGAAAATCATGTTTTCCTAAGCAGAGATAGTTTTAAAAGGGAAAGAAGGAATGAGAGTGCACTGCAACTGAGGATGTGATTTCCTGCTAGCATGTGTGGGAACCCCACAACAAGAATATGTGCAAGAAAGACCGCAATAGGAAAACCTATGAACTGGGACCAGAGGATAGTACAGTGGCTAGAACATTTGCCTGGCATGTGGCTGACTAGTTTTAATCCCTGGCATCTCATATAGATTCTCAAGCACCTCCAGGAGTAATTCATGTGTACAGAGCTAAGAGTCATTTCTAAGCATCACCAGGTGAGGCCCCAAAACCAAACAAAAATTTGTAAAACCCGTAGACCCCAACAAGCATGTGTACAAGCACTACTCAACTAAATGAAAGGGCTGGGGCCCTCAGGGAGCACCACAAGTACTACCAGCAAAGTTGTGTGTGATTTATTCCCCAACCCTGTCCAAGTCAACACAGCATCAAGGCAAGAAAGATGACAGAGGTCAAGATGGGAACGATGTAACTCCCAACCCAGGAACTGCACACTTGCTAACAGTTATGAGAAACTAGAAACTAGAATGATGCGCATATTCTTCTTCCAAGTCTTCTGAGAGAAATGATTCTACCAACACCGGATTTCAAACTTCAGCCTCCGGAAGGAAGTGGGACCAAATCCATTTCTGGAATGGCAGCAACCTGGCAAAGAAAACCAACATTCCAAGATATTCCAAGAACTCCAGGAGTTCCTAGTGGAATGGAGTCCCAGTGGCCCACAGGGGCAGCCACATCATTTAGATACCTTTCTCAGCTTCTCTCTTCCCTTTCTCACTTCCTCTCTCCCCCTGGGGGTTTTCTGGGGTCACTTCCAAGTAAACCTCTGTCCTCAAGTCTTAATCTGCTTTGGAGAGCACCTAAGCTATAAGTATACTCTTCCATATCACCTTTACCTTCACTAACGCATCCTATTGCTATTTATAAGGGAGGTGATAGAGAAAGGTTGTGCTAGACTAGATAATGGAGCTAATTATTGAGCCCCAATTATTGAGAAAGGCGCTTTGCCTGCCAAGGGGGGAGGGACTGTGCACGATAAATCAGCCTGATTTATCTAAGGGAGAAGCCTGATGTAGTCACAAAGTTTTTTTCTCTATTTTTAGGGGTGCCCACACCCAGTGATGCTTAGGGGTTACTCTTGGCTCTGTACTCAGGAATCACGACTAGAAGTGCTCAGGGATCCATATGGAATGATGGAGATCGAATCTGGGCTGATATGCAAGGTTAGTAAGTGCTTTACCTGCTATACTATCGTTCCAGTTCCACAACATTTCTTCAAATGGGAGGTCAGAGAACAGAGGAGCCACAGAGGCAGAGAATGCTGTGATTTAGCCATGAGCCAAGGAATACTAACTATCTCTAGAAGCTGGAAAGAATAAAGAGTGCATCCACCCATCAAGCTTCTAAAAGGGAACACCATTGTGATTATAGCCCCAACAGACTCATTCAGTCTTTGGAGCTTCAGAACTTTAAGATACTATTATCTCAAAGATTCTGTTATTTTAAGCCACTCACTTTATGAGTGGCTTAATTACAGCAGCTCATACACTGGTTATGAATACAAGTTTTGTTAGGGCCGAAATGATAGCACAGTGGGCAGGGCACTTGTCTCGCACATGGTCAACCTGGGTTCGATCCTTGGCATCTCATATGGTCCCTCAAGCCTGCCAGGAGTAATTTCTGAGCACAGAGCCAGGAGTAACCCTTGAGTCCCAATGGGTGTGGCTCAAAAACAAACAAAAGGATTACAAATATTGGGGACTGGGAGATAGTACAAGAGGTAAGGCATGCAGTTGTGGTCAAGATCCTGATTCAAATCTCTGTTACCACATATAGTTTCCTGAGCACTGTCAGTGGTAACTCCTGAGCACAGAGCCTGATGGTGATTTCCCCCACACACACACACATATCCTAAAAATGAAGAATAAATACAGGCATTGGGTCAGAGAGGTAGTTCAATGGATTGAGCACATGCTTTGTATACTGAAGGCCAGTTCTGATTGCCAGTACCACAGGGGAAGATGCTGAGTACCACCAGGAACGAGCCCTGAGCACAGAGTTGGAAGAAACTCCTGAGTACCACTGGACGTTCCTCAGCCCTCCCCACATACCACCACCACCACACACAAAATAAATATGAGGCTGGAGTGATAGGACAGTGGGAAGGGCACTTTCTTTGTATGCAGCTGACCTGAGTTTGATATCTGGCATCCCATATAGTCCCCTGAACCCACCAGGAGTGATTCCTGAGTGCAGAACCAAGAGTGATCCTTGAGCATGGCTGGGTGTGGCCCTAAACCTGAAAGATAAATAAAAGAATACAATCATTGTGAGTCAAGCAGATTTCCCAGAGGACTGGTGTGCAGTCTTTGCATTGCATGAGTTCCTGAGTTCAATAGTCATCAACTTATAAACCTTGAGAACTGTTAGAAATGGCCTAGTACCCCCTCCCCCAGGATAGCTAGACTGGTCCAGACACAAAGAATGAACTCTCAGTTCTGCACTGCAGTGTTGAGTATTAGCCCACAGTCCTCAGCCGGGGAGGTACCCCAAAAGAAAAATAGCCATGATAGAAATGACTCCAGAGTTAAAAGCACCTGTCTTGAGGCACGAAGCAATGAGTTAGATCCCCTAGCACCCACCCACATGCTTATTACCAACCAGCCTTATAGCTCTGCTATCTGGGACCCTGGGCCACAAAAGGGGGTGTAATCCCCGGCACATAGCCACATGTGTCTAACCTGCAGGCAGTGCTGCTGCCAAAATGTTTAAGCACCATAGCTACAAATACACAATCAGAATACACATAAGCACCATGACTAAAGAGCAAGATGTCCAGCAAGCACCAAAATCAAGTGTGTGAACTTCCTTACAGCAAAGCCCATTGCAAAGTGAAGGGATGTGCAAATGGATACAAAAACTGGGGTCAGGGAAGATCAGGTTCAAGTTTCAGTTCTGCCAGTTCTGTTGGGAAGGTTGAATAAGTGCATTGCCTGGGTTTGTTGAGTGCTCAAATGAAGGCGATCCAGTCCCGCCACTCCTGGGTAGGTGGAAGCAGTCCAGGGGGACACACTTGAACCAGGGCTATTCATTGGATATTAACTATCCACTGGACAGCAGACCTCACCTGTCAAAATGGAAGGTGGTGAGAAAAGCAAGGTGTTTGGTATAGCACATGAAATTCTGATCTTTTTTTCTTGACTAAAGTGACCAGTTTATTTTTTTAATTTGATTGTATTGAAACCATTATGAAATTCTGATCTTTAAAGAGATCAGAACCAGGCAGAGGAGATGGCTCAAAGGGCTGAGCAAAGGCTTTGCCTCCAGGACTGCTGGGCTTGAATTCTCCAGCACTGTATGGTTCCTTAAGCACTTCCAGAAGAAACCCTTAAGCAGCTCAGAGAGTAGTCCCTGAGCACTGTTAGCTGTGGCCCCCAAATAAAAAACATTAAAAGTTAAAACATAGGTTCCAGAGCAATTGTACAGTGGGCAGGATTATTGCCTTGCATGTGACTAGCCTGGGTTAGTCACACACCCCTCTGGTCCCCCGTGTACCACCAGGAGCCAGAAGTAATCCCCAAGCACCACTGGGTGTGGCCAAAAAACACCCAAAATAAATAACTTTTTAATTGGAAAATAATGAGAAGATCCTAGCAGGGCCAGGAGATGACTCAAGTAGCTGAGCATAGGTTTTACAGGCTGCAGTCCTGAGATCAGTCCTTGGTACCACATAGTTCCTTAAGCACAAATGAGCACCAATGGGTGTGGCCCCAAATTTCTTTCAAACATCAAGAGATGTTGCCTTTAGCAGCATGAATGCAACCATTGACATTTGTGAAAAGAGGCTTCGGGCTTCGCTAATCAAAATATAACCAATGATGTTCCCCAGCCCAGCAGTTGGGGCCTCAGCACTGCAGCACCCACTTGGGATCAAGCTGAGCAGCCATAGCAGTAATAATTGTTCATCTTTACAGATCACACATGACTCACCCAAGGCCTTAGGCTCCAACTCACTGGCAGGTGCTTGATTTCCATCTCAGGATTATTAACAGGAGGAAGGGTGCCAGGGATCAAATAAGGGTTCCACATAGGCAAAACATGTGTTCTATCTCTGAGCTTCCTTCCTCAGACACCCTCCAGATTGTCCCAGAGCCTCTCACAATGGCAGATATGCACACTGTCATTTTGGGCTCCTGTAGAGCCTGAGAGATTCTGCTTGAGGTGGGATAAGCCCTGAGTATTATGTATAGGCACATAGAATGTTCCACAAGGACCTTAGAATGATTCTCTCTCTCTTTTTTTTTTATCTCTCTCTGCTGGAGAATTAGGACACACTTGTTATAGGATGCTGTATGCTGGAGATTACCCACTTTTGTTGTGCTGGAATTGCAAACAGCAGTGCTATTGGACCCCACTGGGAATGTGGGGATTAGACTTGAGACCTCCAGCCTGCAGCCTCTCTTGCTAAGCTCTGCTCTACTTATTATTAGGTCATTTTTCTTGACTCTACTTATCATTAGGTCATTTTCCTTGCCCCTAGTGATATCTGGGTTCTCTTACCTAGGCTCCATTTTGTGTGGGCTACTCAAGATGAGTTAACCATAACTGGGGATCCTGAATTATCAGGGTGTTTGTTCAGGAGGACCCACAATGGCTAAGGGACCTATAACAGAATCACAGGCTAGTGTGGCACTTTGTGTGTGTGTGTGTGTGTGTGTGTGTGTGTGTGTGCGTGCGCGCACATGCATGCATTGGGGGATAGCTGGAGATAGAACTCAGGATCTCACATATGCAAGGCACATATTCTACCACTGAACTATAACCCCAACCCAGAAGGAGAAGGGGAAGGAAAAGCAGGTCAGGATTCCTGGGGCCAGGACTAGCCGGGAGGAACCAGCGGTGTCTGTAATGGTGCCCACATTATGCTGGGCAGCTGAGTCCTTGGGGGCTACACCAACCCAGGCACTTAAATGCTGCTCAGCCCATTTTGGTTTGGCACCTTCCCTAACTCCCGGGGGAGAAAGAAGGAGTTAACACCCGAAATCTCCTGCTGGAGGCAGCTCCACACAGGAAGCTGTGTTTGTGAAAAATGGGCTCAATTTGATATTTGGAGAGCAATGAAATTGAAATCATTTCAAATTTCAAATGCTCACCATATTGAGCCCCACCCTCTGATAGATCTTCCAAATTAGTGTGCGAGCTCTCCTTGCTTAGCTCCGGGAGGGAACTCGCTGGTTCGCCAAAGCGATTCTTCTCGGCTCAGAAAACAAGAGGCTGTGGGTTGGAGGGTCTCCCAGAGTTAGAGCCCCCTTGGTGTGCTGCCGAGGTGCTGTCTTCTGCCGGGCGAGGGGAGGGGCTTTCCTTCCTCTCCGAGGTAATGAATTTGATCTAATGGGACTGTCTAACGGCCCAGATACCATGGTGATAGGCACCCCATAAACACTCAGATAAACAGGTAGCAAGATATATGGAGGCGAACGTAATTTGCTTCTAAGTGCCTTTTCACGAGTATAAATAAAGCAAGAAAATAAAGTTGTTGAAGGCACTTGCAATACTAATGTAAGGGGGGATCGGGAGCTAATTAGAAGGGAAATGAAAAGCCCCACGTGGTTTGTGCGCAAGTGTGTGGCGGCCATGGGGTGGGTGAAGGGACAGAGAGGCCTTGGGACGGTGGGAGTTTCACCCCTCAGCGCCCAAGCCCCAGGAAGTGGTCTGCACACAGCTCCCTGCCAACTTCCTGGGTATCTCCCTGTCCCCCCTCCGCACAGAAAAGCATTCTCCAATCAAGGGAGCAGGCTTGAGCTGAGGGGTGGGGTGCAAGTTGGGCCGGCAGTGTCTCAGAAGTGCAGGAACCACCCTCAACCGATGAGGAAATTGGAGCTGGGGGATACATCCATCAGCTAGCTTCTGGGGTTCTCAACAGAAGGAGTAGTTTGAGTGTCTTCAGGATACGCCCGCCTGCCACGCAGCACCCCTATTTGCCCAAGGGGAACTCTAACCTTTAACTGATCTTGGTTGGTTTTCCCACTTCCCTTTCTCACTTCCTCACCGGGTCACTGTGATCACCTCCCAGATGATAACTTGCCCCTATATCCTTGCTTCCTGAACCGGCTGCTTTTTTAAGGGGGCTGGGGAGAGGGACCTCAAACCGTCTCCAGGTGGGATCCGTGGGCGTGCCACCTGCACAGTAGCACAGAGCTGGCTCAATGCTGGGTTAAATGCACCTGCTGGTTCCGTCTTGAAATGCTTAATAATTTTCTCTTTGAACCTGCGTTTCCTACGTGACAGCTGATGGGACCCTGGAGCATGCACGTGAGCAGCATACGAGGGCCCTGTCGGCAGTTTCAGGCTCTGCACACAGCATAGCCTAGCGACCCCCTGGCCACCCAGAGTCCATATGCATGAGTCAGGGGCACCGCAGAGCCCCCAAGGCCCCATGTGGTGAAAGCAGGGGCTGCAGAAATAGCAGCTGCGGGGTGGAGGGGGGGGCTCTGCCTGGGTTACCACGGGGACCCGCGGTGGGAGGTGCACTCCGTCAATCAATGCCTGAATCCTTAGCACCGGCTGCACAAATATTAATTCTCCCGCCTGAGCTCTCCTGGACAGAAACTATCCCCAGCACACATAGTAAACTTGGTCAGCGGATTATTAAAAACATAAAAGCAGACACAGGATGTTGCGATAAAGCACATCAGGGAGGGTTTTGTGGTGTTTGGTTTTTTTTTCCCTTAGAGTTGCGAATTTCAGAGTTCAGATTCTTGGGTTTTGAAAACCCAAGCGACGTTGCGTGACCAGTAACCATGAACTTAGATAGAGAAATTAAATTTAAAGATCTTCAAATTCAACAGCAAAAACCTTATTTTTCATAGGAGCCAATATTTTATTCCAGATGAGCCAATTGTTAACAAAGAAGACAATTTTGAAATTAATTTTCCTTATAATTGAAGTTACAGTAATCGCATGCATAAACAGCATCTTGAGTTCTATATAAATCATGAAACCACTTTCAATTTCTTCAATGACCTCCACATGTTACAGGAAGTTCCAAAAGAAATATTAGAATGTCTTTGTATGCATTTACATTTTAAATTCGATTCAAACACATGAAACTGATTGTAGTTTACATTTTCTTTTATAGAAAAAAATTCTCCATTAGACTCTTCAGCTCCAGATAGTTGGAAAATATTGAATTTCAAAGAATGATGTATGTTAAAATAATTCACCAGGAATGGATGCCAATATTGTCGCTGCCTTTAAGATACTCTTTTTAAATTTATTTTGGGGGTCCTTGAGCTCAGGGGTCACTCCTGGTCAGCTCAAGGGACCATATGTTGTACCAGGGATGGATCCTGGGCCAGCTGTGTGCAAGGCCAACAACACCCAACCTGCTGTACTATATCACTCCAGCCCATTACCACCTTAAAAATACTCTTAACAGCCCTAGTAACCATTTCATCAGCTGAAAGAGCCATTTCAAAATTAAAACTTATAGGGGTCGGGCGGTGGCGCTAGCGGTAAGGTGCCTGCCTTGCCTGCGCTAGCCTAGGATGGACCGTGGTTCGATCCCCCGGCGTCCCATATGGTCCCCCAAGCCAGGAGCGACTTCTGAGCGCATAGCCAGGAGTAACCCCTTTAACCCCTGAGCGTCAAATGGGTGTGGCCCAAAAACCAAAAACCAAAAACCAAAAAACAAAAACAAAATTAAAACTTATCAAAGGGACTAATGTCACTTTTAATTTATATTGATCGAAATGAAGTTGCTTAGAGAATATGCTTTGATGACCTAATAAATGAATTTGCAAAAAAGTGAACCAGAAAAAGTGATCAATAAAGAGAACCTATTAATAAAGCATAAATTAGGCTGCAGCTGGACCCAGAAGATCCCACATGCCAGGATTCCTGCTCCTCTCCTACGGGTATTGCTGGGAATCTGTTCAGACAGCTGGCCAATGGCCTCCTGGGCTGACCACTTAGTCCAGGATACCAAGACCCCGCCATGCCAGACGGGTCTTCAGGGCCAGGTCTGGCAACTGGGCTCTAGGGGGGGGGAGGAGGGAAACTCCTCCCATATTCATACTGGACCCCCTGCAGTGGTGTCTTTTCTTACTAATACTCACTTTCATAACTGCACGGGCACAAATATACTTTTTAAGCATTATCTAAAAATGTTCTTTATTCTAGACGGTTCCTAGGAAAGGAAACGGAATGCCAAAGATTTGGATGATAACACTCAAATGGATCTTTAAAGTCAGTCTTTATGTGGATGTGACTTTCTGTACTGACTTCAAGCCGAAATCACAAACAATTCATATATAGATATTGTATATAGCCCCTGTCATGTATTGCCTCTCTCCTACCCCTGTGTCTCTTCTATCCCCTCATCTCCCAATCCTGATTCATTATCTTCCCCTAATTTAACCCTCTTTACCCTCAGTTCCTAACTCGGTAGGCACCAAGATTGACCTGCCCCAACAGACCACCTTCCAGTTCCTCAGTGAAAGACACTCTCTGGGTCCCCGTTCTCATGCCTCGCAAAGAACTACAACCAGCACACCTGCTGACTCATGCTTGATGGCCCCTCTCACCCCTACCGAATCGTGGACTGTTGCATGATACAGGAATCAGCCTCAGCAAAACCCCCAGCTCAGAGACACTATATGGTCTCATAATGCAGCAAAGCATCTCTCAAACTCAATTCCAAGGCCTGTGAATCAAAAAGTACCTTGGCTTTTACTCCCCACAAGAATATATCAAAAGACCTAATTGGGAGTCTTATATTGCCTATGGAAGCTCAATACCTGTATAACAATACATCTTAAGATGTGTATTCCTGGGGCCGGGCGGTGGCGCTAAAGGTAAGGTGCCTGCCTTGCCTGCGCTAACCTTGGACGGACCGCGGTTCGATCCCCCGGTGTCCCATATGGTCCCCCAAGCCAGGAGCAACTTCTGAGCATATAGCCAGGAGTAACCCCTGAGCGTTACTGGGTGTGGCCCAAAAACCAAAAAAAAAAAAAAAAGTGTATTCCTAAATATACAGGTAGCCTCCTCCACCACTTGTTTTATTCGAATACCTTTTCTTTTAAACTCAGTTTTATTTGTTCTATTTTAATATATACATTTTTCTCTATCCTTACCATTTTTGGTGCTGCTTGGTGCAAAAAGCCTTGACTGGGATAAAAGCTCAGAACAAAACCAGACGACAGAGACTGTGTGTGCAGCCTGTCATCCTTACCCAGAATAGCACCAGCAACACAGTATGACACCGTACGTTTTTGTATGGGCACAGTAAAAAAAGGGGAAACCATAGACACAGAAACAAGATCTTATCTTCTAGAGATAAAAACTCACTTTTTATAGCAGAAGGGTGCCTCCCATCCTGAACATGTGTCATGTGGATACAACGCAGTCCCCAGGAGATTGGACAGTGTTAGTCCAATCCCAAACCCCAGATCCCCGACGGAGAAATGATACTGCTCTGGGCAACACCACCAGGAACTAAGCTCCATTGAGAGATTTATAACACTGCTCTGGCACCAACTTGTGCCAGTTTTGATATGACAACGAGGAAAGGAAAACCTGACCTAAGACCAGGCTGTCCTATCACATCACTTAACACTAAATGGAAATCAAAAGAGATATCGTCCTTTGAACTGTGAAAAATAAGAGCAACAACAACAGAAAACTGACTTTGACAACTGTGACTGAACAGAACCTACCTTGGGACTAATAAGAAAAACCCTACCCTAGGCTGTAGCCCAGGACACATAAAAACAACAGCAACAAGATGTCTTATTGCAGAGGTCCAACTTGGAACTCGGGATCATACCTTGTTGGGGCATTGAATCCAGGACTCCTGCATGCAGAGCTTGTGCTTTGAGCTTCTGATTCTCATTTCTTAGTTCAGGTGTAAAGTTCTCACCATCCTTGTTTGCCACAAAACAAGAGGCAAATTAGAAAGATTATAGAGACAGGAGTTCTTACCCTATTTCCCTAACTCAATCTTGCTAATATGACACAGTATGACATTGACTGGATGACACCCCACCCATTTTTGTCATCTGCTCATTGGTTACAGGCCTTCCTTAGAAAGGAACTTCACCTTGGGCGGGGCCAATATTCAAGAAAGGACACAACTATAGATGAGAGAAAGTTGGTTCCTAAGAGAGATATATGGGAATAAGGTGATAATATGCCCCACATTCCACACCTTGTTCTACTTAATTTCTTTTGTGGAGGAGAAACTCTTAAGGCTCAGGAGGCCTGCCCCCAACCCCAAAACAACCCTGTGGAAATCCCAGCACCATGTTGGGCCTCCGGCATACCCAATGATGCTAGAGGGGCCATTTGATGTTGGGTTGGAACTGAAGTTGGCTACATACAAGGCAAGTACCCTACCTATTGGTATCTCGCTGGTCCCATTCACTTACTTAATGCATCTATCCACCTGGAGAGAGCCAGCGTTCTGAGTTCAATTTTCTGGGAAACTGCAGAGAAACAAGTGATTGTGAGAATCACAACTCCTGCTACTACAGTTGAGTCTGGAACCAAAATTGATACCTCTCCTCCACCCCCTTTCATAGACTCCCCTCGCTAGCACCCCTGTAACATAATTTCCTTTTCTATCAGGTGATCAAGACCTTTAGGTTTAAAAGGGCTGAACCTTATTTCATCATTAGGTCACCTGCAGTACTTACTCAGGGACCATTAGCACTGGGCTTGAGGGCTCTAATAGATGCCTGAGTGGCTCACTGTTCAGGTTATGTAGTGGCACTTCTAGCTCCTCCCAATGACCAGGGGGTCTCCCTCTACCAGGATATTGATACTTTTCTCTGACCATTGGCATAAGGGGCACAAAAAGACAAAAGTGGGGGGGGCAACAGATCTTAAAGACTAACCAAAATCTTTATCTTCTGACATAAATTTCCTCTTAAGAGAATCATGCCCTGTATGTTCCCATTCCAGAGACCAGAAACACAAATTCTCCAAGTGGCTCAATGAAACTGATTAATGGAGTCAGTTCTACTTCTTTTTGGCTCCTGGGTCCAAATCTCCTACCAAGGAGCTGGAGCAGGTGTTGGCTTTGCACACATTCAATCCAGGTTTTGCTATGGATGTGTTTGCGTCCCTAAGCAAAACCTTAGTGGGTAATCCTCACTGGGAATAAGCGGGTACACAAGGCGGATGAATATGAAATATGAAATAATGATACCACACGCAGTATGTGTGGGGTCAACACATCTCTGGCAGGAGTGTGACAAATTTAATCTTTTGGAAAGGGAGTATATAAAGGGAGAAAGAGGCAGTCATATCATGAAAGGAATGCAATGTACATTGTTTGATTTCAGAACAAATACACATAGCTTTAGGTGTTTGTAACCTTAGAATAGAATAGGTATCAGTTAGGAGTTAGAGGATAAAGGGAAGACTGAATTCTTACATATCAAAGAAGTTCCTGGCCCTAGGTGTCATTATTGATGTAAATTAAGGGATAGCAGGAATCCTGGTTTACTCCTGATAACAAATATTCTTAACCTGAGGGAAATAGTATTCTAGCTAGGGGCTAAGACCCACTTTCCTACGATCTGGTAATAGAAATAGAAAGAGAATAACACTAAAGAAAGGGATACAATAATTATACCTAGTGAAATAATCTAATTCTACACTGACCAAACCTGTTTGCAAGCAGGTATTCAAAGTGACAGGGAGAGTTCCCGAGATTAAAAATCATTCTGCTTTGATGCTCAAAGGCAGGGAGAGAAGACCACTGTCTTGAAGATGTTATGTTTTGACTTGGCCTCCGGAAGTGAGAAGGTTGACAGAAAGAGAGAGCTGGCTGGACTTTAAGTTGCAAATATGCTAAGCCAGCAGTGAACTTCTAGCAGCTTGCTTTGGTACTGAAATTCCTTTAATGACTGCAAGATAGCTAAGGCTGATTTTCTGTAGTGGCAAGAGACAAAATTCAAATAAATAAAAGTAAAGAGAAAATGTAATGTCACAGCCATGTCAGAATTATAGCCAATAATCTATGCAAAGGGTCAGTAATTGACTTCTCTGAGTGGGCCTTTTGGCAGATAACTCTTGGGAGGAAAATTAGGCACTGCACCAGAAAGTCAAAAGCCACGTCTGGTGCGTGCTTCCTTATGCGGGTGGTAACAAGGTTTTATCCCCAACACCCTATATGGTCCCCCCAAGCCTGGCAGGATCACTCCCTAAGTGTAGAATAAGGAGAAATCCCTGAGCAAGACCAGGTGTGGCCATAAAAAAGACAAATACAAATATTCTACTAATTTAGATTATAGCAATAGTTGTCAATTAAAGTTAGTAAAACGTTCTGGAGGATCATGGTGTCATATCTTTATAAACTAATATCTCTAGACTGATGTGTCAACCGCCCCATTGACACCCATTTAATCTGCTTAATCCTATCAACACCTTGGTGTGACAGTATGTTCTAGAACCAGAGAAACCTGTAGTCATGTGTTTGTTCCATTTGCAGTAAAGAGAGTCCCTGGAAATGATATTACGTTAGATTCCAAATGAGTGAGTCAAATGTTCTGTAAGGCCTAACAGATGCTAACAGAAGCCAGTGAACAGGAAAAGGAAACTCCATAAATATATGTTCATCCCAGTCAAGTTAAATGATGATTTTTTCAAGGTAGAAATCACTGCTTACCAAGTGAATGACTGGTCTCTTTGAGGAATAGCTCCATGTTGGCAGTTAAGCAATGACCTGTGTTATGATAGGTTGGATAATCAATGATGATAGTAGTTACATTGGTCCCAGTGTGAGTACAGGTGGGGCCCATTATTGTCCTCCACCTCTGCTACCATGACTATCATCCATATGCCAATGGTGCCATTGTGTTGGGTAGGTCAATGACAGGGAATGGTGTCATTGTCTGAATGGATGTTCACTGGCTTTGTTTACTTGATAGTTTAGGGCCCTATTTGTGATAGATGCTCTCTGGTGGCTATTTATGGGTGATGCAAAGATCTTTGTACTTTGCACAGATGAACCTCTTCTCCTAGCCAGCAGTGATTTCCCAAAACCTCTCTCCACCGATCTTTTTGTCCCTGATCTAATCAATATCTTCCAGAATCTTGACCAAACTGCTTGGCTATTTGCTACTCCCTATGATTATATGAATTTTCTGATTTCTGGCCACTTCTACTTCTGTACCAGGTCAATTATTTTGCTATTATCTGATCTCTACCCACTGTGATTTCCCACTTTTGTCAATGAATGGCATTTCTTTTTTTGGATTTTGGGTCACACCCAGCAGCGCTAAGGAGTTACTCCTGGCTCTGCGCACAGAAATCACTCCTGGCAGGCTCAGGGGACCATATGGGATGCCCGGATTTGAACCACCAACCTTCTGCATGCGAGACAAACGCCTCCATGCTATATCTTCAGCCCCATTGAAGAGCATTTCTGATCAAGGCTTTCATACTCCAACAATCCATTCCTGCCTTGCACTAAATTTGACCTGTCTTTGGTTTGAACACAGCCTTTTCTTCTCCTCATCACTTGGTCATATTAGACCCCCATTTAGAGTCAGCTAAAAGAAAGACACTAGTATGGCAGTAACGTCTGACATGGGCATCTAAATCACATGTTTGAGCAGCTGGCTTGTTCTCTCTGATGCTCTTGGACCTAATCCAGGAACAATTCTCATCATACAATGTTGTACCTGCTCAAGCTTATGGTATTTTTGTCATTTTTTAAATTTATAGTTTATTAGGTAACATGGTTATAATGGTGCTCATGTTTATGGATTGACTGTACAAAGACTGAGCCTTTTCCACAACCAAACTGCCTAAGACCCTCCACAACTGTCCCTATGGCACTCCTAGTTCAAATCTTCATTTTGTCCCACCCAGATTTGGTAACCTGGATTTTGGAACCCATGCCCATTCGCTATTTTCTGTTCCCATGTTTTGTCTCTCTGTCTTCTACAGATGAGTGAGACCATCTTTTCTCCCTGACTTATTTCACTTAACACGATGGCCTACAGTTACATCCATGTTTCAGCAAAATGGAAGATTTGATCTTTCCTTACTGCTGCATTGTATTTGATTATGTACATATACCACCAGTTCCATATCCACGCATCTCCTACTGGACATTTGGGTTGGTTTCATATCCTGGCTATCACACTAGGTGCTGCAATTCACTTAGATGTACATATGTAAATTTCTCTCCTTTTTCTAGGGTCTATATATGGTGTCAGGGATCAAGCCAGGTCAGCAGACTGCAAAGCAATCACCTGACACCCTGCACCATCTCTCCAGCTCACAACGGATGCATATCTTCTCAAATGAATGGCTTTGTGTTTGAGAAGGGGAGGAGATGCCAAGTAGTGGAATCAAATTGCTGGGTCATATAGAAGCTCTAGTCTTACTCTGACCACTTCAATACTCTGCAAAGATGCACAGGGAGGCAGCAATACCTCATGGCAACATGCTCATCTGGCCTGCTGAGCAGGAAATGGTATTCTGGAGGTCTTGATAATTCACATGAATTCCAGTGGCAGGAGATAGTACAGGCGGTAGGGCAGCTGCACAGAAATAAAGCGACCTGAGAAGTCACCTCGTCTCCCCTTTAGGTATGAGCATCGTCCAAATTCCCTGCTGGAGGAGACTGTCCTGTTTGCAAGCAAATCAAGGTCCCCTTAATCCCTCTAGCCCCCCATCCCCCACCCCTGTCGCCAGGGCTACATTCATTCTCATTGTCAGACCTTTGCATTTTCCTCTCAACCCTCCTGCTAGAAGCAAAAACCCCTTCATCATCTTATACTCTTTTGTTTTTCCTATTTCGGAGAGCTGGAGAAAAGCTGACCACCAACTTCTGTGCAAGTGAGCACGACCCCCCCCAATATACTTGAGTGCGGGGTGGATTAATCTTGATGTCCCCAGGCTGAATAACCCTGGTTTATTTTAAAGCATGCTCATCGGTTCTGTTCTCTCGACTCTTAATCATCTTCACAGTTGTAAGCTGTCACCCCCAGTTGTTCCCTGTAGACAGACCCGCAGGCCTCTGAGGACCACCAGATGCAGGTTTTAACCTGGAGAAGTTCACTGGCAGGGAGGGGCCCCATGGCTGTAAATCACCCCCCTCCCTGCTCCCTCACCTCCTCCCCAAGGCAACAAGCCCCAGCTTGCGGCTGAGGGCCATAAAACTTCTCTTCTTTAAAGAGCCCCTTTGTTGGCTCTGTTCATTGTAGCCAGCCTGTTGGTCCACCAAAGGCCCATAAACCTTCCCTCCAGGCTTTGTGTGGGTGACCCCAGGGCCTTATCGTTGGCCACCCACCTTAAAGGCACAATGAAAGAACCCATCACTGACTGGACTCAATTTGCCTTGTGATTTGTTTGTTAGCTTTACAAACAGCTTTGGGGACTTTGGGGGCCAGACTACACTTTCCTAACCCTAACTACTTGCTAGGTGTAAACTGGAGGCTTCCCAGAGAACTGGGGGCAGAAGGAGTTGCCCTCAGGTCTCCATAGAGATTTTAAAACACTTCACCTCCCAGGACAAAATGTGGGTGTCTTTGAAAAGGGGGAAGCAGGGCCGAAGAGATAGCACAGTGGTAGGTCATTTGCCTTGCACTCAGGGACGGAACCATATTCAATTCCTGGCATCCCATATGGTCCCCTCCAGCCTGCCAGGAGTGATTTCTGAGCAGTCACAGAGCCAGGAGTAATCTCTGAGTACCACTGTGTGTGGCACCAAAACAAAACAACCCCCCCACCAAAAGAAAAAAAGTAACTGGGCATCCCTGGCTCCAGAAACTTGCAAGAATTTCAAGCCTCAAAGCCAGGATAGGCTCCTTGACTAGCACTAAGACTGCACCTATTTCCTGAGACACAAATCCCCCTGCCACCTGCCCTACTGATTATGAAGAGCTGAAGTCCAAATAGTGCTCAGGACTTCCTTCTGACTCTGTGCTCAGGGCTCAGGAGATCATAGGTGGTGCCACGTTAGGATGACATGGAAAAAATGTTCCAAATGCTGCCCTCTAGAGCAAATAAATGGCTCTGGTTTGAAATGAAGTCACTGGATGTGTGGAATCTGTAGTATAGTCAAAGGAAAATGAACATATCTTGTTTCCAATATTGGTCCTGCCTCTAGTCAGCTGTGTGTGTGTGTGTGTGTGTGTGTGTGTTTGTGACACCAAAGGTCTGGTGCTGACCCTCTCTGACCTTCTCACTTAACGAAACAAAACTCATTGCCTGCCTGCAGGCTGTGTATAAAAATTAGTGTATAAAAGTTAATTCAGGGGCCCGGAGAGATAGCACAGCGGCGTTTGCCTTGCAAGCAGCCGATCCAGGATCAAAGGTGGTTGGTTCAAATCCCGGTGTCCCATATGGTCCCCCATGCCTGCCAGGAGCTATTTCTGAGCAGACAGCCAGGAGTAACTCCTGAGCACCGCCGGGTGTGGCCCAAAAACAAAAACAAACAAAAAAACCCAAACAAACAAAAAACAAAAGTTAGTTCAGGTCTGACAAAGCATTTTGAAAGTGGAAAAGTGACCTAGAAAGGGTAAGCTCGTTACTGTCATATTAAAAATAATCCTCTTGACTTTGTTTTATGTTGTTGTTGCTGTTGTTAGGTTTGGTTTGTTTGTTTGTTTTTTGGTTTGGGGCCAAGCCAGCTATCCTCAGGGATTCCTGGCTCTGCTCTCAGGGATCGCTCCTGGCAGTGCCTGGGTCACCCATGTACAAGGCAGGCACTGCTCTATATTTCGCTCCCCAAACTTTGACCACAGGAGATGACTTCCCATCAACTCACCAGAGACTGAAAATCTCCCCCCTTTTCTTCCACCCTTTAAAACAACTATATGTGGGTGCAACCAGCATTGCTTCTGGGTTTGAGGATGGAGAAAATGAAATGCACCCCCCCCCCAATCCACATTGCTTGGTTTCCATCATGGGTTGACACAGCCGGATGCCTTCAGACTTATTTACTATTCTTTTTCCATCATCCCAAAGAAAATATATATCAGCCAAAAATTTTTTTTAAAAAAATTTTTAGAAAAAAATAGAGCTTGCAGCTAGCCCTCCATCTTGCTGTTCTTTTTTTCCTTCAAGGATTACAAATTTCTTTTCCCTCTGTTGTTTTCACTGCAGTGTTCCCATGTTTGGCTGCGTGGAACTAACCAAGATTGTGCTCCTTTACTTATGGTTCTTATTATTAGTTAATTCACACCCAGTGGTGATCAGGGTGGCTTTGTGCTTAGGGATCACTCCTGGAGGGGCTGAGGGGACTACATGGTTTGAACCCAGGTTGGCCACATGTAAGGCAAGTGCCTTATTTACTGTACTAGATAAAACAAGAACTTATATTTTTGTTTGTTTTGTTTTAGAGCCACATTCAGCTGTTTTCATGGCTTATTCCTGGCTCTGCATTGAGGGGTCACTCCTGGTGGGACTTATTCTATGGGGTGCCGGGGTTTGAACCCTGGTCGGTGCAGAATCAGGATTGGCCATTGTAAGGCAAGGGCCATACCTGGCATACTCTCTCTGATCCTCCTCACTAATCCATTCTTTTTTGTTAGCTTTTTTTTTCACTGCTCCTTCATGTCCTTTTAGCAATAATGTACCAGGAGCCCCAAATATTTACAGGTTGCCTTTGATGGGATCATTATTCAGGCATGATCTTATTCCATGTTTAAATGTTTTACATCCATAACAAAAATTATGAGTTTTTTAGTTTCCTTTGCACAATCCTTCCTTTGGAGTTAAGAGCTATCTGGGTTTCATTTCTCAGTTCTCAACATTCTTATCATAACACAACTGTATGCTTTTCCAAGTGTTGACATCTCCAAAGGCATTAAGACCCATTGAAGATTCCATCCATTTCATCTTATAGAAAATGTCTCTCCTACTGCTTTCTTTTTCTTTCTTTTTTTTGGGGAAGAGGGGTCACACCTGGCAGCGCTCAGGGGTTACTCCTGGCTCTACACTCAGAAATCGCTCCTGGCAGGCTCAGGGGACCATATGGGATGCCAGGATTTGAACCACCGACCTTCTGCATGCAAGGCAAACGCCTTACCTCCATGATATCTCTCTGGCCCTCCTACTACTTTCTAATCTGTCCAATCTTGCTCCAGGTCTGGCCCATGCATGCCTTTCAAATATCTGGAGTGCCCTGTGCCCACATCAGACACCACCAGAGCTGATGCTCTCAAGCTTATCAGATACCTTAATTGTATTCCCAGGACACTGAGTCTTAAGGGATTAAATAACTCCATCAAAAGATACTGACTAATAGGGGCCGGAGTGATAGCTTAGTGGGTAGGGAGTTTGCCTTGCACGTGGCTGGCCAAGGTTCGATCCCCAGCATCCCATATGGTTCCCTGAGGCTGCCAGTAGTGATCCCTGTGTGCAGAACCAGGAGTAGCTCCTGAGCACTGCTCAGTGTGACTCAAAAACAAAGCAAAGTAAAAAAAAAACAGACAATGAATAATAAATGGAAGAAGTGGATAATTTTTGCTCTGGGGGCCACATCCAGCTGTGTTCAGGGCTCACTCCTGGAAGGACTCAGGGAATCGCAGGAACTGAGCAGAATTTCCCCAGCCTTGTTGGATGGCTGTGTGCAGTTATGGCCACAGCAAGAGTTCTCTTGCCCCTGGGTCGCAGCTTGAAGCCCCTCGGAACTGTTGCCATAAAGGCTTCTAATCCTCACTTTCTGGAGTAGACTCCCTGACCCGCCACCAGCAGGATGGTGGCCTGGAGAGGGCCATTGCTGCAGGGACAGTTCAAGCCCAGTCTTCTTCCTCCCTTTCAGGCAAGCTTCAAATAGCCAGCCCCTTGAATTCAACCCCTTTCTGCTGAAAAATCTCTTGGACAGTACCTTTCCCATCTCTCACCCTTGAGCATTGCTCCTCAGTTACAGTCACACCAGCAGCTGCTTCGTGAGTTGATCTTTCCAACATGCAAGACTTTTATTTGGGAATCGGAGACTGCTGGAGCATCTTCCACTCTCCAAGGCTGTGCTGGAGCTTCTGTGTCAATAGGAGCTTGGCTATTTTCCTCTGTCTCCCCTTCCACCTCAGGGTCCCCTTCCTGCTGTTTGTCTGCTGCTAGGAGGGCAAAGTTCTATGTCTCTCCTTTCCCTTCCCCAGCTAGCTGGAAATATTTTCCCTTGTCTTCTACTTCCTCCTTTCTTGGAGCCAAAGGCTCCCACACACACCCAGACATCTTCTGAATCTCCTCCCTGCTGACAGAACTCAATTTCGCTTGAGTTGGAGGCAAAGCAGCCTTATTGTAGGTAATAGACTCATGGGGTGCTTTAACAACCAGGATCTGTCCTGAGACACGGCTCATTACATGATGTCGCCGTTGTGGAAACGTCTTAGGGAGAACATATACTAGGGAGTAGAGCCAGGCCACACCTAGATTATTTGGAACACACTCATAGGTGGAGACTGTCTCCGACAGAAAAGCCATTAAGGCACGTGTGGCGCTATGTTCTATAATGCATTTGTAATCCACTTGTGGCTAACAGGGGGAAGTCTCCAGAGAGGTCTGAAAAAAAATTTTCTTCCTGAGAAGAAACAAGTGGGGAGGGTTCTCATTGCCTAATTTTACTCCTCCCTTTCTCTCCTTACACAGGCACTTGATGCCAGGAGCCACGGCAGCCATCTTGGCATCATGAGGTAGTTCACTGGGAGAGAAAGGACCAATGTGAAGACTGAACAGAGGGGCTGACAAAGCCAGGTCCTGGGTATAATCAATGAACTAACAGGCAAACCCAGAAACTACCTATGTGCAGACTTCTTTCTAGATAAGCAGAACTAAAAATCTTTAAGATTTCAGTCCTGGGGAAGCGCAATAGCATAGCAGGTAGGACATTTGCCTTGCAAGCAGCTGACCCAGGTTCAATCTTCAGCATCTCATTTGATCCTCCGAGCCTGCCAGGAGCAATTTCTGAGCACAGATCCAGGAGTAACCCCTGCTGGGAATAACCCTTGAATGCCACTAGGTATGGCCCAAAAACCAAAAAAAATTTTTTTAGTTTTTTAGTCCTTCCCAACTATAGTGTTGAGTGAGCAACCAAGGCTCCTGGACTGAGTGTAAAGGTCACATTCTAATCACACATTCTAATATGCCTTCCCCCATACTTTAGGTGAGACCAAGATAGTGGCCCCAGAGAAAGTGGTTGCTTAGGACTAAGCTTGCTTCATAGGAATTAGTGCCAACGCCCATGGTCCATGACAAGCCTAATTTTTTGTTTTGTTTTTTTTTGGGCCACACCCATTTGAAGCTCAGGTGTTACTCCTGGCGAAGCGCTCAGAAATTGCCCCTGGCTTGGGGGGGGGACCATATGGGACGCCAGGGGATCGAATCGCGGTCCTTCCTTGGCTAGCGCTTGCAAGGCAGACACCTTACCTCTAGCGCCACCTCGCCAACCCCGAGAAGCCTAATTTTACTGCTGCTTTTCTTCCTAAATTTTATTGAGGGCATATTTTCTTATCTTTAAGGCTTTCATGGCTTTGTATCTCTGCCTCATTTTAGTATATTCCACTGTTATAATTTATGCTACTTTTACAGGCTCTTTACCCTCAGCACATAAGTGTGCTTAAGTTTTCTACCATTTAAAAATAAATAAAATAAAAACCTGCTTTAGCCCCACATTCTCATTCACTTTCAGTCTTTTCTCTCTCCTCCTCTCTCTTTTCTCTCTTTCACTTTCTATCTCTCTTCTCTCCCCACTCTCTTTTTCTCTCCAGATACAGACATCCTTCTCATAATTGTCCAGCATGGTTTTGTGACCAGGATGCTGGGAATCTCCCTTAATTGTGAGAAGACAAAGGGATGCAGCTGGACCAACAGGATTCCTGGTTTTTTTGTTTTGTTTGGAGGGTCACACCCAGCAGTGCTCAGGGGTTACTCTGGTTCTATGCTCAGAAATCGCCCCTGGCAGGCTGGGGGGACCATATAGGATGCCGGGATTTGAACTGCCATCATTCTGCCTGCAAGGCAAACGCCCTACCGCTGTGCTATCTCTTCGGCCCCTCCTGGGGTTTTTTGAATGGTATCCCCACTCTCCTCTTCTCTAAGCTTGTCTTGGGAATGACAGTGACACCACTTTTTTTTAAATGTAACTTTTATTTTGGTTTTGGGGTCACACCCAGCAGCACTTAAGGGTTACTCTTGGCTCTATGCTCAGAAATCGCCCCTGGCAGGCATAGGGGACCATATGGGATGCCGGGATTCGAACCACCGTCCTTCTATATGAAAGGCAAACGCCTTACCGCCATGCTATCTCGCAGGCCCCTAAATGTAACTCTTAGTTCAGCCAGAGCCAAAGCTTCTACTGCTCATTTCCCCAAGAAAAGGTCATCTTGCTTGCTTCCTAGGTAAGAATCCCAGGGAAAGATTCTGATTGGTCCAGCCTAGGTGAGTTATCTGCCCAGGGATCAATTCACTGTGGCATAAGAAGGCAAACACTGAACAAAGTCAGATTACAAAGAGGAGAATGGAAGAGTCAGCCTCTCAGTTTCTTCAACCCTCAGTACTTTCTTCTGGATCAAAGTTTGTTTATTTTTGTTTGTTTGTTTTTTTGCAACTTTTCCTCCTCACCTACCCATATCGCTGAGGCTTATAATACTCTCTGGGGCTATGATAACTGGAACAGACTGACCTGACTGAGGCTTGAGGTTTGGAGGGTGCAAGCACTTCTCCCTGGAATGCCCTAATGAAGTCTCTTGGTTCTGATGGGGCCAAAGTACAACTCTGGGGACTTTTATACAGATGAGGCCCATGGATCAGCCCATGGAGACTGCACAGTAAGGGCCCTTCCCTGCCTCTAATCTCCTTGCTCTTCATTACCATACTGAATACCCCTCCAAGGTGTATCTCCACCATTTTCTATGCATGGCATGTATGTGCATTTTATGTTCCTCATGCTCTCTGTTCTTCTCAAGGATGTGCACAAGTTTCCTGGAAAACTACTAGAATACATAGAAGCTGTTCCAGCACTCTAGCTCTGTGGGAAGTCAAACCCACTTCAGTTGTTCCTGTGTTTTGCCAGACACTTGAAATATCCTTTCTTCAGCAGTGGCTACTCAGGCCTCACTTCCTCAGGCCTAGCCTGTCCACACAGGGCCACAACATAAGACCACCACTCTCCTAGTGACTTCAGTCTGTACCTCAGGGGGCACAAAGAGCTCAGCTGCCTCAGTGCTCCAGAGGATCAATGTGGGGGCCACAGAGATGCAGGTACAGGTCCCTTCCAAAAAGGAACTTGTTTGCCCTCCCCCACTCCCAGCCTCCAGCAGCTGAAAACCACTTGCCTCAAAGCTCTGCCTTCCCAGGGCAGCCCACACCTAGTCCTAGACATTTTATGAGGGGGAGGCAACTCTGAAAAGTCCCTCATTCCCTGGCCAAAAAAAAGTTCCCCAATCCCCAGGGCCAGCTTGACAGTGCCAATCCTCTTTCACCTAATCCTGCTTCCTCCCCTTCTTCCACAGATGCCTTCCCTAATAACAATCTTGCCTGCCAAACTCCATTTCAGCTTCTGCCTCCAGAGAGCCCAACCTGTGACAGCTCTGTCTGACTTGTGTCCTAGCCCATCTCCCAGAGGTCCCTGGGGGGCCCGAGCGCCAGTTGCTCACAGGGGGAACCAGGTTGCTAATGTTCCCTTTGGTGCCTTCCTTCCCTCTCTGCCTCATTTCCCCCCTTCTCATAGCTCTGAATTTCCTCAATTCTCCTTGAGAACAGGGCTGGAGCAATCGTACCATGGGTAGAGAACTTGCCTGACACGCAGCCAATCCAGGTTTGATGCCTTGAGTCCCACCAGGAGTAATTCCTGAGCACAGTGCCAGGAGCAACCCCTGAGCATTGCTGGGTGTGGTCCTCAAACAAACAAAAATCTCCTTGAGAACAAAGCACCCAGAGGGTCTGAGAACAGCAATGTTCTGGTAAAATGCAAATGGCCGACCTTTTCCAAATAGCTGCTGTGGCCCTGAGTTCTTCTTCCCCATGCCCCCAACACCCCTTTGCTTTCTTGCTGACCTGGCTGATGTTACATTAGTGAGGATGGAGTGTAGTATTCACATATTGTTAACTTTGTGCTGCCTGAAGGTTACACATTTGGCAATGGTGTCCACTGAGGTCTGTGCTTCTGCATATGTGCTCTCTGGGGCTTATATGTCTGTACCATGATGGGGCTCATATTTCTGGACCACCATCTTTCTATTTGCAGTGCTCCCCAGGATTCATACTCCTTTCGTGCTGCTCTCACATACACCTGGCTGAGATGTAGCCAGAAATCACTGGCAGCTACCAGACTCAGGACTGTGCCCACATGTGGTGACACCAAGGACTGAACTTGTGACCATATGATTGCAAGGTAAGCATTTGCAGCCCCTAAGTATTCATCCAGGTGCCAACAGGCCTTCTGGAAAAGCTTTTTTCCCTCCATTTGCTGGGTATTCTGGCCCCTCACTTTTCCCTCCGATCTTCCTCTGTTCACTGCCACAATTATAGTTTGGCCTTTTCCTACACACAATATAATCCAGGTGATGTCGGTCAGCCCCTGAAGTTGGCCACCATTAATTACAGAGGGTTGACCCCATTGTGTGTCTCCTGCCCCTTTAATCCCCCCAAGCTCTGGGCTCCAAGATCCAACTGGTTCCTAGCTATTTCTCTGCTCAGGTTCCACTGGTGCTTCAACTTGACAAGGCGGAACTACACTCATTACCTTTTTGTAAATCACTGTCTCCTCCACAGCAAATCGCATGACTATTGGTCTTCTCCAAAGCCAGCTTTCTGGAAGTCACTCAATCTCTGACCCATCCTCCCAGTTTCTCCTATCGGCTCATCCTAGTTCCAACAGGACCAGCCAACACATTCACCCTCCCCATGCCCTGGCTCTGCTTTCCAATGGCCATAGGACCTGATATGAGCAGTCAAATATTTCTTTGTCACAGTTTCTGCACCTATAGAATGGACTAGTGATAATAGCACTTACTCAAGAGTACTACTATAAAGTTTACAAGACACTGCACTTGCAAAATGTTTAACCAAGTAATTGGGTTATAGTAAGAATTAAATGACTTTACTATTATTTTTTATTGATGCTTTTGTTTTCCTTACCCTTGTTTATATCCTCATCAACACCCATCTTCTTCTATCATGGCTTACGAGTGTGGGAGCACCACCCCCACCCCTGGTGGTTGCAACATCAACACAGGGAAATTAAAGGAAATGAATGACTACTGAAGGCAGATTTAAATCTTACTCAACTACATAACTATGACCACTATCTCCTTTCTCTCCTACTTCCTGTCAGGTCTGCTAGCATGGGAGTAGCTTGGGGAACTTTTTGATATCCATCCACCTAAGAGGAAGTTGAGTTGAGAATATTTTTTAAATTTCTTACTTAGTTGAAGAATTGTGATTTACAAAGTTATTACTGATAGTTGAGATTTAGGCATATACTATTTCAACACCAATCCCACCACTAATGTCAACTCCCATTGCCAGTGCTCCCAAACTCCATCACTCCCTACCCCTATCCCCCACCTGACACCTGGAAGGAGCATTATAAAGTATGGTGGTTTCAGCTTAGATTTCATATTTTCATAGCTGTTAAGTATGTGCTTTGGATGTATACTACTCTCAAGTTAAGAATATATTTAATGGGCCCGGAGATATAGCACAGCGGTGTTTGCCTTGCAAGCAGCCGATCCAGGACCAAAGGTGGTTGGTTCGAATCCCAGTGTCCCATATGGTCCCCCGTGCCTGCCAGGAGCTATTTCTGAGCAGACAGCCAGGAGTAACCCCTGAGCACCGCTGGGTGTGGCCCAAAAACCAAAAACAAAAAAAAGAATATATTTAATTTGGATTTGGTGGACTATTTTGTGTGCACTTTTAAGAAATTGCTACCCCTTTGGGTGTATGTGTGGCTTCAAGGAACACTTATTTAAGAAAGGAACACTTATTCAATGAACACTGGTTTAACTCCCCAGAAACATAACATCAAGTTTCAGGGGGCTGGAACAATAGCATAGCAGGTAGGGTATTTGCCTTGCATGCAGCCAATCTGGGACAGACCTGGGTTTGATTTCTGGCATCCCACATGGTTCCCTTAGCCTGCCAGGAGCAATTTCTGAGCTCAGATCCAGGAGTAACCCCTGAGCGCTGCCACCGGGCATGGCCCCAAAACCTAAATAAATAAATTTTTTGGTTTTGTTTTTATTTTTTGGTTCTTGGGCCACACCCCATGACACTCAGGGGTTACTCCTGGCTATGTGCTCAGAAATCGCTCCTGGCTTGGGAGACCATATGGGACACCGGGGAATTCGAATAGTGGTCCGTCCTAGATTAGCTTGTGTAAGGCAAACGCCCTACCGCTTGTGCCACAGCTCTGGCCCCTAAATAAATAAATTTTACAAAATTTTAAAAACGGGCCGGAGAGATAGCATGGAAATAAGACGTTTGCCTTGCAGGCAGAAGGTCGGTGGTTCAAATCCTGGTATCCCATATGGTCCCCCGAGCCTGCCAGGAGCAATTTCTGAGCATAGAGCCAGGAGTAACCCCTGAGCGCTGCCTGGTGTGACCCAAAAACCAAAAAAAAAAATTAAAAAAAAGATTCAGGCCCAAGGGCTGAAGATATAGTATAGTGGGTAGGGTACTTGCCTTGCCTTGCATGTAGCTGACTCAAGTTTGATCTCAGGTACCCCACATGATTCTCCAAGCCCAGCCAAGAGTCATCCCTGAGTGTAGAGCCAGGAGTCAACTATGAGTAAAGCTGGGTGTGGCCTAAAACAAAACACAGCCACACACAAAAATTCAGTACCAGAAGTGTGAAAACAGAGTGCCTGGAAGCATATGGGCAGTGGAAGAGAAACAAGGTTTGCAAAGTCTGGAATCCAAAGTCACTTTAGCAAATCCTTCTAGGGGCCGGAGAGATAGCTTGGAAGTAAGGTGTTTGCCTTCCATGCAGAAGGACTGTGGTTGAGCATAGAGCTAGGAGTAAACCCTTAGCACTGCCGGGTATGACCCCCCCAAAAAATCTTTCTAGTGGGGCCGGAGTTGTGGCACAAGTGGTAAGGCATCTGCCTTGCCCACACTAGCCTAGGGCAGACCCTGATTCAATCCCCTGGCATCCCATATGGTCCCCCAAGCCAGGAGTGATTTCTGAATGCATAGCCAGGAGTAACCCTTGAGCGTCACTGAGTGTTGCCCCAAAACCAAAAAAACAAATCCTTCTACGAATCAAAAATGAAAAATTGTAAGTGGGATGTTCCTTTTTATCCAGACCTCTACAGAGGAAATTCTCTCTTACTGGGAAATAGTCTGCAAGGTAACACACACAATGATTATGTGCCATATATTTCTTCTGTTCCATCTGAAAGCAGATGTCTCTGAATTCTTAATGTGTAGGCCACAAACCATAAGCAATACAAGTCACAGTGAGTTGGGCTCGGCGTGAAATCGTCTGTTTTCTCTACCCCAGTGAATCGTCCCGCCTCTTCGACTCTCTGACGTCTCTTGTGCTGATGAGGTCTGGCAGGCCTGGAGAAAACAGCGAACAAAATTGCCCCTGACACAGCAAAATACCCTAAAGAAACGTATTTATCAATAAGTCAATTTTTATCCCATAAGAGTAATTCGATTACATAATTATAGAGCCCAATACAATGTAGTGGCAATTTAAGAAGGCATTTGAATTGCTCTTGTATGTCCTAATTTCTTATTAACTTTATATTTTTTTCGGAATTATTGATCAAACAAAAAATCAATCAACGAGTATGCAGCCAAAATTGAAAGACTAAAGTACTACAGAGATGTGTGAGGCAGTTTATAAAAATATGGTAATCACGTTGCCAAGATTTGAGGAGGCTGATCCCGTATTTGTCCACTGTCTGAAATGAAGCGTTTCAGGTGCTTTTTTAACACACCCAATTCAGTACGTGCACTCTTAGAAACTTTGAGTTCAGGAAGGATTCTCCCCTTCAAAACTGCATTCGTTTTCAGGCCTCCCAAAGTCTGGATCCTCCTTCTGATTTCCCCCATAGAGCCCACACATGAGCCATACACGTTTCCACAGTCAGGCATGCTGGGCGAATCTTTAAAAAGAGAGAAGAAAGGACCACTTTTTTTTTTTAATGCTACGCTTCTATCATGTAATAGAGCTGGGACTTGGAAACCACAGAGGTGAAACGGTGGGGCAAATTCAATCAGCCGATTCCCACTTTGGGGACCCAGGCACAGAGATGCTTGGCAAATAGAAAGAGGGGAAACAGAAAGGAAAGGGGCTGGAGGTGGGGGAGGAAGACGAGAGTAGTAGACTGCAGTTCTACATTTGACCACATGATGGCAGTAGAAGAGCGGGCCCCTCCATTCCGTCAAAAACTCATTAAGAGCTAATCAAGGTAAAGCAGGGTTTTCATGTTTTCTACCGGTGCCTTCTCCCCTTTGCCATGCCTCAGTGCACTTACTGCTGTTTCATATTTTGGTTGAAGTCGTCAGAAATCTGCGTGTTTCTTTGTTAACTCAACTAGTACCTGCTGTTCATCTTCTAGACAACTTCCCCTGCTTCTTAGGGGTAAGGATTATATATATTTGGTTTTGGTTTTTGGGCCACACCTGTTTGATGCTCAGGGGTTACTCCTGGCTATGCGCTCAGAAATCGCCCCTGGCTTGGGGGGACCATATGGGACGCCAGGGGATCGAACCGCGGTCCGTCCTACGCTAGCGCTTGCAAGGCAGACACCTTACCTCTAGCGCCACCTTCCCGGCCCCAGGATTATATTCTTAACCATTATTAGAAGAATTTTCTGACTCAGAAGTTTCAGGGCTAAAAGCTATATAGTCTTAGTTCAATAATTGCCTGATAATTTGATGCTGAGCTTGGAACTTTCATTACCTGCCTTCTATTTCATAGGCATTTCTTCTTACCCACCCACCCCACCATCACTTTTCATCCCCGCCACCCTCCATTCCCCAGATCTGGCTCTGTACAGAGAGACAAACTAAAATACCAGCCCCATCTGGCTGGGAGAGATATGGTTTCATCTAGTTTTACTGGGGCCCTGAGCGGGCTGAATTACTCCTATGTTAACCATAAAAAGACAAAACAAAAAACTACCAAAACCCATGTGGTAACTGAGAGAGGAGAGAAAGAGAGAGAGAGGAGAGGGAGAGAAAGAGACAGAGAGTGGAGAGAGGAAAGAGGAGAGAGAGAAGAGAGAGGAGAGAATGAGAGAGGAGAGAAAGAGGAGAGAGGAGAGGGAGAGAGGAAAGAGGAGAGAGGAGAGAGAAGAGAGGAGAGAGAGGGGAGAGAGAGAGAGAGAGAGAGAGAGAGAGAGAGAGAGAGAGAGAGAGAGAGAGAGAGAATGAGGAAAATTGACGAAGTCAGGCTTCCCAGATCCTATGCTCCATTTTCCCTTCCAGCACTGGATATAGTTGGTTCCTCTCCTCGGCCCACCCTCTTTTCCCCCTCTCGCAAGATTTTGACAGCCCTTTAAGCCAACCCCATTAACTCAGAACAAATCACACAAAAGCACCAGGTGGTGACCTTAACAGACCATCTTCTTGACCTCTTTAGAGAGAGCTTTGTGTTTACTTTGCGTATTGCAGGAGGGGAAGGCCAATGTTCCCCATCCCAAGATAGCCAAGCAGCCAGCCTTTTTGTCTCTCCCCCATTCGGGGACCACAAGCTTGTCGTGGCCGCTAAGACTAAGCATGATGGTGCTTGGAAATAAACCTAGGGACCCACAGAGCTCAGAGACCACGATCACCCCCATCGTAAAGCCTTAGCTGGTCTCCTTCCCCCCCTTTTAGGGGCTGCACCATACTTAGCATATTCCCATAGGACAATAAGTGCTTTTGCGAAGAAGCTAGAGGAACCCCACCGCCACATCCCACACCATGGGTTGTCTCCCCTTCAAAAGGCCATAGCATCCACCCTGGTTATTCTTTTGCTTTGGAGAAGATGCCTGCTTTGACCAACAGTTTGGAGCAAAAGGAACAGGAAAGTTCAGCTGAACAAGATAGGGAGCACTAGCTTTGAAATACCAGCAATTGAAGAGTCCAAATTTAAGTATATAACCAAGCTTAACTATAGTGTAGACATCATAGTAGTAAAACAGCCATTTTTATGAGATATGCAGAGCTCAGGGGGAAATTACTGTAACCGAGAACCCTAGACAGCTGGCAGTACCTGTAATCGCAATTGCCCCGTCCACGTGAGGAACTGCTTGCATCACTTTTGCATCTCTTCCTCTGCTGCTCAGTCACAAATAATCTAACCACCAGCCTAGGATTCCAAGGGAGAAAGTCGATTCAATTCCCCAAATTCTAGGAATCAACTTCCTCCAGGTGTGAACAGCCAGTGGGCACTTGATATTCCCTAGAAACCAATGATTGCTTGACAAACGGACATTGTGGGTTTTGTTTATAAAAATGCTTCAGGGGCTGGAGCAATAGCTCAGCAGTAGGGCATTTGCCTTGCATGCAGCTGACCTGGTACAAACCCGGGTTCAATCCCCACCATCCCATATGGTCCCCTGAACCCACCAGGAGTAATTTCTGAGCACAGAGCCAGGAGTAACCCCCGAGGGCCACTGGGTGTGACCCAAAACTCCAAAAATTAAAATAAAATATTAAAAAGGCTTCAAACCATCAGCCAGGGTCACTATCTGTGGAGACAGCCCTGATCCGGTCAACTTCTGGACTCTTTACTTGCTTAAATTGTGCTAAATAAATTCTTTTGATACAGAGCACTTGCTTTGTGTGGTCTTTTGGAAACTGAACTTTAACAGCAGTGTAATGGGCATTCTGAAATGGAGGACTTCTTCCATCTACCCCCAGGTTATCCTATCCTAGGAGAGAGTCCAGCAAGAATACCTCCTTTCCCCTCAATTGCCTTAGGGGTGTGATGGCTGGGTCTCTGTTCCCACCTAGATACCAGGATCTATCTAACACTCCGTGGAATTGGCTAAAACTTTCCTCACCTCTCAGGTTCTCTGCTCCTTGTACCAGAAGGCTGATCCCCCAGCAAACATCCTGGGTTCCCCAACATGAAACAGTGACCTTTGCAAATATATATCCCTTTCTGGGGACAGAACCATTGTACAGTAGGTAGAGCATTTGCTTTGCAAACAGTTAACCAGGGTTTGATCTCCAGCATCCCATATGGTCCCTTGAGCACCACCAGGAGTAATTCTTGAATGCAAAGGCAGAAGTAACCCTGAGCGTCACCAAATGTGCCCCTTCCAAGATAAATCCCCTTTTTTCTGAGATTTTTGCATTTACTCAAAGGGCCGAACCCAGGCCTAGTGTGCACCACTTGGCTCTCTCCAGCACCCCTAGGGCAGCCCTGGTAGACTTTGGACTATCCAGACTAGTTGTCCTAGAACCAACAAGAATGGCCCCTAGAATCTCCTGAACATGACTTGAGGGAGGCCACCACCCTAGAAAAGAGATTATCCATGAGCCATGGGTCTGTATGTGTTGCCACATTTCCCAGACCCCCTCAAAGTTTATCATTTGCTGCTGCCCACAACAGCTCTTAGAAACCCAAGAAGGCAGTCTCAATGTGTGTCCACAAAAGTGGCTGCTTTCTGCAGCCAGTTACCAGCAGCACTAAGATGCTTTTTTTTTTTTTTTTTTTTTTTTGGTTTTTGGGCCACACCCGGCGGTGCTCAGGGGTTACTCCTGGCTGTCTGCTCAGAAATAGCTCCTGGCAGGCACAGGGGACCATATGGGACACTGGGATTCGAACCAACCACCTTAGGTCCTGGATCGGCTGCTTGCAAGGCAAACACCGCTGTGCTATCTCTCCGGGCCCAGATACTGTTACTCTCAACCCTAATTTTAGGGTGCTATGCTGGGGTCAGAGTGATACTAAAGTAGGTAGTGCATATGCTTTGCATATGGCTGACTGGGATTGGATCCCCAGAATCCCAAATTGTCCCTCAAGCACAACTAGGAGTGATTCCTGCATACAAAGCCAAGAGTAACTCCTAAGTACCACTGGGCATACTCCTCAAAAGAGCACAGTGATCTTTGCTTTCTTTTTAGTTTTGGGGGTTACACCCAGTGGCAAGAAGGGGCTACTGCCAGCTAGTTGCCCAGGGATTACTCCTGACAGTGCTAAAGACACCATAAAGGAGTAGAACCAGAGGTTACCACGTGCAAAGCCTATGTTCAGACTGTTAATTCCACTTTGATCCAGGGTTTGCTTATCAGGACCATCTGCTAGCTCTAAGGGATTGTCCCTCCTCTTGAGAGTCATACATGGGAAGTAGGCTGCCCCCAGTGGAGGTTGTCTAACGCACAACTTGGTTCTCTCTAGGGAGCAGCCCTGCCCTGCAGAAAGCAAATCCAAGGCGTGCTCATCATCTTCAATTTTCTAGTAGCCACACATAATTAAAAAGAAAAGGTAAAATTGTTGTTAATCATCTTAACTCATTTGGGAGGTTAGCATTTCAACAGGTAGCTGAGGTGAAAGAATGGGGGGGGGCGCATTAGTTTTGAGGGTTTTTTGGTTTTGTTTTTGTTTTTTTGTTTTTTGTTTTTGGGTCACACCTGGCAGCGCTCAGGGTTTACTCCTGGTTCTCCGCTCAAAAATCGCTCCTGGCAGGCTCGGGGGACCGGGATTCGAACCACCCTCCTTTGGCATGCAAGGCAAATGCTTTACCTCCATACTATCTCTCCAGCCCCAGTTTTGAGTTTTGAAGCTACACCCAGTGGTACTTAGACAGTATGCTTAGCTCTATGTTTGGGGCTTGCTCCTGTGGTGCTTGGGGGAGCCATGCAGTGCCAGGGTTGGAACATGAGCCTCCCACAGGCAAAACCTGCACTTCAGCCCACTGAACTCTCTCTCTCTCTGGCCTAATGTGAATAAACTCTCAAGGGGGTTGACAACAAGCATCCTGTGGTTTGTACCATCTTTTGAACCCTGGTGTGGAGTTGACCTAACATCTCCAAATTTCAACTCTCACCATGGTGGAGAACATACACGTAGATGATAAGTGAATGGTGTCCCAGAAAATCTAACCCCCACCTGCCCCTGTGTCCCAGAAGTTTAGAATAGGATTTCCTAAATCACTTGAGTACATTGGGTTATTTCAATTGAGGTCCATGGTGGCTCCAGCAGTTTGGAAGAAATATTTATGACTTCCTGACCTACCTTAAAGAATGAAAATTAGGGTAGGTTTTGCCAGAAATAATATTTCTATGGGAGAACCCTATCTCTTATGAGTTCTCTTTTCCTCATCATGTGACTCCCATTCCATTCTCTTTGGAACCCCAGACCCTCACCCTATTCCTTATCTCCTTTTGCCCCATTTTGCCTCCTTCCATGCTAACTGCACACATTAGGCAGGAATTTATTTTTTTCTTCTATGAATCTATCTGAGGCTCATCTGTTTGCTTCTCCAACTCAAGTGGAACCCAGTGGGTTGCTTTGTTTTTCCAGAAGAATAAAATGGATCAAAAGTTAGGATGGTATAGCTAAACATGGCCATTTCGAAGACTGATGAGTTGTAAGCCTGAATGCAAAGGTTCTTTCTGGCCCTCACTTCTTGTTCCTTCATTCACTGAGAAGAAAGCTGTCTGCTTTCTTCTGTCTACTTTCTTTCTGTCTGTCTTAGGGAAAAATGGGCTGAAGTAAGTTAACCCCAAGCAATAGCTTTCTTTTGGGGGATTGTGTCCCCATGTCATGCTCTGGAGGCCCTGGGGACCACAACAGCAATTTTCTGCCTACCAGCCAGTGATTCAAAGCCCAAGGATGCATTTCTACTCAAGGCCTGCAGTACCAGGGATTATTACCTGGACCACTCTCAGTAGTACTGGGAACCTAATGCCGAGTGATACTCAGGGGACCATGTGGTGTGGGAAATCAAATTTGAGTCAGGTACTTAGTATGCACCCTAACCACTATGCTATCTCCCACCCCAACAATGGCTTTGTTTCAAGGAGTCACGCCCAGCAGTGCTTAGGGCTTACTCCTGTTTCTGTGCTCACGGGTCACTCCTGGCAGGACCTGGGAAGCCTTATCCAGTACCAGGGATCAAACTTGAGTTGCAACATGCGAGATAAGAGCCTCACAACTGTACTGTTTCTTTGACCCTAATGGCTTTTGTATTGTTCCTCATAAACCCCTATATAATAGCCGATGTGGGGGGGGCTAGAGTGATAGCACAGCGGTAGGGCATTTGCCTTGCACGCTGTCGACCCAAGATGGACCTGGGTGCTATACCCAGCATTCCATATGGTGCCCAGGCCTGCCAGGAGTGATTTCTGAGCCAGGAAATAACCCCTGAGTGCCTCCAGGTGTACCCCCAAAACCAAATAATAATATTAATTGACAGGACTCACACTCAAAATAATTTTGCAGAAACACTGACAACATCTTTATTTCAATTTACATTTGTGTGCTGAAGTCTGGAGCAATTTTCTAATCCTAATCAGGAACGGAAACATTTGGAGAGAGGTATAATGCTGTGTGTGCCTTGCAAAAGTAAAAACGTTTAATTAGATGACAAGGATTGGAAATCTTGACTCATAGTCTGAAATGGCTAATAAGATTTTATTGTTACTGTTACTTAGAGGTTTTTCTCAAACTTTTAGCAGATGGAATACTTTTCAATCACTTGACAGAATCTAAGTTTGTCAACAGCAAGATGAGAAAAAAAAAGAATGTCCCATTCATCAGGAGATACCGTATGTCATAGTTTAAGTATTTAAAAATTATGACCCCATTGTGCCAACTAGTGAAAAGATTCCAATGTGAGTGCTTGTTAGAAGCATGGGGCATTCAAGCACATGCTAGGGTTATGGCTGTACTGATTTTGCATAGCAGAATGTCTGCAATTCAGGGAACTGGAAAGTGGCTGGAGTTACACATCTGGCTCACATGTGAATTTGTTGTTGTTGTTGTTTTGTTTTGAAGCCATACCTGGTGAGGCTCAGGGGTAACTCCTGGCTATGTGCTTAGAAATTGCTTCTGGCTTTGCGGGACCATATGGGACATCAGGGATCGAACCAAGGTTTTTTTCTGGGCCAACCGCATGCAAGGTAAAAAAAAAAAGCCCTACCACTGAGCTATCTTTCCAGCCCCACATGTGAGTTTTGAACATATTTCTCAAGGAGTTATGAAGGTTTTGTGAGTGGATGACATACTATCATGCATGATTCCAATATGGAAAAAATCTTATCTGCTCATAGTGACTGAAATGTCTCAAGATTTGGGGGTTACTGCAATTGGGAATAAATTTGTACCATCTCCAAGACTAGAGAGATAGTACAGAGGATAAGGCATTTGCCTTATATGCCACTGACTCCAATTTGAAAACTGAACTGTATAGGATTCCTCCAAGCCCCAATGGGATTAATTCCTAAACAAAAAGCCAGGGACAGTTCCTGAACACCACTTAATGTGCCCCCTCCAAAACAATTGCATAAGTTCATCTATAAATATTAAAAGTGGGAAAGTCTTGCCTCTAAAACATATGAAAAATGGGGTTTCCTTCCCTAGTGCCAAAGGCAAATTCAAGCCCTGTAGCCTTTCTGATATCGCAGTTAGCTTCAGCTACAAATATGCTGCCTAACAAATAGCTCAAAACTCAGCGAGAAGCATCCAATGATGGATGCATCCATATGGTTGGCAAGGTAGCTCAGCTGATCTCAGCTGGACTCACTCACAGCTGGTGGGTGGCTGATCTAGGCTGGCATTGGCATCCCTCTGCTCCTTATGTTTTTCACGATTCAACCAGCTAGCCTGGGCATATTATCCTGGAGGTAGCAGATGCCTAGGAGAACAAATGCCAACCCATAAGCTATTTCCAGCTGTCAACTAAAGGCCTGTGGGCCTAAGCAAGTCACATGATTGAGCTTCCCCATTCACAGCTGGGCTAGATCACCCCTCTACCATTGAGAAGGCACAGCAAAGTCACATAGCCAAGGGCACAAAGGAAAGGAGGTCTTTTGGAATTGTGACCATCTGTGTGAGCTACCACAGTAAGAAGAAATTGGAATAATTTTCTTGAATAGGAGAGGGAAGGCCATAACAAATAACATAAATGAGGCAGCTATTTTGATGGGGAGAATAGATTATCAAGGCTTATGTCAAAACACTGCTCCTCCCCACCTCTTGGAAAACTTCCTAGGCCAAAGGTCATAGATAATGTTTGACTAAATTCATAGGGGCAATTTTGATCAAAGGTGAAGCAGGAATGTGTTTTCAGTGTACCCTGTCCTAGACAATGTCAGGGGGATGGCCCATAGCAACTTCTAAACTGTCATATATATATATATATATATATATATATATATATATATATATATATATATATATATATATATATATATTATGATATATATTACTTTATTTAAATACCATGTATTACATAGTTGCTCGTAATATATTTGTTTGCAGGTAAATGGTAACAAAATTATTTTTAGAAAAAGAAAAGAAGAAAAAGGGGGTACAACAACAGGAAAATTTGTTGTCTTGTCAGAAGGTTTACTAAATTCTTGTTGCTAGTCAATCCTTATGTTACTTGTTTTGTTCCTAAACATTAATTGGCTTCAAACCCACATTGGCATCAAAATTGTTGTGTTCCCAGTGGTAGGGTGTTTGCCTTGCATGTGGCCAACCCAGACCAGACATGGTTCGATCCCTGATATCCCCTGAGCCTGCCAGGAGTGATTTCTGAGTGCAAAGCCAGGTATAACCCCTGAACACTGCCAGTGTGGCGCCAAAACCAAAACAAACAAAAAACTGAAATTGTTATGGTCCTACTGGGATGATAGTATTGAAAAATGTGGAGTTGTCACATGGCCACATATGTGACTGCATGGTGCAGGAATTCCAAGTTTTATGGCTGATATTGCAGCTTTTGTGGTACAAGATTTTCTGCTGCCAGAATTTCCAGAAGTAGAAGAAGTGGGGAGGGGAGGGGAGGGTGCCTGCACTCACTCCAAAACAGTCTTGATGACATCAGCACAAATACCAGCATAACTGGAGTTTTGTCTGTTTGGCATCTCAGCAGTGTTAAGTGGTGAAGCTGGGCCATTGGCGAAGTGGCGATTGTGGGTGGTAACTGCAACGGGGGTGGCTTTGGTAGGACAGGGATTTGGCCCACCTCTCCTCCTGACTTTGCCAGCTTTCAGCTGTGTGGTCTGGCCTGTCTTAGAGGAACCTAAACTGAAGGACCTAAGTCTCTGCTTCCAAAATCAGGACAGAAGTGGCATGTACCCATGGCCCTGCCTTGACCAAATTGCCACACATGGTAAGGAGAAACTGCTTTCTGCCATTAGTCTGGCCATCAGCTGGCCCAGTGCCAAGTTAGTATTCCTGACCATCTGGCAGGGTGGCACCTGGCTCTCTTTTAGAAACAGATGGTTTCAACTAATCCTTTCTTGCCAGTCTTCCCTGCCTTCACACTCCAAGCCTGCTCTGCTTCTTTCTGGAACTTACTGGAACCTTCACAATTCTTATGTGTTCTGTATCTTTCTGCATCTTTTCCCTGACTACTATATTTTCTTTATTTCTTCCTTCCTCCATGAAGCTTTTACTTGTCTGAACAGGAGAAAATGGATTTGTATATATGAGGAGGGGTGGATCAATAACTTATGTTTTCAAGGACAAAAATGGAACTTCACAGCAAGACACCACCAATTATTTAATAAAACAGAACAATGACAACAGACATGATTTTCCATTTCACTGTTGCTGCAATCCAGCTCACCTCACACTTCTGAACCACTAGACTTTGGCCTTCCTGGGCATACAAGGTTTGGCCTAACAAAACTTCTCAATGGCAGAAAGTAAGAAAGCCACTCCTGCCACATACTCCACCTCAGGTTGATGATTTAGTGACCCAGAGGACAATATGAATTTAAAAGCTCTTTTATTTGGTTGTTTTTCTGAGTGAAATAAAATTGTTATTAATTTCTATTTTGTTTGGGGACAGTAGGCAGAGCTACTCCAGGCTTTATGCTCAAGGGTTACTCCTGGTAGTCCTCTGAGAAGCAATGGTACCAAGGATGAAATTCTAGTCTCCTGCATGCAACGCCAGTGCTCCAGTCCATGGAGATCTCTCTGATTTTCTTCTGCCTTTAAAAGAAACGAATGCATTAGGGTAGCTAAAGATGAGAACTGTTCCCAAAGCAAGCAAAGGATTGGGGAGATGCTTTAGCATAGAACACTGGACTTGCATTTGTGAGGCCTAAGTTGGATACCCACCACTGGGAAAAATACTCAAAACCAAAAGCAATTAAGATTGCAGGGGACAAGTAGTCTGGTAGCCTGGCCAAGGGAGCAGAAGCCCTTCTCTGGTGTCTGATCTACTGATCTGTCCTCCTTTGCCAGAATGTTTGAGCTTTAGCCACTGGGGCTGCCCAGCAAGCATCCAGCACTGTACAGAGATGCACAGGCCTGACTTTATTCTAGTTTCTCTACTGCTATATGGGAAGAGAAGCCATCACTGGGGAGAAAGACCTAGAAGCCAAGTCATCAATGAAATGGAACGACTCTGGCCAATAAAAACATATGGCAACCGCAAATGTCATTCACAATTTTCCAGAAGCCACATTGAGTGTGAGTGTGGGGGGAGTACCAGGGATTGAACCCAGGAATTCACACACTAAAGACAGGTGCTCTCCTGAAAGGAAATAATGCCTAGGATACAAAGGCCACCCACAGAATGGGAGAAGCTATTCACCCAATATTCATCAGAACTTTACAAGAAAAAAAAAACATCTAACCCAATCAAAAACTGGGGAGAAGAAATGAACAGACACTTTCCCAAAGAAGAAATACAAATGACCAAAGGCACATGAAAAAATGCTCCGCATCACTAATCATCAGGGAGGTGCAAATCAAAATAACTATGAAGTACCACCTCACACCACCTCACACATCACAAAGAACAAGAACAATCAGTGCTGGCGGGGATGTAGGAAGAAAGTAGCTCTCATTCACGGCTGGTGGGAATGCCATTTAGTCCAGCCCTTATAGAAAACAATATGGAGATTCCTCAAAAAACTGGAAATTGAGCTCCCATATGATCCCGCTATACTACTCCTAGGGATATACCCCAGGAACACAAAAACGCAATACAAAAATCCCTTCCTCACACCTATATTCATCACAGCACTATTTACAATAGCCAAACTCTGGAAACAACCAAGATGCCCTTCAACAGCTGAATGGCTAAAGAAACTGTGGTACATATACACAATGTAATATTATGCAACTGTCATGAAAGATGAAGTCATGAAATTTTTCTATACATGGATGGATATGAAAACTATTATGCTGAGTAAAATAAGTTAGAGGGAGAGAGACAAACACATACAAAATAATCTTGCTTAATTATGGATTTTAAGAAAAATAAAAGACATTATTGAAATTTTTCCCAGAGATGAGGGCTAGAAGGACCGTCTCACGATTTGAAGCTCACCACAAAGAGTGGTGAGTGAGGTTAGAGAAATAACTACACTGACAACTATCATAACAATGTCAACGAGTGAAGGAAGTAGAAAGCCTGTCTCAAATACATATGTGGTGGGGGAGGAAGATGCAGAGCACTGGTGATGGGAATGTGGCACTGGTGAAGTGGGGTGTTCTATTTATAATTGGAACCCAACTATATTCATGTTTGTAGTCACGGTGTTTAAATAAAGATATTATTAAAAGAAAAAGACAAGTGCTTTATCATTGAGCCACATCCTCAGCCTAGAAACCACATTTTTATGTTTTGGTTTTGGGTTTTGGGTCATACCTGGTGATATTTAGGGGTTATTCCTGACTCTATGCTCAGGAATCCCTCCTAGAAGTGCTCAGGAAACCATATGGGATTCTGAGGGACAAACTTGGGTTGGCTGTGTGCTAGGCACATTGTACCAGCTGTACTATTGCTCCAGCCCCTAGAAATCACTTTGTTTGTCTGTCTGTTTTGGGGCCACACCCGGCAGCACTCAAGGGCTACTCCTGGCTCTGCGCTCAGAAATCACTCTTGGCAGGCTTGGAGGACCATATGGGATGCCATGGAGCAAATCCAGGTCCATCTTGGGGCGGCCACGTGCAAGGCAAACACCCTACTGCTGTACTATCACTTTGGCCCCTTGAAATCACATTTTGTAAGAAGAAAGAAGGGCCCAGGGAGAAAGCTGACTGAGCACAGGCTTGGCCTGCAGGGACCCTGGTTTCTACTGTCAGGCCTTCATGCACCCCACTACCAGGATTGACCCTGTGTACCCCTAGATGTGAGCCCCTCAAAAATAAAATACATAATAAAATAAAATTTAAATATAAAAAAATAAAATACTTTTAAGTTAATAAGTAACTTATGTAACTTAAAAGATAAGTAAAATTACTTTTAATATGATACTTTAGCTCAACATAACAAAATACTAACATTTCCACATGGAGTCCTTATCAACAGTTACAGAGAAGGCATTTCACATTCTGTCTTTTATACGATATCTTGGGAGTAAAGCTTGTACAAGACAGTTACAGGACAGAAGCCCGGACTACATATTATAGAACAAAAGCTTGGACTACATATTACAGGGCAGAAACTTGGACTACAGAGTTCCAAGACAAAAGTTTATATAAAAGCTTGGACTACATAGTTACAGGAAAGACACTTGTAAGAGATAGTTACAGGCCATTTCAATTCAGAATAACTATATTTCAAGTGTTCTGTAGCTACATAGTAGTTGCTGTCATATTGTATCAATATGCGTATTTCCAAAAGGGAATTAAAGAAATAATATGGGATGCCTCTCAGGAGTAGAACTAAGGGACACTTAGGTAACAGGGATGAAAGCCTTACTTTTATCTATAAATCCCTAAATGGTCTATTTGTTTTTGTTGTTTGTTTGGGGGGCACGCCCAGATGTACTCAGGACTTACTCTTGGCTCTGTGCTCAGGAGTCACTCTTGAAGGGCCTTGTATGGTTCACATTGTGCCAGGGATCAAATCCAGGTTGGCCACACACAAGGTAAGCCTTAAGGCTTAAGGAACATATGAATACTGTTGGGGGTGCTCATGTGCATAATTGTATTATGGGGCCAGGGACTGAACCCAAAGCCTCGTGCGTGCAAAATATGCACAAGTTAAAATCCAAGTTAAAGGGGCCAGAGCAGTGGTGCAAGTAGTAAGGCATCTACCTTGAATGCCTAGGACGGACCATGGTTCGATCCCCCAGCGTCCTGTATGGTCCCCCCAAGCCAGGAACAATTTCTGAGCGCATAGCCAGGAGTAACCTGAGCATTACAAAGAAAAAAATTCAAATTAAAATCCAAATCTAAATTAAATGATGAAAAGTATGTTGTTGCATTACCAAAAAACCGCATCAACAACAATAACAAAAAATAACAAAATTTGCAACTCATGTATGTTCTCAATGATCACCCCCACTAAGTATGCTATGATCTCCCAGCATCCTTAAGTCCTATACTATCTCTCCAGCCCCAAATCTTCAAATGTTAAGATTTATCTCTGTGTGCATGCATGAGCACTGAGGCTGTGATACAGGGCCTCCCTTACACATGCCAAGCATGCTTTCTACTACTGAGTCACATCTCAAGCCCATAAACACTTTATATTATTTAAATTACATTCCAAGTATATGGATTACAAGTTAAAAGGAGGGAGCATTCACCACAAAGAGTGGTGAATGCTGTTAGGGAAATAACTACCGTATTTGCCGGCGAATAAGACGACCCCCTAATTTTGCAGTTAAAACATAGGTTTAGGCCTATATTCGCTGTATCAGACAGAACGTTCCTGTGCTGCAACTGTATGTACCACAGTGAGCCAATCACAACACGGAAAGGTTCAAAGGTTATACTGTCATAGACTTCCTCTCTGACTCTGGCCAATCTGAGCAAGCTTTTTACAGTGTATATTCGGGTCCAGAACATTGTCTAATTTGCATGCATAAAAAGCCTGCTTGGATTGGCTGAGTTAGAGAGGCAGTCCGAGCAGCCTTGCAGTGATTGGTGCAGGATCGAGTTGGAAAATTCGTTTTGTGGCAATATTCAGACAATTTTCGTTTAGCGGCATATTGAAACATTTTTCAGGATATACTCGGTGTATAAGACGGCCCCAGATTTTCGGTTGACTTTGTTTGTTTCAAAAGTCGTCTTATACGCCGGAAAATACGGTACACTAACAACTAGCATGACAAAGTTAATGAATGAGAGAAATAGAATGCCTGTCTCAAATACAGGCAGGGGTGGGGAAGGAAGGAGATCGGGGGCATCAGTGGTGGGAATGCTGCACTGGTGAAGGGGGGTGTTCTGTTTATGACTGAAACCCAACTACAATCATGCTTGTAATTATGGTGCTTAAAGATTTTATAATTAATTAAATATATATATATATATAATACTTTGATCTACTGAAAAAAAGGAGGAAGCAAGCCCTGTTTTTTTTTTTTTTTTTGAGTGATAATATTCTATGTTGGCAAGCAAAAGTCAAAGAAAACCACTTCTACCTACACTATTATTGTGAGTGCATGTTCACCTCTGTCCTTGCAGGGAATTGGCATTACTCTTCTGTATTGCTCAGAATTCTTCAGAAAATCAGAGGATAGTATGTGTTTGATTGAAATATTAATTTACATTGCATTTAGATTTGGATTTTCACTTGAATTTTTTTTTAAATTTTTTTATTAATGGGGCCAGAGAGATAGCACAGCAGGAGGGCATTTGTCTTGCATGCAGCTGATTCAGGACGGTCTGTGGTTCAAATCCTGGCATCTCATATGGTCCCTCAAGGCTACCAGGAGCGATTTCTGAGCACAGAGCCAGGAGTAATCTCAGAGCACCGCTGGGTGTGACCCAAAAACCAAAAAAAAAATTTTTTTTATTGAGACCATTGTGAATTCAAGTCCTTCATAGTTAAATTTCAAGCACAGTAACAGTGAATTAGAGCCATTCCCACCACCAGTGTTGACTTCCCTCCATCAAAGTTCCCAGCATGCATCCCATACCTCCTCCCTTAGGGCCTACCAGTGTAACAGGCCAATTTTTTTCTTTATATCTTTATTTAAACACCTTGATTACAAATATGATTGTAGTTGGATTTCAGTCATGTAAAGAGCACCCCCTTCGCCAGTGCAACATTCCTATCACCAATGTCCCAAATCTCCCTCCTCCCCACACCACCCCCACCTGTACTCTAGACAGGCTTTCTACTTCCCTCATTCATTCACATGTAACAGGCCCACTTTAAGTTTAGATTGCTATAGTTTGGGTCTCTTTTTTTGTTTATTTGGGGGGGGGGGGTTCGGGCCACACCCGTTTGATGCTCAGGGATTACTCCTGGCTAAGCTCTCAGAAATTGCCCCTGGCTTGGGGGGAACCATATGGGACGCCAGGGGATCAAACCGCAGTTCTTCCTTGGCTAGCGCTTGCAAGGCTAGTTTGGGTCTCTTGATTCTATTATCCTTGACTTGGGCTTGGATATTTAGTCCTGACCTTTATTCTCCAATGCACCTGAGACCACTTCCCCCTGGGCCTCATTCTCTCTCTCTCTCTCTCTGTCCTCTCTCCTCTCTCTCCTCTCTCTCCCCTCTTGCCCCTCTCTCCCCTCTCTCTCTCTCTTCTCTTTCTCTTCTCTCTCTCCCTCTCTCCCCCCTCTCTGTCTCTCCTCATTTTGTAAAAAATGCATTAGTATGAGGCAAAACAAAGAACAAAGTAATTTGTGGGGGCGGAGCGATAGCACAGCAGTAGTGCATTTGCCTTGCACGTAGCTGACCCAGACAGACCTTGGTTCCATCTCCTGGAGTCCCATATGGTACCCCAAGCCAGGAGCGATTTCTGAGCACATAGCCAGGTGTAACCCCCGAGTGTTACCGAGTCCGGTTCCCCCCAAAACAACAACAACAAAAGTAATTTGTGTCCCAAGATTCTATGAAAAAGGTGGGAGTCCCTATTTAAAAGATACAAATAGAATTTTTAAAAAGGGGTGGCAACTTTTTTGCATAGGTATAGCAAATGTTGGGGTTTCACTTGGGTTTTTTGTTTTGGGGTCACCGCTGTGTTACTGCTCCGGCTACTCACTTGGATATTTAACTCAGTGGTAAAATGCATATTTTGCTTGCATGCGGCTTTGGGTTCAATCCCTGACCTCATAATACAAGTAGTAAAGGCAGAGATGACTCAGTAATAAATGAAATCATGAGTTTGATCCCCAGTGCTGCCCATGTGTCCAGAGAGGGCCAGGTGGCTCCTGCTTTTGGAAACTTCAAGCACCTCCAACGAAGTATGCAATCTCAATCAGGTATGTGAAAGCATCACAATCCATGTGTGCTCCCAGTAAGCACCCCACCAAGTATGTATATGACCCCCCCAGTCATTGCAACAGCAAAAGGAAGAGGAGGGAAGGAAAGGGAGAGGGAGGAAAGTAGAAGGAAGAGGAGGAAAAGAAGAGAAAGGAAGGGAAGGGAAAACATGTTTTTACTATATCAACACTATGATTGTAGCTTTTGGGGTGATGGAAATGGAGGTGCTAGGGGTGTGTGGTCAGTGCACAATGTCTAGGTCCTGCTTGTTGGTCCTTATTCAAGGAGGTAAGGTGTGGGTTTGCTTTTATGACATGGAGACTAAGGGTCTATCAGGTTCAGAAACAAGTCAGCAATTAAGAGATAGGACTTGAATTTGAACTGCGTCTGTCTGACTTCAAAGCTAGTAGATAAAGATAAGGTGAAGGAACACAAAAGGTCCCATAAAAGAGATTTCTCACAAAGCATTGCCTCATGTAACCCTGGAGGCTGAGAAATCCCATGATCTCTGCTCTCCAAAGCGGAGGCCCAGGAGAGGGTGGTGCCCGTCCTAACTGAGGAACGGAAAGCTGGCATTCTCCAGGTTAGTAATCACACCACAAATATTCCCTTCCTTCTCCTCTTTTTTATTTATTTATTTAGTTTGTTTTGCTGAGGAGCAAACCTAGGGCCCCACAAATGCAAGGTAAGTGCCCTACAGCATTCCTGGCACCAGTTGGACTAAACCCACCCATACAGTGGGGGTGGAGAGTAGTCATCTGATGTCCTCAATCTATAGCTTCCAATGTTCCTCTCATCTGAAACCCACTCACAGACACACCCAGAACTAATATTTGAACAAACAATGGAGCGGGTCCTCTTCTGTATCAAGATAACATACAAAAGTAACTATCATGGGGCCCATAGGAATAGCTCAGTGTAGGCTTGCTGTTTTGTAAGCAGATAATCATAGGTTCATTACCCATACTGTGATCCTGGCAGCTCTGCTGTCTGTGGTTCCCAGTGCCACAAGGCATCTCCAATCGCAGCCAAATATGTCTGAGCATCACCACTAAAAGTGTGCAACCCCTAGAGAATTGCTCAACTCAAATAAATTGTCAAAAAAAAAAAAAAAGCTCATGGCCAGGAAGTCCAATCCCTTGTGAAGCCATGTGTGAATACGATTGTAAGCCCTAGCCAGCACTATCAACATAACCTGTGCTTCTGCTAAAACACCTCTTGGTGGGGACGCATAAAGCACAGCAACTAAAGCCTACAAATCTTAGGGGGCACTGCGTCCCCATAAGCAAGCCCCATAACCTGATATGTGAAGCCTGGCATCACTACACCTACAAAGGTGCGCATCCCAGTCAGCGTGCATGTAACCCCCAATCATCACCACTGGCACAACAATGATAAAATGGAGAGAAGAATGAAATAAATAGATCATATGTACTTCTGTAAATGTATCCTAAAGACTATGGTAAGGATATCTGGTGCAAGGGCTGGAGCAATAGCATAGTTGGTAGAGTGTTTGCCTTGTACACAGCTGATCCAGGATATCACTCCCCAGCACTACATATGGTCCCTAAGAATGTTCAAAAGTGGTTCCAGCAGAGCACAGAGACAATAGAAGCTCTGGACATAGTCAGGTGTGGCCCCAAAACAAAAACAAAGCAAAAAATTCAAAGAAGGTGGAGGGGGAGAGAGAATAACTTACACTATGAGCAAAGATTTTCATCTCAGCATCTTAAGTTGTCTGGGATTTGGTTTTGGTTTTGGTTCTTGGGACACACATGGTTTTTGATGCTCAGGGGTTACTCTTGGTTTTGCACTCAGAGGACTATATGTGGTGCTTGGGATGAACATGGGTTGGCTGGTGCAGGTAAATGCCCTACACATTGTACTATCAATTCGGCCAGCATCTTCATTCTTACAGGAAAAATGGAGAAAACATTGGAGCCTGGAGATGACTCAGCAGCTGAGCACTGGCTCATAATATGACCACAAACAAACTCCAGCATCTTTCTGAAGAGGTTTCCATAAGGGATGCACAAGGCCTTCAAGCAGAGAAGTGAGGTAGACATTGGCAAGTAAAACTCCCCACCAAAGTATAACCAGAAATCAAGTCCATATTACAGAAAATCTCCATCCTCCCCATTCCGGTTAGCTAGAAACCCAGAACCCTTTCCAATCTGAAAAGTAGCTACAGCTGGAGTACTAGATACAACATACAGCCATAGCCCAGAGGTGAAAACTGGGAGACAGTTGGCAAGTCTAGGGGATCAAAGTGGCCACAGTGGCCAAGGGCCAGTGTGGAGCTCACACTGAGCTGCTTTCTACCTACCTCACTGGCAACTCTGGGAATGCCTGGAGGTTTCCCATCTCTACATCACCTCCCCCCACCCTTTTCCTATCATATCCAGAGTCAAATCTAAATTCAAACACTAAAGCCACAGCACCACCTGCAGGATTAAAAAAAGAAGCTAACCCCAATGCAGAAACAGAAAAATCTCACAGGTAAGCTATGTAATAAATAAATAAATAAATAAATAAATAAATAAATAAATAAACAAATAAACAAATAAATAAATAAGAAGGGGCCGGAGAGATAGCACAGCGGTGTTTGCCTTGCAAGCAGCCGATTCAGGACCTAAGGTGGTTGGTTCGAATCCCGGCGTCCCATATGGTCCCCCGTGCCTGCCAGAAGCTATTTCTGAGCAGATAGCCAGGAGTAACCCCTGAGCGCCGCCGGATGGCCTCTCCCTCCCCAAAAAAAAGAAGAGGAGGAGAAGGAAGAAAAAGATGTGGGGTCAGAGTGATAGTACTGTAGACAGACAGGGTGCTTGCCTTACACACAGCCAACTGAAGTTTGATCCCTGGTATCCCATATGATACCCTGAGCACCAATAAGAGTAATTCCTGAGTGTAGGACCAGTAGTAACTTTTGAGTATTGCCAGGTCTGGCCATAAAATCTAAAACTAAATATTAAAAATAAATAAGAGGGGCCAGAGTTAGGGTGTAGCAGTAGGAAATTTGCCTTGCATGCAGCTGACCAGGACGGACCTTGGTTCCATCCCCCGGCGTTCCATACGGTCCCCAAAGCCAGGAGTGATTTCTGAGCTAATAGCCAGGAGTAACCCCTGAGCATCAGCGGGTTTGGTCCAAAAACAAAAAAAAAAACAAAAAAACAAAAAGGGGGGGGGGCAGAGTGATAGCACAGCGGTAGGGTGTTTGCCTTGCCCGTGGCTGACCCAGGAGAGACCTGGGCTCAATCCCCAGCATCCCATATGGTCCCCGGGCAGGAGCAATTTCTGAGCACGTAGCCAGGAGTAGCCCCTCAACATCACCAGGTGTGGCTCAAAAATAAATAAATAAATAAATAAATAAATAAATAAATAAATCATAAATAAATAAATAAAAGAAATTTATCAAAGAAAATGACAAGTCTCATGAGGCAAACTTAAAGAAACAGTCTTCAAGAAGGTGAGAGAAAAAGAGAAGAAAAGGCATCTTAACAAAACTTAGTGGTTAGAAAAATTTCCACTAAACACTGAGAGACTGACCTCTCTCTCTCTCTCTCTCACACACACACACACACACACATACACACACATACAGACACACATGAGAGACAGAGAGAGAAAGTGAGAGATAGATACACTAGTATAAGGAATACCTTTTCCAAAATATTTAAGATATTGGGGGAGCTGAAATTTTGAGGTATACCTAGCAGTGTCCATGGGATGCTCCCAGCTCAGTGCTCAGTGCAGGGTCAGCCACGTGCAAAGCAAATTCTTTAACCCCTGCATCATCTCTCTGGCTCAAGGTTGAAAATTGCAAACAGAAGGGGGCCGGCGAGATAGCATGGAGGAAAGGCATTTGCCTTTCATACAGAAGGACGGTGGTTCGAATCCCGGCATCTGCCAGGAGTGATTTCTGAATGTATAACCAGGAGTAACCCCTGAGCGCTGCCGGGTGTGACCCCCCCAAAAAATTGCAAACAGTTATGATGGATACGAAGAGACATCGAATGATATTCAATCTAACAAGAAAATCATCACAAATAGATGTACTCTACAGAAGAAAGCATATAGGAAATTAAAGGCAAAACTTACATGGAAGAGGAGAAAGAATGTAGAATAAATAAAGAAAATGTATAAGAACTATCAAACAACATATAGAAAGGTAAATATCTGATTTGGAGGAATACCAGAAGGAGGAGAGAAGGAAAGGAAGCATGACCACACTCAAAAAAATAATAGAGGGGTATTCCCATGCATAAGGAAAGAACTCACCAGAGATGTCCAGAAAACTGAGAAAACATCCAAAACATTTAATCCAAGATTGCCTAGACCAAGACATATCATTGGTAAATTTAAACAATAAGAATAATAAGGATAACATCAAAACCTGTTAGAAAAAAAGAAAATAATAGATGGCACTTTGTTCAGTTTATTAACCTCATCAAAAGCCCGATAGGTGAGAAGAGAATGGAATGACATAATCATACTACATAAAAGGCAAAGCTTCCATCCAAGTATACTTTATCCAGAAAAATAATATTTCAAATATGAGGAAGGGAGGCAGAAGCCATAGTAGATCAGGTCAAGGCACCTGCCTTGCATGTGGCTAACCCCATTTTAATCTCCAGAACTGAATATCTTCCCAATCCACAACCCAGAGGGATCTCTGAGTACTGCTAGATGTGGCCCCCAAACAAAAAATAAAAGTAAAGATGATAGAGGGGCCCAGTTATAGTCAGATAGTATGGAAGAGATCACGTTAGAATTAAATCTGTGGGGCTGGAGAGATAGCACAGCAGTGTTTGCCTTGCAAGCAGCCGATCCAGGACCCAAGGTGGTTGGTTCGAATCCCGGCGTCCCATATGGTCTCCCGTACCTGCGAAGGGCTATTTCTGAGCAGACAGCCAGGAATAACCCCGAGCAGCGCCGGGTGTGGCCCAAAAACCCCCCAAAAAATTAGAATCTGCTTTGCAGAGATGACCCCAATTCAATCCCCAACACCAGCCTGCATGCTGACAGGTGATGCACAGTGCAATGCAAGTTGTGCGATCTCCCATGCACCACAACCAGTTTTACGTGAGCACCACAACCATGTGTGAAAACCTAAGACAACCAGACAATAACACTGTGAAAGGAAGGGGGTGAAATACACATATGTAAGAAAAGAACACAAATAAACATGATGGAAAAATGAAGTCTTTTTCAGACAAATAATAGAGCTTACCAGCACCACACCAGGACTGCCTTACCAGACATGTTGAAAGAAGTTTGACATGAAAAGAAAAAGCAAAAGATCACAAAATCTTGAGCAAGGGGATTAATAGTCATATAGTGACAAAAGAGCAAACACGGGTGAAAGGAGGCAGCAACAAAAAAGATAAATGCGAAGGAAGAAAAGGACAGAACCATTATAGTCAAAAGATATAAGTCAATACCAGAAGAAAAAGGACTTTTTTAGATATAAAATGTATGATACAATCCCCATGGTAACCACACACACACACACACACACACACACACACACACACACACACACACACACACACAAAGCAATCAGAGAAGGGGAAAATGAAGAAATAGAATCACCTGGATAAAAAGCATGCAAATAAAAAACAGATTCAAACAAGTGGATGGGGGTAGAGCTAGATCTAGAAGTATAAACCATCAGAAAGCAAAAGGATGACAGTAAGGATGCCCATATGTCACCCTATTTAGTCACCCTAAATATAAATGGTTTGAACTCATCAATCAAGATTCACAGAGTGCTTAATTTTTAAAAAGTAGGGGTTATGGCTGGAGTCAGAGCACAGCAGGTTGGGCATTTGCCTTGCATGTGGCTGACCCAGGTGTGACCTCTAGCAGCCCATAAGGTCCCCGAAGCCTGCCCTAAGTGTTGAGCATTGCTGAGTATGGCTCTAAAGCCAAAAAATTAAAAATAGGGGTCGGAGAGATAGCATGGAGGTAAGGCGTTTGCCTTTCATGCAGGTCATCGGTTCGAATCCCGGCGTCCCATATGGTCCCCGGTGCCTGCCAGGAGCAATTTCTGAGCATAGAGCCAGGAATAACCCCTGAGCACTGCCGTGTATGACCTAAAAACCACAAAAAAATAAAAATAAAAATAGGGGCTGGAGAGATAGTACAGGTAATGCACTAGTATTATATGCAGTCTATACTAATTCAATCTCAGTGTTGTATATGTAAATATTTTGGGGGATTACTATGTTACTCACCCTAAACTGATTGGTGATTGTGCCCTACCCTAGGGTGTGACCTGGCATTCTGCCCCCACCCTAGGGTAGGACCTGATTCTGCTTTCACCATTGGTTGGTATCTGATCCCACCATTGGGTGGGACCTGACTCTGGAGTATAAAAACGGGAGTCTGTGGAAGGCCAGAAGCTTTTTGCTGGCTGGAACTGAATCTGAGTCTTTGGACTTCAGTTTTGTCCATCCGAATAAAGCAAATATTTCCACGAGCCTGATTGTCTGCGAGCTGTTTACCCGCCGTTTCACCTCAGAACCGTGGGCTAGACAGGGTGGCAGACGCGTGCTCCGAGCTGGAAGAAAAGGGCCTCATTCTCCATCCCTCCATCAGTCAACCTCTTCAGGGGCTGACCTGCTACACTCAGAATCCCCATATGGTCCCCAACCCTGCTGGGAGTGATCCCTGAGTATAAAGCAAGAAGTAAGCCCTTACCACCACAGGCTATGGCAAAAAAAAGCAAAGGATCCAGTGCTTTGAGGAATTGTGCAGAGACACAGACCACTTGTCTTGCATGCATATGTGGTTATGAGTTTAAACCCCTAGTGTCCCACAAGAGTCAAGCAGGATGCACCTGGCAACTCTGCTGTCTGCCATTCTCAGAACTAAAGGTGATTTCTGCATCCCAGGCTAGTTTGTGATTACTTGCATAAAGGGGTGGTGCCCTTGGCAAGCATCACAACCATAGCCTGTGCTCCATTAGTAAGAGTGTGACATCCAGCAAGTATGCATGCAAGCAGCTCAGTGAAAGGAGTACAGACCTTGGTGAGTACCAGGGTTGAGTGTTCATTCAAGCACTACAGTCTGGTGTCCCATTCTTCAAGAGTTCCACCTCTGAGTGTGATGGCTGGGGATGTAACTCAGTGGCAAAGTGCAATGCCATACATGACTGATAACTGGGTTTGATTCAACATTATCCTAACATAAGTTAATTTACTAAAACTATGCAAACACCCAGATGTGCACTCCCCACTTTGTATGTTCATTGCAACAACATCAATAACAAAGACAGAAGGAAGGCAGATGAGAATAAAGAAACAGGATTCAGAGCCAGCCAATGGTTCAATAGGGTTGGCACCAAAAGAAGTAGGCTACAAAGTCAGTGTACAGAAACCCATGGCTTTTCTATATTTACAAGTAATGAAACAGAAGAGAGAGAAATGAAAACAAGCATCCCATTCACAGTTGTGCTTCAAAAAATCTAGTAACCATGGGGCCGGAGAGATAGTGTGGAGGTTGGGCCTTTGCTTTTCATGCAGAAGGATGGTGATTTGAATCCCGGCATCCCATATGGTCCCGAGAGCCTGCCTGCCAGGAGCAATTTCTGAGTATAGAGCCAGGAGTAACCCCTGAGCGCTGCCAGGTGTGATCCCAAAACCAATATAAAATTTTTTTTTTCAGTAGCCAGGAATCAGCTTAATGAAATGGTGAAAGACTTATACAAAGAAAAATCTCAGGTAAGGCGCTTGTCTTTTATGTAGAAGATCATTGGTTCAAATTTTGGCATCCCATATGGTCCCCTGAGCCTGCCAGGAGCGATTTCTGAGCATAGAGCCAGGAGTAACCCCTGAGCACTGTCGGGTGTAACCCAAAAGTCAAACAAACAAACAAAAAATCTCGCCTAAAAGAAATGAAAGAGGACACACCCCCTGCTCATGGATCGGAAAGATCAATGTTGTCAAAATGACAATCATCGCTTTTCAGCCTTTTGGCTAAGATCAAGTGTAGTATCTGTTCTTATCAGTTTAATATCTGATACATCGTCTATCAATATATATTAATATATATAATATATATTATATATATCAATATATATATAACAATATATAAAATGGAATTTTGCCTCTAGGAACTAGAATAGGAGCTTGCTCCATCTATTCCACACATCGACCTGGTATTGCAGTACCTCCAGGAAGGGTGCACATAAAAAAATGACAATCTTGACAAAGTCTTGTTATACAGATTCAATACAGTCCCTATAAAGATACATATGACATTCTTTAAAAGACACAGATCAAATGCTCTGTAAATTCATATGGATTAATAACTCATATCCTGAATAGCCAAAGCAGTACTAGGAAAAAAGAAAATGGAAGATTTTTCTTTCCCCACCTTCAAACTGTACTATAAAGTGGCATTAATTAAACCAGTGTGGTATTGGTATAAGGACAGAATCTAGGGCCAGCGGAATAGAATTGGGAGTTCAGAAACAGATCCTGAGACATATGACAAAGGATAAAACTGTGAAATACAGCTAGAAAAGACTCTAACAAATGTTGTTGGCATAACCAGTCAATTATATGCAAAAAACAATAATACAGGTCCCTTTCTAAGACTATGCTCAAAAGCCAAATCAAAATGGATTATAGACCTTGATATCAGACCTGAGCCCATAAATTACATCAAGGAAAACATAGGTAGAACACTCGATGACTTTCAATCTAGAGGCATCTTCAATGATTCACCAAGCAAATGGACACAAAGATAAACAAATGGAACTACATCAAAGTAAAAAACTTCTAGGCCGGAGAGATAGCACAGCAGCAGGGCATTTGCCTTGCATGTAGCCGATCCGGGATGGACTGTGGTTTGAATCCCGGCATCCCATATGGTCCCCCAAGCCTGCCAGGAGCGATTTCTGAGCGCAGAGCCAGGAGTAACCCCTGAGTGCTGCCGACTATGACCCAAAAACCAAAACCCCCCCAAAAAAAGTAAGAAACTTCTGCATCACAAAAGAAATAAGGACCAGAATAAAGAGACTCCACAGTAAAGAAAAGAATATTTTTCCACCACTCATCTGTAGAGGGTTAATATTCAAGATGTATAAAGTACTTTATAAGAAAAAAAACACTTTACAAGAACTTTACAATAAAAAGAGGGAGGCTGGGAGAGATGAACAAAAACTTTCTCAAAGACACACAAGGCCAGAGTGATAGTATAGCAACTGTCAAGGAACTCACCTTAAAAGTAGTCAGCCCGGGTACAATCCTTGACATTCCATATGGTCCCCTACACAGCCAGGAGTATTGTCTGAATACAGAGACAGAATCCCTCAGCATCAGTAGGTATGCCCATCCCTACAAGAAGACACACAGATGGCCAAACGATACATGAAAATATACTCTGCATCACATCATCAGGGAAATTAAATCAAAACAATACTGACATTCCAGAGTCTATGCCAATCACTCTGGATGGACTCAGGAGACAATATGGGTGCCAGGGATTAAACCCACATTGCTGCATGCAAGGAAAGCACCTTACCTGCTGCACTATTGCTCTGGCTCCTAAAACCTAAGTTTAAGTCAGCAGAGGGGCAAGAGAGATAATACAGAGGTTTTGATCCCTGGCACCACCTGGTCTACTGCAGTTGTGAGTACAGCCCATGGGTCCTCCTGAGCATTGTTGGGGTGGCTTTGATTATCCCTACCACCACTCTACCTGAACAATCTTCATCCTTGGGTCTTTGCACTGAACCAGATAAACTCAGGTATGAATAATCACTGGAAGTGACCCCTTGGGTCCCTTGAGCACCAATTGTGAGGCCCCCCCCATCCCAAAAGTCAGCAAAAGGAAGAAAGATACAAAACTTAGAGCAGAATTAAATAAAACAAAGCCCAAAAGATAATAATACCAAATATTAATGAAACCAAGAACTGGTTCTTTGGAAGGATCAATACAATGGATAAATCCATCACTAGTCTCATAGAAAGAAGAAAAGAAAAAAGAGAGAGAAAAAGAAAGAGAGAGAAAGAAAGAAAGAAAGAAAGAAAGAAAGACAGAAAGAAAGAAAGACAGAAAGAAAGAAAGAAAGAAAGAAAGAAAGAAAGAGAGAGAAAGAAAGAAAAATAAAGAAAGAAGAAAAAGAAAGAAAGAAAAATAAAGAAAGAAGAAAGAAAGAAAGAAGAAAAGAAAGGAAGGAAGGAAGGAAGGAAGGAAGGAAGGAAGGAAGGAAGGAAGGAAGGAAGGAAGGAAGGAAGGAAGGAAGGAAGGAAGGAAGGAAGGAAGGAAGGAAGAAAGAGGGGCCGGGCGGTGGCGCTAAAGGTAAGGTGTCTGCCTTGCCTGCGCTAGCCTTGGATGGACCGCGGTTCGATCCCCCGGTGTCCCATATGGTCCCCCAAGCCAGGAGCAACTTCGGAGCACATAGCCAGGAGTAACCCCTGAGCGTTACCGGGTGTGGCCCAAAAAACAAAAAAGAAAGAAAGAAAGGAAGGAAGGAAGGAAGGAAGGAAGGAAGGAAGGAAGGAAGGAAGGAAGGAAGGAAGGAAGGAAGGAAGGAAGGAAGGAAGGAAGGAAGGAAGGAAGGAAGGAAGGAAGGAAGGAAGGAAGGAAGGAAGGAAGAAAGAAAGAGGGGCCGGGCGGTGGCGCTAAAGGTAAGGTGTCTGCCTTGCCTGCGCTAGCCTTGGATGGACCGCGGTTCGATCCCCCGGTGTCCCATATGGTCCCCCAAGCCAGGAGCAACTTCGGAGCACATAGCCAGGAGTAACCCCTGAGCGTTACCGGGTGTGGCCCAAAAACAAAAAAGAAAGAAAGAAAGAAAGAAAGAAAGAAAGAGAAAGAAAGAAAGAAAGAAAGAAAGAAAGAAAGAAAGAAAGAAGGAAGGAAGGAAGGAAGGAAGGAAGGAAGGAAGGAAGGAAGGAAGGAAGGAAGGAAGGAAGGAAGGAAGGAAGGAAGGAAGGAAGGAAAGAAGAAAGAAAGAAAGAAAGAAAGAAAGAAAGAAAGAAAGAAAGAAAGAAAGAAAGAAAGAAAGAAAGAAAGAAAGAAAGAAAGAAAGAAAGAAAGAAAGAAAGAAAGAAAGAAAGAAAGAGAAAGAAAGGGGCCGGGAAGGTGGCGCTAGAGGTAAGGTGTCTGCCTTGCAAGCGCTAGCCAAGGAAAGATCACTACCGCGGTTCGATCCTCCGGCGTCCCATATGGTCCCCCCAAGCCAGGGGCGATTTCTGAGCGCTTAGCCAGGAGTAGCCCCTGAGCATCAAACGGGTGTGGCCCAAAAAACCAAAAAAATAGGAAGGAAGGAAGGAAGGAAGGAAGGAAGGAAGGAAGGAAGGAAGGAAGGAAGGAAGGAAGGAAGGAAGGAAGGAAGGAAGGAAGGAAGGAAGGAAGAGTGCTTGGTTCGGCAGCACATATACTAAAATTGGAACAATACAGAGAAGATTATCATGTCCCCTGCACAAGGATGACACGCAAATTTGTGAAGCGTTCCATATTTTTAAACAAAAAATAGAAAAAACACTCAAAAAAAAGAAAGAAAGAAGGATGAAAAAAGAATGAAAGGATGGAAGAAAGGATTGAAGAGATGATACAGGGGTTGCAGGGATCTCAAACTCAATTTACCTGGGGACTGCAGGAGGCAAAGTCGGGGTGATCCTTGAGTGCAAAGTCAGTAGTAAGCCTTGAACATTGGAGGGTGTGACCCAAACAGCTAAAACAAAACAAAACAAAAAAAAGATTCCTCTAGGGCAGAGCCACAAATGTTGAATGGAGAGCCTTCTGTGGCCCGCTGAGTTTGAGACCCCTGGAACTTAAGGCAATTGTCTTGCATGTGACTCACCCCAGTTTCATCCCCAGCACGACATGGTCAATGGTGTATCATCAGGTACAACCCTGGAGTTCCCAAAGAACCAGAGGATATCCCCTGGTAATCTTCCTAAGCCCAGGGCCAGAGCAGCACCACATCATCAGGCCTTCATCATCAGTCTGGTTGGAGAATTGCAGGAGTGGAAAAAAATATTTTTTATTTTTGGGTCACACCCGGCAGCTCAGGGGTTACTCCTGGCTCTATGCTCAGAAATCGCTCCTGGCAGGCTCGGGGAACCATATGGGATGACGGGATTCGAACCACATCTTTCTGCATGCAAGGCAAATGCTTTACCTCCATGCTATCTCTCTGGCCCCAGGAGTGGAATCTAGAGCATCAATTTGTGCTATCTTTCCAAAAAGTATAATTTTTTATTTTAATATTTTTGCTTAAAATATTATAAAAATTATTTCTCATGATATTATTCTGACACCAGTCATCACCAATTCACTAGTGTACGTGTGCCCTCCCCTCCCTCTCGCTCCCCTCCCCCAACTTAATTGTGTGTCAGTTCTCCTGTTAGGTTGCCTTTGGATCTCTGTTTCTGCCTCACTGTGTATATTTACAAAAGGAATAAAATTTCAAGAGACCCTTTTATTGTGCTGATCCAGTTATGATCCCTGGTACCCTATATGGTCCCATGAACATGGAGCCTGAAGTAAATCTTGAGCACTATTCGATGTAGCATCTCCAATAAAACACAAAAAAGAATTAAAATTAAGGAACTGAAATTACAATTGATACCATAGAAATACAATTGCTCCTGAGACTTTTATAAATATCTATATACAAAAAAGGGCAACTTACAAGAAATGGACTATTTTATTCTTAATGACAAAATCTGAGCAAAACTCAGGTCTCATGCATGCAAGGCATACCCTTTGCCACTGAGCCACACCCCTCGCTATGAACAGTATTGCAGAATTCTACAACTTTCTAAGACTGAAACAGGAAGAGAAAGTTTCAACAGACTGATTGCAAGTGCAAAATTGGAAACAGTTGGAACCAGAGTGATAGTTCAGTGGGCTGAGTACAGGCTTTGCAAGCAGTTAACCTGTGTTCATTCCCCAAAGTCAGAAATAGACCCCAGAAACCTCCAGGTATGACCTCCAAGCTACACACATACAACCACACACAAATTCATATTGAAAGAGTAACTACAAGTTTCCCAAAGAACAGATGCAAACAACCAGTGGATTCTACAAAACACCTGATGAAAAATGTCCATCCTGTTCAAAATCTTACAAGACACTGAACAGAAAGAACATTCTCAAATCCAGTTTATGAAACCAATATCACTCTAATTCTCAAACCTGTAAAAGACAGCACACAAAGAAAACTAGGAAAACAGATAGAAGCAAAATCCTCAATACAATCTTGGCAAATCAAATCCAGTAACACATCAAGATAATCATTCATCCAAACCAAGTGAAAATCATCCCAGAGATGCAAGAATGATTCAACAGATGCAAATAAAGTATGCAATCTAGCATATCAACAAACAGATTAAAATCACATAATCATACCACTTGTGCTGAAAAGGTCTTTGACATGACTCAACATCCATTTATGTGGAAAACGCTCAATATATTGGGAATGAGAATCACAAACTTCAAACATCATAAAGGCCATATATACCAAAACCACAGCTAGCATGACTGAAGGATGAAACACATGAAACACAAGATTTTCACTCTGAAACTAAGGTCTGGAGAGACAGGACACAGGTTAACACATTTGGCTTGCATGTGGCCAACCCCTGAGTATAGGTGTGGCTTGTGGAGTTGGAGGGAGAGAATAGAGGCACTGGAGATAGAATTGAAGGCCTCACAATGCAAGGCATATGTACCCCAGGCCTTTAAGTTCTCTCCCTGATCCTGATTGCTGTTATTTTCAATCGCTCATTTTTTTGTTGTTACTTTTTCTAGTTTTGTTTTTATTTGGCGGGGGGGGGGGGAGGGAGATGCCTGGCAGTGAGTGCTCAGGACTTACTATCTCTCTGTACACAAAAGTCTTCATTTTGTGTTTATTGTTTGGTTTTAGTTTTGTGGCCAGATCCAGCGATGCCCTGGTTCTGCTCTCAGGAACCATTTCTGGCACTGCCAGGGGCCAAGGGGTGCCAAATATTAAACCCAGGCTGGCTGCATGCAAGGCAAACGCCCTAACCACTGTACCTCACTCCAGCCCCAAAAGTCTTTTTTTTTTTTTTTGGTTTTTGGGTCACACCCAGCGGCACTCAGGGGTTACTCCTGTCTCTATGCTCAGAAATCACTTCTGGCAGGCACAGGGGACCATATAGGATGCCAGGATTTGAACCACTGTTTGCCCTGGATTGGCTGCGTGCAAGGCAAACATCCTACCACTGTGCTATCATCTCTCCAGCCCCCCAAAGTCTTTTTTAATTTTTGCTTCTATATTGTGGGGCTAGAACCATAAGTGCTTGAAGACTACACCTGGTTCAATGCTTAGGAAGTCACTGTGGTACCAGAGATAGAACCTGGGTCTCCTGCATGCTGAGACTGAGCATTCGTGAGAACCCCCAGAATTCTTTCTTTTAACCATTTGTCCTTTGCTGCCTCCCTGTGCCCAGCAGGGAACTCTGAGTGAGAGGAGAAAATATAAAGATCAGTTTTTCACTTCGGGGAGGTGCTCTTAGACTTGAACAGATCAAAGAGCTCATCTGGAGGCACAAGAGCAAAGAGCAGAGAAAGGCGCATTCTTGCTCAGACAGCTTTGACAGTTTGGGCTTCAATAAGTTCACAAGACCTTAAAAATGGACAGGGTTGGAGCTATAGTACAACAGGCAGGGCACTTGCCTTGTACACAACCAATCATGTTTGATCCCTGGCACCCCATATGGTCCCCTGAACCCCACCAGGAATAAGCCTTGAGCACTTCTGGGTGTGGCCCAAAATATAAACAAATAGAAGTGAAGATTTTCAAATGTCCACAAGTGGAGAGTAGAATAACGAGCCCACTGTTCCTGGTGCCACTTGAGGTCCAATACCATTTCACCTAAGCCCCTTATACCTGCCCCTCCCCAAACTCCTCCCTACATGTTTTGAAGCATAGCACAGGCTTCTGGATCTTTTGTGGTAGATAGGGAAGTTGCCTTGCACATAACCAACAAGGGTTTCATACCCAGTCCTTCAGGAGAGATTCCTGAGAGCAGAGCCAGAAGTAAGCTCTGAGCACCTCTGGTTGCCCCTCAAAAACAGAGATAGCAAAGTACTGTTCTGTGTTCCTATCCCTCAATAATTAACAATGATACTTCAATATCATTCAGTTGCTTTCTCTTGGACAGTGCTTGGGATTGAACCTAAGGCATCACCACTGAGCCCCAGCATTGCTTTTCGATATGCAGAGTCACTGCCTGAGAATACAGAAGCCCAATGCATAAAAAGTGTGAGTTCCTTCCTGTGGTGAACTATCAAAACACTGGTCGAGGGCTGGAGCTATAGCACAGTGGTAGGGCATTTGCCTTGCATGCGGCCAACCTCAGATGGACTCTGGTTGGATTCCTGGCATCCCATATGGTCCCCTGAGCCTGCCAGAAGCAAATTCTGAGTGCAGAGCCAGGGGTAACCCTGAGCACCATGGGTGTGATCCAAAAACAAACAAACAAACAAAGACACTGGTCTAGCTCCATCCCAGGGTTGCTTCCAAACACGCAAAGAAGCGGAAGATCTGAGAACAATGGGAATGCCCTTTTCTCAAAAAAATAAATTACTTAATCCTTTGCAGCCTTAGACAGCCCCAAGTTTTGCAAATTGAACCCAGCCTTTCTGTTTAATTCAGTCACCTTTACTTGGTCTTTCTAGAAAAAGTATAGAAACAACTGACTACAAGAGAAAGAGGGGCTTGAAAAGCAATGAAACCTTTGCATGCAGCAGACCCCAGTTCAATTCCCAGCACCACAAAAGGTCCTCAGAGCCCCAACAGGAGTAATCCCTGAGTGGAGCCAGGAATAAATCCTGAACACAACTGAATATGGCCCAAAAACAAACAAAAAGAAAAGTAAATTTATTTGTTGACAATGAAACCACTTCAGGCTGGAGAACAGGTTCAAAGAAAGGGGACTGAAGACTTACAGTGAGTAGTGGCTTATACACATTCTAGTAGTTTTTCAGAAAGTTATGCATATTAATGAGGGAGAATGGCAACCACGTGTAATTGAGGAACATACAAAGACAATACATCGCATATACAGAAAATGACAAAAACACGGGTGGGGTGTTTAGTATGATAATAAAGAGCAAGGAGACTAGAGGAGGAGAAGGGCCCTACTTTGCAGTCTCCATGGGATAGTCCTGTCCGGGTCTAGGGGCCTCATTAGTGCAAAAGTCCCTAGAGTTTCTACTTGGCCACATCAGAGCCAAGAGAATGTAATGGGACAACTTCACCCAGAGAGAGGTGGTCACACCCTCCAAACCACAAGCCTCAGGCCAGTCTGTTCCAGCTTTTCCTAACCTCAGAATCCTCCTATCTTTTCAGTGGGTAGAGGGAGAAAGGACAATATTGCAAAAGCTTTGACAACTGCTGCCCTAACTCCTGTCCAGACCCTAGTGGCTCTCTAAGAAAGGCAAACCTTTCCTTCTGGGAAACTCTGGGCTCAGGGATCTAGAGGTCAGATCTCAAGAAACTGGCTTTCTATTTTCCCTTGAAACACTCAACCTTGTTTGCATAACAGCCCTGGGGGTGGTGGATCCAGCTCCATTCTTGGTCAGAATCCACTTCTGTTATGAACTGAGGTGGAGCCCAGGCATGCTTCCTCCCCAGGTGCCTTTCTGACCAGCAGGACCCCACCAGGAGCCTCTCCACTGTGAGACAAGGGAACTTCCTCCAAAGGCCTTCCTCAAGGCCAGGACAGGGACTAAGATGCTTGCCTTGCACCCAGATGACCTGGTTCAATCTCCATCACAGCATATAATCCCCTGAGCCCCACCAGAAGTGATCCTAAAGCAGAGTAAGAATAAGTCCTGAGCAACACCCAGTGTGGCCCCCAAACAGAAAAAAACTTACAATAATAAATATAACATTGAACCTGGTTTCCTTTCATTTCAAGAACTTACTGAGTTCCAAGACATGAATTTGTCTTGGAAGGGTATCAGTCTTGCAAAGTCTCCTGAAATGCTGCCAGAGACAACTGTTTCACTTTATGGCACTTAAGAGTTTTAAAAATGGAGAAATATTATAAGAAGAAAAGCTTTTCCCATTGGTGCAGTGGTTAGGGCCATTGCATTGCATATGGCCAACCTCAGTTCTATCCCAGACTCTGAATTTGGCTCCAGGAGATCTGCCAAGAAGTAAGCCCTGAGCAAAGAGTAAGATTAGCCTTGAGCTGCTCTGGGTGTAGTCCCAATCCCCTCCCCTCCCTAAAGAAAGGTTTTAGCCTCCTCTGACCCACTGCAAATGGATCCCTGGCAGGAATGTTTAAGAACTGAGATCTGGGGGCCTGGAGAGATAGCATGGAGGTAAGGCATTTGCCTTGCATAGAGAAGGATGGTGGTTCAAATCCCGGCATCCCATGTGGTCCCCCCAGCCTGCCAGGAGCGATTTCTGAGTGTAGAACCAGGAGTAACCCCTGAGCGCTGCCGGGTGTGACCCCCAAAAAATAAAAATAGAAAAAAAAGAACTGAGATCTGTTCCAAGCTACCCTCTCCTAGTTCCCTGTGTTGTTTTAACTTAATTTTGTTCATTTATTTTGGGGGTATAATAGAGGGGCTCTTAGGAGGTTATTACAGAGGATAGGTATAGCCTATTTCAAATATTCTAGCTTTGGGGCCAAAAAGATATAGTACAGTGAATGAATAGGGCTTCTGTCTTGCAGGCAGCCAACCCTGGTCAGATCCCCAGCACTCCACATGGTCTCCCAAGCCCCCCAAGAAAGATTCTGAGTACAGAGCCAGGAATAACCCTTGAGCACTGCTAGGAGTGGCTCAAACCAAACAAACATTGGGGGCTGGAGTGATAGCACATTGATAAGAAAACTTCAGAAAACCATCTGTAAGCCAGAAATAGCAGCCCTCTGCTCCAAGATTGGACAATGCCATCAGCCTCCACAAGACCTACCTGCTCTTTTCACTTTCTCCACTGCCCTCTACTAATGGGTTCAATAAATGTCTCTTCTTGGTCTCAACCATATAGCCCTGTAGTCCACGAGGATACTCCAAGGCAGGTGAAAATCTTGTCATTGGGGGGTAAAACAGGAGACTAGGGTAGCAACCAATGGGGGGGTCGGGCACAGGACATAAAGTCATAAGAGATTACACGTGGAAAAAAAGTTGAGAAACTATTTTATCCTTTGGTCAATTCTTTTACTGCAGCAAAACTAGATGGGCACTCTACCCACTGCTCAAAACCTGTGCTCCAGTCCTTTAAGCCTGGCCCAGAGTTTGTTCTATTTTTTATTTATTTTTAATTTAATTTATTTATTTATTGTTTTGGGGTCACACCCAGTGGCACTCAAGGGTTATTCCTGGCTTTGTGCTCAGAAGTTGCTCCTGGCAGGCTCGGGGGACCATATGTTCGACTCAGCTGCATGCAAGGCAAAGGCCTTACCGCTGTGCTATCTCTCCAGCCCCTGTTCTTATTTAAATAACAGCACAGCTTTACAATTTATTCTGAGGGATTTCAGTTCTGATTTCATTTCAGACCAAAGTCTGATCAGTGGGCAGCCCCCAGCAGTACTGGGACACTATATGCAGCACTGAGCAGAAATCGACCTAGGGTTGGCCTCATGCAAGGTGAATGTCTTAACCTCTGTGTTATCTCTCCTGGCTCCCAGAATAAGCTTATAAACAGGAGCCAAGCAGCTTTTAACGAGCAACTTCTCTTGCCTTGTAAACAAATTAAAATTCCAACTAAGGCGGGCACCATGCTGGATAAGATAAAGATAAATACTCTCGGGGATCAGCATTGTGCAGGCAGAACTTATTTTGCACGGGATGGGGACCCTAGAGAAGAGCTATGTGGCATTCAAAACCCTGAATAAATCTGCAGGAGGGAAAATCATCGATTCATTCATTTAGAGAAAAACCAAATTATGTTGAACTATGTCTAGAATATACATTAGAGAGGAGGACGAGCTGTTATGTCAATAAAAATCAAAACCAAAACCAAAGCCCTCCTCTTATTTAACTCCCACCCTTCCATAAAAAATGGCATCTTACAGACTGCTTGGCTAGGAATGTAAATTTGGGTCCTCCAAAACAGATTACAGATATAATACAAAATCTGACCCAGTTCTTAGAAACACAGACTATAAAACATTACAATGAAGGCAAGAATTCACTTCAAAATTTCTATTGTCTCAAAAGATGGGATTTAAAGAAGCCCTTTACTATTCAGCAGCCAGTGGATGAATTAGAATACGACGATTCTTGCCATTGTCTATAGAAATTTGCTGCTTCTGGGCAAAGGTCTCAGGTTTGATTTTGGTTTGATGACTGAAAGGTGAGTGTAATACAGGTAAGAAAGCAAATTTCCCCACAGTATGTGCAGACATCATAGCTTTCCACCCTGCACTGGATGCTCTGAATTATTAATTAGGACATTAAATTTATTGCTTCATGCATGAGGTTATATTTAACACCACATACTGACAATCTGTGATTTGCACCTTCCTGAGTTTGAAGATTCAACTTGTAACCACCGGATTTCTTGTGTTTGCTCAAGAAATCATACCCATATCAAGAGGCGAAGAAGTTTTTTTTGGGGGCCAGGTGGTGGCGCTAAAGGTAAGGTGCCTGCCTAGCCTGCGCTAGCCTTGGACGGACTACGGTTCGATCCCCTGGTGTCCCATATGGTCCCCCAAGCCAGGAGCAACTTCTGAGCACATAGCCAGGAGTAACCCCTGAGCATTACTGGGTGTGGCCCAAAAACCAAAAAAAAAAAAAAAAAGTTTTTTTTTTCATTTCTTTATTTTTGAGGGAGCACATGTGGCTGTGCTCAGGGCTTACTCCTGGCTCTGTACTCAGGAAGCACTCCTGGCAAGGGTCAGGGGACACTACATGGTGCCAAGGATCAAACTTGAATCGATCATATGCAAGGCAAGTGCCCTATTATGCTATTTTTTCAGCAATGCACTTATTTTCAAGGGAGGTGAAAAGTTAACAGAGAACTGGAGTGGGATTCCCAAGTAAGAGCTGGGAAACACAGGGCTGGAATGATAATAGTACAGTGGATAGGGCAATTGCTTTGCATGTGGCTGACCTGGGTTCACTCCCTGGCGTCCCATTTGGTCCCCCAAGCCCACCAGGAGTGATTTCCTGCATAAAGAGCCAGGAATAATCCTGAGCATTGCTGGGCATGGCCCAAAAGCAAACAAAGAAATGGGGAACAAACTGCAACCACAATTAGCTTAAACTGTTAGCTAAGAAGGCTCAATCTTCCCCAAAATTTCTTTCTCGCTTCTTTTGACTAACTTCACTCTGCCTGATTCTCTCTAGACCCATTTATGTAGCAGCAGATTGAGTTGTTTCATATTTTTATAGCTAAGTAGAATTTCATTAATTTTATATATATATATACATATATATACATACAGATATCTATATCTATATATACCAGTTTCTTTGTCCAGTCATCTGTTCTTGAATACTGGCATTGTTTCCAGATTTTAGCTATCATGAGTAGTGCTTTAGTGAACATAAGAGCCCATGTGCCTTTTCTAAAGAGACTTTTTTGGGGGGAGGGGGACTTGTCCAGTGGGAGCTCAATTCTTTTTTTTTTTTTTTTTTTTTTTTTTTTGTTTTTGGGCCACACCCGGTGACGCTCAGGGGTTACTCCTGGCTATGCGCTCAGAAGTCGCTCCTGGCTTGGGGGACCATATGGGATGCCGGGGGATCGAACCGCGGTCCGTCCTAGGCTAGCGCAGATAAGGCAGGCACCTTACCTCCAGCGCCACCGTCCGGCCCCGGGAGCTCAATTCTTACTATTTTGAGGGTGTGCATAGTTTTCACAAGTGACTTTCCCATCACCAGTGAATGAGATATCCTTTTCTTCCTATATTCACACCACCAGTGGTTGTTTTGGTTTTTGTGATGTGTGCCAACCTCACTGGTGTGAGATGATATCTCGGTCATGCTTCGATTTGCATTTCCCTGATGACGAGTAGTGTAGAACATTTTTTCATAGACCTTTTGTCATCTGTATGAAGATTCCTATATATCACTTGCCCTTATTTTTTTGTATGGAGATTAATTTTTTTATGTTTTTTTTAAAGTTCTTATAGAATACTTTATATATCTTGGGTATCAACCCTTTATCTAATGAGTGGTGGGCAGATAACTCTCCCAGTCTGTGGGTGTCTTTATTCTGATCATCATTTCCTTTGTGGTGCAACAGTCTGGTTCCTCTTTAATAAAATGTCTCTGCTTCACTATTTGTCTTCTCTTGAAACTCATTTTCTCGAGACAGAAAAATGAACCTGGAAAAATCTGGGTGGCACGTGGGACTGGCTTTCCCTGTTTCTATTGTCAAAGCTTTTTGCGACTTTGTCCTTTCTCTCCCCTTCCCACTTCTGAAAATGTATAAGGACTCTCTGGAGTTATAAGTTGGAACAAAATGGTTTAGAGGCCCGTGGTTTGAAGGATGTGACTATCTTTCTGGGAGAAGCTGTCCAATTTGTTCTCTTGACTCTGAGGAGGCCAAATAGTAACTCTGGGAACTCTTGCACTGATGAAATCCCCAGGGCCCAGGCCAGACAGGACCAGTTCATGGAAACTGTGCAAAAGAGCCCTTCCCCATCCTTAGTCTCTTTACTTTTCATTACCATACTAAACACCCTTCCAGGATGTTATTCCACCATTTTCTGTGCACAGCATGTATGTCCATTGTATGTTTCTTAATTGTGTATGCTCATTATTCTCATCATGAATATGCATCCTCAAAAAAGTCCTAGACTATGTGTAAGTGGTTATATCACTCTAGCTCTGTGGGAAATCAAACCAGACCTCAAGCCCCTGTCTTTTATTTTTGGGGGGAGGTCCATATCTTGCAATGCCCAGGAATTACTCCTGGCAGTGATGGGGGGTACAATATGAGTGCTGAAGATTGAACCTGGATCAGCCGCATGCAAGGCAAGCACCTTACCTACTGTCCTATCTCTCTAGTTCCCATATCTTTGAAGCTATTTTTAATTTTGGACCGCTGGACATCCTTCCTAGCTATAGTAGTTTTCTGGGCTTTTTCCAGGGATGCTGCTATGCAGAGTTGCATCTTCATATAACCTCACCCCTTCCTGGGATCCCTGGTTCCCTGAAAAGGTGAAAAGGGTGCTCGCTTCGGCAGCACATATACTAAAATTGGAACAATACAGAGAAGATTAGCATGGCCCCTGTGCAAGGATGACACGCAAATTCGTGAAGCATTCCATATTAAAAAAAAAAGAAAGAAAAGGTGAAAAGGACCAGTACTCCTGTAGTTCAAATCAACAGGGGGCAGCATGGCAGCTGGCAGAGTGAGTCAGAACCAGAGCACCTGGAGAGGTTTGGAAATGCAGGTGGATTTTACCATCCTGACTTCACACACTATCTGCCCACAATATCTTTGTGGCCTAGGTTCCAGCACAGTAGTTCTGTCTCGATACTGAGGCTCCCTCCTACAGCTCTTGGGCTTCCTTTACACTCACTGGCCATTCTTTGAACTCTGGCCAACCTTGCTATCTGCCTTGACCAAGCAAACAGGCCAAGGGATGACCCAGCGAGCATAGAAGTGATAGAATAGAAGTGGAAGGGTGGAGGTCCAGATAAACTAGCTAATCTAAGGTTAATGTGATTGGTCACTTTACTCTCACCCACCCCAAACTGTATCCAATCAAGACTAGAAAGTATTAGTGGTGGAAAATAACAGCAAATAAAAGGAAGCTCCTGGCCAGGAGAGGAAGAAAAGAATAAGAGACAGAAAGGAGGGGAGGAGAGGAAGGGGAGAGATGGGAAGGAGGGGAGGAGAGGAAGAGGGTGCTTTCAGGCCATACAATCCCAGGTCAATTTAGAATCTCTAAAAAGGGGAAGAGGTACTGTGTGAATTCAGACAGCACCAAGCCAGACTCAGATGCCTCCCTCTGGGGCCTCATGAATCTTTTTGGATTTGGGGGGCACAACCAGCCATGCTCAGGGAGCTCAAGGCTCCAGGAACCTTATGCAGTGTTGGATATCTAACTGGGCTCCACTGCTGGCAAGGAAAATGCTCAGAAATCTTCCTGACAGCCAGGAACAGTCAATAGAAGGCAATCCAGCCCACAATTTCAAATTGACCCTTGTTGATCTAAGTTTTGATAATTCTATCTGCTTTTGTGCTTTAACAAACAATATGAAGTTTGTTATATTTGTGCAAGAAGGCAGGATGGGTAGTGGGTGGGTATTGGAGACATTGGTTAAGGGAATATCAAACTGGTGGTGGGATTGGTATTTGAATACTTTTTTTTCTTTTTTTGGTTTTTGGGCCACACTCGGTGTTGCTCTGGGGTTACTCCTGGCTGTCTGCTCAGAAATAGCTCCTGGCAGGCACAGGGGACCATATGGGACACCGGTATTCGAGATTCGAACCAACCACCTTAGGTCCTGGATCAGCTGCTTGCAAGGCAAACACCGCTGTGCTATCTCTCCGGGCCCGGTATTTGAATACTTAATGCCTGAAATGACTGTATTATGAACAACTTAGTAAATAATGCTGTTATAATAAAAAAAATTTTAAATAGAAAGAATGATGGGTCCAGGGAGATGATTCAAAGGACCAATCTGCATGTGGGGCCAGAGCAGTGGCACAAGCAGTAGGGCGTTTACTTTGCATGCGCTGACCTAGGACGGACCTTGGCTCCATCCCTAGCATCCCATATGGTCCCCCAAGCCAGGTGCGATTTCTGAGCACAAAGCCAGGAGTAACCCCTGGGTGTCACTGGATGTAGTCCAAAAATAAAAATAAAACAACAACAACAACAACAACAAAGGCTTTGCATGCAAGAAGCCTGGGTTCCATCCCAGCACTGTATGGTACTCTGAGCACCACCCAGAGCACAAAGCCAGAAGCACCCCTATCACACAAAAAGGAAAAAAAGAAAATGAAAGGAGTCAAGGAGGAAGGGAAAGAAGAGGAGGAAAGGAGAAAAGGACAAGAAGGACACTGATAGGGGATACAGCAGACTAAGGCTCTGCTTAGGTGATCCAGCATTCCAACCAGTTCCTGTTGGCAGCAGAGACAGTTCAAGTCCGTTTTGAAGGCATTTGTGGTAAAGGCATGGTCCTGCCTTTGTGATTATGTTTAAGTTGAACTGACTATGATCATCTGACAAAAAAATTCCTTCTCTCCATTTCATTCTACCTGCAATAGAAACCATCATTTGTGAATTCCTTCCTTCCTTTCTTCCTCTCTTCCTCCCTCCCTTCCTTCCTTTTTTACTTCCCTCCTTCCCTACCTCCCATTTGGTTCTTTTTACTTCCCTTCCTCTCTCCCTCCCTCCCTCCTTTCCTTCCTTCCCTCCCTCCGGTATCCAATGTTGTCTGTTTACACTATTATCTGTGAGCATACAAAGGTTCCCACTACCCTGGAGCTGAACCATATGAAAAGGAGCTTTTCTCCCAATCCCCCTTCAAATAAGACATAAATCCTCAGCTTATTTCCCCAAGGTTCAGCTCCAAGGTAGCAGGGCCCAGTGTTTCCAGAAAAATTGTAAACATGCAACATTGGATACACGTGTGAGTGTAAACCTGAAAACAAGAAATGTCTTTTAATCATGTTGGAATAAGCCTGTTCACTACTAAAGATGTTAAAGTGTAAATGAGGGATAGTGAAATGCATAAATATTAAGTTAAGAGTCTATTGTGTCTTCATCTGCATGTATTCCCCTCTATAGAGCAACCCATTTAGGTCAAGATTCAGAACATGGGGCCGGGAAGGTGGCGCTAGAGGTAAGGTGTCTGCCTTACAAGCGCTAGCCAAGGAACGGACCGCGGTTCGATCCCCCGGCGTCCCATATGGTCCCCCCAAGCCAGGGGCGATTTCTGAGCACATAGCCAGGAGTAACCCCTGAGCGTCAAACGGGTGTGGCCCAAAAACAAAAAAAACAACAACAACAAAAAAAGATTCAGAACATTTCTAGTACCCCAGAAAGTTTCCCCTGAGCTTTCCCCCAGCCTCACAGACAATAAATATTCTAACTTCTATCATCATAGATTAAGAGGACACAATGCTTTTGATTAGGTTTTTCATGAAGGATGCTGGAGAGAATTATCCCAAATTCACTGGACCTGGTATCTAGTGGCTCAAAGAGATGAAGGGCTCACTAAAACTTGGAGGAAACAAGCTTGCCACTGTCATGCTCAGGAAAACAATGTATTTCAAGCAGAATAATTCTGTAATGAGAGTTAAGGTACTTTAAAATCATTAGAAGAGTCAGTAATGTCAAAACCACAGGATAACCAGAGAAATAGTAGAGGGATAGGGCCTGAGAGATAGTACAGTATGTAGGGTGCTTGCCTTGCATACAGCTGACCCAGAGTTTGATCCCCAACATGCCATTTGGTACCCTGAGCATCAGCATAATTGCTGAGCATAGAGCAAGGAAGTTAACCCTGAATGCCACAGAGTATTCCCCCTCCCCACAAAAAATAGTACAGGGGTTATAGAACTTGTCTTGCATGCAGCTAAATTGGGTTTAATCCACAGCACCACATCTGGTCCCCTAAGCTTGCATGGCCAGGTCTGATCCTGGAATGAAGAGCTCCTAAGCACTGTCAGGTGTGGTTCCCAAACAAACAAACAAACAAAAGTCACAGGAATGTCCCTGGTTATTGGTTTCAAAATTACAGCATCAGGAAGAGATTAAATAGTACCCAAAGAAAAGAATTTTGAGATAAGGGGCCAGAGAGATAGCATGAAGGTTGGGTGTTTGCCTTGCATGCAGGACAGTAGTTCCAATCCTGGCATCCCATATGGTCCCCCGAGCCTGCCAGGAGCAATTTTTGAGCGTAGAGCCAGGAGTTACCTCTGAGCGCTATCGGGTGTGTCCCAAAAAAAAAAAAAAGAATCTTGAGATAAGCTAAATAGATCCGCGATCTGAGGGTGCTGGGTGTGGAAAGGGGAGGGAAAGGACCTTAGGACAATGGTGTAGGGATCCTTGTATTCTGTTGGTAGGCAAATATGCATATTTTTAAATAGGGACTGGAGTGATAATACAGCAGATAGGACTCTTGCCTTGCATGTAGCCAACCCAGGTTCGATCTCTGGCATCCCATTTGGTCCCCAGAGCCCACCAAGAATGATTCCTGAGTACAGAGCCAGATGTAACCCTGAGCACTGCCTGGTGTTGTCCAAAACCAAAATAGTATCATTAGGAGCCCTAGCCATGGTACAGAGAGTAAGGAATTTGTCTTGCATGAGACTGACCTGGGTTCAATCCCCAGCACCCTATATGGTTCCCCAAGGACTGCCAAGAGTGATCCTTGAGGACAAAGCCAGGAGTATACCCTGAGTTCAGTCAGGTGTGGTTCCCCCCAAAATAGGTTGTGGTATTACAGATGAAATAATGAGAAAGGCCAAAGAAAGAGGAAATGATCAGAAAGATGTATATCACGCTGCCTTCCTCATCTACATATGTGATCCTACTGGTTGGTCCCACAAACCCTCATCTGCAAAGAGCATTACAAATATGAGTGATGTGTTACCAATCAACTAGGAGAAATAACTCAGGGGGCAGGAATCTCAGGTCACTCTATAGTAAGCATGTCTGTTATAACAGTTGGGATTTCCAGTTGACCCTTCATATACATATACACAACCCGATTGAAATTGATTTAAAACCAATCATACAGTACAAACATCTAATAGGCAGGAATCTGAAACCTATTCACTGTATAGTAGATTGAAGGCAAAGAGGAAGAAGAGGGAGGTATGCTGATCAGAGATGTCTCAAATGCAAAGGTTGCTAATACTGGTGCTGCTAAAGATTACATCAAAGAGTCAGCCAGCAAAGCTTTACCTATGTGAACTGCAAAATAGAGAGGTATAGGGGCCAGAGAGATAGCACAGCAGTAAGGCGTTTGCCTTAGATGCAGAAGGATGGTGGTTCGAATCCCGGCATCCCATATGGTACCCTGAGCCTGCCAGTAGCAATTTCTGAACATAGAGCCAGGAGGAACCCGAGTGCTGCCAGGTGTGACCCAAAAAAACAAAAACAAACAAAAATATAGAGTGGTATAACACTGAAGACATCTGGTGGTTAGGATGCTAATCTTACAATCAGCAAGAACCCTAAAGTTGGTCAGGTCCATTGTAACAAAGATGCAATAACCTTGTATGTTGGAGCCAGAAAGATTACTATACTTGCCCTGGCAAGTGGCCAACCCAGGATTTGATCCCTGTCACCCCAAATGATCCACAAGTCCCCTTCAGGAGTATTCACTGAGCACAAAGCCAGGAGTAAGTCTTGAGTACTGCTCAGTGTGGCCCCAAATTAGCCCTTGCATGTCAAAAACCATAAATGTTAACACTATGCAGCCACGTTACCTATATTACTATAGAAATAAAATAAAAATATCTTTTTCTTTTGGTTTTTGGGTCACACTCGTCAGTGCTCAGGGGTTACTCTTAGTTCTATGCTCAGAAATTGCCCCTGGCAGGCAGGCACAGGGGACCATATGGGATGCCGAGATTCAAACCAACATCCTTCTGCATGAAAGGCAAATACCTTACCACCATGCCATCTCTCCGGCCCCCAAAAATGAAAATATCTTAGGGGCCGGAATTATAGTATAGCAGTAGAGTGTTTGCCTTGCAAGCTGCTGACCTGAAATGAGCCCAGGTTTGATTCTCAGCATCCCATATGGTCCCCTGAGCCTGCCAGGAGCAATTTCTGAGCAAAGAGCCAGGTGTAACCCCTGAGTGCCACCGGGTGTGGCCCAAAAACCAAAACAAAACAAACAAAAAACAAACCAAAAACCAAAAAATAAAACCCAACAAAACAAACTCATACCATCTCAGCTGCAGCCCAGAGATTAGGGAATTGCTCCTTAGCCACCACAATGGTTCATGTTCTCCCTACTGCCTCAGCAGTAAACTGACCACTGGGTGCTAGAGGAGAAATCTGGCCCCCTCAAACATGCATGTGTGTCTGATCCTGTTGGTCAGGACCCCAGGAGCAGGACACCAACTTTTATCTGTCATTTACTTTCCAAACTATGACTCATGTAATTGATGGTGAAATCCTAATTGCATCCATAAAACTCCCTTTGCAAGGAAGTCTGAATGGCTAAGCCCTGAGATATGGGAAGAACCACAGAAGGAGGTGGAAATGAATAGTGAGTTTCTGGCACAGCTTCTAAATATGCATGACCTGTCTTTGCTAAAAGAATAGCCACATCCAAGATAGTGAATGGCTTCTATGTCATCAGATTTTACTACCCATAGATCAAAAGTATTATTGATAGACTTCAAGAAACAGGTATTTGTTACAAGGCAGAAGTTTTTAGTGGAAGCACAAGAGCTTGTGAAGTTACCCAGGGGAAGGAGGAGGAGCCCCTAGGCACCAACAAGTGTTGTGCAAACCCCTTCAGAAAAGGAGACTGAGGGAGATAAGTAGGGTTCCACAAGCAGTATTCAATGGAAAAAAATGCTCATCTTAGTACAGGTCTTTTTCATTGTTATTTTCTGTTTTGGTGTTTGGTCACACTAGCAGTGCTGTGGGGATATACCTGGGGATAGTCCTGGTTCAGGGGACCTGGAATTAAACTGGGGTTAGTGGTGTGCAAAGAAAGTGCTTTAGCCCCTGTGCTGTGCTTCTGGCCCTCGTCTGTGTTCTTTTGATTATAAGTCCCAAAACCTAATCAAAGGAATAGGTGCAAAAGAGGAGGTTGACCTCATGTTCATTAAGATAGTTGCCATAGAGCCAGAGAGTAGCTTCAATGCTGGAGCACATGCTCTGCATGGAGAAGCCTAGGATTCAATTCCAGCTCAATACAGTCACCATGTACTGCCAGGAGTGACCCCATGCATCAATTTGGTAGTAACTCCCAAGCATCACTGAGTGTATACCCCAAAACAAAACAAAAACATATAAAATATGGGTACTATCAAAACCACAGAAAACAGTAAATTATGAAGAGACAGAAAATTTGGAACATTTTTGCTCTGTTGCTAAGAATGTAAATGGTGCATCTGCTCTGGAAAAACAGTATGACATGGGTTGTAGAAATAGAACAGGGATTAAAGTGTGTCCCTTGCATGTAGTCAATCCCATTTCCCTTCCTGACAAAGCATATGATCTCCTGAGAACTGCCAGGAGGGATCTCTGAGCACAAAGCTAGAGCAAGCGCTGAGCACTGCTAAGAGAGATCTTCCCTCAAAAAATAGAAAAATAGTTTAGTAGTTCTTCAGAAAACAAAAACAAAGTACAGCAGATAAGGCATTTGCCTTGCATATGGCCAACCTGTGTTCTATCCCCAGAACCCCATATGGTCCTCCAAACTTCAGAAGTAATTCCTGACTAAAGATCCAGAAGTATCCCCTGAGCATTGCTGGGTATGACCCCAAAACAAAACAAAATAAGAAAAAAAATGGGGGCTGGAGCAGTGGTGCAAGAGGTAGGGTGTTTGCCTTGCATGTGCTAACCTAGGACAGACTGCGATTCAATCCTCCTGCATCCCATATGGTCCCCCAAGCCAGGGGCTATTTCTGAGTGTATACCCAGGAGTAATCCTTTTTTTTTTTTGGTTTTTGGGCCACACCCGGTGATGCTCAGGGGTTACTCCTGGCTACGCACTCAGAAGTCGCTCCTAGCTTGGGGGACCATATGGGACACCGGGGGATCGAACCGCGGTCCATCCAAGGCTAGCGCAGGCAAGGCAGGCACCTTACCTCTGGAAGGAAGGAAGGAAGGAAGGAGGGAGGGAGGGAGGGAGGGAGGGAGGGAGGGAGGGAGGGAGGGAGGGAGGGAGGAAGGAAGGAAGGAAGGAAGGAAGGAAGGAAGGAAGGAAGGAAGGAAGAAAGAAAGAAAGAAAGAAAGAAAGAAAGAAAGAAAGAAAGAAAGAAAGAAAGAAAGAAAGAAAGAAAGAAAGAAAGAAAGAAAGAAAGAAAGAATTAATGAAGAAATTTAAAGTAGAAATACTATGTGATCCAGCAATTCAACTTCGGGGTATAGAGCCCAAAGAACAAACCCAACATCATTCATATCAAAATTATTCAGAAGATCAGAAATGTCCACTGATAAATGAACAAAATCACCAATAAAATCATTTCACAGGGGCCGGAGCGATAGTGCAGTGGTAGGGTGTTTGCCTTGCATGTGGCTGACCCAGGACAGACCTGTGTTCAATCCCCGGCATCCCAAATGGTCCCCCAAGCCAGGCGCAATTTCTGAGTGCATAGCCAGGAGTAAACCCTGAGCGTCACCAGGCATGGCCTAAAACCAAAAAAAAAAATTATTTCACAAACTATTTTATTTCATAATTTATTATCATTTTGTTTGGTGGCCACACCTGGTACTGTTTGGGAATCACTCTTCGGGAGTCACTCAGGTTGTTACTTAGGGGACCATGCAGTGCTAGAGACCAAACCTGGATATTCCACATGCAAAGCATTTGTGCTATCTTTTTGGCTCCACATTTTATTTTGATATTATAAAATAACATTTGTATTCCAAACAAAGTGCCTAAAACCCTCCTTTACCACTCTTTCATGTCACCTCTAAACTGTACCTTCATGCCCCGTAACACCTCCCTGCCACCACTTTATAATCTCATTTCTTGTGATGCAAGATCATGAGTTTCTCATCCTTGGATACTGGCTATTCCTTTGTTTTGTTTCTCTATATGTTACAGATTAGTGATATCATACAGTATTTGTCCTCCCTTTGACTTATTTTGCTTGACATGATATTCTCCAGTTTCATCCAAGTTGCAGGGGTATACGTGATTTCAGTTCAGAGTCTGATGGTAGTGATGGCGCAGAAACATATGCATAAAATAATAAAACTTTTTTAATTTTTGGGTCACACTTAACAAAGCTCAAGGCTTATACCTAGCTCTGTGTTCAGGTATCACTCCAGGAGCAGTCAGAAGACCATATAAGGTGTTGGAGATTGAATCCAGGTCAGACATTGCAAGGCAAACACGCCTACCCAGTCCCTAAAACAATTTTTTTTTGGTTTTGGGGCCACACCTGGTGGTGTTCAGGTGTTACTCCAGACTCTATGCTCAGAGACTACTCCTGGCATGGGACCAGAGTGGTGGCGCAAGTGGTAGGTCATTTGCTTTGTACGCGCTAACCTAGGACTGACTGTGGTTCTATTCTCCTGCATCCCAAGCCAGGGGCGATTTCTAAGCGCATAGCCAGGAGTAACCCCTGAGTGTCACTGTGTGTGGCCCAAAAACCAAAAAAAAAAAAGTTACTCCTGGCAGAATAGTAACCTTACTACTCTGGGGACTATAAGGCATGCTAAATGGGGATCAAACCTAGGTCGTTTGTGTGCAAGGCAAACACCCTACCGCTGTGCTATCACTCCAGCCCCTAAAATCATTTTTTAAAAGAGGAGGTTTCTGGGGGCCGGAGAAATAGCATGGAGGTAAAGCGTTTGCTTTGCATGCAGAAGGTCGGTGGTTCGAATCCCGGCATCCCATATGGTCCCCCGAGCCTGCCACACATGATATCTGAGCACAGAGCCAGGAATAACCCCTGAGTGCTGCCGGGTGTGATCCCCCACCCAAAAAAAAAGAGGAGGTTTCAACAGGGCCAGAGTACAGAGCCAGGAGTTACCCCCTGGGTTACTCTGGGTGTGGCCCAAAACAACAACAAAAAAGAGAAAATTGATTTATAAAAATTTGTGGACATTGGACATTCCCAAGTTAGGGAATGCAGCTGAGTCTCTGCAGCGCTAAAACCCCAGAATTTTCCAAGATGTTGGGCATTGAGTATATACCTGCTCTTTCCTGTCTCTGGTGTTTCCTTAGCTCTGGGTGTTTGTTTTCCTTTCTGTCCAGTTTCTTTGTTTTTGTTTTTGTTTTTGTTTTTTGCTGTTTGTTTTGTTTTGGGACACACCATGCTGTGTTCAGGACTTACTCCTGGATCACTCCTGGCATCAGGGGACCATTCTGTTCTCATTTCTTTGACCCTTTAATTATAGACGAAAACAAAACAAAACCAAAAAACATGGTAACTTACAGGTCAGCTATTAGCAGGGAATCTTTAGCATCTTTTGGCCCTATCCGCAAATAGCTAGCACAGAGGAGCTGATTGGTCTAGGCTAGGACATGTGACCATGGTACAGTCAGCCTGTGAGCAGAACTCATAGGCCAACACAAGTGGCAGTCAGAACCTGTTCTATGGTGGGACATTCTCACAAATGGAGAGTTATGGTTTGGATAAGCACTTCCAAAAGACTGCTTCTGAAACTGTTCTATCAGTTTGACACAAATGCCCATTCCTCACAGAAATGAAGATGGGGTAGAACAGAGTCTAACACCAAGTTAATTTTGAGTCATGGAGAGTCACTTGTATTTCTGGAGAAAATACACTGACCAGGTTGACAAGAATATGCATACTACCCTGTAATTTTCTATCTCATCATAAATGAACAAGATTCTATTTGCAACATGGTCTTTGGAGCTGATTCTTTGGGGGTCAGTATCACAGAGTCCGATTCACTCTGGGATGCTGCTAGAACTAGGAGAGAGGACTAGAGAGAGGACTAGATTCTGTCTTGGAGTGCATTACTACAGTGAAGGGAGTCCCTCCAATTGCAGGGGAGAAGGCAGTAAACATGCCAACTATACACTGACCTTTCTTTTGGAAACATTCACACCCACCGGTGACATGTTTTATAAACATCAAATCTCCAAACATAAACTGAAATTACATACAAATAATTTCAAACAAATCAAAGGAAAATATGCCCTTTTAAGATCTAAAAAAGCAAACTTAATGAAACATAATAAGAGAACCACAAATGGCCCAAAGCATCAGAGCTCAAGATTTCATCTACAGAATTGAGCTTACCTAGGGAAAAGATGGAAAGTGGATGGGAGGGTCCTTGGGGCATCGGTGGAGGAAAGGAAGCTGGGCATGTGGGGCCAGGTACAGTGTTGGAACAATCTGTGAATGATAAGTATCATTAACAGTATTGTAAATAACTAGACCTTGATAAAAAGAGAAAAGAAAAAGAAGGAAACTAGACTTCTAAAATCTTTTACTCTCAGATACAGTACACAGAACCAAATCAGTGTTCTGTAGATAGGTGATTAAAAAATGAACCTGTGGTATGAGAGGTCTATAGCACATAGGGCTCTTGCCTTGCATGCAACCAACTCAGTTTTGATCTCTTCTGCACCCCATATGATATCCTGAGTACCACTGCAAGCGTTTCCTAAACAGAACCAGGAGTAAGTCCTGAGAACTGCAGGGTATGATTTCCCTAAATAGTATATATATTATTATATATGTTAAATATAAAAGCTTTTTTGATTTGAGAACACACCTAGCAATACTCAAAGATCACTCCTGGCTCTTCACTCAGAGCTTACTTCTGCTGGTGCTTAGGGGATCATATGGGGTGCTGGGGAATTGAACTTGTGTCTGCTGCATGCATTGTAAGCAATTTACCCTCTGTACTATTTCCCCAACCCCTCTTTTTCTCTTTTTCTTTTACTTGAAAAAAATTAAGGAACCATCATTTAGAAAGTTATTGATAATTGAGTTTCAGACATAAAATGTTCTTTTGTTTGCTTTTTTGTTTTTGGACCACACCTGGTGGTGCTCCGGGTTTAGTCCTGGATCTGTGCTCAGGAATCACTCACTCTGGGAAGGCTTGGGGGATCATATGATGTACAAGGGATCAAACCTACGAAAGCACCTTACCCACTGTACTATCACTCTGTCCTAGCACTAATCCCACCACTGGTGACAACATCTGCCCATCAGTGTTCCCAGGTCCTCAAACTTCAACCCCAACTCCAGGTCCTCACACCTCAGCCCCAACCTCCAGCCTGCCACCTTGACAGGCACATTTTAAAGTTTGATAGTTGTTGTTTTGATTTCATGCTTTTGGTGTTGTTGAGTAGGTGCATATAGCATAGCCTTTCTTTTCAAAAAAAAAAAAAGAAATTCATTTTAGGGGCCGGAGAGATAGCATAGAGGTAAGGCATTTGCCTTGCATGCAGAAGGACGGTGGTTCAAATCCCGGCATCCCATATGGTCCCCTGAGCCTGCCAGGAGCGATTTCTGAGTGTAGAGCCAGGAGGAACCCCTGAGCGCTGCCGGGTGTGATCCAAAAACCAAAAAAAAAAATTCATTTTAATTAAGTAGGGGCTACATGATCAGGAAAATCTTTGCAACCACAGGGCTATCTGATGACTGATTTGTGGGGACCAGGCCATCTAGATAACTCAGTACTGACTGCTGGGGTGAGGGAGTGGCCAGAATTAAGGAAGAAACTTAAATAAATATATCTATACATATTTTCCAGGAATCGAACCCAGGGTCTTAAACATGCAGGACAAGTACTCTCTCACTAAGCTACATGTCTGACCTCAAGAATCGAGAAAATTGTGTCTCCTTTCAAAGCTCTCTAGACCTGTTTTTGAAATACAGAAGCTATGGATTTAACATTGTGGATCCTTTCTCCTCCCAATAAGGAATGGCAGGATTTTTAGCTATTTGGCCTGAGAGAAATGGTGGAGGGGGATGGAGCTTGCCTTAGGCTAGCAGATGAATCATTTACTCAGCTATTATCCTGCCAGCCACATCCCCCTCTCCATGCTTCAGTGAAAATATTTTTCCCACACAGCCCTGCTTGTTTACTGAGCACTAAGAGTGAATCAGAGGGACTGCATTCATAAAGCAGAAGTGCTGATTGAGAATGTGACCTTTACTCCATCTGCCCTTTCTCAGGTTTTGATCTCTCCTCCAACTCTGAAAACGGGGTTTTAGATTTAAAGGATAAACTGTTTATCCTTTCTTCCCTCCAAAAAAGCATGTTGTTTTTCAAGTCAGAATATGAGAAGATAGTGAGATACTGAGGTTTTCTTGGAGAGAAGAGGAAGGCAGGGGATTATTTTATATTTCAGTCTATTTCAAATACATTTGTTCTTTAAGTAAAAAGAATTAAGAATGCCCAAAGACCCTTTCAAAAACAGAAACATTCACTTCAATTTCCTTCCTTCATGCTAGATGACATTGCAGGAACTCTATTACACTTTAGCTGATTATGTCCCCATATAAAGTTTATTTAGACAAGCCCTTTTAGGGGCCCATAGTCTGGAATGTAGTCTGAAATTAGCAGCAAGATGGACAAAGAATAGCATTGTAATTGATATGAAAAGAAATTAGTTTGGGCCAAAGAGATGTACAGGGGTTGCCTTGCATGTCACTGATCATGTACTACATATAGATCCTGAGCACAACCAATAATGATCCCTGAGACAGATTCAAGAATAAACCCAGAGCACAGCTGGATGTGACCCAATCTCTGCTCCACAATGACTTTATTGTACTTAAAAATAAATTTTGAGGGGCCGGAGAGATAGCATTGAGGTAAGGAATTTGCCTTGCATGCAGAAGGACGGTGGTTCGAATCCTGGCATCTCATATGGTCCCCTGAGCCTGCCAGGAGTGATTCCTGAGCGCAGAGCCAGGAGTAACCCCTGAGCGTTGCCGGGTGTGACCCAAAACCCAAATAAATAAATAAATAAATAAATAAATAAATAAATTTTGAGAAGCTGAAGATAGTATAATAACAGTTGGGCCCAAAAACAAACAAAAAAAGAATTTTAGATATTGGACACAAAGCTCAATGTGCTCATTACATGCTTTGCATGCAAGAGACGTGGGTTTGATCCCTAGTACTATATGGTCCCCCGAGCACCGCAGGGAACACTGAATCTGTAGAAGCCCCTGAACACTGCTGGGTGTGGCCCCCAAATAAAAATATATTTTGGGAGCCTTGGGGGGTCACACCCAGTGGTACTCGGGGTTACTCCTAGTTCTGCACTCAGAAATTGGCCCTGGCAGGCTCGGGGGACCATATGGGATGCCAGGATTCAAACCAGGTTCTGTCCTGTGTTGGCCATGTGCAAAGCAAATGCCTTAACACTGTGCTATTGCTCTGGCCCCATAATTTAAATTAAAATAATTTTTAAATGATTACAACTCTGTCATCTTAATCAGTCACCTTAGAGCCAAGGCTCTGGAAATTATCTGCATTAGACTTTTTTTTTTTGGTTTTGGTTTTTTTTTTTTTTGGCCACACCCATTTGATGCTCAGGGGTTACTCCTGGCTAAGCACTCAGAAATTGCCCCTGGCTTGGGGGGGATCGAACCGCAGTCATGATCTTTCCTTGGCTAGCGCCACCTCACCGGCCCCTAGACATTTTTTTTAATAATCTCCAATTTTATGTTTCGGATGGAAAATCTCTCTTCTTTCAGATTAAAAGCCACATTTGTGCAAATTCTTCTCTAAAAGAATGCAAAATTGAGAGTCAATAATTTCCCACAAGTGAGAAAGCCCAAATCATATTACCAAATCTGAATGTGGATTTGGTAACTCTAAAGGGTTCTAGAATGTTCCAATGGGAGTATTCTGATTTCAGTTTTTAGTTGGCCAAATTTTCTTTGGCTATGTCTGCTTCTTGATCCCTAAGGGAATTATTTTCTCTTGTTCTCTTGTGCCTTCTCTAGCATTATTCTCAACTGACCCTAAGAAGAAAATGAAAACTGGAACTGATGAAACAAGGCATTTCACTCAAACAAGTTTGATATTTGTCCCAAAACAATGTTCAAACATTCCCAGTTGCTTCCCACTTTTTACCAAATGAAATACTGATTTGATTAAAAGAATTTCCAGGGCCGGGAAGGTGGCGCTACAGGTTAGGTGTCTGCCTTGCAAGCGGATGGACCGCGGTTCGATCCCCCGGTGTCCCATATGGTCCCCCCAAGCCAGGAGCAACTTCTGAGCGCATAGCCAGGAGTAACCCCTGAGCATCAAACAGGTGTGGCCCAAACCCCCCCCCAAAAAAAAAAGAATTTCCAGGGGCCAGAGAACTAGTAAAATGAGCAGGGTTCTTGCCTTGCATGCGGTCAACTTCAGTTCAATCCCCAGCATCTCACAGGGTTCCCCAAGCCTGCTGTGATAACTCCTGAGTGCAAAACCAGGAGTGGCCTCCAAGTACCACCGTTGGCCCCCAAACAAAAACAAACAAGAAAAAAATATATAATTGGGGGCCAGAGCCCAGAGCGATAGCACAGTGGTAAGGCATTTGCCTTGTACGTGGCCAATACAGGACGGACCCCGGTTCCAATTCCGGCATCCCATATTGTCCCCCAAGCATGCCAGGAGTGACTTCTGAGTGCAGAGCCAGGAGTGTGAGCGCCGCTGGGTGTGACCCAAAAACCAATATATAACATATAATATTATATATTTTATATATAATTATATATATTGTAATATATAATTGTCCATTATTTTTCTGAGGTTAGATTAGTCTTCAACCCTTAAAGACTTTTTTTGGGGTTTTGGGTCACACTGGGCAGTGCTCAGGGGTTATTCCTGGCTCTATGCACAGAAATCGCTCCTGGCAGGCTCTGGGGACCATATGGGATGCAGGGATTTGAACTACTGTCCTTCTGCATGCAAGGCAAATGCCCTACCTCCATTCTATCTCTCTGGCCCCTAAAGACTTATTTTTAAGGGGGGACAATTTGCTTACTACTAATTCTGTGCTTATGGATCACTCCTGGAGGTCCTAAGGGAAGGGTTGTTCCATATATGGTGCCAGGGATTAAACATGGGTCAGTTGAGTGCAAGGCAAGTGCCCTATCCATTATCCTATCTCTCAGCTCAGTAGTCAGCAACCCCAAGGTTGCTGGAAGGGTGCTGGGTCCTTCTGGATTTCTCTAGTACTATTCTATTCCCTTGCTATGAATGACACCATAACCCATACATTTTATTTACTCTAGTACAATAAGAGCCCCAAAGCAGAAATGGCCCTGAAGGCTCTCACCCCAACTCTTTCCAGTGAGGAACTTAATATTAATAGCCTTGTCCTTGGGCACACAGTGGGGCACCATTGATGCAGCAAATAAAGGGATATCTGTGGATGTACCCCTTTTTTGGTATAACCATGTTCTTTCCTTTTTTGGTCACCATGGAAGTACAGACGACAGAATTTATTTATTTGTTTATTATTTTATTATTTATTTGTTTAATAAGGTAAAGTTAACAGGTTTCTATCAATGATGCCTACTTTTTTCCACCCTTTTCTGACTGGGGCCAAACTTGCTTCCACACAATGCCCCCAACTACCTATCCTATTGGATGGCCCTTTAGCCTCATGTTGTGGTGTCCTGATTTTGCAGCTTTTACCTATGGCTCCTGTGGTATTCCTAAGAAATGATGAATTGCACCACTGATAACTCTTAGGGCAGGGGCCAGCAACCCGTGGCTCCAGCATGCGGCTCTGACAGCAGGTCTGATAGCAGGGGGGTGGGAGCAGTAGAACTTAATATTTTAATTGGCGTTTAATTTGCACAAATATATGTTTTACATTGTCAAGTGAAAAAAGTTCTTTTTTTCTTCAGATGGACAGCTAACTAGACAATACTGTATATAGCATTAAGATAGGAAAGAACGTATGCAGTGCTGTGTTTGTTTTTAATGTTGCGAAGGATTGGGGCCTCCCAGGTTTTTTTTCCTTCGGTTGCAGCTCCCAGGGTTTTTTTTCCTTCAGAAATGAGTCCAAGTGGCTCTTTATATCTTAAAGGTTGCAGACCCGTCTTAGGGGTCTAGATCCCAGTGATTATCAGGATACTCCATGCAAGACCCTCCTTTCCAGGATGACATGCTTTTATAAGGAAGAAGAAAAATCTTTCTTGACCCTTTGGCAGAGGAAAAAGTTGGTGTTTCTCTAAGTAAAAGAGTTGTGTTAGGGGACCAAAGATATAGCATGGAGGTAGGGCATTTGCCTTGCATGTAGAAGGATGGTGGTTCGAATCCCGGCATCCCATATGGTTCCCCGAGCCTGCCAGGAGCGATTTCTGAGCGTAGAGCCAGAAGTGACCCCTGAGCACTGCCAGGTGTGATAAAAAGGAGTTGTGTTAGCTGTGGATATAGCTGAGCAGCAGAGCACTTTGCCTTGCATGTATGAGGTCTTACATTTTATGCCTTGCAGAATATACACACACAGAAAACAATTCCTTCAAAGTTGATGTTTGATTCTTATTAATTAGACTGATAAAACATCCACAGGAAGGGTCAGGGAAATAGGACAGGGGTTAAGGTACTTGTGCCATGTATGCAGCTGACCCTGGTTTGATCCCTAGTCTTCCTTCAAAGGATCCCTGAACCACCACTGGGAGTGCCGCCACTGCAGAGCTGAAAATAGGTCCTGAGGAACACCGGATATGGCCCCCAAACCACATGCATTTTCAAGAGAAGGCCAAGAACGTGGATCAGTGGTAAAGTACATGCCTTGCATATATGATATGTGGGTTCTAACCTGGACAACAAACATACATACCTCAAGAAAAATATGGAGGGGCCGGAGAGATAGCAGAGAGGTAGGGCGTTTGCCTTGCACGCAGCCGATCCAGGGTGGACGGTGGTTCAAATTCCAGCATGCCATATATTCCCCTGTGCCTGCCAGGAGCGATTTCTGAGCACAGAGCCAGGAGTAACCCCTGAGCGCTGCCAGGTGTCACCCAAAAACAAACAAAAAGAAGAAAAAAAGAAAAATAGGGAAAAGCCAGGTTATTAACAAGTGCATCATGTGGGGCTGGAGGGATAGCACAGTGGTCTCCCAAGCCAGGAGCCATTTCTGAGCATATAGCCAGGAGTAACCCTTGAGCGTCACCAGGTGTGGCCCAATGAAAGAAACAAACAAAAAATTTTGGTTCTAGAAATCTCCTGAGTACTTCACCCCTCCACATCTTTTCTTTAGCCAAACAGTTAATGTTCCACTTTGGTAAGGCTTTCTCCCTGCCACACCTTACAATTTCTACTCCTTAGGATTATCTCAGCACCTCCTATCCTTGCATATTGAAACCTCAAGGTAGGGAGTTGGGGAATCCTTTTCTGACAATAGATGCAACATGAAGTCACTTCTCAAACCATTGGCAGAAACTATGAGCTGTGGGAAGTGGGGGGGGGCATTTCTAATCCTCACATGATCCTGAGAAAACCGATAAAGGAAGTCATTGACTAATGTCCATGTGTCCTAATTTCTGGAAAGCAGGAAGTCTTGGGGGGGGCAGGGTGGCCAGATGATATATAACAGGGCACCCAGTTATATCTGAATTTCTGCTAGGCAATGAATAGCTTTTCCAATTTGCATAAACACGTCCCAAGAAATATTCACGACATGCTTACCGCTAAAAATGACTGGTTACTTCTCTAAGATTGAAAATTTCACACTTTGGGGGTTTGTCTGCCGCTCAAGTCGGAGGGCAGAGCTTCCCCGGGGCGCTGGGACTTTCTCCCGCCCAGCATGTGCTTGCTCAACATCTGTGCAATTGTGAAGCACGAACCCCACACTAGTCCCGCAGTTCCCAGAGCTGTACCCTGAGTGGGGGGGGGGGCACAGCCCCGCCACCGGAATAACGACACCCCTGTGGGAGACTCAAGAACGTCCCAAGGGTCCGTACCCAGGAAGCAATCCCACCCCGCGGGCTCTCAGGAGCCCAGTCATGCCCCCGACTACAAACCAGTGGCCCGAGCCTCCATCTCGTGACCGGTCGTCACGGGCCGGAGGGGCGGGACGACGGGGGGGGGGCTCGATCGCCGCTGACGATTGGTCCAACTCCCCTTCCATCACGCCAGGCTTCGCGTATCAGAGAAGCCGAAGCCAAGCCACGCCTCTCTCGTCGACCACGGCGTAGCCGGCGATTGGTGAACACGGCGGCAGCTGCCGGGCGGAGGCTAAGACGGGGCGGGCTCCTGGAGTCTGGGAGAGCCGGAGCGCGTCACCCCCCCTCTGCTGCGGTGATCGTTCGCGTCCCGCCGGCCTATTCCGGGTTGCCCCGCGCCGCTGTGGCCCCCGTGGAACCATGGCCGGGCTCGTCGTGCTCCTGTCCTTGTCGGTGGCAGGTGAGGACCCGGGCGCGGGCGGGGCGCGCTCCGGGCGGGTCTGAGCCGCGGGGGTCCTGGCGACGTGGGTGGGAGACAGCGGAGCCGGTGCCGCAGTGCGGGAAGCCGTCGCTGCCCTCGCCCCTGCCTCCTCCTTCCCCCCCTTTTCTCTGGAGCAGCCCGGGTCAGGCTGCGTGGGGGGGGGGGCACCTGAGCCGGCTTCCACCTTCTGTCACTTCGGGGAAGGTGCGTCCGCCCGAGGTGTCACCTGTCTGGGTCCGCCCGGCCTCTTCCGGCTGGGGAGGCGGTGGAGAATGGGGGTGCATTTCTCAATTGACTAAGGCTGAGGCTGAGCCCTCTGCCAAGAAGATAGACCAAAGCGGTGGCGCTGGCGGGTTTGGGATTGTGTGTGTGTGTGTGTGTGTGTGTGTGTGTGTGTGTGTGTGTGTGTTTGATTGGTTTGGTTATTTTTGCAATTTGGGGTGTCTTCCTTTCTAGCGTCAGAAATTTATTCTCTACCCGGCCTTCCCTCGAGTATGGTACAGGACCCAAAAGTTGTGTGGTTAATTTTCGAGGCATACTTAGATTACCTTCGGATAGTTTGCCCCAGTTCTCAATTTTAAGGATTTAGAAACTAAAAATGTCAGTCATGTGCTTCGGATCACGTAGCCAATAAATGGGTGCTTTCCGAAGGGAAGGAACTGAAGTGCCCTGGCATTCAGGAAGGGGAATACAGGTCAGCTAATATTTCACTTCTGACTGTGTATCATGTAATTCGTGTCATTTTTGCCGCAGCCTTTGTTTTCAAGTGATCAAGCTCAGGACCCAGGGCGGGGCTCAGCAGAAGCAACCTTGCCAGGTGTGGGGTCCTGGGTTCCATCTCCAGGAATCACAGCAAAAAAATCACTTTCCAAACCTAAAAAATAAATAAAAAAGACCCTAGGCATTGCTTCAGTGAACTGGAGCCTGTACTTTGTGTGCACCGGCACCACGTGGTACTACAGCTTGGAGCAACCTGGAGCACTTCCCCTCAAGTTCTTCATGACCACACTTAAGAAAATCACTCAGTACTACACAGGTAGTGAAGCTGGAACTGAATCCAGAGCTGGCTGCAGAGCCAGGGCTTGTCCAAGTCTCCTGTGTTCTGGCAAAGGTAGTGGACATGCCATTACTGTGCGAAAATGTTGGACTGATAGGGTGGACTTGGACTACTCCTGATTTGGTACTCCGACATCACTCTGTGATGGTCAGAGGATCATGCGATACCAGCAGTGACACTCAGGCCACCTGCATCCAAAGCTTGTGAAAGTGCATGTTTTACTGTTAGGCTTGATACTTGGATTCACTGTGGCGTAGGGTTTGGGAGGTTATTTTTTGGTTGGAGGCAGAAAAGTTGCTTCTGTACTTGGGTTGAATGTGTTTCCCTAATGAGAATATTCTAGTTCATATAAACCAAGATTCTGACCTTAACAGCTTCCACATTGCTTGCGCTTGTCAGGTGAATTAAATTACTGTTTTCTGTGATGATTATATGTGACTTCATGGAAAACATCTTTGTGAACTCTGACTCTTAAAGCCAGCACTAGACTTCTTGCCTGTGTGGTGTCCTGGGGTCCACACCTTTAAATGCTTGCAAATTGCCCCCACTGGTGCTTCAAGAGACCATGTCATGCTGAGCATGGGACCCAAGGTTCCAGCCCTTAAATAGGAACACTCTCACCCCAGCCAGAGAGACTGTGCTCTAACACCACCACCCCAGCTGAATCAACCCTTGGCACCATATATGGGTTTCTTTTTGTTTGTTTGTTTGTTTTGGGCCACACCCATTTGATGCTCAGGCTTTACTCCTGGCTAAGCGCTCAGAAATGGCCCCTGGCTTGGGGGGACCATATGGGACACCGGGGATTGAACCGAGGTCCTTCCTTGGCTAGCGCTTGCAAGGCAGACACCTTACCTCTAGCGCCACCTCGCCAGCCCCCATATATGGGTTTCTGAGCACAGTCAAGGTTTATAGCTGAGCAGAGTCAGGAGTATCTCCTGAGCCCACCTAGGGTGGTCCAGAAACCAAAAAGAAAAGGGAAAGAATGAGAGCACCCCAAGTGATTTGAATGCTGAAGTAAAAGAGCCAGTTAGAGGTGAAATGGGCAGTGCATTTCGTGGTACACTCTCGAACCATGCAGCAGGTATTCATCGAGCACCTATGTATCAGGCACTGTTATCAGGTTGGGGTAGTATATTGATCAGACCAACTGAAATCCTGGCACTTATGGAGTTTACATTCTACCAAGGACAGCTTTTTGTGCCTATGACTACATTTGTATGTTCCAGAATAGTGGTTTAGTAAACTGACTAAATAGGTGAATAGGTGAGTGTATGGGAGGTCCCCGCCAGTTCCCCATGTAGAGGGAGAGACAATCATGGTTGTGCAGGAGAGGCCATAGGTAGTTGGAGGAACTCCTTTCCTTTTTCTGGAAGCTGGAGATGATATGTAGTGAGACTGAGGAGGGTGATAAAGAGGATGAAAGTCCCTAGAAATTAATTTCACTTCAGTACAAAGGAAAATTTTGCATAGGACTAGGCTGTTGGGACCACAGGGATAGTTGCCAGCAGATGATACTGCTTTGAATGTGGAGTGATGAATCTTCACTGTCACATAAAGATAAAGAATGGGGGCTTCAGTCAGGTCCCCCAAAAGGCAGCAGCATTAGGACAAATTACCATTTCTCAGAATAGGAATCCAAAGCGTAAGGCTCATGGGTGCTGGCATGGCAGCAGAATCTGTCCTGCAAAATCACTTCATCTAGCTTTGCTGGGGCTTGTGAATTATGAGTCAGGCCACGTCTCAAAACTGGCCATGTCTCTAGGTCCATACATGTATCTTTAAATGTGTAAGGGTGCTTGGAACATAGACGTCTCTTGCTACCCCACTTTCCCATAGATTGTATTAACTTCTGCTTTAGTAAACCAAGATATATCTATCAGCAACAGACTTCCATTCTGTTATGCTTCTCACTCTGCCTTCGGCGAGAACACTTTGGAAATTCCTGTTTTGGCAGCTGCACTGAACTGAAACTCATAACTCTTCATGTTGTATCAGCACCATCCTGAGGCTTTTTATTTACTATCAATACTGCCGCACCAAAAACATTTGCTATTGCTTCCAGCTCTTATTCCCATACCCAAGTTCCCTAGGTCAAGCGACAGCGAGGCTTCATTAAAGGCTAATTTTTATTTACCAGGCATGGCCAGATTTAGTTTAGACTGGGTATTAATCTTTTCATAGGAACCCCAAAGTTGCCATTGGCTACTTGTCTTCGTGTAAGCTAGATTTTGTTGGGCTAATATATCATGGATGAAGAGGTCAAAAAAGTTTGTCCTTTTACTTGGGGGGCACAGAAAATAATCATTTTCATCTCCTCCATTTTTAAATTCGAGTCTCAATACTCCTAGGCTAGTTTTTTTTATTATTGTTGTTATTTAGAGGATACATGGTCTTTGGGGGCCAGAGCAGTAGTACTGGTAGGTACTTCACGCTTGCCTTATATGAAGTCTACTTGGGTTTGATCCCCCAGACATCTTATGATCCCCAAGTCTCACTGGCTTATAACTCCCCAAATGTTTAAAATTTGTGAGGTACTTAAAGCATCTTTTTTGGGGGGTGGGATAGTGTGGGTAGAGTTGGCACTGCTTGAGTCTACTTGAAGCTTGGTGCTCTGGGGAACAATGTGGTGCAGGGATGGAACCAGGTCAGCTGTAAGGCAAACATTGGCCATTCTACACTGCCTGTCTGACTCAAGGAGTGAGCACTTTCTGTTAGAATATTTGTCATGTCTCAATTGCAGAGTCATCAACGTGGCATGGACTCAGTACTCAAAATTAGCCCCCTTCCCCACAGCGAACTTTGGTTCTGCACCTAAGGTTAGGGGCTGGCTGCTGGCTGCTGGCTGCTGGGAACCAAACCCAAATTGAAGGTTGGAAGTCTTAAATCTCCTCTCCTGATTTGTTGGGGCAGGGAGGAAAGCTGTAGGTTAAATCAAAATCAGTGGCCAGATAATTATCATTGTCTCTAATGAGGCCTTGGAGTTCCATGGAATAAGGGCGTTTGGAGAGCTTTGGGAGAACATGTCAGTGCAGGGAGCATGATGGGCCTGGAGAGGGTAAGGAACTACCAAGCTTTTTCCCCATATCTTGTTCAATGTGCCATTGGCATCTGGCCCTTCCTTTATCACATGGTCCAATGATCTAAGTTTTTCTCAGTATTTCTTGAATTCTGTGAGTGGCTTTAGGAAATTCATTGAACCCAAGGAAGGAAGGGGGTCCTGCGACCCTCCAATCTCTAGCCTGTTAGTCTGAAACACCTGTGATAACTTGTGATTAGATGGGGGGGGGGAGGTAGTGGTGTCTGGAAAGCCTGAACCCTTGACGTGTGGAATTTGCTGCTCACTCTGGGTTCTTAGTATTGGAATTGAGATGAATTCTCAGACATGATGCAGGTTGGTGTCCCAAGAGCTGCTTGTTGGTGTGGAAACCCTTCTCAAGACTTTGGAAATTGGATCTCAGAACACTTAAAGAAAGAATAGACTGGAAAGATCAGATAAGGGGGTTAGACATTTGCCTTGTGTGTGGCTGACCCCCGTTTCATCTGATTGCCCATCATCTGCATGGCCTCATGTCATTCTAGATTTGCCTGTGAGACATAAGGAAAGATAAGCTGTAGCCTAAGGTATGCTAACCTGCTCAACTTGTAGAGTGGAATTTTGGAATCCCGGGTATATGTATTTTAAACAGGGGCCAAGGATAAAAATAATTGAAAGGTGTCAAGTTTATGCCAGGGGGCTGGAGAGATAGCACTGCGGTAAGGTGTTTGCCTTAGATGCTGAAGGATGGTGTTTGGAATCCCATATGGTCCCCCGAGCCTGCCAGGAGCGATTTCTGAGCATAGAGCCAGGAGTAACCCTTGAGTGCTTCCGGGTGTGACCCAAAAACCAAAAAAAAGTTTGTGCCAGGCTTTGGGTTTTGTTTTTGAAATTCTGCAAATAAGCCATTGACTTCTAATGATCAGATATGCCAAAATGCCCCATAAGGGGCCTTTTCCTCCAGGGGACAGGAGGAGCTTGGGGCCATACTTGACTGATGCTTGAAGGTTGCTTCCAACTCTAGGGCTGAGGATGCTTTCACCATGCTTAAGGAACCGTTGGGGATCAAACTGGGTTGGCAGGTGTAAGGCAAGAATCTTAGCCATGTATTTTCTCCGTAACCAATGATTCATTGTAAGAAGATATGGACCTGTGCTTTTCCACACTGCTCTAAGGACTGGTCCATCAACATCTACAACTTGAAAGCCATAGATCTAGATCATTCAAATAATCAGTTATTGTTTAGGAGTTATCATTTTGTCCAGTAACTTAGTATGCTAATTCAACTAGAAGGGAGAAACATGTGTTTCTAGAGGCTTGTTATGTTGATTATTGATTTTTGAATTTGTTCTTTTCTCAGGTGTTTGGGGGAACGAGTTTAGTATTTTACGGTCACCAGGATCTGTTGTTTTTCGAGATGGAAATTGGCCTATACCAGGAGAGCGGATTCCAGATGTGGCGGCATTGTCCATGGGCTTCTCTGTGAAAGAAGTATGTGTTTTTTTTTTAAAATATGTAATTGGATCTGCCTTTTTTATTAATATTTGTTAACAGACCAAGAAAGCAGATAAGAAAATTCTATTTGGTCCACATTGTAGAAGTCAAATTTAGTTGCAGATATTTTCGGTAAGTGCCTTAAGCTTGTGAGATCATTACAAAGCCTTAATCATGGAATTGCTTGCTCACTGTAGTGAAGTCTTTGTATAGAAGAGAATGTGTCTGTCCTCATGATGGGATATATAATTTGGTGGTTTTTCCCCAGTACTTGCAATAAAGATTTGTCTTAGTTCAGGCTGGTGTTACTAGTATCTGTGTGGTTATTAAGTAGCAGAAGTTGATTTTTCACAGTTCTGGAGGTTGGAAGTCTGAAGTCAGAGTTCCTTCGTGGTTGGGTCAGCTGAGACCCCTTTCCAGGCTGTGGGCTGCTGATTTCTCATAGTCTCTGACTCTCTGACCCCTTATTTTTATTATAAGGACCGGAACTCTATTCATAAGGTCTACTCGTCCCACCTAGTTGCCTCCTACTCCCAGCATACTGAGGCTTGTAAACATAGGAAATTGGGGTGGAGACACTCATAAATAGTCCACTGCTGTTTCTTTTCTATTTTTTAACAATTATTTTAATTTTATCAAAGCATTGTGATTTAGTTATTCATAGGAGTGTTTAAGCATACAATGGTCCAGCACTTATTCCACCACCAGTGTCAGCTTCCCTTCACCAGTGTCCCCAGGTACCCTAACCCCTCTGCCCCCGCCTCCTGCCACCTTGACAGGCACATTTTTGTTTGTCTGTTGAAGTTTGGATCTCATGATTTCAGTGTTTTGATTCTGTGGTTTGACCATCGCAGTTTCTTTTAATTATAAACTGTGTGTGGCCTATGCTTAGGGAATGAATATAGTCCAGAACTATGGAATAGTCTGACTTTGGTTTCCTAGAAGGAAGCTGAGCACTGTAATTTGTTGCTTAACTTGGTTGTAGCATGGGACAAGGAGCCAGTCAGTCCCTGTAAGAGATGGGTGAGCCAGGACCTGGGAAGAAGAGACTGCTTATCCTCAACCCGTCTCCAACTAGGTGAAACTGAAGGATTTTGACAGGGTCTCCCAATCCCATCTGTCACTCAGAGGCATATACACCCTAGGTTGAGTGTCCCTGAAACCCGAAGACTCCTGGGGAGCTGCCTCCCTGTGGCTAGTAGGGGTGCCAGTCTGCTCTCCTTTTTACTTTAATTTAATTGAGGAGGACATGTTTGCCTTGTACCTTGTAGTCTTAAATTTGACTGTAAAGAACTGTCAAAATAACCTTTAGCTGCAGTGATTAGCAAAGCAATAGAAGTTCCTTCTAGCAGTTTTGTTTTATTCATAGTGCCTGGATGTCTCTGAAAGAGAAGCAATGCTGTCAGTAAAGACAGAAAAGAGTGTGAGGGAAGGAAATGTCCTGGTTTTAGAAAAATACTGGTTTGTAGGGCCGGAGTGATAGCACAGCGGTAGGGCATTTACCTTGCATGCAGATGACCTGGGATGAACCCAGGTTCCATCCTTGGTCTCCTATGGTCCCCCAAGCCTGCCAGGAGCGATTTCTGAGCGCCTCCAGGTGTGGCCCCAAAACCAAAAAAAAAAAAAAAAAAAGAAACTGGTTTGTAATCTGGAATAGGAACAGTCCCTGTTTTGTTTACTGGTATACTTTTCTCCCCCAAATCATTTTTTAATATATTTTTAAAATCACCATGAATTCCAGAGTTACAAAATTATTCATTATTATATTTTAGTGTTTAAACACTGGTTCCTTTACCAGTGTCCACTTCCCTCCACCATTGTCTCTAGTTTCCTTCCTTCTACCCCAGCCTGCCTCTAGAGCAGGCACTTTCCCTTTGCCATTATCCTAGTGTTCCCGTCCCTAACTTACCCTCTACCCCATTCCAGCTTCCCACTGAAGACCAGTTTTCCTGCTTTTCACACAAAGTGTTTTTAAGTGGACTTGCTTTGAGATTTGATTGTTTCCAGTCTATGGAACTTTTAAGAAATTAAGGAAAGGAGCAGTTGGCCTCCTGGGTCAAATGGCAGCTGCTACCTTTGCAAAGATGCCCACCTTCCCTGTGACATCAGTGCCCTTGCAACATCTCAGAGTCCCTGCATCCCACAAGCTAGATTGTTTTGGGATCGGGGACTATTTCCCATGTGGATAACTGTGCCTCATTTTATGCTTCTCTCATGTTTAGGACCTTTCGTGGCCTGGTCTGGCAGTGGGGAACCTGTTTCATCGTCCCCGGGCCACTGTAATGGTGATGGTGAAGGGAGTGGACAAACTTACCCTGCTCCCCAGTACTGTCATTTCATACCCTTTGGAGAATGTGAGTATTTCTTTTGACCAGTGAAAAACAAGCATTCAACAGTTTGCCTTGTTGGCTGCCACTGTGAATGATGTCTTAAGCAATTTTTGTTTTAAATGCACTTCTTTTTTTTTTTTTTTTTTTTTTGGTTTTTGGGCCACACCCGGCAGTGCTCAGGGGTTACTCCTGGCTGTCTGCTCAGAAATAGCTCCTGGCAGGCACGGGGGACCATATGGGACACCGGGATTCGAACCAACCACCTTTGGTCCTGGATCGGCTGCTTGCAAGGCAAACACCGCTGTGCTATCTCTCCGGGCCCTAAATGCACTTCTTGATAAGCAAAACCATTTCTTTTTTTTAATAAAGAAAATGACATGGTGAGTTCAGATAGGGAGTACAGTATATACGGCACTGAGCTTGTGTGCAGCTGACCTGGGTTCCATCCCCAGTACCCAGTAAAGTCCCCTAGGAACCTCCAGAGTGATCTGAGTACAAAGTGAGGAATAACACTCAGCACCACTGGATGTGGCCCCAAAACACACCCACACCCACACATCTACACACACACACACAAATGACATGGTGGGTGAATGTTTTCTATTGACAAGAGGACTTTCTAAGGTAAGAGAGAAACTGCCCTATTTTCAGGAAAACAGGCTCCAAAAGAACATCCCAAATTGAGGGGCCATACTTGGCAATGCTCAGAACTTACTCCTGGCTCTGATCTTATTGATCACTCTGACAGGACTCTAGGGACACTACTGGGTGCCCAAGTCAGCTACATACCAGGCAGTTGCCTGCCCGATATGTGGTCCTATGACTCCAATTTCAGGAAGAAGATTCATAGAACTGTAGCTGTCCAGGGGCGCCCACATGGCAGCTGGCCTCTCCCACCCCACCACTGAAAGTGGGCTGGGCCACAAGGAATGCCCAAAGAGAAATGCACTATGAGCTTGTGGTGGGCTGTGTGGTAGGCTCCTAATCCCAGCCACTCCACTGGAGCCTGGGGCTCCTTTGGCTTTGAAATTCGTGATGCAGGTGAGAGGAAAGAAATAAGAGAAAGTCAGCAGGTACAACCAACATGAATTTGACCTCCACCCCCCAAAATTAGAGTTATTTGGAATTGGAGAGATGGAACAGGGGTTAAGGTTGACCCCAGTTCAATCCTTGGTACCACATGGTCCCCCCAGTAGCACCATGGGTCTGCTGACTACAGGGCCAAGACTAGCCTGTGAATACCATCAGGTATGGCCCAAACACCCACCACCCACTCCTTAAATAAAAACACTACAGATAATAGATCAGTCCCCGCAAGAAATCAAAAAATAACTTGCATTAAAATATATAAGTAAAGAGCAGAGAGATAGTACATGGGTTGAATTGCTTGCACTTTTTTTTTGTTTTTTTCAGCCATACTCCTGAAGTAATAATGGGGCACCATAAGTGGTTACTAGGATCAAATCCATATCAGCTGTGTGCAAAGCAAGCACTCCTGAGTGCCGATGGGTTGACCCCCCCCCAAAAAAAAACCAACCCCCTCAAAAACATTCTGTAGTTTATATTAGTGGGGAGGGAATTGGCTCACACCTGCCAGTGGTGGGGGCTACTTCTGGGTCAGTGCTCACTTTTGAGGTGCTCAGGGAACCATGCAGTGCCAGGGATCAAGCCTTGAATTGTATCGTGCATAGTAGTCCTTTGAGCCATCTCCCCAACTCCTATTGATTTCCCTAACCCATTAGTTAGATGTATGTAATGTGGAAGTTCTTTTAAAATAAATTTTCCAAAGCAACAGCAGGGTCAGGGACATAGCTGAGAGATAGACCACCACATGCCATGAATGTGTGAGGTCTCACTGCCCCGCTCTTCCCCTCTAGAAAAAAATTAATAAGCCACAGTCAGAGAATAAATAACAAAAGAAATCCAGTTTTGAATATACTGACTCATTGTGGTCTGTATTGTGCTGAGTTGAGGGGGGTATTTTAAGCCTTTCATCTGGTCTAGTAAGGACTCTTTCCAAGCACACACGACATGCTTACCAAAACAACTTCCATGCTTACAAACGAGGCCATGAAGGGCAAATCGCAACAAACAGTCAGTATCCTATAAACCATTGCTCTCTGACCACAATGCTGTTAAGTCAGAGAATAACAAAATGAGTCCTTAAAAATGTATTTGGAAATGTGGATAACAGTCAAGGATAATGTATGAGTCATCAGGTTTCAAGTATACTGAGCAGTCAGTAGGCTAAGGCCAAATGAACACTTAGAAACAGGGAAATTGAAAGCCTTTGTGGACAGTGAACATCTCAAAAGCTCTCAGAGAGCGAAAACACTGCCTCAGCACTAGAACAAGTCAGGGACGATGGCAGCTTTTTCCTCTCTGCCACAAAAGCAAGAACGGAACCGCAGTAATTGCATACTAGAGGGCTTGACTGGAATGATTATTTACATAGTCATAAATGTGAAATGATACTGATCTGGTTAAAATGATGGTATAGCTATTAAGGTGGAGAAAACTCGCACATGTATGGGGCAGGGGCTGCGACTGGGTTGTGATGTGGGCACACTAAATTCTCATCTGTTGTAATGACAGTACCTAGATAATGTTTCAAGAGGACAAGCTTAAAAGCACGGGCCTTACACGAGACCAGCCTTAGTTCAGTCCCAAAAGCCCCTGAGCACAGCAGCAGGAGTAAACCTTGAACACTGCTGTGGGTGACCCAAACCTTCTCCCCAAAATAAATGAAAGAGCTATGTTGGAGTAACTGAGGCATGCTATTTAAAGATAGTGGCAAAATGGAAACTATGGATTGGAAAGTATAGAAAAAAATAGAAAATTCAGAGACGGGACCAACTGATTTTTCTTTCCATTTTTTAGAATTCTTTATATATATAGAAACTGTCTATATAGAACTTGACTATCTTTTTTGGGGGGGGTTGTTTTATTTTGGGTTTTTGGCCACACTTGACCATGCTTAGGGCTCTGTGCTCAGGATCACTTCTGGTAGACTGAGGATTCTACCCCACTATACTGTCTCTCCATCCCTATTGACTTCTCAAAGTTAGGCTGGAGGTGGCCTGTGCTTTGCCTGTATAGGGCCTGGATTTGATCCTTGATACTGAAAAAAATGCATAGGGTGAGGAGAAAATCATAGTAGAAGTTTAGAAACCTAAAATAATATCAATGAATTTGCTGCTATATCAAACTGAGGTGCAGCTGAATTGGTCAGAAGAGGAAAGTTTTTATTACTTTTAAACGAAGGTCCAATTTAGTACCTTTAATGCATATGTTAATGTTATTTAAAGATTTAAGTTCTTGGGGACCGAGTGATAGCACAGCAGTAGGGCATTTGCCTTGCACGCTGCCAACCCAGAACAGGCCTGGGTTCAATCCCCGACATCACATATGGTCCTGCCAGGAGCGATTTCTGAGTATAGAGCCAGGAGTAATCCCTGAGCTCTGTCAGGTGTGGCCCAAAACCAAAAAAAAATTTTTTTAAGTTTTTCTGATTTCTTTTTTTTTTTTTTTTTTTTGTGGTTTTTTTTTGGGTCACACCCAGCAGTGCTCAGGAGTTATTCCTGGCTCCATGCTCAGAAATTGCTCCTGGCAGGCACGGGGGACCATATGGGACGCTGGGATTCGAACCGATGACCTTCTGCATGAAAGGCAATTGCCTTACCTCCATGCTATCTCTCCAGCCCCAGTTTTTCTGATTTCTATAACACATTAATTCCCATAGTATTTAAGGAAGAAGACAGTAAAAATCAATGAGCAGATTAAAAATATGTTGTCTTTACAAGGCTTATTTATTACAAAGGCTGGAGTGATAGCATAGCAGGTAGGGTATTCGCCTTGCATATAGCTGACCTGGGTTCGATCCCTGGCATCCCATATGGTCCTCTGAGCCTACCAGGAGTAATTTCTTTCTTTCTTTTTTTTTTTTTTTTTTTGGTTTCTGGGCCACACTCGGTGGTGCTCAGGGGTTACTCCTGGCTGTCTGCTCAGAAATAGCTCCTGGCAGGCACAGGGGAACATATGGGACAGCGGGATTCGAACCAACCACCTTTGGTCCTGGATTGGCTGCTTGCAAGGCAAACACCACTGTGCTATCTCTCTGGGCCCAGAAGTAACTCCTGAGCACTGCCAGGTGTGACCCAAAAACCTTAAAGGGGGGAGAATTACTTATTACATAATTTATCATATTTTTTCCAGAAAATCATTGTGGAAGATCCCTCTAAAATAAGTATATAAAAATTCAAAATGCTGGGGCTGGAGAGATAGCATGGAGGTGATGTGTTTGCCTTGCATGCAGAAGGTCAGTGGTTCAAATCCTGGCATCCCATATGGTTCCCCGAGCCTGCCAGGAGCAATTTCTGAGCATAGAGTCAGGAATAACCCCTGAGCGTTGTTGTTGTGACCCAAAAACCAAAAAAAAAATTAAAAAATTTTAAAAATTAAAAATGTGGGGCCGGAGAGGTAGCATGGAGGTAAGGCGTTTGCCTTTCATGCAGGAGGTCATTGGTTCGAATCCCGGCGCCCCATATGGTCCCCTGTGCCTGCCAGGAGCAATTTCTGAGCCTGGAGCCAGAAATAACCCCTGAGCACTGCCGGGTGTGACCCAAAAACCACAAAAAAAAAATTAAAAATGTTGGGCCAGGGACATGACACAAAGGTCTGGAGCATGTGCTTTGCATGCAGAAGGCACATGTTTGGTTCCTGCCACTACATGGTACCCTATACACCAAAAGTGACCCCAGTCTCCAGTACCAAGCTAGGAGAAAGCCCCTAAGCACTGGTAGGTGTGACCCACAAACAAACAAGCAAAAAGGCAAGACAAAAATTGTAAAATGGGGACGGGGACCATAGAGATACAACAGTGGGCCCGGAGAGATAGTATAGCGGCGTTTGCCTTGCAAGCAGCCGATCCAGGACCAAAGGTGGTTGGTTCGAATCCTGGTGTCCCATATGGTCCCCCGTGCCTGCCAGGAGCCATTTCTGAGCAGACAGCCAGGAGTAACCCCTGAGCATCGCCGGGTGTGGCCCAAAAACCAAAAAAAAAAAAAAAAAGAGAGAGAGAGATACAACAGTGATTAAGGTGTTTGCCTTGCATGAAGCTAGCCCAGGTTCAATTCCTAGCATCAGATAGGGTCCCTCAAGCCCTACCAGGAATGATCCCTGAGTACAGAGCCAGGAAGAAGCACTGAGCCCTGCCAGGTATGCACCTCAAAAAAATTGTTGAGTAGGGGAGGAAGTTCATAACACTAGTGTACATTCTTGGCATATGGGAGCCTGGATTCCTAGTCTGGAAATAGCTCCTGTGCACCACTGGGTGTGGCCTCCAAATTTTAGAGTGTCATTGATTTTTCTTGAACACATCATCACCAATGTTCATAAATACCTTCGACCTGACCAGCAGCTGTGACAACAGCTGGTGCTAACGCTGGGCCCTGATCAGTGGCATCCAATGTGCTTGCTAGTAGTTGGTGGGAGAAAGATATACACAAATGGCAGAACCCATTGAGAGCACCCATGGGGTTGGCCTCAAACTTCCTCCCTGGCCTCTCAAAAAGAATAATCACAGGTCCTGCAGGTATGGTGATGCTATTTTTCTCTAGGACTAACATGCTTAGTTTATAATTCAGGGGAAGAAAACTATCATTGGATCTTAAGCAGTTGCACTCAGTTCTCCAGCTTTCTCTTCAATCTGGTGCACCTCTGACTGCTTCTTCAATTGAATGGCTTTCATCTTCAACTCTCTTGAGGGAGGTGAGGTGGGAGCATTTGTGTGACATGGTCTCATATTCTATCCAAAGTCCAAAGAGGAGGGCTCTTGGGAGACTGATTCAGGAAGCAAGTAACAAGGTGTTTTCAAATGTTTCACACATTTCTTGTCTTCAATTACTCGGGAACTCATTTGAACAAAAGACTTTGGGATGGGAGGGTTCATCCGTCGATGGAGTAGAGAAAAAATGGATTTCATTTCCTAGATCTTGAAATTGAGCCACTGAATTTTGATACTTGAATGTCATCAGCTTTACATATCATTTCTGCCTGTGCCGTGTTCACAGTCATTTGCTCCAAACAGGAACCTTTTAATCTTAGGAAAGGGGATTACTTGAAAAAGACAAACACTTGAATCACCACGATAGTAGAACCATTATCGTTGCACTGCTTGATTTACTACAGCACTTGATTTCTACAATCAGATTGAGATGGAAATATTTTTGAAAGGGAAAAAAAAGCATAATTTCTTTTTTAAAAGAATGTAGGACTAGAAGAGATTTAGAGGGCTAGAAGACATTGGGTGTGAAGTGATGAAGGTGGGGTGTTGCAGTGTATGATAATGTTGTCTTGATCTAGGTGGAATGTATCTTTTTATAAGCATTGCTGAAGTTGATCTCCCATACATGATATTCTGCACTTTAATAAAAGCATTCAAGAAAAATAGAGGTAGATTATACCATGGGTGGTTTTAGTTTAGTGATATTACCCTGTGAATTCAAAGTTCTTTTTAAAGTCTTTTTATTTATTTATTTATTTATTTGGTTTTGGGGTCCCACCCGGCAGTGCTCAGGGGTTACTCCTGGCTGTCTGCTCAGAAATAGCTCCTGGCAGGCACGGGGGACCATATGAGACACCGGGATTCGAACCAACCACCTTTGGTCCTGGATCGGCTGCTTTCAAGGCAAACTCCGCTGTGCTATCTCTCCAGGCCCCTTTTAAAATTCTTTGATGGTTTCAAATTTTTGTTTGTTTCTGAGTCAGTCCAGCTCAGGGATTACTCCTGACTTTGTGCTCAGGGATCACTCCTGATGAGGCTCAGGACTCAAGGGATGCTGGAGATCCAATCCAGGTTAGCCTCATGGAAATCAAACTCCCTACCTGCTGTATTCTTACTCCAGCCCAAGTTTCAAAATTTTTATGATCTTATGACATCCTTCATGCCTTGAGACAGAATCTTCAGTCTACCTGAAGACAAATACTAAATCTTCTTGAACATTTTTTTCATTTATACATGAACACTGAGGTCTGTTCTTTTTCAGTTAAATTTTATTCCAACCCCTGTGAACTTGGGAACACAGTGTAATACATTGTAGAATAGACTTTAGTTGCCACCTGCTTCCTTAGCAATGAACCCAAATGTTTTGCTGTGTAAATGCACGTTTTTATGCTAGCTCTTGTCGTGTTCTTCGTGTTATTAGCAGGTTCTTTCGCATGCAGGCACATTGGGAGATTAAAAACTCATCGGCACACCAGGGGGCTGTCAATCCTCTGTTCCCTCAAAAGAGATCTTTGTCTTTGGAAGTGATTTGGGTCCTTTAAAAATGCTCGGACTTTTTTGTGGCTTGAGGTCTTTTTATTGGTAGCACCTGAATGATAGTCTTTCCCATTTGGCTTCAGGTAGTGCTGAAAGTCTTTTTGGGGAAAGGCACACCCAGCAGCAGCAATCAGAGCTTACTCCTGGCTCTACACTCAGGCAAGACTCCTGGCAGTGCTCATAGGGAGCATTTGGGATGCCAGGATCAAATTTGGTTGCAAGGCAAGCACTGGCTCAGCCCAGTAATGAAAGTCTTGCTTTTGCATTCCAGGCAGTTCCTTTCAGCCTTGACAGTGTTGCAAATGCCATTCATTCCTTATTTTCTGAAGAAACTCCAGTGGTCTTGCAGTTGGCTCCCAGCGAAGAAGTAAGTGATAACCTTTTTTTTTAAAAGGCACTTTGATGGTAATGTAAAACTGATGTCATAAAAAAAATTGCATCAGACTTCTTTATGTTGGGATTAATCTGTAAGACCGTAATTTACCCTTTGGATTTTTTCTTTCAGAGAGTGTATATGGTGGGAAAGGCCAATTCAGTGTTTGAAGACCTTTCGGTGACCTTGCGACAGCTCCACAGTCGCCTATTTCAAGAAAACTCCGTTCTCAATTCCCTTCCCCTCAATTCTCTGAGTAGAAACAATGAAGTAAGAAGTACAGTTGTGGAATGTCTAAATGGGTGTCATTGCTAATTTCCCAGTTCTGGGTACCTCACTTGAGGGTAAACTCAGCACTGAGATGTTTTGAATGTTTCCTGCTGTCATATATTCTTCCTTGGTTAATTTTCTTACAACCTGCACAGATAGCGGACTCCTTTGTGAGCTCAGCTCTCCTAAACAGCGTATTCTAGAACGTGAGTTGCCACCAATTAATCCTGACAAGACAGAATTCTCGGTATCCCCTTGGTGGGTGGTGGAGCTGTGTTGAAGTGGCAATGTGGAGGCCTTTATTCACTGCCAATTTGGATGTGTTGCCTCATTTTTCTACTTCACTCTTGACAGTATAATGGAGGCCCTTACTTTTGCCTCCTGTCAGCCTGTGTCAGCCTCACCACCTGCTCATGCACCCTGTTAACCACATGGCATGCCATCTTTGTCACAGACTCCCCACTTCACCGACCATAGGTGACTGCAACCATACTGTTTTTTAGTCTGAGTGGAGAGCAAGCTAGGAAAAAGAACAGACTGGTCTTCAGGTGGAAACTCATTGCAATGGACCAGAATGTTCTGATGCTTTGAGGGAAATTCTACCTTTATCATAGCCAATTTTTGGTTTTGTTTTGGGGTCACACCTGACAATTCTCCTGGCTCTGCAATCAAGAGTTATGCCTGGCAGTGCTTGGAGGATCATACGAGATGCCAGGGATTAAACCTGGATAGGCTATGTGCAAGACAAGCACACTTACATGTTGTACTATCTCTCCCAGTCCAAATATTTTTGTTTCTGGGCCATTGGTGCCCAGGGCTTACTCCTGGCTCTGTCCAGAAATCACTTCAGGGGGAACTGGTGGACCATGTGGTATGCCAGTAATTAAACATGGTCAGCCCCTATGCAAGGCAAATGCTTTGCCATCAGTGCTATTTCTCTAGTCCCTTTATCATAGCCATGTCCAAAATATAGGTATTAGGCCAGAGAGAGGCCTCAAAGTGCCAAGAGCATGCTTGCCAAGTGGGGGTCTAGGGTTTATCCCTGCCACTACATGATCGCTGAAGCATCATTGAGTATGGCCTCCAAACCAAAAAATATAATAAGTGACACTGTTGAGTAGTAGTCATCATGCTGGGGAATAACAATTACTTTAATTAGGAAATAATGGTTTTTTTTTTTGTTTGTTTTTTTGTTTTTGGGCCACACCCTGTGACGCTCAGGGGTTACTCCTGGCTATGCGCTCAGAAGTTGCTCCTGGCTTCTTGGGGGACCATATGGGACGCCGGGGGATCGAACCGCGGTCCGTCCTAGGCTAGCGCAGGCAAGGCAGGCACCTTACCTCCAGCGCCACCGCCCGGCCCCAGGAAATAATGTTTTATGTGCATTTTCTTTTTGGTTTTGGGCCACACCCAGCAGTGCTCAGGGCTTACGTACTCTTGCTCTTTGCTCAGGGTTCATTTTTGGCAGGGCCCAGTGGAACATTTTACTTCATTTTTTTATTAAAACAGACCTATCAGATGGAGGGTGAATGTTGTTGCCTCAGTTTACCCAGGTGATTGGGTGTAAGGTCCCTAGCCAGCATGCAAATAGAGGGTTTCAAGACTAGTTATGCTTTATCTATCTATCTATCTATCTATCTATCTATCTATCTATCTATCTATCTATCTGTCTGTCTGTCTGTCTGTCTGTCTGTCTGTCTGTCTGTCTGTCTGTCTATCTATCTATCATCATCATCATCATCATCATCATAATGTATGACAAGAAATAAACCCAAAGATGATCTATGTCTCTGTGCTCTCTCCAGGTGGATTTGCTCTTTCTTTCGGAGCTGCAAGTGCTGCATGATATTTCCAGTTTGGTAAGTAGTTTGTTTTGCTTCAGGAGATGATTGATAGAGGATCCTTCAATAGTGAAACCAGTTAAAATGGTGGATAAGTTTCTCTTCAATTGATGGCCTTTGAAAATTAAGAAATTTGTATTGTTGGGAATTTTAAACTTATCGTACATTCAAATTCTTTTGCATTTTGACTCTTAGGCAAAGTATTAAGGGTATCTTTCATGAAGGTCAACTTGGGGAGTCAGGGTTCCCTAGCTGTATTCCTATTTTAGTTGTTGATTTCTTTTTCCCTTTTTTTTTGGTTTTGGGGTCACATCCGGCAGCACTCAGTGATTACTCCTGGCTCTATGCCCAGAAATCACTCCTGACAGGCTCAGGGGACCATATAAAATGCCAGAATTCGAACCACCATCCTTCTGCATTCAAGGCAAATGCCCTCTCTCCATGCTATCTCCCTGGCCTCCTCTTTTTTCTTTTTTAATTATTTTTTATGGTGGGAACAGGGACACACTCATTTGTGCTCAGGGATCACTCCTGGCATGGCTTGGAGGACCATGATCAAACCAGCATCAGCTTTGTACAAGGCAAGCACCCTACACCTGTGTTAATTCTCCAACTCCTACTGTTTTTTTCAGACAATAAGATTATTGGTTGGTAGATAGGTAGGTAGGTAGGTAGATCAATAGATCATCTTTGGGTTTATTTCTTGTCATACATTATGATTATAGATAGATAGATAGATAGATAGATAGATAGATAGATAGATAAAGAGACAGATAATTTTTCAGTAAAAAATAGAATTGAGGGGCTGGAGAGATAGCATGGAGGTAGGGCATTTGCTATGCATGCAGAAGGACGGTGGTTCAAATCCCGGCATCCCTTGTGCTCGCTTCGGCAGCACATACACTGAAATTGGAACGATACAGAGATTAGCATGGCCCCTGTGCAAGGATGACACGCAAATCCCGGCATCCCATATAGTCTCCCGAGCCTGCCAGGAGTGATTTCTGAGTGTAGAGCCAGGAGTAATCCCTGAGCGCTGCCGGGTGTGACCCCAGAAAACTAAAAAAAAATAGACTAGAGAGTTCAGAGTGATTGTACAGTGGGTAGGGTATTTGCATTTCACACGGCCAACCTGAATTCAATCTCTGGCATCCTATGTGCTTCTCTGAGCCCACCAGGAGTGATCACTGAGTGCAGAGTCAATAGTAATCCCTGAGCATTTCTGAGTCTGACCCCAAAACAAAAAAGTAGAATTAAAGGGCTAAAGAGTACAGCAGGGACGGTCTTGCCTTGCATATGACTGACCCAGTTTGATCCCTAGCAGTATATATGGTCCCCCAAGTTCTGCCAAGAGTAATCCCTGATCATAGCGTGAGTGGCCAAAAAATTATAAACAATTGATTATGTAAGCCAATGCTATCAGCTAAATCATAGGAAAGAAATAAATCTGCCTGAAGATTATCTAACATCTTTTTAATCTTTCTGTAACTGAAATCTGATTGGTTTCACAATCTGGCCCATATATTTTTTAATTTATAAATTAAATTAATTTATGGTGCTGCACTCAAGAATCACTCCTGGCAAGATCAAGGGACCATATGGAATGCCTAGGATCATATCTGGGTTTGCCATGTACTAGGCAAACTCCTTACATTCTGTGCTGTCTCAATAGCCCCTAAACTGAGTCATTTTTAAAAATACAAAGTCTTATAATCACTTCCCCCAAAATGAGATTTGTTGCATCAGATATTCCTGTGTATGGGGCTGGAGTGATAGTACAGGAGATAGGGTGTTTGTCTTGCACATGACTGACCTGGGTTTAATCCCCAGCAACCCACATTGTTCCTCAAGCACTACCAGGAGGAATTCCTGGGTGTAGAGCCAGGAGTAAGCCCTGAGCATTGCCAGGTATTGCCCCAAAATCCAAAATAAAAAGAAAGGAAATTCTCATGTAAACCAGTATCATTCACCATCATTTAGACCGTCCCTTCTCCGTGTTGGTGTGGTTCTGGTCAGACTCGGTTAGTGTTAAGCTACACCTGTAGTAGACTGTGACATGTTGCTTTCCCCACTAATTTTGGTGTTCCTTCCCCTAAGTTGTCTCGACATAAGCATCTAGCCAAGGATCATTCTCCTGATTTATATTCACTGGAGCTGGCAGGCTTGGATGAAATTGGGAAGCATTATGGAGAAGAGTCTCCACAGTTCCAAGATGCATCCAAGATCCTGGCAGATGCTCTACAAAAAGTAAGTTACTGATGGGGTCTGAGAGGTTCAAGTAAGGCTGTTTTGCTATTGGCCTCTCTCTCTCTCTCCCTCTCTCTCTCTCTCTCTGTTTATTTTGGGATGCTGAGGGCTAAGCTCAAGTTAGCCTCTTGCAAGGCAAGTAGTGCCTTACCCACTGTACTCTGCTTCGGCCCCTGCCATTAGCATCTTAGTGGAGGAAGGTGAGGCAGTACTGTTGGTGGCAGAATCTTGACCTGTGAGAGACTGCTGCTTCTCATCAACAAGGATGAGGTTGATCCAGGGTCCTCTTTCTTTTGGGCTGCCTCTTTCTATTGCTGGAAGGGCTATTTCGGAAAAGAACACTTCCATCGGAATATCGCCAGTACTGAGTTGTTCACTTTGTATATGGCAAAACAGATAGAAAATGAACATGGCCATCTCACCTATTTTGAAGGGCACAGTTCTGTAGCATCATGGCACAATGACCTTCTGTTGCTTCTACTTGTAACTGTACCCATTTAACACTGACCAAGTCCAAAGACAACACTTGGGCCATGACATTGAGTGGATCTGTAGTAAAGTTCCTTTCCTTGGAACTCACCCACCGGTAATCTTTAGTGATGCTCCAGAGTTAAATCTTTGCATATGGGTGATGGAGAGATAGCACAGTGGGTCAGGCATTTGCCTTGTATGCCTCCAACCTGGGTTTGATTACTGAGCACCTCCAGGAGTGATTCCTGTGTACAGAGCCAGAAGTAACCCCTGAGCAATGTCTTAGTGTGAACCCTCAAAGATAAAAAGTCTTTGCAGATGTTTGGGATTAACCAGACTACCTAGGATGATAGTATTTGCTCTTTGTTCCTCTTCCTGCCCCCAGCACACTGTGTCATTCATTCAGAACAGTGGATTGGATGTTGTAGGTTAATACTTGTTAATTTTATTTTGTTTTTGGGGGGGGCCACGCCCCATGAGACTCAGGGTTACTCCTGGCTCTGCACTTAGGAATCACACCTGGAGGCACTTGGGGAACTATATGGGATACTGGGGATTGAACCTGGGACAGCTGCATATAAGGCAAATGCCCTTCTTGCTGTGCTATCGCTCCAGCTCCAATACTTATGACTATATTAATAACCACAGCCTTTAAGACTTGCCTGTTTTAAGACATGGTGTATTTTGGGTGGGTGGGCACATCTTCTGATGTTCAGGATTAATTCTGGGCTCTGCACTCAGGAATCACTCTTGGCTGTGCTTGGAGAACCATATGAGATGCTAGGGATGGAACCTGGGTAGGCCACATGCAAGACAAGCATCTCTACATGGTATATTTCATATACATTGAAATATACATGCTATATTTCAATGAGCTAAGAGATAAATAGAAGCTTTTGTAGCTGCACAGAAGCTTCTCATTAATATTTTGGAGGGAACTCCTTAGTAGTAAGTGCTCAAGGAGACTGGCAATAATTGGACAACAAGGATCAGTGCTCCTTGGACCCTGGAGTGGCCAGTGCTACACTCGATGGTTCACTGAGGCCTGTGTGGCAGTAGGTTTAAACTTGGACTGGGTGTTTGCAAGGCATGTGCCTTCAGCTTTGTCCTACCTCCCCAGCCCTTCCATTAATTTTGATGTGTGAGTTTGTGATTTGTATTAATGTTGACAACTCTTCAGTTTGCAGATGACATGTACAGCCTTTATGGTGGCAATGCAGTAGTAGAATTAGTGACTGTCAGAGCTTTTGACACGTCCCTTGTGAGGAAGGCGAGGACCATTCTTCAGCTGAAGGATGAGGTAAGTGCACCTTTCAGGTCTTTTTTTTCTTTTTCTTGGCCACACCCAGATGTGCTCAGGGCTTACTCCTGGCTCTGCTCTCAGAAATCACTCCTGGCAGGCTTGGACCACATGGAATGACCGAGATCGAACCCAGATCCATCTCAGGTCATCTGTGTGCAAGGCAAATGCCCTACCATTGTGCTATCACTCTGGCCCCACCCTTCAGATCTTGCTTTAGAGTTATAAAATTGAATGGGCATCTAAAATCTTTTTAAGTAGTAAAGCTCTTGCTTTTTTTTAATTTTGTGCCACACCCATCAATAATCAGAAGTCTGTGCTCAAGAATTATTCCTGATGGTGCTTGGCAGACTATTTGGAATGCTGGGGATAGAACCTGGGTCAGCTGCATACAAGTCAAATGTCCTGCCCACTGTACTATCTCTCCCCTAAGTGCTTTATTTTTTAATATATTGAATGACCGTGCTTGAATATTATATGACTAAACAACCATAAATAACTTCATTTTTTCTTTTTAATTTTTTTGTTTTTGTTTTGGGTCACACCCAGCTGCGTTCAGGGGTTACTCCTGGCTCTAGCCTCAGAAATAGCTCTTGGCAGGCTCAGGGGACCATATGGGATGCTGGGATTCAAACCACCGTCCTTCCGCATGCAAGGCAAATGCCTTACCTCCATGATATCTCTCCAGCCCTCTTTTTAATCATTTTTTTAAAAAGAGTACACTACTGGGCCAGAGAGATAGCACAGCGGTGTTTGCCTTGCAAGCATTGATCCAGGACCTAAGGTGGTTGGTTCAAATCCTGGTGTCCCATATGTTCCCCCCCATGCCTGCCAGGAGCTATTTCTGAGCAGATAGCCAGAAGTAACCCCTGAGCACAGCCAGGTGTGGCCCAAAAACCAAAGAAAAAAAAAAGAGTATACTACTACTGAAGGTCAAGAAAGCTGAAGAGACAACCTTGGTCTCTTCATCACAAGGGTCATAGTTGGTTGTAACAGGCTGGGGGGTGTTCAAATCTTCGGGTTGTGATCAGCTTATACAAGCATGTGAGTTAAGGGTACAAGTCATTCTGTCAAAGCTATGATGATGATGAATTCGGCTATTGGTGTTACGGGAGATATCAGAAAATAACAATGTGGCATAGTCCAGGTCTTCATTTTCAAGGATATGTGTATCAGAGAGATAGTACAGTGGGTAGAGTATTTGCTTTGCACTCAGCTAACCTGGGTGTGACCCCCAGCACTCCATGTGGTCTCCTTAGCTCCACCAGGGGTAAGTTCTGAGCACCACTGCTTATGGCCCCAAACCAATAAAACAAACAGCAACAACAAACTTTTCTGGGGTCTGCTTGTGTACCTATGTTCTCTTTATTGTCATGCTACTAGGGTGGAATCCGAATCCCACATATGCAGGGTACACATCCTTCTGCTCATCTTGTGTACCCCTCTTTCGTCTTACTTAGTTTGAGGACCAAGCTCTTGCTTTGACTTTAAACATCCAGAGGGACATAGGCAAAAGCATTAGCTTTGGCATCACGTGTGTTTATGTTGTGTGTGTGTGAGCATGCACAAATATACAAGCAATTGTGTGGGTGTGGTACAGCATCATATGGCCAAGAACAGTGGCAGATTTCAACCTTTTTATACCTGTGGCTGTTGAAAACAGGAGAAATCATTTCTGGATTGCTAAGGCAGAAATGAAGACAGTTGGAGGCCAGAGTACAATGGGCAAGGTTCGTGCCTGGCACACAGCTGAACTGGGTTCAATCCCCAGCATCCCAGAGGCTCTCCTGAGCCCCGACAGGACTGTTCCCTGAGTACAGCTGTAATAGGCCTAAAACCAATAAAGCAAACAGAAAGAAAATCAATTCTTTATGATAGTATTGGTGTATTTATTTTTAAATAAGTCACATGAAATGAGTATCTGGGTGAGCCATGTTAAGTGGTGGTAGCCTTTTGCACTTTGGCCAAGCATTTCTATGGCTTGATGCTAACCTGTGGACCACCACTGGAAGCCCACTGCCTTGAACACGGTAGATATTGGGCTTCATCTTGAGGAGCCATTTGATTCCTAGTCAGTTTAGAATAAGAAAGCCAAGGCTAATGCCCTGGTGAAGATAATGCCCATCAGACTCATTTGGGACGATTTCATTCTGAGGGGAAGGGCCTTTGCTTAAGAGGCAGAAAGTACCTTCCTTGCATGAGCTCAGTAGGAGGGAAGAGCAGGATTTTGCCTCTCTGGGCCATGTATGTCCTCACATAGAATCCAGCTATTTAACTTCATGCATAGAAGTAGCCTTGTCTTGAAGCAGGTAGTTAAAGGACTTCTATTTAAAGTAGGCCAACCAGCATGAAGGGTGCAAAGCGCATGCTCTTTTGAATGCATGTTATCGTTCTCAAGAATGCAAGGCTGGGGCCAGAGAGATGGTATAGTGAGTAAGACACTTGCTTTGTACATGATAGTCCTGGGTTCAATTCCTGGTATCCCATATAGTCCCCTTAACACCACCAGGAGTGATTCCTGACTGCTGAGACAGGAATAATCCCTGAGTATTGTTGGGTGTGGACACCCCCAATCCAAAGAAAAGCAAGGAAGGAACCAGAGAAATATCCCAGTTGCTAAAGCATTTTTCCTGTACGTGATTGGCCTTGATTGTTTCTGGTACCTTATATCACATGAGCACATATATTACCCTGAGCACAGAGTCTGGAGCAACCCCCAAGCATTGCTGGGTGTGACTCTCAACAAAAAGAAGGAAGGAGGGAGGTCAGAAAGAAGAAAATTCTAGGCCAAGTGGCATGTACGCTTTGCATCTTCAAAGATTGAGTTCAGGGAGATGGAGCAATAGCACAGTTAGTATGGCATTTGCCCTTGCACGCGGCTGACCCAGGTTCAATCCCCAACATCCCATATGGTCCCCTGAGCCTGCCTGGAATAATTCCATTAACATCCTGAGAGGTTGAACTGTGTGTGACATCTGATGCTCTGCTATCAGTGGTAGACTGCTCATAGCATAACAGTGGTATCATGGGCTGTGGTAACTGAATGGCTCCCAATATGTCAAGCGTGTGCTCCAGCATCTCCTTGACCAAGATAACATTTTGGTATATTTTTGGATTTTGGCCAGACCTTTCAGTGCTCAAGGGTTACTCCATGCTATGTGCTCAGAAATCACTCCTGGCTTGGGGGACCATATGGGACACCAGGGGATTGAACTGCGGTCTGTCCTAGGTTAGCGCAGGCAAGGCAGTCACCTTTTGCCCCTTGTACCACCACTCTGACCCCTCAAGTGGACTTTTTATGTCAGCTATGCTTCATTGGAGAAACTGAGTTTCTGTCTGAGACTGGTTTCTCAGGTTTATGTAGGAGGAGCAAGGAACAGGTGATATTACATTCTAGGTAGCAAATGAGTATTTTCTCACAGAATTTAAATCTTAAGACTGCTATTGTGTTGTTTTTTTTTTTTTTTTTTTGGTTTTTGGGCCACACCCTGTGACGCTCAGGGGTTACTCCTGGCTATGCGCTCAGAAGTTGCTCCTGGCTTCTTGGGGGACCATATGGGACGCCGGGGGATCGAACCGCGGTCCGTCCTAGGCTAGCGCAGGCAAGGCAGGCACCTTACCTCCAGCGCCACCGCCCGGCCCCTGCTATTGTGTTTTTTATTTTGTTCTTGGGTCACACCCAGATTTGATCAGAAATCACTTTAATACATATGGATTTGGAGGCCATGTGCAAAGCACTACCTAACCACTGTACTGTCTCCAGCCTCATGAGTTGCTGTTAACTGCAGCAGGAGATAGGCGGTTGGTACCAGGTATTTCAGGAGCTGTCTTTGGCCTGTCCCTCCACTGTCTGGCTGCTCTCCTAGACTCTTCCAGCCAGTGTCTGCTCCTCTGCACCCGTTGGCTGTCCCACTTCGCTGAGTAAAATAGGCCTTCAGCTTGTACTTTTTTCTAGGGCGAGGAAATTGTTCTAATATTAGAAAGTGGTGATGACGGTGCAACTTGAGAACTGTGCTAAAATGTGTACTGTCGTACACTTAGAATGAGTGGAAAAAGAACAAGTTGGCCAGAAAGACCAAAACAAGACAGAACTTCCTGCCTGAAACTTGTCAGGCAGTCACTCTCCATGGCCTAGAGACTCCATATTCCCCGTAGCTTCCCCCACCCCTCCCCCACCTCTCACTTTACCCAGTTGGGGGGGGTGGTGGTTGTTGGGTTTTTTTTTTTGGTTTTTGGGTCACACCCAGCAGCACTCAGGGGTTACTCCTGGTTCTATGCTCAGGGGACCATATGGGATGCCAGTATTCGAACCACTGTCCTTCTGCATGCAAGGCAAATGCCTTACCTCCATGCTATCTCTCTGGCCCCTGGTTGTTGTCTTTTAATACCAAGGATCGAACCCAGGGTCTTACACATTATCATCTCCTCTTATTTTCTTTTACATCCTCTGGACAGAAAGGATGAACCAAATTTCCTGAACATTGCCTTTGCCAGAAGGGATTAAGTAACTCTTGAGTGGATTGTGCCTGTATGGATAATATATAATTTATATGATTTGTTTAAAGAAGAAAACATCATTTCAATGCCGTTTCTCTGTTGTTTCTCTTGCACTCCCTCTAGCTTAGTTCTCTCCTCACAGCTAGAGATAATTGCTATCCTGAACATTATTACTCTAGTTATTTGGCTGCCTCTGTTTACTTTGACTACTTCTTGTTAAACAATGTTGTTGCGTTTTGCTTGTCTTTGAATTTTATATGAAGGTAGTCATACAAGATGCGCTTTAGTGTTAGATAAATGAATCATGGTGACAAAATTGGATTAATGTCTCTTTCTCTTCTTTTTATTTGCTGTAGAAAAATGAAGTTTCTTACAACTTTGCATATAAGTATAACATTGAATACGCAGTGATTTTCAATATGGTCCTGTGGATAATGATAGCCCTGGCCTTGGCCGTGATTATTACCTCCTACAACATTTGGAACATGGATCCTGGATATGAAAGCATCATTTATAGGATGACAAACCAGAAGATTCGAATGGATTGAACTTTCCACACACCAAACTCAGAAAAAGTTTGGAATTTGCTATTTTGTTAAAAATTAATCTCGTGTTGTTTAAAGTAGGTAACATACTTTAAATTTATATAAAAAAGGAAAAATTTGTTCTCTATTTTGTGTGTGCCTGTGCTGTTTTTTAGAGTGGATTAGAGTATTGATGTAAACTGGTGTATGTGATAATAGATTCCATAATATGCTTGAATCTTATGATAACCATTTGATATCATTTCATTCCATTTACTATTTGGATGCACTGAAATAAATATAAGATATTTAGAGTAGCTCATGTTATTTATGTTGGGAAAATGCACTGAATTTGTTAGAGAAACTTGTGAATAATGACTTCCTTACACAGGCTAGGTGAAAATATTTGGGCAGTTATCTTCTACAAACCATTTATGTTTGTCATAATTTGATGTAAATATCTCTGAAAAAGGAGAACATGTTTTTAACTTGGAGTAGCTTTAAATGATGAAATGCTTATTATCTTGTTGCTTAGATTTTGATTTGCCAATTTGGATTTCTAATTAATTTGAATTTCTAATTGACAGAGAAGAGAGCTGTTTTTTAGTTTACTTTGAAAGTTTGGTGATCCACTTGCTCTGGTGTAGAGATGAAAAATACTACATAAATCTAAGAGCAACTAGCTTTACAGAACTCTATATATACATATATACACTCACATATATATACATATGCTTGTAATTATATATACAAGACAAGTATGGGGGCATAATATTAGGGCATGAGAATAAAATCGTTTTCTTTCAGCAGTTTTTCCCCTGTATCAGTTATGCTGATTTGTGGTACAACCTTGCGCTTTAAGATATTAAGTGGAAGCCAATGCTCCCTACTTTTCATGTAGAAGTGGACCAATGTCTGTCAAGAGTGACAAATAAAGTTAATTGTGATTTTAAATTGTGTCCTTTACATCTTAACTCCATTTTCTATTGTCAAAACCTACAGGCAGCTTCATTTTATGAGAATTGGCTATTACACTGTAGATGATATGCTTTGTTTGTGGGGGGAATAACACCCGATGGTGCTCAGGAGTTACTCCTGGCTCTGCACTCAGAAACCGCACCTGGCAGGCTCAGGGGACCATATGGGATGCCGGGATTCAAACCACCGTCTGTTCTGTGTTGGCTGCGTACAAGGCAAATGCCCTACTGCTGTGCTTTCACTCCGGTCCCGATATCATGCTTTTTTTTTTTTAAGTAACATATACACACCATTTGTTTCTTCTTACTGCCTCCTGAGACTTGGTGCCACCCTAATAAGACATTTCTGCTGCTTGTCTGGTTATGAATTTATATGGGCTATAGAATAGGATCACATTGGACTTTAGGTTGGAAAGAAATGTTTACGTTTTCCTATAACATTATAATTTATTTTATTTTACTTTTGCTTTTGCTTTTTGGGCCACATCTGGTCAACAATGCTCAGGGGTTACTCCTGGCTTTGCACTCAGGAATTATTCCTGGCAGTGCTTGGGGGAACCTTATGGGATGCTGGGGATTGAACCTGAATTGACTACAAGTGCCTTCCCATATACTATCACTCCAGCCTCCCTATAACATTTTAAAAGGTAGGCAAGCAACTAATTGTGTAGACTATGAGGAACTATCTAAGGTAAAGGCTTAAACATTAAAAATTGGGGGGAGGGGTGTTTGGGCCATACCTGGTGACACTCAAGGGTTACTCCTGGCTTTGCATACCTCAGAAATCGCTCCTGGCTTGGAGGACCTTATGGGACGCCGGGATTCGTACTGCCTTCTGTCCTGGATCTGCTGCATGTAAGGCAAACACCCTACCGCTGGCCCCAACATTAAAATTTTTTTTAAAAGTACCTACTTTGTTTTCTCTCCAGATTGCATAAATCTTTCGCCTTTTTTTAAAAGTACCTATAAGAGAGGCTGGAGAGATAGCATGGAGGTAGTGCATTTGTCTTGCATGCAGAAGGACTGTAGTTCGAATTCTGGTATCCCATATGGTCCCCTGAGCCTGCCAGGAGTGATTTCTGAGCATAGAGCCAGGAGCAACTTCTAAGTGCTGTTGGGTGTGACCAAAACAAAACAAAACAAAAGTATCTATGAGGGTGGAGCAATAGCACAGCAGTAGGGCGTTATTCCTTGCACATGGCCAACACAGGACAGACCCCAGTTCAATTCCCACCATCCCATATGGTCCCCCCCCCCCCCGCACCTTCCAGGAGCAATTTCTGAATGCAGAGCCAGGAGTAACCCCCGAGGGCCGCCAGGTGTGACCCAAAAACCAAAAAATAAAAAAGTATAAGAATTTCATGTTTTAGCACAGTGGTAGGGTGTTTGTCTTGCACACAGCTGATTCAGGACAGACGATGGTTTGAATCCCAGCATCCCATATGGTCCCCTGTGCCTGCCAGGAGTGACTTCTGAGCGCTGCTGGGTGTGACCCAAAAACCAAAAGAATTTCATGTATATGTACCAAAGTGATTGTAGCATGAGCGTTACGCTGTCTGGTTCCCTGGCAACCATACTCAGTTTAATACTAATTTTTACTTCTTCCCAGCAAAGATCATACAGTCCTTTCCTTTGGTTTTGGTTTGGGGTCATACTCAGTAATGCTCAGGAATTTCTTGTGGTGCACTGGGCCCATTTGGGATGCTGAGGATCGAGCCTAGGTTGGCAGTGTAAAGGGCACACTATTATTTCTTTGCATTTCTGTATTTGTTATTTCTAAGGAACTTTGGAGTTGGCAGGATTGAACAGATGAATTTAATTTTTTTTAATTTGTTATTGAATCACCGGGAGATACACCAAGTTGTTGATTGTTGAGTTTCAGTCATACAGTGTTCCATCCTTTCACCAATGTACACTTCCTACTATCAGTGTCCCTCACACATTCCACCCACCCCAGCCTTCTTCTATGGCAGACAGGATTCTTTCTCTTCCCTTTTTCCCCTTTAGCCATTATGGTTTGCAATGCTGTTACTGGGGCTGGAGAGATAGTATAGTGCAAGGGTCTTCAAACTACGGCCCGCGGGCCACATATTGTATTTGTTCCCATTTTGTTTCTTCACTTCAAAATAAGATATATGCAGTGTGCATAGGAATTTGTTCATAGTTTTTATTTTCACTATAGTCCGGTCCTTCAACGGTCTGAGGGACAGTGAACTGGCCCCCTGTTTAAAATGTTTGAGGACCACTGGTGTATAGTGGGTCAGGCACTTGCCTTACAAGACATATCTGACTTGACTTTGGTTCCCAGCATCCCATATGTTCCCTGAAGCACTACCAGAAGTAATTCCTGGGTGCAGAGGCAAGAGTAACAGGAGTTACTCCTGTTACAAGTGTGACACCCCCCACCAAAGCAACGCTGTTAATGAAAGTATCTGGACTTTTGGGTTGTTTTCTACCACTTCCCTGTATCAGTTAGTGTTAAATGTAGCCCTTCTTGGAAATGGAGGCGATTGTGTGTTTTTTTTCTTTGCCTCTCAGTAAAGTATAATCATAAAGTTGATCATCCACTTAACTTTGTTGTGTGTGTGTGTGTGTGGGGGGGGGGGTGGGTGGTTTTTGGGTCACACCCAGCAGCACTCAGGGGTTCCTCCTGGCTCTATGCTCAGAAATCGCTCCTGGCAGGCTCGGGGGACCATATGGGATGCCAGGATTCTAACCACCGTCCTCCTGTGTCTAAGGCAAATGCCTTACTGCTGTGCTATCTCTCCGGCCCCACTTACCTTTGTTGGGAAGAACAAGTTCTACCATCACGGCCTGAACTCCACTGCTCCCTCCTGCTGAGGTTCTGAGGGTAAAGACTTATCAGTTGCCTTATCCAAAAGAGCAGGCTGAATTTGGGGAGCAAAATCTATAATGCTACAAAGGAATTCAAATGCATTTTTCCTTTATATGTTTCTTATGTAAACATTACCATACCAGTTAGATTGTTATGATTAAATACGAAATAAACCAGTGTCTTTGTAATTTAAAACTGATGAGACTTTTAACTTCTAGGGGAAGGGAAAAAGTTAATTACATGACAGCACTAATCCTTATAGGGTAAATGGCATCAGTCCCCTTCTAGCTGTGTTAGCCAGAAAGCAATTAATTAAAATAAATGTTCTGCCAAGATTATTATACCTGTTGCTCATGATTTGCTCTTAAATGAAGTCTAATTTGTTCAGGAACATAAATCACAATGTCGAGATTTGCATGAGAGGCAGAAAAGCTAGCCTTGTGGCAGGCTAGTTCACCGACATTGAGGGATAGAGCTCAATTACTTTCTATGTCATTGCTGGGATAGTTCAGGTTTGTGAAATATCTGAGATTCTACCCAGGGTCGATACTTAGAACAAGCTCATTATTACTAGCAATAACAATATAAAATTATACTTTGATTTTTCTTTTTTGATGAAAAATAGTCTTTATTATTTTGGTTTTGGAGTTACACCTGGAGGTGCTTAGGGCTTACTCCTGACTGCTCAGGGATCACTTCTGATGAGCCTTGAAGAACCACGTGTGGTGCTAGGGATTGAACCTGGGTGGGCTTGCAAAAACAAATGCCCAACCCGCTGTGCTGTGGCTTTGAACTAGCCCCTACTTTTTAATGGAGGATCAATTCGTAAGGGATTAGGGAAGTGAGTCAATGTCAGATCTTTTGGGTCATGCAGTAACATTGTCTTCCACTGTGTGAGGTAAAGTTGCCTCTATCTAGCTTTTCGTGACAGAATTATTTTCTAGGCCATCATTTCTTGGGAGAGAAGGCCCTACAGAGATAGAAGTATTGTGATTAAAATGCCTAGAAAAAGCCAGATGGATTCACTTCACTGTGAGGTGCTTACCAGCTGAATATTCTTGGACAAATCCTTCAATTTCAGAGTTGGGGGGTGGTTTGCTTAGAGGAGGAGGAGGGGCCATACCCAGTGGTGTGCCCAGGAGTGGCCTTTGGTGGTGGTCAGGGGAAGCATACATGGTGCTGTGCACTGATCCAGGGTTAGTATAGACAAAGCAAGTGCCTTATTCCTTGTGCTCTCTCTCTCACCCTGGATCAGTTTTAATATATTGGGGGGTGGTATTATTCCAAGTTTATGAAGATTGGCATTCAGTAGGCACTGTTCCTTATATCTTTTTTTTATTTTTGGTTTTTGAACCACACCCGGTGATGCTCAGGGGTTATTCCTGGCTATGCGCTCAGAAATCACTCCTGGGGGCCGGAGAGATAGCATGGAGGTAAGGCATTTACCTTTCATGCAGAAGGTCATCGGTTCGAATCCCGGCATCCCATATGGTCCCCCGTGCATGCCAGGAGCAATTTCTGAGCACGGAGCCAGGAAAAACCCCTGAGCACTGCCGGGTGTGACCCAAAAACCACAAAAAAAAAAAAAAAAAAAGAAATCACTCCTGGCTTGGGGGATCATATGGGATGCCTGGGGGATGGAACTGCAGTGTGTCCTCGGCTAGCATGTGCAAGGCAAAAGCCCTATCGCTTGTGCCACCGCTCTGGTCCCTCCTTATATCTTCTATGTATTGTCCCTAATTGGGATTTGTTTGATAAAGGCTCCTGGTGAAAGTCAGTTACACATTTTGGGGAAAGAAGACCACAGAAAGGCCTGTCCCTGTTACACATCCCTATCAGAAGACAGCTGGATTTCATCTTGGTAATCTTTTTTTTTTTTGGCCACACCCGTTTGATGCTCAGGGGTTACTCCTGGCTAAGCGCTCAGAAATCGCCCCTGGATTGAACCGCGGTCCTTCCTTGGCTAGCGCTTGCAAGGCGCTACCTCTATCGCCACCTCTCCAGTTCCGTCATCTTGGTAATCTTAAGACATCTGGCTTTGATACCACACCTGGCAGCGCTTAGGGCTAACTCCTGGCTCTGCACTAATGAGTCACTTCAGGCAGTCTTTTGATGTGGGGCATGATGTATTGGGGATTGAAGCCTGGTTGGCCATATGTAAGGCAAGTACCTCGCCCACTAGTATCAGTTTCTCTGGTCCCAATATGTCTCACTTTGGTAGTCTTTTTTTTCTTGTTTTTTTTTTGGGGGGGCGACACCCAGCAGCGCTCAGGGATCACTCCTGGCAGGCTCAGGGACCATATGGGATGCCTGGAATCGAACCCTGGTCTGTCCCGAATCGGCCGAATGCAAGCAAATGCCCTACCACTGTGCTATGACTCGGGCTCCACTTTTGGAAATCTTAATTCTAGTTAGGGGTTATCTGACACATTTATTCTCTATCCAGTTACTTTTTTTCCTTAGATACTTTATAACTATCCCAATTTTCATCTCACATTCATCCAATTAATTTTAGTATCCATTGATGATTCTTGCCTGAAATAGTAATGTGATCATTGTCAGATGATAGTCTTTTATTTCCATTGTTCTTTATATTAATTAGAATCCTATAAAGAAAAGCTCTCACCCCTCATTAGTTTATTCCACTATTATTTCTGCATGAACTCATGGATATTTTAATCTTGCGACAATCCATTATTCAAATGTATTTTTGTTCAGATTTGGCCATTGATAACCCTGTTGGCTCCTGTTTTTTTTGTGACATGTCTATAACATGTTTTGAATACCTGCTGACTTGTAAAACTATGTGTTGTGGGGCTAGAACCATAATACAGTGCTAAGGCTCTTGCTTGTGCATGGTCAACCCAGGATTGATCCCTGACATCCCATGTGGAACCTCAAGCACTGCCAGGTGTAATTCCTGAGTGCAGAGTCAGGAGTTATCCCTGAACATTGCCCATGTGGCACAAATTCCATCCTGCCCAAAAAATGATGGGGAGAAAGATGAGCTAGAATGGACTAGAGCAATGCAAGATAAGGTGGTACTGGTTTGGAGATCCCAACAAAACCAAATGAAGAAGGAATTCAGGATAGATATGTTGATGGCTTCCAAAAATAACAAGATTTGAGTTGGACTTTGTGACCTTTTTTGTCAATGGTGTTCCTTTAGCTCCAGCTAATGCTGAGGAAGGAAAGGATCTTGCAGTCTCTCACCAACAGACCAGTAGGCTGCTGAAAGTGGTCCCTGGCACAGTGCTGGCCTGTGGGCTGTTCCCAGTGTGTAATGGGAGATGTACAAAAATTGAGATCAGTATGGACATTTTTATAGCAGTCTGACATTCTGGGAGAGCCAGACACATGCTCATTAGGCACATCTAACCAAGCCTGTGTGGCTGTTGTTGAGCCTTCGGGGTGAGTCAGTCCAGGCTCAAGCAGGCTGCATCCGCCTCAGACAGACACTGCAGAACTACGGCACAGCGGGGGATATTTTTAGGTTGACCAACTGTTACCCAGAAGTATACAAAACTCAGAATTTATTTAACTCAACTTTTATATCAAAGTGACTGGAACTGTGGGCTTCATCTGCAAAAAAAACCACCCTTATCTGCAAAAAAATAAACTTCATCTGTAAGCACACACACACACACACAAACTATTTGGGGCCAGAGTGATGGTACAGTGGGTAGGACACTTGCTTTGCACATGGCTGACCTAGGTTTAATCTCCAGCATCCCATATGGTCCCCTGAATCCACTAGGAATAATCCCTGAATGCAGCAGTAGGAGAAAGCCCTGAGCACTGATGAGCATTACTCAAAAACATATATATGTATAATATGTATACATATATATATACTATATGAGATTTAGACATATGAGGGATAAATAAATCATTGCCTTTGAGGAAGGTTGAAATTAAAAATGAATGCCTTGAAGGGCTGGAGCAATAGTACAGTAGGTAGGGCGTTTGTCTTGCATGAGGCACCTGGGTTTGATCCCTGACAACCTATATGGTCCCCCAAGACTGCCAGGAGTAATTCCTGAATGCAGAGCCAGGAGCACTCTGAGCACTGCTGGGTGTGGCCTCCACCCCAAAAAAACATGAATACATTGTGTTTACTAGATCACTTTAAAATATCTTCTAGGGGGGCCGGAGAGATAGCATGGAGGTAAGGCATTTGCCTTCCATGCAGGACGGTGGTTCGAATCCTGGCATCCCATATGGTTCCCTGTACCTGCCAGGGGCGATTTCGGAGCTCAGAGCCCAGAGTAACCCCTGAGCAAAAGCCAGGTGTGACCCCCAAAAAATATCTTCTAGGGCCAGAGAGATAGTTAAGTGGGTAGGGCACTTGCCTTTTACATGGAACCACCTATGGCATGCTCAGCACCAATAGGAGTAATTCCTGAGTACAGAGGAAGGAATAAACTTCGAGCATCAGAAGGTGTGGCCCCAAAACAAAAAAAAATTAAAAAATATTTCTCTTCTGTATCAGAGTGATAGCACAGTGGGTAGGATGCCTGCCTTGCATGTGGTCAACCAGGTTTCAATCCCCAACACCAACATATGGTCCCCAGAGCCTGCCAGGAGTGAAACCTGAGCATAGAGTCAGGAATAAGCCCTGAGCACAGCCAAGTGTGTCCCCCAAAACTAACTACTCTGTGTGTGTCTGTGAACATAGCTCTGTGAGACTAGATTTTCTGAACCCAGCAGGTAAAATGTTGGCCTTGCATGACACTGACTCAGGTTCAATTCTCTGGTATCCTCATGGTGCCCCAAGTACAGCCACGAGCAATTCCTGAGCATTTCTGGGTGTGCCCCCAAAACAAAAAGTAAATAAAAACAAACACTTGCTATAATCTCCATGTAGCATTGTTAACAATCCAAACTCATTCAATGAGACAAGTTAGTAACTGAGCTCATTCATATTCTAAACATTAACTATCAAGATTACAGATATAGGACAGCAGAGAAAGAGCTTAACCTTGCAAGCAGCCAACCCAGGTTTAAGACCTAGCACTACCTATGCCCCCCAATCCTCACTAGAAGTTATCCCTGGGGTTGGAGCAATAGTACAGAGGTAGGGTGTTTGCCTTGCACGCGGTCAACCTGGGTTCAATCTTTGGCATCCCATATGGTCCCCGAGTCTGCCAGGAGTGATTTCTGAGCACAAAGTCAGAAGTAACCCCTAAGCACCTCCGGGTGTGGTCCCAAAACAAAACAAACAAATAAATAGAATGATGGGTAAATAAATAAAATAGAAGTTATCTCTGAGCAGAGAGTCAAGAGTTAAGCTCTGTACACCCCTGAATGAGGCCTAAAATATGGGAAGGACAGAAGGAAGGAGTCTGTGGGGCTGGAGAGACACTCAGAGGGTGGGCAGCTCACTGGCTTTGTGCTCAGGAGCCTCTGGGTTTGATCCCTAGTACCACATGGTTCCTTAAGCACTGCTGGGATTGACCCTCCAAAATAAAATGCAATCAGTTAAACATAATAACATAATTGAGTGTGTGTTGTGTGTATTTATTTTGTCATTTGGAATCTTCATTTTCAGAACAAGTCCTTTTCATGGCCTTTTAGAAAACATACTGGTAAAATAACAGGACCTATATTTAAAAAAGGAAAGAAAACATATTGGTCCACACAGATTCGCATTTAAAAATTAAAACCAGGGACTGGGGCGATAGTACAGCTGGTAGAGCTTTACCTTGCACCCGGCCAACCCGGGTTCAATCCTTGGCATCCCATATGGTCCCCTGAGCCTGCCAGTAATGATTTGAATACAGGACCATGAGTAGTTCCTGAGTGCCTTTGGGCATGGCCCCCAAGCCAAAAAAATAAAATAAAAATTCAAACCATGGGGTTGGAGTGATAGCACAGTGGTAGGACATTTGCCTTGCATGTGGCAGACCCAGGACAAACCTAGGTTTGAACCCTGGCATCCCATATGGTCCCTCAAGCCTGCCCAGAGCAATTTCTCATCGCAGAGCCAAGAGTAACCTCTGAGTGTCACCAGGTATAAGAAAAAACATATCTTGGGGGAATGGAGAGATAGCATAGCAGTAGGACATTTGCCTTGCACACAGCCAACCCAGGACGGACGGTGGTTCAAATCCCAGCATCCCATGTGATCCCCCGAGCCTGCCAGGAGCGATTTCTGAGCACAAAGTCAGGAGTAACCCCTGAGCACTGCGGGGTGTGACCCAGAAACAAAGAAACAAAACCTTTAAGAAGAAAATAGATAACACAGCGGGTAAGGCACTTACTTGCCTTGCATGATGCTGACCCGAGTTTGATCCCTAGCACCCATATAGTCCCCCTAGCGCAACCAAGAATGATCCCTGAGCTCAAAGTCAGGGGTAAGACCTCAGAACTGCTGGTTGTGGCCCTATGTCAAGAACAATATGAAAAACTGATGAAAAGTCCCCCCCCCCCAAAAAAAGCCAACCCTGAGTGCCAGAATGATAGTTCAGCAGACTGAGCACAGGCTTTGAATGCAAGAGACTCAGATTCAATCCTTCGTATTGCAAGGTACCCCAAATATTGCTGGGAGCAACCCCTGAACACTGAGCGGTCCTGGAACACTGCTGGGTTTGGCCCAAGAACAAAAAACAAAGCCAACAATGAAGCAAAAAAAAAAAACTAGAATAGAGGGCCAGAGAGCCAATACAGTGGGTAGAATGTTTGCTTTGCACACGGCTAACCCAGATTTGATCCCTTTCATTCCATATAGTCCCCTGAACACCATCAGGAGTAATTCCTGAGCAATTCCAGGTGAGGCCCCCCCCCCCAAATTATTTTGGGATACATTTAGCAGTGTTGAGAACCTTTCTATTCCTTATTTTGTACTCAAGTGTCATTACTGGTGATGCTCAGGGGACCATTCAGTGCCAGGGATCAAACCATCGTCTCCTGGGGCCGGAGAGATAGCATGGAGGTTGGGTGGTTTAAATCCCAGCATCCCATATGGTCCCCTGAGCCTGCCAGGAGTGATTTCTGAGCATAGAGCCAGGAGTAACCCCTGAGCACTGCCAGGTGTGACCCAAAAATCAAAAAAAAATCGTCTTCTGCAGCAAAGCTGACAGCCTGTTGAGCTGTCTCCGTGACCCAAGTTCTAGACTTTATTCTGGAGGATCATACCCAACACTGCTTTGGGGAACATATGGGACGCCAGGGATCAAACCTGGGTCAGCCACATGCAAGGCAAACACTCTACATGCTGTACTATTGCTCTGACCCACAAATTGTAGACTTTAAAGAGAGCTTTTAAGGGATTCCAGGTGAAAGGTCAAGCTCCACGAATAAGATTTGCCTGCTATGCTGGAAAGGAAGTGCTGTTTCAAGAAATCCAAAGGAAAGAGAAGCCAAGAATTTTACATCTAATCTGGCTGCCCTTTTAAAAATCATGTATAGAGAAAATGAGTTTTCATTTTGAAATACTAAAGGACATAAAAATATCTACTTCACAAATGAGAAAACTTTTTTTAAGTGGAAAAACATGTCTGTGTCAGCGTGCTCTGGATAGTGGAAGAATGGACTCTTGATCATGGGAGCAGGCTACAGTGTTTCTTCTCCCAAGAACTGGCATTGGAGTAAGGGCTCACATTATCTTAACTGATGATATCTGTAGAGATGCTATTTCCAAATCAGGTCACATCCCAATACACTGAGAGTCAAACGTCAATGGGGCTTTTTGGTGGAAAGTAGCTACTATTTCACATTAACAAAATGTCACTTCTTCCTAACTTGCAAATTGCATGAGATGCCCCTAAAAAGTAAAGTATTTTTATGGAGCTAAACAAGTTGATACTAAATTTTATAGGGGAAAACACAGAAAAGAAAAAAAATTGCAAGAGGTAGTTAGCCTTAGCATATAGGAGAGCAAAATGTCCCTCTTAGGGTTGAAGCATGTTGACCTGGGTTTGATTCCTGACACCCTATGTGTTTCTCTTGAGTGCAGAGCCAAGATAACCATGGTGTGCTCCCCAAACAAACAAACAAACAAACAAACAAAAAGAAATAGGCCAGAGATGGGTTGAACACGGGCTTTGCATATAGGATGCCCAGGTTCAATCCCTGACACCATATAGCCCTCTGAGCAACACCAGGAGTAAACCTCAAGTCTCAAGTCAGGAATAGCTCATGAGCACTACTGGGTATGCACACCCCCCAAATAAGTTAAGTGTAAGGGCCAGAGCAATAATGCAGCATGAAGGGTGTTTGCTTTGCACATACCAGACTCAGATTTGATTCCATAGCATTCCTGAACCCTGACAGAAGTAATTCCTGAGTGCAGAGCCAGGACTAACCCCTGAGGTATGGGGCAAACCCTCTCCCAAAATGGAAAAAGAAAAGTTATGTGTATTTGGATATATATTAACTATGAACATCTATACATAATACTTATTACAATTTAGAAATATATATATTTGTACATGCATACACATTCACATGCATTCACATCTATAAAGAATGATGGTCTAAGAGGTTCTTTTGAGACACCACTTGCTCTAAGGAGTGCGCTCCTTCCTTACGGGGCTGGGAAGGTGGCGCTAGAGGTAAGGTGTCTGCCTTGCAAGTGCTAGTGTAGGATGGACCACGGTTCGATCCCCCGGTGTCCCATATGGTCCCCCCAAGCCAGGGGCGATTTCTGAGTGCATAGCCAGGAGTAACCCCTGAGCGTCACTGGGTGTGGCCCAAAAACCAAAAAAAAAAAAAAAGAATGATGAAACTCTCATGAAAAAGTATAAAACTGGTTGCAGAGCTTTGAGCTGAAGCCCCGCAGCTGCTGCCCAGAGGATTCCAGGTCAGAGTTTCTTGGACATGGTTCAAGAGATTTGGCATCTGGAAATAAGATCTGACCCAGCAGTGGGGAACAGAGCAGGAGAGTTAGCTCAGGAGTCAAAGTACATGTGCGAGAACCCAGGTTTGATCCCCAGCACCACATGACCCTGAAGCCCCCAGCAGCAAAGGTTGTGCCTTGCTGGTATCTAGGTACCAGTGGATAGAGGAAGGGCAGGAGAGGGGATTCATGTGCTAAGTTAAAGCAGAAGCAAGAAGGAAACATTTCTTGAGGCAAGACTGAGAGCACTGGGGTGAAGGCAAGGCATTATATAAGCTTAGAGCAACAGATAGCGCCACTGCTGCCAGGTGGCTTGTAGAGATGGCACAGCTGCATTTTGGTGCAGTTAGGCAATGTTCTCTCCCCTGGGCCCCAAGTAGCAACATTTTCTGGGAGCACTGTGCGCTTGCTGCAAGTAGCACTTTGGTTTTTGGGTCATACTTTGCAAAGCTCATGGCTTGAGGGACCGTATGAAATGCTGTGGATCAAACCTAGATTGGCCACATGCAAGGTAAGCTTCTTACCCACTATAAGTCGGAGTAGAATTAACAGGTGTCTAGTGATAAGGGATATAAGGACAATAGCTATAATTCAGTTAATGATCAAATATAAGTCTCTGGTTCTTGTTTCTGGACTCTTGTCCTCCACCCCACCCTGGAATTTCCCCATCTTTTAAGCAAGTACAACAGAATGTACTTTGAACAGGATGTGCCAATCGCCGGACCCTCCACATGATGGGTGGCTCCTGCGATCTGACCTTGATGTGTAGACCACCATACCTCTGTGACCCAACCTTGTGACACCCTGGAAAATCACCCGCTTTTAAATATATGATTTGTGTAACTTAGTAACAGTGTTAGGTCACTCCCTAGTTCCCCTTTTTGAATATAAAGAGTCCCCCCTCTTCTTTGCTCAGGGCTTTCTGATCTGCATGAATCTGGAAGGCATAGGTGAGTGCCTTCATTAAGTCCCATGCCACAGTAGTATTTTGGAGCCCATTTTATGGCCCGTGGCACCTGGCCTGGTTGACCAAGTCTCATCAGGACTGGCCTAGGCACCCCTTGGAAAAGCCTCCATCTCCTGGAACAAGCAAATGCAGCAAGCACTGATAGCTGGCAGGTTCTAGCAACTTCTTTCTGATCCCAGCCAGCTTCCTGGTGTCTGGGCTTACAGACCCAAAGTGACCTCATCCATGGCCCATAGTTACTTCTGTCAGTCCCCTGCATGTCAATTCTAACCTGCCACTTGATTACATTACTGGTCCTGAATCAGGGATGCTTTGGTTTGTGCTACATCAGCAATGCTTGGAGAGGAACAAGTGATGTGCAGGAGCAAACCCTGGGCTCCTGCATGCAAAGCTGACACTCAGTTCATTGAGCTCTCTTGGATCTTTACAAAGAGGGTTTGAAATAAAGCTGTGTGTGTTTCCCAGGCCCTCAGGCTTGTCTTATTGAGCCATATCCGAGACCCTTTATCATGTATTATTTTGGAAAGTTCTGAGGACTGAATCCAGGGTGATATACAAGCAAGCTAAGTGTCTACTGCTGAGTGAAAGGAATAATACACTTCAGCTGATGCTCTTGTAGCTTCTGAAAGATAGTGGGATACTAGTCACAGATAAAATAAAAGCAAGATAAAACAAAAAATAGTACCAGGGGTCAGGGATATGGCTTAAGCATTAAAGGATAGACCTCAAATAGGGAAGGCGCTAAGTTCAGTCCTTGGCAGTGCAATGCCCCCAAACACCAACAGATGTTTCATTATAAAAACCAATAAAAGAGGAGCTGGAGAGAGCTAGAGTACAGGGTTAAGGTGCTTTTCTTTGCATGTGGCCAACCCTGGATTACCTGGCCCCACAGTCGGTTCCCGAAGCAGCACCAAGAATTCTCCCTAAACATAGAAGTCCTGAGCACAGTTGGGTGTGGCAGAAAAAAACAAAACCAAAAAACCCCAAAGAGGGAAAAATATTTAACCCCAGCAAAAATGAGAAGAAATGAAAAGACATTTTCTCAAAGAAGAAATACAGATGGTCAAAAGGCACATGAAAAAATAATAATCACTAATCATCAGGGCGATGAAAATCAAAACAACGAGGTAAGATCTCACACCACAAAGATGGCACACATTACAAAGAGCAAGAACAGCCAGTCCTGGTGCAGAAGTGGGGAGAAAGGAACTCTTATTTACTGCTGGTGAGAATGCAGACTGGTCCAGCCTTTTTGGAAAATAATATGGATATTTAAAAAAAAACAACTAGAAATTGAGCTTCCATATGATCCAGCAATACCACTCTTAGGATACACCCTGAGGATATACCTAGAGAACCCCAACCACCATGCAGTAAAGCTCTCTGCATTCTGATGTTCATCGCAGCACTATTTACAATAGCTAGAATATGGAAACAACGCAAGTGTCCAAGGACAAATGAATGACTAAAAAAACTGTGATACACAATGGAATACTATGCAACTGTTAGGAAAAATGAAATAATGAAATTTGCTTATCCATGAGTAGATATGGAGAAAATTATGCTGAGTGAAATGAGTCAGAGGGAGAGGGATAGACTTAGAACAATCTCATTCATTTGTGGGATATAAAAAATAAAAGATGGTATGGTAATAATATCCATAGACAATAGAGATGAGGGCCAGGAGGACCAGTCCAAGGTAGAAAGCTCACCACAAAGAGCAGTGAGTGCAGTTAAGAGTAGAGAAGAGACCATTATGGCAATGATAGTTGGAACTGATCACCGTGGACAAGAACTGGGTGCTGAAAGGGGATAAAGTGATATGCATGGTACCTCTTCATTAACGATAGTGAAAACTACTGTATCTAAAGGGAAAAAAGGGAGCGAGAAGTAAATCTGCCACAAAGGAAGGCAGGGGGAAGGGTGGGAGGAAAACTGGGCATATCAGTGGTGGGAAATGTGCACTGGTGGTGTACAGTGTATGATTCAAACTCAGTCATGAACAATTTTGTAACCACACTGTTTAAATATAGTATTTAAATAAAAAATGGAGGTTGGAGAGGTATAGCAGGTAACACACTTGGTTTGCATGTGGCCGACCTAGGTTGGCCCATGCCATCCCATTTGTCCCCTAAGCAACTTCAGGAGTAATTCCTGAGTGTAGAGCCAGGAGTAATCCCTGAGCATTGCTGTATGTGGCCCCCAAACAAAACAAAACCCAAAAGAGGTCAAGAGTGATAACACAGCAAGTAGGGCGTTTGCCTTGCATACATCTGACCCAGTTGACCCTGGTTCTGTTCCCACCATCCCATATGCTCCACCGAGCTTGCCAAGAGCAATTTCTTTTCTTCTTTTTTTGAGGGGGGGGTCACACCTGGCAACGGTCAGGGGTTACTCCTGGCTCTGCACTCAGAAATCACCCTTGGCAGGCTCAGGGTACCATATGGGATGCCTGGATTCGAACCACCATCGGTCCTAGGTTGGCCACTTGCAAGGCAAATGCCCTAGTGCTGTGCTATCTCTCCGGCCCCCCAAGAGCGATTTCTGATCGCAGAGCCAAGTGTAACACCCGGGAGCCACTGGGTGTGGCCCAGCCTCATCCCCCGAAATAAAACCAAAAGAGTGGGCCAGAGAGGGGCCTGAACAGGCTGAGCTCAGGCTTTGTGTGCTGGAGACCAAAATTCAATCCCTGACACCACAGAACAGTCAGGCACAATCCCTGAGTACTAACAGGTGTGGCCCAAAAACCAATAAGCAAGAGAAATAAAAGGAAAAACCAGCTGAGGACGCAAAAGATTCCAATCAGGGCCCCAGATGGCTTTAAAATTACTTTCAGCAGTAACTGAAAAGAGCTGAGCCATGTATCTGCCTCCTGTTTTATTCATCCAGTTTCTCTTGAGGCATTATGCTATTTATTCCCTTTGGTAGAATTTAGGAACAATATTCCAAGGACAACGGCAGAGGATGTGGCAATTTTTTCTTCATAAAATACCCCAATCTTGAATGTTTAGCTTGCATAGCCCAGAGTTGGAACAGGCGTTTTGAAAATGCTAGTCCACATTCTGGGACAAGTTCAATGAAAGAAATTTATGAATTTTTGTTTATTTGTTTAGGGGCCTCACTTGATGATGACTCTGCACTCAGGAATCACTCCTGGCGGTGCTCAGGGATCAAACCCAGGTTGATTGCATGCAAGGTAAATACCCTACCCACTGTACTACTGCTCCAGCCCCAGTTTCTGAATTTTTTTTGATTTTGTGTAAATGAGGCAGGTAAGGTCAGATCCCAAGATGTAGAGGTCACTGGTGAGGTCAGAGACACTGGATATAGAAGAAGTCACAAAGGAGCATCTGTCAGCCATTTTCGGGGGAGTAACTCCTTTTATTTCATGTTTGAAGGGGATATTTATATTAGGGAAGAGTAGGGTGTGGGCTTTGTGGCAGCCAATCAGGCAGGACATGAGAGGGAATTAAAACAGGGTGTGTGTTTCTGTGTTTAAGGAAAACAGGGTGAGGGGATTAGAAAAAGAAGGTATGTGCTCTGCATGTTATAACAGGGTGTGTGCTTAAGGTGATTAGCTACAGTTTTGTTCTGTTTTGTTTTGGGGCCACACCCATTGGTGCTCAGTACCGATTGGCTCTGCACTCAGGGATCAGATTTCATGGAGCTTGGGCATAGTGATGAGGTGCCAGGGATTGAACCTGGGTTAGCTGTGTGCAAGGCAAACACTACACACTGGACCATCTCTCTAGCCTTTCAACTCCCATGTTCTGTAGTAAAGTTACCATGATCTATAGAAGGTATTTTCCAAAAGTCACTGTAGTGTTTTCCATCTTATATGTGGCTTGGACAAATGTTGTGTCCTGTCATTCCTTTGGGTAAATGAGATACCCTGTGTCCCCCGAGATGAGATCAGAAAAGCCAACTGAGATGCTATTACTTTGGCTACACAATATCTCATCACCAAAGCAGTGGTTTGAGTCAGTATCCCATATTAGCACAGTCCACAGCCTAGATTCTGGGTTCAACTTGGCTGGGGTCTTTTTGCTTGGGGTGTAACTTCAAGGTATTGAAGGGACTGAACAGACCGGACTCTCAGAGGGTCCAGGGGAACTCTACTTCCAACTCTACTTCACTCACACTGGTGGCAGAATTCAGTTCTGTTAAGGAAGTCACTCCTTGCAGGCTGGCAGGTGGAGACTCCCTGAGCTCATTACTGTGTGGCAATTCCCTCATAATTCCCCTCTTGTGTGGGGACTGGAGAGACAGTACAGCAGGTAGCACACTTGCTTCGTACACAGCTGACCCAAGTTTGACCTCTGACACCCCACAGGATACTCTGAGCACAGAGCTAGAAGTAAGCCCAGACAACTGATGGGTATGACCTCCAAACAAAAAACTCCCCCTGGTGTTGAATCTCAGACTGCCTATGCTTGAGTGCTTCCTATATCCAGATTGCCACAGCTCATGTCTAGGGCTGCTTGGAGAATCCCCTGAACTGAAGGCCAACTGTTTTTAGAACCTTAATTACAGCCTCAAAATCCCTTTTGTGGGCTGGAGAGATAGTATAGCACGCAGGAGGCTTGCCTCGCATGTGGCTGGCTTACATTTGATCTCACCTGGGGTCCTCTGCGCACCCTCAGGAGTGAGCCCTGAGTGAGAAGCCCTGAGGAGTAAGCACTGTTGGACGTGACCCAAAAATAAGTAAACAAACAAGAAAAACTCCAACAAAATCTCTTTTGTCATATGACCATCAGAGCAACAATCTTATCACGTTCAGAGCTCCCCAATCACACTCATGCAAGTGTCTTAAAATTCTGCCTCCCACAGAGCTTCTGTTTGAATCTCTTGTGCTGGGTCACGAGCTGGGCTGCCATGCTGGGAGGAAGCCCAAGCGCTTCTGAAGAGTAGAGCCCACAGTCCCAGCCAAGCTTCCAGCCAACAAGCAGGATCAACTGGCAACCACGTTAGAGCCATCTGGAAAGTGAATCTTCCAGTTCTGAGCATAACTGTCTCCATTATGTCCTGCCCAAACTGCAAATGTGTTATAAAGGGATTTTGTTGTACCAGAGCAGCTCTAAATCTGATTTTTGTTTATTTATTTGTTTGGGGTTCACAGCTGGGGGTGTTCAGGGATTATTCCTGGTGGTACTTATGGGACCATACAGGGAGCCAGGGATCAAACTTGGGTCATCACCACAAAGCAAGCTCCCTGCCTGCTACACTATTTCTCCAGCTAAGTCAGTTTTTGATTTTGGGGTCACACCTGACAGTGCTCAGGGGTTATTCCTGGCTTTGCACTCAGGAATCACTTCTGGTGGGCTCAGGAAACCATATGGGATGCTGAGTATAGAACATGGGTTGGCTGTGAGCAAGACAAGTGCCCTATCCACTTTGCTATTGCTTCGGACCCAAAGCGGTTTTAAAAAGCCTACTGGAAACCATCTGTGTTGGTGGGCTGTGGTGAGAAAGGAACTCTCATCCACTGCTAGTGGGAATGCTGCCTGATCCAATCCTATGGAAAACAGTATGAAGGTTCTCAGCAAACTCAAAATTAAGCTGCCATAAGGCCCAGCAATCCCACTGCTGGGTATCTATCCCTTAGACAGAAAAATATTCATTCAATAGGATGTATGCGCACCACTATTCATCGCAGCATTCAGTACAATAGCTAAGACTTGAAATCAGTTGAGATGTCCAACAACAGACAAGTGGATCATGAAGATGTGGTACATACATAAAATGGAATACTACATAGCTGTAAAGAATGATACAATCATGCAACCTGCTACAACATGGATAGAACTGGAAGATATGTTAAATACAGAATATCACTTACATGTGGTGTTTAGAACAACTGCATGAAGAAACACAATGGTCTAAATGGGAGTTATCACGAAACTATTGATCCACACCAAGGAGAAGGAAAGAAACTAAGTGGAAGATTAGAAACATATATATGCAAGGATGGGGATCAGGAGACAAGTGGTCTCAGGTGCACTGGTAGTGTTAAAAAGGGACAGAACTAAATATCCAAGCCAAATGCAACAACATTGGAATCAAGAGACCCACATTTTAACAATCTAAACTTAAAATGGGCCTATTACACTGGCAGACTGGAGGGCAGACGGTGATGGTATGGGATATGCTCTGGGAACATTGGTGGAGGGAGGTTGACACTGGTGGTGGGACTGGCCCTGATACATTGTATGTCTGATACCCAACTATGAAGGACTTTGTGAGTCACAATGGGGTCAATAAAATAAAATTTAAAAAAAGAACTAATTTTTTTTTAAAAGTCTTTTTTAGTGGGGTAGGGGTTGGGCCATGCAGCACTGTTCAGGGACTACTCCTGGCTCTGTACTCAAACCAGGGTCAACTGTATGCAGGTCAAGTGCCTTATACCTCAGGTTCTAAAATAAACCATAATTGGGGCCCAAGAGATAGCACAGCAGTAGGGCGTTTGCCTCACATGTGGCCAACCTGGGATGGACCCAGATTGGATTCCCAGAATCCCATAACCCTAATCCTGCCAGGAGAGATTTCTGAGTACAGAGCCAGGACTAACCCTTGAGCACTGCCAGATGTGGCCCCCAAAACCAAAATAAATGTTTAAAAAATAAAATGAACCATAATTTTCTCTCAAGATCATAACGAAAACGAAGGGATATTTCCTCCTTCCATTGTGATTATATGAGTAGAAATAAAAATTTTAGGCCAGGATCAGAGCGATAGCACATTTGGTAGGGCGTTTACCTTGCATGTGGCTGACCCAAGTTTCATCCCAAACATCCCATATGGTCTGCAGAGCCTTCCAGGAGTTATTCCAGAGTGCAGAGCCAGACACCCTGAGCAATGCTGGGTGTGCCCCCAAACAAAAAAAAATTGGCTTGTCTTAAGAGTGTTTTCTTTGTTTGAGTATTGTATTTCAGTGAAAGGCAATTGTCTATATATGGCATTGCAGAGTTGGTAAGGGAAAGGAGGTAATGTTTCCTGGTGATTTCTGTATTTGTAGTTCAGAGGGCAAATTATTCAAGAAAAGATTGAGCTGGAGTGATAATACAGTTGTTAAGGTGCTTGCCTTGCATGCATCTGACCTGGATTCAACCCCCAGGCCCAGTATGGTCCCCCAAACCTGGTAGGAGTGATCCCAGAGTGCAGAGCCAGGAATAAGCCCTAAGCCCTGAGCATAGTCGGGTGTGGACCAAAAATCAAATCAAGAAAAAGAGATAGCCACATTTCCTTTCTAATGCAGAACCCCACTTACAGGATCCACTCCCTAGGATACCCATCCCAATATAAAATCTGACCCTTTGTTGCCTAGGATACTAGTGTGTAAAGCTATTTAAGTGATGAATACTTTAATAAAACGAACCTTTCCAAATCACTAGGATAACAATCATTTCATAATCTTCCCAAACTCTCAAATGTAATCCTTCTAGCCTGTGCAATTTCAACTGTGCACAGCTCTGCTACTACTTTATGAAGCCAATAACATTTTCTGAATCATCAGAGCTCTTCCCCCCTGCCCGAAGTTTCCTGTTCTCACACTTTTGTTATTTCCCAGAATTTGTATTTTATGGTGAGGGCAGTGAGTGATGTTTTTCCCTGGAGGTTCTGAGTTTCCAATAAAGCAGAGGCTTAAATTTAAAGAGTACAGTATCTTTGCAACTATAGTGCTAAATTCATTTTTCTTTTTTGGGGGGTCAGGGTGGGGGTGGGGTACACTCAGTAATGCTCAGGAATAACTCCTGGCTCTGTACTCAGGAATCACTCCTGACGGTGCTCAGGGAGTCATATGGGATGCTGGGAATCAAGGTTGGCCGCCTGAAACTACTACCTGCAGTACTATTTCTTCAACCCAATTTCTTTTCTTTTTAAGTTTGGACCACACCCAGTGATAGTCAGTGACTATTGTTTTGTTTTGGATCTATACCCAACAAAGCTCAGGTGTTACTCCTGGCTCTGCAGTCAGAAATCACTCCTGGTAGGCTCAGGGGACTATATGGGATGCTGGGGATCAAACCCAGGTTGGTCGTCCCAGATTGGCTAATTGCAAGGCAAATGCTCTACTGCTGTGCTATCACTCCGGCCCCATAATTTTTTTTAATTTTGGGGTCACACATGACTGTATTCAGGGCTTACTCATGACTCTATATTCAGTGATCACTCCTGGTGGGCTCAGGGGGATCCTATTATATGCCAGGAATTGAACATGGGTCAGTGCCATGCAAGGTAAGTACTATCTGGTTCTCAGAGACTACTATGAGCTATGTATATGTGTGTGTTACACAGGGGAGCAGGAGATGTGAAGAATTGAACCTTAGTGTATACAAAGTGCATCTCAGGCCCTAAATACATTTTCTCTAATTCTTTTAAACTATGCGTCACATATTGTGTGAGATGCAAATGTTACTATGAAGACAAAGCCTTTCAAGATGAGACCAAGCTCGTGTAGCAAGGATTCCCTAGAGCCTCCAGGAGGTGGGCTGAGCCTGGTAGACCACGTGCAAAACAAACGCCTTACCCTGTCCTATCTCTTTGGTCACAACTTCATTGATAAAAATAAGTATCATCTGGAGCCAGAGCAATAGCACAATGGTAGGGTGTTTGCCTTGCACGTGGCCGACCCAGGATGGACCCAGGATCAATTCCCGGCATCCCATATGCCTAGCCTGAGCCTGCCTAGAGTGATTTCTGAGTGCAGAGCCAGGAGTAACCTCTGAGCGTTGCTGGGTGTGGCCCAAAAACAAACATACAAAAAAATCAAACAAACAAAAATAAGTATCAGATATGGCAAGATAGTACAGAGGGTAAGGCGCTTGCTTGCCTTGCACATGGCTGACCCAGGTTCAATCACTGGCATCCAAGCCCCACCAGGAATTATTCCTGAGTGCAGAGCCATGAGTAAGCCCTAAGCACTATAGGTGTGGCCCCAAACAAACAAACAAACAAACAAACAAACAAAAAACAAAAAGGAAAAAAAAGAATATAAAAATCATTTTACAGTGTGTCCAGTGATTTTTGTTGTGTTGAGGTACTAGGGTGCAAACCAGGGCCTGGTATTCTCCAGCTAATGGTTGCTGAGCAGTATTCAATATCCTTTATTTTTTGTGTTTGTGGAGGGGTCAGGCCACACACTGCAGTGCTTGACAGCTATTCCAGGCTCTGTGCTCAAATGTAACCTCTGGCAGTACTGGGTGACCACTTGCGGAGCCAGGGATCAAAATGGATGGATACCTAACTCCTATACTCTCTCCAGTCCTACTCTTGTTTCATAATCTTTAAGTTCATTTCCTATTTGCTGTTCATAGCATTACCTCACTCCCTAGGGGGTACACATTAGGGTTACTCCTGGTGATAGCCTAGTGATTCAGTGCTGGCATCAGAACTGCCTTATTCAATGGTGCAGGGAGCCGTGGGGGGCACAGTGGGCAGGCGTTTTTTTTTGTTGTTGTTGTTGTTGTTTTTTTGTTTTGTTTTGTTTTTTGGGTCACACCCAGCAGCGCTCAGGATTACTCCTGGCTCCACACTCAGAAAACGCTCCTGGCAGGCTCAGGGGATCACATGGGATGCTGGGATTTGAACAACCGCCCTTCTGCATGGAAGGCAAATGCCTTACCTCCATGCTATCTCTTTAGCCCCTTTATCTTTTAATTTTTGGGGGGGAGGGGCAGGCGTTCTATTTTTTTTTTTGCTTGTTTTTTGGGTCACACCTAGTGGTGTTCAGGGCTCTCCTCCTAGCACTGCATGCAGGGATCACTCTTGGCAGCCTTGGGGAGCATACAAAGTGCTCCGGATTGACCCTGGATTGAACCTGGGTTAACCGGGTGCAAGGCAAATGCCCTACTTTCTATACTATCACTATAGCCCCAATCTCTTTTTCTCTCTTTTCCTGGTGGTGGTAGTGGTACACCTGGAGATGCTCAGAGGTTACTTCTGGCTCTGCACTAAAGAATCACTCCTGGCTTGGTGGTGGTGGGGGTCTGCTACATGGGATGCTGAGGATTGAACCTAGTTTGGTGGCAGGCCAGGCAAACTCCCTACCCATTGTACTCTCCATCTCTCAACCCTGTTTTCTCACTTATTCTTGTTTTTTGGGGGGCCACATCTGGCGATGTTGAGGGGTTACTCCTGGGTCTGCATTCAGGAATCACTCCTGGCAGGCTGAGACCTATATGGGATGACAGGGATTCAACCCAGGTCTGTCTATGCAAAGTAAACACTACCTACTTTAGTAGTGCTCAGGCATTCTTTTTTCACTTTCTTTCTTGTTTGAGGGCAACACCCAGCAGTGTTTTGGGGCTACTCTTAGTGCCATGCTTGCTTCTGGTAGTGCTCAGGGACCATGCGACGCTAGTGATCAAACCCAGGGTTCTGCATGCAAATCATGTGCTCAGTCCTTTAAATCACTTCCCAGGCCCTTACATTTGATCCAGAGTCCTTTCTCCCTTTCAATTTTGATGTGATTAAGTGTTGCCAGCTTAATGTTTGCTGAACACTATCCTTAATTTATCAGTGTAGATGCCAAATAAATCCAGTAAGATGACAAAACTCATATACTATCATCCATACCTTATAAATCCTCATATTTCAGTTCCTTGCACCCAGATGACACCTGATAAATGTTGGTAAGGTTGATAAGGAGAAGCTAGATACAGGAGGTATGAAATAAAAACGTTCATTAGTCAAACTTCCTAAAGAAATCAGGTCTCAGATTGATTAGTGAATCAAGATTTAATTTGATCCCAAGTTTCTTATGTGATATCTAGATGCTATATTAAATTTCTTAGGTGGGAAGATTTCAAAATGAATTAAAATTCTTTGTTTTATTTTTGGGACACGTCTGGTAGTGCTCAGAGCTTACTCCTGGCTCTGCACTCAAGGATCATTTTTTATATAAAATCTTTATTTAAGCACCATGATTACAAGCATGATTGTAGTTGGGTTTCAGTCATAAACAGAACACACACCCCCTTCACCAGTGCAACATTCCCAACCCTTGCCTGTATTGAGACAGGCATTCTACTCTCACTCATTAAGATTGTCATGATAATAAAGACCTGGTACAGGCCTCAGAAGAATGGGCATTCTCCATTCACCCCTGATCTAGAGAAGACATCTACAAAACATCCAAGGTTGTATATAACATCACCTGGAGGCATTCCTCTACCAGGGAAGACCCTACAGCTGCTCTAACATCGATCTACTCAAAAAAGACTTCCCTTAACACTAAGAAGACTTAACAAAAACAATGACCTGCTTACTGGATAGGGCTTGCTGTATTGCCCCTTAATTGTGAGGTTTGTCTGTAACATCACCTGGAAGCAATCCTCTACCACAGAAGACCCTACCACTGCTCAGACATCGTCCTGCTGAAAAAGAGACTTCCCTTAACAATGAGAAGACTTAACAACGACCTGCTTACAGGACAGGGCTTCCTGCATTGCCCTTTCATGGTGAGGTGAAACGAGAAGACACTCCACATCATGACTTCAATTTAGGATATGCAGATTCCAGAATCTTTAATACAGAAACATGATACCAACAACAGAGACTGTGTGAAAAGTGTGTTGGCACTACGGACAATGTCTTGGATCAGACGATAACTTGCCTGAAGCCTAGAGTTGGTCTTATGCCAGGAAACTTCAGGGGTAGGATCTCTTTGTATTTAGGCCAAGGTTATTCCTTTCCATGCCTCTCATATTTTGGTGGGCCTATGCAAACAACAATTGCCACTCTAACACCGTTTTTACTGTGCTCCTTTGACTCTAATCCTTAAAATGCACCCACTTAAAATTTGAGGTTAAATGCACCCACTTAAAATTTGAGGTTAACTTAAGCTAATATGCATGTATATGGAATGTAAAAAATACTATGCCTCTAATGTTTAAGGAGTTACGTAAGTTTTATGGCTTTAGATTGCCTTGTGTGCTGTTAAATATTATAATGTGCTACAATCTGGGGACTTGAGGGACAAAGTAATTGTACATGGATTCTGTTTTATTTATCTTAACGTTCTTTGGCTGAAAGTTCAAAGTTAAGATATCAGCAAGGGGGGGCCGGGCTGTGGCGCAAGAGGTAAGGTGCCTGCCTTGCCCGCGCTAGCCTTGGACGGACCACGGTTCGATCCCCCGGCGTCCCATATGGTCCCCCAAGCCAGGAGCAACTTCTGAGCGCATAGCCAGGAGTAACCCCTGAGCGTTACCGGGTGTGGCCCAAAAACAAACAAACAAAAAAAGATATCAGCAAGGGGACTTCTTCTGAGAATTATGTTATGGCTGATTGTCCTTCCACTGTAACTTTACCTTGTTCTCTTTCTTTGCATCTTTTGTTCTCATAACTCAAAATAAAAAAATTAAAAAAAGATTGTCATGATAGTTGTTAGTGTAGTTATTTCCCTAACTCAGTGCTTCTCCATTATTTTCTGTCATGCCCCCGTAGGAAGAAGAAAACATTTCTGCATCTCCCGTGCAACTGTAAATAGTATCTTTATTGAAAAACTTTAACCTGCAGAACAAAAATATATAACATAATTTGAGCTGATTTTTTAATCAGAGGCGAGGTCTGGATTAATGGCTACAATGTGCACGTTTTGCAATGCATAGCTTTTCAAATGGGCTTATGACAGTGTTTGCCGAGGTTAAACGCGACCTCCTTTATGAAGCCTTGCCCCCCAGGGGGTACGCTGCACTATTTGAGAAGCAATGCCCTAACTGCACCACTTCAGGGATCATTCCTGGCAGGACCCTATGCGATGAAGATCAAACTGAGGTCAGCCATGTGTAAATCAAGTGCCTTACTTGCTTTACTAGCTCTCTAGCCCCACAAATGAAATTTTTTTGTTTGTTTGTTTTTTGGGCCACACCTGGTAGTACTGAGGAATTTCTCCTATCTTTGTTGCTTAGACATCACACCTAGGTCAGCCACATGCAAGGCAAGTTGTCTGCTACTATCTTGCTGGCCCCAGGAATGAAAGTTGTAAGTCCGGGGCCGAGGGGATAGCATGGAGGTAGGGCGTTTGCCTTGCATGCAGGACAGTGACTCGAATCCCGGCATCCCATATGGTCCCTCGAGCCTGCCAGGGACGATTTCTGAGCATAGAGTCAGGAGTAACCCCTGAGCACTGCCGGGTGTGACCCAAAAACCAAAACCAAAAAACAACAACAAAAGGGGCCGGAGAGATAGCATGGAGGTAAGGCTTTCATGTAGAAGGTCATCGGTTCAAATCCCGGCATCCCATATGGTCCCCGTGCCTGCCAGGAGCGATTTCTGAGCACGGAGCCAGGAAAAACCCTTGAGCACTGCCAGGTGTGACCCAAAAACCACACACACAAAAACAACAACAACAACAAAAAGTTGTGAATCCATGAAATGGAATGTGTGTTTGTGTGTGTTAGAGAGATAGAGAGAGAGTGAGAGAGAGTGAGAGAGAGAGAGAGAGAGAGAGAGAGAGAGAGAGAGAGAGAGAGAATTTTCAGTAGGCAGAGGCAGATGTCTTGCATGGGCAAGCACCTCAACTTAATGAAAGTTGTAAACCCATGGAAGCACCTCAACTTAATCCCTGACACTGAGGGTCTTCCTTGCATTGCTGGGCCCCTTTAGAGCCTGAAGACTGGCAGTGCACTAAATCATCTGGTCTGGTTCACCGAATATCACTGGGAGTGGTCCACAGACCTCCCAAGCTGTTTGGGAGGTCCTTTCTCCAGAAAAAACTTAAAAAAAAAAGAGGTTGCAGAGACAGAACAGCAGCTGAGGCAATTCTCTTATAAAAGCCAATCCAGGTTGGATACTCAGCACCTCATAAGATACCTGAGTCCTATCAGGAGGGATCCCTAAGCAGAGCCAGGAGCAAGGCTTGAGCACAGCTGCATGTGGCTCCCAAATCTAACCACCTTCCAACTAATAACCTATTGTAAGAGAAAAGATTAAAACACAACATTAGGGTCTGGAGAGCCAGTAAAGCAAGTAGGGCGCTTGCTTGGTACACAAACAATCTAGGTTCGATCCCTGAAACTCTGAGTCCTATCAGGAGTGATTCCTGAGTGCAGAACCAGGAGTATCTTCTGAGTATTTCTGGTGTAGTCCAAAGAAACCAAAAAAGCAGGATGTTAAGAGCTGGAGCTCTTATAGTTGCCAGAACTCTGCCAGGAGTAATTCCTGAGTGCAGAGCCAGGAATAACTCCTGAACACACTGTGTGTGGCCTAAAAGCAAACAAACAAGAAAGAATTTTATAAGCTCATCTGTATTCATCTGTGTCTTAAAAAATTGTCTCAGGGACTGGAGAGATAGCATGGAGGTAGGGCATTTGCCTTGCATTCAGAAGGATGGTGGTTCGAATCCCGGCATCCCATATGGTCCCCCGAGCCTGCCAGGAGTGATTTCTGAGCATAGAGCCAGGAGTAACCCCTGAGCACTGCCAGGTGTGACCCAACCCGCCCCCCCAAATTGTATCAAATGTAAGTTAAAGGACTACCATTGTCCTGCTATGCTTGGGCCAGGCCCAGAAGCCCTTCCTTCAGGCTGGGGTTCCCATGGCTATAACGGGCTTTAGAACATGCAGATGGGTAGGCAAGATCCCAACACTGCCCCCTAACCAAGCAGTGGTTTTGCAGTTGAGGTGAGTGACCAGAATTCGAAGTTGAGGATTTAGGGGTGAAGGAAATAGAGGAAGTCAGAATAAATCCAGGAACCTGATGAAAGGAAATATTTTTGAATTTCTATACAAATGCTGAGAGGGGGCCTGGGGAAAGCTGAAGAGGCTGGAGCTATGGTCTAAGCCTTGGTCCCTCACATGGTCCAGGCTGGAGCCATGGTCTAAGCCCTGGTTTCTCTCATGGTCCGTCCCCCTGGAGCTTTAATTCTCATATCGTGACTTGTCAGGCTGGGCTTGGTTAATACCTGCAAGACTGACATTTCTGGCTGAGGACTCCCTTCCCATTCACTGACCCTTCAACCAATGAACATAATGAACAAGGAGAGTGAGGAAAGTTTGGTGATGACAATGAGCTGAAGGTGAAGGAGGGAGGGCAAAGCCCCAGGGAGTTACTTGTCCCCACTGTACCTTATCCAAATGGCAACTGAGAACTTCCCTGCAGCCCTTTAGGGGTGCTGCCTGAGCACCTCCCCTTGCTTGGGTCTATCCAGCTTCTATGTTCCCTGACTCCCCATTCTTTTCACTCCCACCATGACCTACTTGATAAGCGGAGTGATGATGCTGTACTCCGTCAAACTGGCTACAAAATGGTTTTCTCTTTTGGGGAGCCCACACCTGGGTGGTGCTCAAGAGATCTTTCTGACACTAGCCAGGAATGATCCATGGTGGAAATGGGCAACCCTATGTGGTGCCGCAATTTGAATTGAGGTTGGCAAGGACAACCTGCTGACCCATCTCTCTGGTCCTGTGAACAACCTTTTTCTTGCCTTGTTCCCCAAGGAGGGATTTCAGTCTCAACTGAATTTGCAGGCCTCCCTTGAACCTTGCCAGGGAACATGGTTTCAACCAGGGGGCTGGTCTGTGTTGGAGTGAGCATGAGGCACTGTGGTAGCTGCAGTGTTCATGGTCAGAGGACAGCAAAGAAGCTCCTTCCTGGCTCATGGAAGCTTATGGTACAAGCACCAAATCGTCTTTGGTCACAGATGTCACATGACACATAGGTTATGATCATATTAAAAAAGTATACGCAAGGGGCCAGAGCAGTAGCACAGCAGTAGGGCATTTACCTTACATGCAGACCTGAGACGGACCTGGCTTTGATCCCTGGCATCCCATATGGTCCCCTGAGCCTGCCAGGAGCAATTTCTGAGCACAGAGCCAGGAGTAACCCCTGATGCTGCTGTGTATGACCCCCCCAAAAAAAAAACAAAACTAGAAAATATACTCAAAAGGTTTTAAAAAAGGTCTAGTGAACAGGAAATAAAAATTCCTTGGTTTCTGGTTTGGGTTTCAGAGCCGAACCTAGCGGTGCTGGGGGTAGAAACTGCTTGAGGGAGTGGGGTGTTATGGGGACCTAGCAATGTCAGGGATGATCTCAGAAATGTCCCCCTAGGTAAAACCTGCATATCCAGCTCTTTGAGCTATCTCAGGACCCTCTCAAACTTCTTTTTTTGCTCAGGTGAGTTACTCGAGTGCAGAGAAGTAGAGTTGAGATGGTGGGATGTGAAGTCCTCACAAACCGGGCCCGGCTGCTGTCAAAGGGCCACCTGAAAGAAAAGATTTCATCTTCTTTATCCGAGAAAAACTGCCAAAAAACTGGAGATGGTGATATAGTTGAACAAGTGCATCTTTGGGTACTTAACCAGCTGCATGGAATGTTGTGAGCAGGGCAGGGGTGATGCCAGTTTAGGCCTCAAATGGCTCTTGCTTTTATGTATAAAGGTCCCTCCCTACTGTGCTTGGACACAGGTGCTGGGGTCCAGTGGGATTGGGGGTGAGTGAACTGTGGCTCTGGGCCTGAAACTTGGAGCCTGGCCCATACAGTGCTTGTGTTTTACCACTTTGCCTCTTTCCCCAGTCTTAAAATGTCTTTTTGAGAGGCTTCTGGGCCACAGATTAGAGTTGTTCCTGGCAGTGCTCAGAGATCAACTTGGGGTTGAATGCATGAAAGGTTAAGTACCTCATCACCTTGAGCTTTCTCTCTGGCCCAAATATTTTCATTTGTGCTATCAAGTGGAATCACTCAGGATGAGTGCCAGTGCCAATGGTTTGAGCAAGCCAGGCTGATAAGAGGGAGTCTGCTGCTAAGAACAGTGATGAGGAAGAGCTGGGTCTGGGAGACTTCACTCACACAAAAAGACACAGGTACCTGGCTGAGCATTGAAGCCAGGCCCCAACTCACCACAGGAGGCCTCTGACATTGGCTTACAGAGGTCAGTGAGCTTCTGCAAGTTTTCTGCAACACCATGGCTCAGATCCTCGTTGTTTCTCAGAAATTCTCTCACCCCTTCCAGGCGGTTTAAGATCTAGAAGAGGAAGCAGAGTGTACAGCTGAGACCTTTTGTGAGCGAACTTGGAATTCCCACAAAAAATTAACGGGCTGGAGACTGGCATCTACTCATGTGTCCACATAAAGAGGGGGTGGAGTTTGCTTGTCTCCTCAGAGTATGAAAGGACGAGTGCTCTATTTACTAGTGCATATCTGCAGAAACATGAATCAAACTTCATGACAGGTCATATGTATACACATATACATCACATATGTCCCTAGAAATCCCATTTATGCTTTTTTAGACCACACCCAGCAGTGTTCAGGGCTTACTCCTGGTTCTGTGCTAGAGGACATTCCTGGTAGTACTCAGGAGACCATAGAAATACAGGGGATCAAACCCAGGTTGGCCATGTGCAAGGCAAGTGCCCCACTGACTGTACTATCTCTCTGGTCCTTACATTTACTTTATACAAAGAAAATGTATCTTTGGGGGCCAGAGAAATAGTACAGGATGGAAGATGCTTGCATGCAGCTGACCCGGTTTGATCTTAGCAGTCCATATGATCTCCAAGTCCACCAGGTATGACTGCTGAGTACAGAGACAGAAGTAACTCCTGAGCACTGATGGGTGTGCCCCCCTCAAACAAAACAAAAAGAAAATGTGTCCTTGAGGCTTGTCCAATGAACCAAAAAGTATGGAGATGCCCAGTTCTCTGTTACACATGTACTCCACAGTACACTTCCAGGCCCAGGGCACATCCCAGGCAGCTACTTGACTAAAAGACACCCATTGGCCATTTCTCTCAACTGGACTTTCCAAGCATGTCCATATTATTGTTATGAGAGATACCCCCAAAGCTGGCCACTTAATGACCAAATCATCCCAGGGTCATCATGTTCTTGATTCTGGATACACATGGCATTTGAACATGTCCGTAAGATCCCATCCCACCACTGACAGTGCCTTGTGGTCAACTGCTACATAGCAGCTCTAAGAAGTACCTCAGTGAGGCATTTTCCCATCTCATATGCTCTGATGGTAGTGGAGACCAACTTGAAAGATAACAATGCCCCTGATACAGTGCAGAATATCCAAAGAGGCAAGAGAGGCCAAGGACCAGGTGTGGAGGAAGCCTGCCTTCCAGTTCTTAGAGATGACATGGCATATGACACTAATCTAAACTCCTGGTAAATTAACAGACTTGGCAGAGAAATGTTATGGTCTGTTGAATGAAAAGTGGGGCAAAATGAGGATTTATTAACTCTCTAAAGACTTTGGGACCTTGGAGCTGGAGTGATAGCACAGAGAGTAGGGCATTTGCCTTCCACATGGCCAATCTGGGTTTGATCCCTGGCATCCCAAATGATTCCTTGAGCCCGTCAGGAATGATTCCTGAGTGCAGAGCCAGGAATAACCTCTGAGCATCATTGGGTATGACCCCCAAAGCAAAATAAAACAAAACCAAAAAAGCGTAAAGTCCACCTGCTCCACCCAAGCAAAACCTACTCTGTCCTACACACCTGTGCTTTGCCCCAACTCTAAGTGCATTCTGCTCATCCTCCAATCTTCCCCTGCCACACAGACAGAAAGCCCTGTGCCATCCAAATGCTCATTTATGCTCACAGACATTGGCTGTAAATTAGGCTCCATAGCCCTCCATCTGGCACAGGATGATCTTCCAAACTGTAGCTGCGACCTGCCTATGAGATTGCCCTCATATTTAACCACACCTCCTCGGTACCTGCTGGCCATGGCCAGGCATGGACAAATCCTTCATGCCCTGTAACTGCCAGGCCTTCTACTGAGCACTGCTTCTCAAGCCAGCAAGCCCAATTCTAACTTGCTTCTGTTAGTTCTCTTAAAACCTTTTCCATACCCCTCATACTCCTGGCCTGCACAGAAGCCTGAGAACCTTTGATGCAGCATTTGTGGCACTTCTTACTCTGTCGGACCACTTTGAGGCACATAATGCATGCAAATATGTGTCAATTCCATGTTTAAAAGCAAGAGGGGCTAGACAGAGTATAGGAGGAAAGGCACTTGTCTTTCATCCTGCTGACCCTAGTTTGAATCCCTAGCACTACCTATGGACCCCTGAGCACAGAGCCAGAAGATACTCCTGATCATCACCATGTATACCTTCGACACCCCATCAGAAATAAAGAATAAAGTAACTGTAATTTGTGTCCAGAGTATATTCATTTGCTTTTTCCCTCCCCTTTATATTTTGTTTAAAGGTCACACCTGGTGGTACTCAAGGCTTACTCCTGACTGTTTGGGGGTTACTCCAAGCAGTGCTTGGGTTAACATGTAGTATGTGTAACTGGGGGTCAAGTCCAAGGCCTCCTGAATGCAAAGCTTGTGTTCCAGTCCACTGAATTCTGTGGGCCCAGAAATTTTTTTTTGTTGGTTTTGTTCTTTAGGTCACACTCAGCTATGTTCAGTTCTTACTTCTGGCTCTGTACTCAAGAATTATTTTTGGTAGACTGAAGACCATATGGGGACCCAGGATCAAAATGGGTCAGATAGATGCAAGCAAGGCTAGCACTGTATTTCAGCTCTCAGAACATTCTTTATGTTGTTTTTTTTGAGACATCTGGCAATGTTCTGTACACTACTGGCTCTGCATCCAGGAATCACACCAAGAATGTTAAGAGAGCCATAAGGGATGCCAAGGATCGAATCCAGGTTGGCTACATGCAAGGCAAAATCTTTACCCACTACTCTATTGCTCCAAACCTACAGAACATTCATTTTGTTATGCCCTCTCTCATAAGTTTCTGTATTTAAGAAACCAATAGCACATGCCACGTACTAATTACTTAATACACATTAATTCCCCCATTAAAAACCCAATATTTCTGGAGATTAATTGTCTGGTAAATCAGGAATGTAACTGGAAACCTATTCAAATGAGCTGCTTCCTTCAGTTGACTTTTGCTCACTGACATAGGATGCAGAAAGAATATGGTGTGTGTGTGTGTGTGTGTTTACCTCTTCAGGCAACGCCTCTTGTTCTATGGCTTGAAGATAGAGCTCTTGAAGTTTCTCCTGTAGCAATTCTATTTCTATTTCATTCACTTGCTTCTCACTTAGGCAAATTTCAGTTTCATTGGCCAAACCATCTGGCAGATCCTCCTCGGGCATAAGAACAGCCCAATCAGATGACAACAACTATTGGACAACAAAGAGGGATGAGAAATGGAGTGAAAGGAAAAGATATTCTAAGGGATCAAAGAATTTAGAATTAAACAGTAGCAAGTCCCTCTACTGGGGTGGAGGGCTACACCCAGTTGTGTCTTAGAGGCTATTCCTAGTTTGATGCCAGGGTCCACTCAACTCTTGGGCTCCTGCATGAAAAGCAATGCTCTCTGGCCCTGGGTCATTGCCTAGCCACACCTGACATTCTTCCCCCACCCCGCTGTTGCTGTGATGAGTGGATTTCACACACATGCCTGGCTGAGGTGATGGCCAGGGATTACATACATAGATTGTACAGATTCCAGATTTCCTATCAATGTTTTTAGTTTCCCAGCCACACCTGGATATTCCAGCTTGGTGCTTGACAGTCAGTCCTGGCACTGCTCAGGTGAATAGATGGCCTGGGGGGGGTAGGGGGTAGTCCCACAGGCAGCCATTTGAGCCACCCTGTGGTTCAATTTTCAATCAACATCCAAACCCCATTCCTACTCATATTTATTTTATTTTTTGTTTTTTTTTTTTGGTCACACCCGGCAGCACTCAGGTGATACTCCTGGCTCTATGCTCAGAAATCGCTCCTGGCAGGCTTGGGGGACCATATGAGATGCTGGGATTCAAAACACCATCCTTCTGCATGTGAGGCAAACGTGCTACCTCCATGCATCTCTCTGGCCCCCTTATTTTTAATTTTTTGCTTTTTTGGGCCACACCCGGTGACACAAAGGGATTACTCCTGGCTATGCATGCAGAAATTGCTTTTGGCTTGGGGGACCATATGAGATGCTGGGGAATTGAACCGAGGTCCGTCCTAGGGTAGCGCGTGCAAGGCAAATGCTCTACCGCTTGTGCTACCACTCCGGCCCATCATATTCTGAATTTTGGTTTAAACTCTAGAATAAACAAATTCCAGATTCTTTTTGTTTGCATTCAAATATGCTCGGCTCTCAGAAGTCCCTCCTATCTGTTCTTGACGGACCATATGGGATGCTGAAGACTGAACCTGGGTTGGCCACCTGCATGCAAGACAAGCATCCTACCCATTGACTATCTCTCCAGCCCCAAATTGTCAAATTCTAAATGAGTGGCTATGTTGGTTTTTTCCTCCTTAGTTTTTTGGTTTTGGGGCCAAATCCGGTGGTGCTTAGGGGTTTCTCCTGGCTCTGTGCTCAGAAATCACTCCTAGGGGCCAGAGTGATGGCGTAGTGGTAGGGCGTTTGCCTTGCACGCGGCTGATCCAGGACAGACCATGGTTCGATCCCCTGGCGTCCCATATGGTCTCCCAAGCCAGGAGCGATTTCTGGGTGCAGAGCCAGTAGTAGCCCCTGAGCATCACCAGGTGTGGCCCCCCAGAAAAAATCACTCCTGGCAGGCTCGGGGGGCCATATGGGATGCCAGGGATCGAACCCAGGTCATGCAAGACAAATGTCCTACTGTTTTGCTATTACTCTGGCCCCCTCCTCCTTAGTTCTTTAGGTCAGTAGTTGGAAGAATGTTTTCTAACCTGTTCAATTCTAGAATATACGGCTACAATCTCTGGGATATTCTTGAATTCATTCAGAAAATTTTGGATCTTCATCTGAAATTCTCTAAGCCACACAGAAGATACTTTCATTTCTGTAGAATGCATGATCTCATTACGACACCTAATCACCTGTAGAAAGAAAAAAATAAATAAATGAAAGGCTCCAAAATCAAACAATGGAGAAAAGTGACCTTTTTTCATAATTTCAAAATAAAATTGCAGAAAGCCTTTGTTAATTATAAAATCCAAGTTTAGCTTATAATTACTAGCAAGGTTCCAGGAAATATGCAATCCTGCTGCCTGAATAATAAATTAGTTGGGGCAAGAAATATAAGAGGACAGGAGAGATGGTTCAAAGGTCTGGGCACAAGCTTTTCATGCAGGAGGCCCAAGTTCAATCCCTAACTGCCTCATACTCTGAGCACTGAGCCAGGAGTAGGCTCTGAGCACCACCAGGTTTGATTCCCAAACCAATATAATTATGTGTATACATACATACATACGCATTTAAATATAAATGAGATGAACTAACTTCATGATACTTTCGAGCCACACCTTGTTGCTCAAGGATTACTCCTGGTGGTATTGAGGGGATCAATGAGGGACTTGGGATTGAACTCAGATTGGCTGCATTCAAAGCAAATGCCTTACCCACTACACTCTGTCTCCTGAACCTAGAAGTATTATAATTCTCATGATATTGCAACCTGGATCACATCTGAGGCTCTGGAGCTATTCCTGATTTGGTACTCAGGGAACCATGTGGTGCTGGGGATAGAACCCAGGGCTCCTACATGCAAAATGTATGTTTAAGCTTATTGAAGAATTTTACCTTACCCATACTGAGACTATGTTTGTCTGATATCATAAAGGACTCTATCCTTTCAACTGGTGAGAGGCATGGTAGCAAAATATACATGTGCCAAACCTGTTCTCTAGTGAAACCAAGAAAATCTCAGTTTATACAGATTTTGTGGTAATCTGCCAAGCACAGTGATTTCTTTTTGTATTGCTCACCCATCAGGACTTATACTGCAATCAGGTCGTATGACTTTTAGCCAATGAGATTCAGAAGGGCAGGTTTCAATGATGGTATACAAGGAAAAAACCTGATAAGTTCCTGTGTTTTTTGGGGTCAAGAGTGAGTTGTTCCTGGCTATGTGGTCAGGTGTGAACCCTGGCAGTGCTAAAGGGACTGCATGTGGTGGCAAGACATACACATAGCAAGCACATTGTCCATATACTCTTTCCAGCCCCAGTGCTTTCCATAGGTGTCACATAAGCAGTGCTCAGAGGCCTGAAGCCATTTCTAGCAGAGCTCAGGCATGAGGTCAGCAGGCCCTCAGCGTCATAGCTTGGCTGTGCTTGGGTGAGCGGTACACTAGGGCCACACCAAGGGCACTAGGTGGGCATATAGTGTCAGGAATTGAACTCAAGAATCTTGACAATGCTAAGCACTGAGGTAGCTACCTACCTGATTAGTGTGTTTTTGTTTTTGGGTCATACCCAGTGGTGCTCAGGGGTTACTCCTGGCTCTGTGCTCAGAAATTGCTCCTGGCAGGCTGAGGGGACCATTGAGATGCCAGGAATCAAACCACTGTCTCCTGGTTTGGCCACATGCAAGGCAAAAGCCCTACCACTGTGCTACCTCTCCGGTACCCTTAATTTGTGTTCTTTTTTGTTTGTTTGTTTGTTTGGGCCACACCCGTTTGATGCTCAGGGGTTACTCCTGGCTAAGCGCTCAGAAATTGCCCCTGGCTTAGGGGGACCATATGGGTCGCCAGGGGATCGAACCATGGTTCTTCCTTAGCTAGCGCTTGCAAGGCAGACACCTTACCTCTAGCGCCACCTCACCGGCCCCTTAATTTGTGTTCTTAAGTTTTGTATAAAAACATTTCTGTTTAGGACTAGATAGTCTCTTTTTTTTAATAATATATTTTTTTATTTTGATCATAGTGGCTTACATATTGTTGACAATAATATTTTAGGTACATGTTAACTTAATATCAGGGGGATTCCCATCACCAAATTGTTCTCCCTACACCTCTGTTCCCATCCTACCTCCCATATCTTCCTCCCTCACCTCTGGGCTGCAAGAATATGTGGTCTCCTCTGTGTGGCTGGACAGTTTTACGGTGCTGGCCTTGCTTGCAACTTTAATGATGAAACTGGTTCAAACCACATAGGGTTTTGTAAGCACTACTAGATGTAGTCCCTGAGCAGAGCCAGGAGCAGCCCCTGAACATGCTGAGTGTAGCCTCCCCATTTCCAGTGATCAAGTGATCCATCTACCTCTCAACCTATTTATCTATGTATCTGTAGTGTCATGGACCACATAACAAGTGCTCAGAGCACTTGAATGGCAAGTGGCTCTAGTGCTGAGTCACATCCCTTGCTACACTCTGTGTTGTTCTGACCATGAAAAATCACTTTTGCGGGGCCGGAGAGATAGCATGGAGGTAAGGCGTTTGCCTTTCATGTAGAAGGTCATTGGTTAGAATCCCGGCATCCCACATGGTCCCCCGAGCCTGCCAGGAGTGATTTCTGAGCCTGGAGCCAGGAGTAACCCCTGAGCACTGCCGGGTATGACCCAAAAACCAAATAAAAGAAAAAAAGAAGAAAAATCACTTTTGCTACTGTTTATGGTAGAAAAGGGAGGCATTATTGGCAGTGCATCTATTTTAGCAAGTAGCACAGTTTGAATGGCTGGAATGCTGCCTTTGGGGGGGAATGAAAGGGAAGCTGAGCTGGTGCCTGTACTTGCAGGGAGTTGATGAACATTACAGGAGATGCGAGGGAGGTGCCCCATCCTGACTGAATTGGTCTCCCCTCTTGCACACATGGTCTGAGGTAGAAGCTTCTGCAGGCTGCTCTAGTTCACAGCATGGAGCGCATGATTTTAGGGTGGCTCTCTCTTACCTCAGTGACTTTCTTTCGATCGACTATAAAGTGATCACAGGAGTTGATTAAACTTAACAGAGCTGCTGCGTCACAATCCTCGGGCCCAGTTTTGTCTGTTAGTCCTCGGGGCATGAAGGCCTAGAGAAAGGTAACAGGAGTGGCACTTGAGTTTGCGAAGCTCCAGAAGCTGGAGGGAAAACTTTGTGGCTTATTTCCCAAATGAGGATTGGGCCTTCAAGCTAGGGGTTCAGGAGTCCAACAGAAAGTCAGAAAATAGTGGGGAGAGCTAAGGATACCTTGTCTGTCCCACTGTGATTAGAAACAAACACACGGGACTGAAGAGATAGCATGGAGGTAGGGCATCTTTCATTTCCCCCCCATGCAGGAGGACGGTGGTTCAAATCCCGGCATCCCATATGGTCACCTGAGCCTGCCAGGAGCAATTTCTGAGCATAAAGCCAAGAGTAACCCCTGAGTGCTGCCAGGTGTGACCCAAAAACAAAAAACAAACAAACAAAAAGAAACAAACACACATGCACACACATTCAGTTGAACTAGTTTTCTGTCTTCTTTGAATGGTGCAGAAGCAGGAAGCATGGGTAGAAAGCATGTTTTCTTTAACTAAAGATTCAGAGTTTGGATGGTTAAGTTTAATTTTTAAATTTTTTTTTTGCTTTTAGGGTCACACCCTGTGGCACTCAAGAGTTACTCCTGGCTATGCACTCAGAAATTACTTGGGCAAGTTATTTATCCTCAGCATTCTCATCAGTCAATGGGTGTGAGTATGCGGAGGGAGAATGCCTTGCCTTCCTCAAGTCTATGTATGTATTAGATTATTCACACAGGAAAAGCCTGTCAAGGTGCCAAATAAGGTATGGTGGTGGCGATTATTAAGTTGATGGCACAAGATGACTAGCATCCCACCAAGCAGTCATGGGCCAATCCTACGGCTGATATCACAATATGCCAGAAGCACCCTACTCTGGCACCATGTTACCTATTGGAGGATTTTAGGGCAGGACTGCCCTAAATAACAAAATATTTGTCTAAAATATTTGACTAAAATAACAAAGAATGTTATAGAAAGATATGGGCACGTTTCTTTTTTCCCCTGGAAATATTTTAAAATTTACATCTGAATGCAACAAGTTCCTTAATATGAGAAGCTGAAGACTACATTCCTGTTAAGAAAAGATGACATGAAAATGACTTGCTTAGAGAGCTCAAAGGGGCTGGAGTGCATGCTGGCACTTGGGAGCCCCTGCTTGGATTCTCAGCACTGCAGGATCTCCTCTGCACCAAGTTTCACTGAGCACCAAGTCAGTAGAAGACCCCAGCACTGCCAGATATGCACCCCTTTCCCAAAGAATATAAGCTATTTGCCTTTGCACTCTATATAAAGAAGGGATTGGAGATGTGTGATGTAGTTGAGTGATTAAGTGCCTGTTTTATCAGAGAGAGGCCCTGAATTTGATCCTTGACAAAAAATATAATAAAAATATAAATGTATATGTAAAATAACAACAGGCAAACTACTACAGTGCAGCCTACAACTGCTTCTTGTAATAATTTTCCACAAGAGTTGGGGGTCATGTGTCTGATGTAGGGCTTCAGACATCTATGCTTAATACTATCAAAAAGAATTTTGTGGACTACAGAAATACAGTATTGGGGGTTGGAAAGATAGTACACTCGTAGGGCGTTTGCCTTGCATGAAGCCGATCCAGGACAGATGGTGGTTCGAATCCTGGCATCCCATATGGTGCCCCCGTGCCTGCCAGGAGCGATTTCTGAGCGCAGAGCCAGGAGTAACCCCTGAGTGCCACCAGTTGTGACCCCTCCCCCCAAAAAACCACACACACACAAACAGTATTGGGATTAAGGCACCTGCCTTACTTGAGGATGGCCTCTGGCACTGCTATGGTCCCCCAACATTGCTAAGGAGTGACTTCTAGCGGAGTTGGGAGTAAGTCCCAGTATAGTTAGGTGTGAAACAAAAACAAAAAACTAAAGAATTTTGTATGCACTGAAAGATATACTACAGGAGGGCTGGAAAGGCAGTACAGTAAGGCACAGCACAGTAAATCTTGCATGTAGTCGACCCTGCTTTGATCCTCAGCATGGCATGTTCCCTTAAGTTCCATAGGGTGTGGTCCCCAAACCTCCCATAATAAAATAGAAATAAAAGTTATTGGGGCTAGAGCGACAGCACAGCTGTAGGGTGTTTGCTTTGCAGGTCCGGAATGGACCCAGGTTCGATCCTGGCATCCCATATGGTCCCCCGAGCCTGCCAGGAGCAACCCGAGGGCCAAAACCAAACCAAAACAAAAGACAGAGTGTAGCCAATACCATCACTGTCTTTCTAGCATAAATAGCTGATCCTTAGATGTCTAGTGTAGCTCTACAATTGTTAAAAGAAGTAGATTAAATGTATCACAGACTAACTAATGTAATGAGATAAAAGGAAATAACGTTTCTTTTAGTTGCTGTGGAGAGGAAACCACCAAATTTAGAGGCTCTGCCTCAGAATTAGGCAGTTTCTTTTCTTTTCTTTTTTAGTTTACTATTACAAGGTATACCTTGCCTGTGGAAAATTATTTTCCCTTTTATTTTGGTGTTTTGGGCCACCCCCAGCGGTACTCAGGGGTTACTCCCAGTTCTGTGCTCAGTGATCATCTTTGCTGGGGCTCAGGGCGATAGGTTGGGCATGTGCAAAGAAAGCACCCTACTCTCTGTTCTATCTCTATGGCCCCATCTGTGGTTCATTTTCTCACCACTATCAGTGGTAGGGCAAACGTTTGCCTTGCATCCGATCTAGGACGGATGGTGGTTTGAATCCTGGCATCCCACATGGTCCCCTGAGCCTGCCAGGAGTCTGAGCACAGAGCCAGGAGTAACCTGAGCGCTGCTGGGTGTGACCCCCAAACCACCCCCCCATAAAAAGGAAAAAAAATAAAGAAAACAACACCCTGACTCCTGAAAGTAATTTCCTTTCTCTTTTCTTTGGGCTCAGGGGACTCTGCAATGCTGCAGATTAAACAGGGGGTCAGTAGTGTGCAAAGCTCATCCATATACTAGCTCTCTGGCCCTAAAAGCAGATTTTTAGGATGCTTTGATTGGTCTGATGAATGCAGAGTGCTGAGAAACATCTGTCACCACCTCTTACCCAATGTGCAGTGGGAAATACAGTTGGAGGAACCAACTGAGGCCAGATCATGCTGGGCCTTCATAGCTCCTGAGGCCTAGAGAGCTGGTTCTAGGCTACCAGGAGAGGCTGGAGAAACAGATACAGGGAGTAAAGTGCTTGCCTAGCATGCAGCTGACCCTGGCTTGACCCTTAGTGCCACACAGGGTTCAGAGCCAGGAGTAAGCCCTGAACACTGCCAGCTGTGACCACCAAGCAAAGAAACCAACCAAATACTATCAGGATGCCATTCAAGGGTTTTTGGTAAGGGACGGAAATAAGCAAAGTCCCACATGTAGGTTCCATATCCTGCTTTGTCAGCTGCCCAAATCAGGATGTGGCACGCTGGAGATGGCACAGATGTACCTGGCAGTATCATACAAAGGAACCTTTGTGAAGCAGGGCGAATGGAAACAGGAATGCTGGAGGCAGCTGGTGAGACAAAGGTGGTTTGCGAGCAGAGATCAGGAATCTGCCTGAGAAGCGACAGGCTGGGCTAGAGTACACACCTGGAGGTCAGCAGCAGCAAGGTGGCCTCCAGGCTGGGGCCTGACCAGTCCCACCAGAGAGAGGGGACAAAAGAGGACTGTGGCAGGTCAAGGATGCTGAGGTGGCGGCTGAGAAGCCAGGGAGATGGGAGGAGGTCCAGGACAGCAGGGGAATTTTAGAGTGGCTGGTGGTGATGTATGTAGGGAGAGAGAGGTCAGAAAGACAGAGCTGCGGAGTGGGAGCAAGGGAGATCAGTGGGCTGCAGCATAGGCTTTGGATGCATGAGGCCAGAGTTCCATTCCTGGCACCACATGGTCCTCACATATTACAGAGTAAAGATCCCTAAGTACCAGATCAGGAGTAGTCCATGAGTACTCAGAGCCTTGAACAGGCAAGTTTGATCCTTGAGTCCAATCCCTGGCAGCTTGTGGGTCTTGAGCACTGATAAGTATAGCTCTGGTGGTCCCCAACACCATTAGGCATAGAATTAGGCTCCGAGAAACTGCCAGGGTATGGCTTTTATAAAAAAAATGTAAAATGAGATGTATAGTACTTGCAACATAAAACAACCTTGGGAGCATTATGCTGAATCAAATATCTCAGAGAAAGACTAACATTGACCAAATCTTATAAGTGGAATCAAAGTACCTAGTTCAGGGGTATGAGGTAGAGAGCCAGTGTAGCAGGTGTTAGTATAGCACTTGCCTTGCACACAGCTGATCCTCAGCATCATCTATGGTTCCTAGCTCCTGCTAGGAGTGATCTCTGAGCACAGAGCCAGGAGGAAACCCTGAGCACTGTTTTTAAAAAAGAACCACATTGGGGCTGGTGAGGTGGCGCTAGAGGTAAGGTGTCTGCCTTGCAAGCGCTAGCCAAGGAAGGACGGTGGTTCGATCCCCCAGAGTCCCATATGGTCTTCCCAAGCCAGGGGCCATTTCTGAGCACTTAGCCAGGAGTAACCCCTGAGCATCAATGGGTGTGGCCCGAAAAACAAACAAAAAAAAAGCAAAAAAAAAAAAAAACCCTGGGGCCGGGAAGGTGGCGCTAGAGGTAAGGTGTCTGCCTTGCAAGCACTAGCATAGGACGGACTGCGGTTCGATCCCCCGGTGTCCCATATGGTCCCCCCAAGCCAGGGGCGATTTCTGAGCTCATAGCCAGGAGTAACCCCTGAGCGTCAAACGGGTGTGGCCCAAAAACCAAAAAAAAAAAAAAAAACCAAAAAAAAAAAACCCAACCACATTAAGAGATATAGGGGTGGAGAGATAGCATGGAGGTAAGGCATTTGCCTTGCATGCAGGACGGTGGTTCGAATCTCGTCATCCCATATGGTCCTCTGAGCCTGTCAGGGGCAATTTCTGAGCACAGAGCCAGGAGTAACCCCTGAGCGCTGCCGGGTGTGACCCAAAAACCAAAGAAAACCCCAAAAAACAAAAAACAAATTTAGATACATAGATTGGGGGCTCCCAGGGGTTGAGAGTGTGCGTGCTACCAGTTAAAGGGGTGACAAGGTACAAACTTCTACTCAGAGAGTAAGTCATGGGAAATACCACGTTCAGATTGTGATTACAATGCTAATGTAGTTGAAAGCTGCGATGAGCAATCTTTTATTTTTTTTTATTTTAGTGAAGCAAAATAGTTTTAACAGTAAAAAAAAACCACAATGAAGCAAAATAGTTTTTAAGGAAAGAAATTTTACTTAGAAAGACGTGAGATTGGAGAAAAAGAAAAGCAACAAGAGAGAACATGTGCTTCTCCAGAGTGGAAAAAATGTAAAAAAGGAATCGTTTTTGTACATGTGTAGTGTACATGAGTCCATGTGTAGTGGGGAAGAGTTGAGCACGTGGTGCTCAGCCTTTACTCCTGGCTCTGTGTTCAGTGATCACTCCTGAAGGGTTCAGGAGACCATATGGTGTGCTGGGGATTAAACCTGGGTCATGAACAATGTAAGAACCCTACCACCTCTACACTCACTCTAAGTAGCCTCCCCCGCCCCAAATTAATCTTAAGAGTTCTCAGCATTTGGCCAAGGAGAAAGCTCAAAGCACTGAGTACAAGTTTTGCATGATAACCTCTGGGCTTGCTCCCTGGCATCACATGGTCCCATAACACTGACAGGAGTGGCCCCAAGCACTGGACTGACTACTGGCAGTGGTAAGAAAACAAAAGGGAGAAAAATTAAATGTCAGTTATACCTCAAAACTATTCAGCAGTTTTCAGTATAGTCACAGAGTTATGCCATCATCATCCCAGTCAAGAGTATTTCCACTCCTCCAACCTCAAAGAAGCCATCTATGCACTAGCAGGCCAAAGCCTCAGCAACCACCAACCTACTTTCCTTTCCTTTCTTTTATTTTTCGAAATAAAAATATTTACTGGAAAGCAGAGGGGAAAGGAAAAGAAACTCCTCAGCTATGGAGAAAGTTAGTATAGGACTAAGTTACATCTCAGAAGTTTTTGAAGAATTGTCTATTCTGGACCCTTCATGTTCACAGAATCATATATGATGCTTTCAAGGCTTGTCGACTGCTGGAGCAAGTGTCAATACCTCACTGCTGTTCTCTGGCTCAACCCTATTATCTTCTTGGGTTTAGCTGTAAATTGGTAGATGGTCACTTGTTTTGTTTCTACCCCTAGCTTAGAGGGTGCTATATTTATTTTGTACCTATATGTATTCTGTACCTAGAGCTACTATATTTACTTATTCATTTGCGGACTATATAATGTAAGCCTGTTCTCATTTCACTGCATAAGAAACATAGTCATGGAATTCAAGTTCATAAAATTTTTTCTTTAAAAAAGAACTGGGGGGTGTGGAGAGATAGCATGGAGGCATGTGGAAGGACGGTGGTTCGAATCCCGGCATCCCATATGCCCCCCCCCCCGAGCCTGCCAGGAGTAATTTCTGAGTGTATAACCCCTGAGTGCTGCTGGGTTTGACCCCAAAATCAAAAAAAAAAAAAAAAAAGAAAGAAAAAGAACTGGGGGTGGAGGTTTGGAGCTGGAGTGATAGCACAGAGGTAGGGCCTTGCCAGGAATGGACCCAAGTTCGATATCTAGCATCCTACTTGGTCCCGAATCTGCCAGGAGCGATTTCTGAGCGTAGAGCCAGGAGTAACCCGAGTGCCGCTGGGTATGGTCCAAAAACAAACAAATAAAAGAACTGTGGGGAGGAGCAAACAGTACAGAGGGGAGGACACTTTCATGCATGTGGCCAACTCTGATTCGATCCCCAGCACCTATCTGGTCCCTGGAGTACCTGGAGTGAATCCTGAGCACAAAGCCAGTGCACTGTGAGTGTGCCTCCAAAACCAAGAGAATAAAAAAATAAATAAAAGAACAGGGCCAGGGAACACATGCTTTTCAAGCAGGACACCTGCTGGATGCTCATCACCACATGGCCTTCTCAGCACGTCAAGAGTAGACAATGAATACCTTTAAGGGTAGTCCACAAACCAAAGTAGAAGAAAATAAACCAATAGATGGAGGTCACAGTAAAGCTATTTGGATGGTAATGGGGTAAGTTGGGAAGAAGAATGAAGATCTGAAAAAACATCTTGGGGAGGTGGCAGAGAAGTCCACCATATAGTGGGGACAAGCCAAAACAAATATCTATGTGGCAGGAGAAAGAGGTGCATATGGAAGCAGGCTTGATAAAAAGACGAGGAAGCATGTACTTTGGGGGGGGGTAGCTTTGTGAAGCAAGAGCAAAGTTAGCAGCTAGGAGGGAGGTGGAAGAGTGTCATAGGCACACAGTGAACTGGTGACCTCTCCAGACCTAGGAGTTTCACCAGTGAGGCCTGCAATCTCCTAAGCCTGACACAGAAGTGAAGCAGTCAGTTCCCTGGGCAGGCTAGAAGGACAGAAACAAAGAACAGTGCCAGGATGGTGGTGCTGAGGCCAGGCAAGTACAGAGAAAAGAGATAAAGGAGGCTGAGGCTAGGGCGATGACCAATGAATTTGGGGTGGGACAAGATTGTCAGGGGACGACAGTGGAAGTGGAATAGGCTTCAAAAGGGTTGTGTAGGAGCAACAATGGGAGACCATAGGGGATGCGTCATGGTAATGGGAAGATTTTAGATTTCACTTGAGGAAAGGTCTTCGTTAGGCCACACAGGGTATTTGGGGCCTGCAGTACTGTGGGGTGGAACTAGGGGTCCACAAGGCAAGAACCCTACAACAAAATCCACACCCTCCATAAAAAATGGGTGAAATGGGTAATGAGGGTCAACTGTATGGTGATGGACAGAAACTCAACTTCAGTGGTGGCCATGACATACAGATGGCAGTTTTTTTTGGAAGGGGGGTGCACATCCGGTGGTCATCAGCATTTACTCCGTGCTCTACTCCTAGTTCTATCACTCTGGACCGGAAAGATAACAAGGAGGTAAGGCGTTTGCCTTTCATGCAGAAGGTCATCGGTTCGAATCCCGGCATCTCATATGGTCCCCCGAGCCTGCCAGGAGCGATTTGAGCCAGGAGTAACCCCTGAGCGCTGGTGGGTGTGACCCAAAAACCAAAAAAACAAAAAACAAAAAGCAAAAAAACTGAAACTGACATAACATCAGTCACCAGCACTACGGCAGTACAAATGCGTGACATCACACAAAGATGCATACCCGTGTCTCACGCTATTTCTGTGCTTCAGAGTTTCAAGCGCCCTCTCGTCTGTTCCAGCACCCAGAACTTTCCGATGTCCTCAGAAACAAGCAGATGGACTTGAGCAGGGAGGGGTGGGTCCAGGGTAACAGTGCCGAGCCGCTCAGTCACCAGCCTGTGTAGGAGGCCCGGGCTGGCGGAAGGTCACCCCCATCTCCCCTCCCAACATCAGGGGCTTACCTTAGCCACCTCCCAGGCGTCAAAAGGCCAGCGGCCGGGCCGGCAGTTTCCCCAGTGGACGTCTCCATTCCCGTTGGTGTGATGCTTCAAAATCTCCCGCTTCCACTCGGTGCACAGCGGACACTGGGGCTGGAACTAGAGGGGCGGCGGGGAGGGGGGCCGGGAGGGAGGTGAGGCGCGAGACGCTGAACTCGGGGCGCGGACTGGGGCCGGGGCGATGGCGGAGGACCCGGAAAAGGGGGGCGGATCTCACCTGGCGGGCGCGCGGGTGACACCGGGAGCCGCTGAGGCAGGAGGCGCGGGGTCCCAGGCCGGGGGCAGCGGCGAGCAGGCCCCGATGGAAGGCGAGCACCTCGCGACCGACGAAACCTTGCAGGCAGCCGCGCAGCAGCAGCAGGCAGTGCCCCGCTTTCACCCAGTTCTTGTACTCAACGCAGTTGAGACGCGCGGCCAGCTCTGGCAGCACCATGACGCGCCCCGCTCCCAGAAGCCACAGGGCGAGGGGCGGGTGAGCGGCAGGGCGCAGGCGCGGAGGCCTGGGAAGCGTGGCGTCACGACCGCGCCGTCAGCGCGGCCCCGCCCACGGACCGCCCCCAGGCGCGGGCGGGGCAGCCCGAGCATTTCAGTGGCGCCCGATTCCTGGGCGGGACGCTCGAGCTTCCGGCTACGTCACAACAGCCCACCCTCCCCTGAACTGATGCAGAGCCAGCCCCTCACTTCCTTGTGTTGCTGGGTTTTGTTTTTTTCCTGTTGTTTTTTTTAACACTATTATTAAAGCTCTAGGAACACTTCTTGTTCCTTGTAATATGCAGTTCGAGGAAAAGTTTAAACTGAGGTCTTAGATCCAGCTTGGCGGTAGGAAATCAGAAAATTCCTGAAATGCGACTACTGGCTGCTTGTGTCATGCTTACCTATCATGCCAAGGTGACATAAAACTCAAAAATGACCACCGGGTCCATTAGCAGGGGCAAACAGGAACTGCCTCGCCAGGAATTCTGCAGAGCAGTCCGGCACCCAGCCGGAAGGGACTGCTGCTTGCTTGTGACAATTAAGGCTTTGCTGTGCAGAAGGTGGTCTACAATCTAAATGACTGCTCTGTCCAAATGACAAGGGAAGTATCAGTTGGAGTTGCTTTTAGAGGGCGTGGGGGCTTGGAAAGCATGCTGCGTGTCTTCAAGTCTTGAGGGAAGAATAAACCTTCTTGACCCAAGAATCAGTCAGATGCAGTCAGGACAGCTAGCTTTAAATTTAAACTTGCTCTTCTGCGTGCTTTGATGTTGTTTTAATTCCACCGGGGCAAATTTATTTGGGCCTCATTTTATTAATCTACAAAAAGAGGCTATTAATTCTTGTCTTGCTAGGTTGCATACACTGAAAGATCTCAAATAGTGCCTGAAAATAGTATATGTTCTCGGGAATATAAGGAATTGTTATATTGCCCTAAAGGTCCTGTTCTTAGTCATACCTACTGGCCACAAGGAAATAAAGAAAATTTATAGAAAAGTGTAATCTAGGATCATATGCAGCACAAAGGCCTCACTTTTTCTGTCTCTATGTTTCTTGAATAGAAGATCTCTTTAAAAATTCTGTATACTGGAGCCGGTGAAGTGGCACTAGAGGTAAGGTGTCTGCCTTGCAAGCGCTAGCCAAGGAAGGTCTGCGGTTCGATCCTCCCGGCATCCCATATGGTCCCCCCAAGCCAGGAGCAATTTCTGAGCACTTAGCCTGAGCATCAAACGGGTGTGGCCCAAAAAACAACAAAAAATTCTGTATACTGATTTTATATTAAGAATGGAATGATAAATATTAAACTAGAATGCAATGGGCATTTATTTATTTGAAGGAAAGTTACCAAAAATACTATTAATGGGGCCAGATAGTACAGTTGGTAAGGTGCTTGCTTGTCTTGCATGCAGTCAACTTGGATTTGATCTCCAGCATACCATATGGTCCCATGAGTCTGTCAGGAGTGATTCCTGAGTGCTAAGCCCTGAGCACCACTGGCCCAAAGAAACTCCCCCTCAAAAAATTACTATTAATTTTTAGGTCTATACTGGATCCTTATTTGTTTTTCTGTTTTAGGAGCCGGGGATCAGGCCTAAGGCCTCACACATGCAATACATGTGCTTTCTGTTGAGGCACATTATCAGCCCCTGAATCCAAATTCAGAGTGGCAAAATTATGTTTCCCAGAGTTATCAAATAAAACATGGTCCTAAGATTGACCTAACAGATATTTAGTGGCTACAGTTGAACCAGTTACTATGTCAATGACAATAGAGAGAAGTTATTAGTGGTAAATTCAAAATCATGTATATTATTCTTCAAGAACAGGTTTAGCTATTTTTAAATAGCTTTATATGTGCTGTCAACATTTTCACTTTCTTCTCTGATTTTGAACCTAATTCTATATATTCCAAATGACATTTCAATAGATGGAAAAAAGGATCAATTTCTTCCAGGTTTAGACTCATACTAAACAAAACTACTGTCTAGAACATTTTTCATGAAAATTAGTGAGTTGGTAGTTCTCTGAAACATGTATAAATTTTATTTTACTTAATTTATTAAAATAACACTGAAAATCCCTTAATGTTTTGACCCATCATCCATTAGTGAAAATCACTATGGGCATCCAAGATTGAACGTAGGTAACAAAAGAGGCAAAGACATGGTTTAGGATGAAATCTAAGACTTGAATACTAGTGTTTCCAAGCTTTAATAAAATATATACCAATTCCAAGTATCAAACATGAAATTAAAAATCAAAGTCATGGGTTTACTCTTCATAAGCACCAAAATTAAATCCTGTTCATTGACTCCTATGTTACTTTTGTTTGGACATTGCATCCAGAAATGCATTGAAATAGGAAAACAGTGTTCACTGAATGCATTATAATTAAAAATTCAACTAACAGTTCAAAACAACACATAAAGAACCTGAAAATTTTACTATTACTAAAGTTATTCAGATGACATTCTGCAGATAAAAATACATTTCTTATGTGTACATGTAGATTCCTACATGAAAGAAAGGATTCCGTTTCAAATAGAAAAGGGTTGACCCTTGAATAAGGTCTCATAGATTTCTAAACTGATGTGTTTAACATTTCAAAGGAGAATTGAAATTGGAAGAATACAAGGTAAGTTAAAGCAAGGACAAAAGTTAAGTCAGCTGCTCCTGAGCAGTAGCAGAATTGAGTGAGAAGCAGGAGATGAAGGCAGAAGGAAGACTTAGAAGAAGTTCAAAGACTGCCTCAAACTCTGACCAGAAAGGAACGGAGAACCAAGCAAAGCTGAGATCAGATGATACAGCTGCAGAGAGATGCTTGAAACTAGAATTTCTGGTAATTGGCTGTTACAGAAACTCAATAAAACCATCTTAAAATGAAATTAGACAAGGCATAAAAATTGCATCAAGAACCAATATTACATGACCAGATAGCACAACACAGCATTGTCATTTAAAAAAAACTTTCCCAAATAACATTAAGTCACCAGAAGACCTCTGCTTCGAATCAGTCTTTGAAGCTTAGGAGAGTCCCTGACTGTCTAGGAGAGACAGCACAATGCTCCAAAAGGAAGCTCTGCTGAGATGTTTGAGTACCAGAAACTCTTGGATAGGCCCTGGGTCTTGGGTTCTTCAAAGTGAGGGAACTGCACCAGGCTTCTTCCAAGCAAAAACACTCGATCTTTTGTTGACAATGAATTAAATTGGGGTTGTTAAACACACCCCCAACTTTGTCAGGGAAGGCAAAGGTGCGAAGTTAAGCAAGGTAAAGAAAAAAACCCACAGAAATTTTATTCAAGGGTAGAACATTCAAGTTCTTTGTTTCCTAATTAATACTGTATGTCAAAGTAGCATATAAACCAAATTTGCCAAACAGAAAAGCTTCCACATTCTCAAAAGATGAGAATGCCCGCAGCATTTGTGATCCTTGACCACCATAAGCTTCACACTAAAAGACTTTGATGTCTGAAGAAAATAAATTAATCTTGAAACAAAGAAGCAGATGTTTTGGTCAAACTTCAACATGAATTGTTAGAAATTACTTATTGGCCCCCACCAGGTTAAAGATGAAAGGAGGCCCTAAGGATTCTAGGAGCTGATATACACACAAGTGAGTGTCACTTTTTTTTTATCCTAGTTTATTAAATATTGCTTCTTTGGGATGTGTTTATAACAACTCCCAGGACATTTTTCATGTAAGGTTTCAAAGCGATCATATTAAAATACAGCTTCAATATAAAGTTTTATCACAGTTTTACAGTATTCAAAATGACAGACCTGCCTTAAAAAAATCAATAAAAGGACTATTACACCCAAAACATAAGAAAACATTTAAATAAACAAGTTTGGCATTTCCATTACTTTATAGTATGAAACAGAATATTAAACCTATTGCTGGCAAGCAGACTGGTGTATTTCCTATTTTGAAATGTGCCCCATTTTAAACACGCTATACAAGTTCACTATACAAAAGATGATATTTTTGATGGAAGAAGTGCACCCTGAAAATTTTTTGCCAGCTTAGAATAGTTAACTCTTAGTCAAAAAAGTCTTTTCCTTTTTAAAATTGAAGGCTAAATTCAGATTTTTTTTGTTGTTTTGTCACTTTTTTCAGCCTTCCTGGTTTAAAAACAATAGTGTCTATGGACGCCCACCAGGGGGCAGTGTAAGATTAGCCATTAAATCACGAACAGCTGCAAATATTGTGCATTCACCTGCAACAGAGAAAAATGGTCATTAGCTATTCGCAACAGAGGAAAGATGATGTTAATACACCAGTGAGGATAAGGGAAATTAAACCTAAAATTAGCAAGAACTTTAAAAATTCAAAATGAAAAGACTAAATTTTAAACACACAGATTATAGGGGATAAATCTTTGGTGTTAAGTGTCAGATAATGTCTGGTTTGGATTTTGTTTTTCCCTTGTAAGGAAGTTTGGGGCTAGTCCTCCTAAAGCTTGAGTTTAAGTTATATGCCCAGAGTTTCTTTACAGAAACACTGCAGCATTGGAGAAGCTTTTGAAGTTGGGCTTCAAAGGCCATAGACAACTTGTGGATGCATTTTTAATTTAGAGAATAGGCCTACTATTTTGTCTACACATTATTTAAGGCATCAATGGTGTCTGTATGTTGTTTTAAAGACCAGATGGAAAGGTCTACTGACAGCACTGCCCAACAGAACTTTCTGTGATGAAGAAAGTAGTTTATATATGTGCCATGGCTACTGAGTTGTAGCTAATGTGACCAAACAACCAATTTTCAGATTTTAATTTCAATGAGCCAATTTTTTAATCACTGAACACAGCTGGAGGCAATTCTATTAGACAGTGCTGTTCCATGATCTCCACTGGTATCTTCTTATCTCTAGGAAATGGTCAATTCTGGAGTTCCACATTTAAATCAATTCATACAAAAAAACCCATGATTTTTTTCGTAAAAGCACTTGACCAAGTGGTGGTGGTGGGCTGGGGAGGAGTAGTGATGGGTTTGGGTGAAGAGAGGGGAGGTTGAAGGATGCCACAACAATAGTCCAAAAACAAGACTTGTTTGGGGTAGTGGGGGCTGATTAATGAGCCACATACTCTCAATTTCCACTTCGTTCAAAGAAACAAAATAATCTGAACCTCTTCCTTTCTGTCAATGTCATATTACAATATGATAAACTAAAACTGCTTGTCAATATGAACCCTTAAAATCTGGATCCTATCGGCCTAACCTTACAGTGGCTGCAAGTGAGAGAGATGAAGACCTGGACCAAATAAGGACCTGTGGGCAAAGGGCAGAACACACAGTGACCCTGTGTGTGGGGCCTGCCATCTTCTCTTCAACCACTAGAAAATTCAGACACAGAAAGAAAATTAAATTCAAGGGCTTAACAATCTAGAAAGGAATAAAAATTCACACTGCCCAAATACCCAAACAATCTCTTCAATATAAGAAGTAGGAGTTTCTTTCCACTTTTTGAAAAAAAAAAAAAAAAAAACAAAACCCAAAACATTAGCATTATACTGGGAGGTAGAGTCAAAACATTCTTCCCTTTTAATTTCAAAGTCCTGAGACACAATCATGCTAGTTAGCTATGTGTGAAGGACTGGTGTGTTCTACTGGACAGCTATTTGGACAATTCTGAGAGCTTTTAGCCGATCCTTAAGGACCTATTTGGAACTGGCAGAAGAGAGAAGTCAAAGGATGAAAACAGAAACTATTAAGACAGAAGAAGTATTACAACAAAAGAAGCAAACCCTTTTCTACTGCAGTGCACAGCTTCTGCTCTAAGCTGAGGGATAATTTGCATACATGTACCATATCCAGAATAGGGAAGCAAATAGCTAAAAATAGAATTTCTTTGAATGTTGACCCTATGGTACCTCAGAGTGTTTCAGAGAACAACTCACTCATTTAAGGTCATTCTATCAGTATTATAGAGAGGACTTTTTTCCTATTTAAAATAAGCGAAGTGCAAGACAAATTCTTTTTGCTGAGCTTTGTTTTATAATCAAAATTTTGTACTGCCTGGAGTTATTCTTGTGTTACATGTCAAGTGCTCCACTACTGAAGGGCCCGTGTTATCTGCCAGAAACAATCTGGTTTCCTTGAATATGTTCAGTCTGAGAGCTTCAATGTGCACTTGGCAAGAAGGATCACTTGCATCCGCCTGACACTTATATAAGAAGCCCAAAAAGCAGTGATGCCATTTATATCAGCTTTTATTCTTCACAAAACATTTCGAAGATACAGAACTTTGACCGATATTATTCTATTCATGATTGAACCATGAAATATGGAGAACATGCACTTCCACTGGGTGACATACAGAGTGGTGGGTATCAATGGGAGGGTGGGAATTCATAGCCATGGGAAATTCTATCATCCTAACCTTAGGCTTTGTGGCGATGTGTGCTATAAATACAAGCTTCTGGCATTAGCAACTGGGTCAGTCCAACAGTAAATCATCACTAACAAAAATAAAGTCCAGGCAGCAGAGACATGGACAGAAATGAAAAACCAGTGTGAGAAAGGAAGAAAGTGACAGGCAGACATTAAGAGCTTGACAACTAACCAGAGCTCTATTACTAGAATTGGGGAGCAAAGTGGGTAAGGATGGAGAAGATGGGAGAAAGGGGACATCTCTCAAAAGAACTTTTTAAAACACATATGCAATAGAATACGATCTACTGATCATGTACCTTGTCGTGGAGGGTTCATCTCTGCAAACCTCTTCAGAATGTTGCTGACCATCATAGGAGCAGCAACAGAAGAGTTCTGCTGTCTGGGAATGTCTGCCTGCTGGGTGGTACCTGAAGCCATGTCATAAATGATTGGAACTATAATACTAACAGGTTCTTGGGGAGGGACGGAGGTTTTCTGAGTTAGCTGCAGCTGTAGATAACACAAAGAAAATAGAAACAGTAAGTAAAAACATTTGCCTACATTTATCAAAAGTATGATTATTTACTCTCAGATTAAGATAGAGCAAACCAAAGAAATGGGGTAAGAAATATAACAAACAAGGGATTATCAGGATCAAGACACAATCACACAATTATCTCTGTCCTGTCTGAGAAATCTCTTCACTGACCATTGGCTTGCAATATTATAGAACTGCAAGCATTCAACACTACCCAGTGCCACCCCACCACCAAATATCCCCCTTCATTTACACATGTCTGTCTCTATTAAAAAAACAGGGAGCACATGAAGTCAAAACTGGCAATTAAGGAACGTGGGATTCCTTATCAGGCAGCATCAAATCACTACTGCATCCAAGAGTTGCTGTTATCCTCACATAGCTGTTTTCTTTAGAAGCTTCTGGGTGTGCAACATTCATGGACACACAAGCATGTGCGCATGCACACACACACACAGAGCACTAAGTGGTACTTACAAAGAATAACATTTTGGATTTCAGCACCACAGCCGGTGTCCCAGGAGGTGCAATTGGTGGTGCGCTGGGAGGGATTGTCAGGCAAAACTGAACATTCCATTTTAGTTGTGTTGCCTGGTCAGGGAACTATTGGGAGAAGATGATGAAGTCACACAAGTATAGACTTAGTTAGTTTTCACAAGTATAGACAAATATAAGTTAGTTTTGGTTTGGAGCCATACTCGTTGATGCTCAGGGGTTACTCCTTGCTCTGCACTCAGGAGTGACTCCTGGCAGTGCTGGAGGACCATATGTGATGTTGGGGGGTTGAACCTGCACACAAGGCAAGCACTGTAGCTGCTGTACTATGGTTCTAGCTCCAAATAATCTAAGGGACCTTTTTTGGGTCACACCTACTTGTTCTCAGGTCTTACTCCAGGCTCTGCACTTGGGGCCCCTGAGTGGGCTTGAGGGACCATATAGGGTTTTGGGGATCAAACCCAGGTCAACCATGTACAAGCAAGTGCCCTAACCACTCTCCTGGCCTTATCACACACCATTTAAAAATGATATTCTAGTTAGTGTGAAGTCTGAAAGGTTAGAGAGCACTTTAGAACAGAGCTGACAACCTGCATTTTTATTCAGAGGAAATGTGTAGGTGATGTGACTAACTGAAAAACTGCTACTTCTGTATTCCTTCCTCTTCATTCATAGATTCCCAGTCAATGGATACTGCTCCTCAGCATATGTGATGGCGAGTCTTAACACCTTCTTCCTTGCCGCTGATAGTCCCTTCTCAATGCTGTCTCTCCCAGTCACTCAGACAAGCCTGGCAGACAGCATGTCACCTAACAGCTGTCTCTCCTCTGCATGCCCCCCTCTCCATAGGCCCAATATCTTAATTTAAAGTCTTTGGACCCCGTGCCTAGCTACATCTTCCAATCCCATTTCCAATTCCTCTACAACAAACTAGGCAAATGATGCTAATAATGCTAAGTTATATCCACTGGTGCTTGTTTTTTTTTTTGGGGGGGGAGTCACACCCAGTGGTGCTCAGGGGTTACTCCTGGCTTTGTGCTCAGAAATCACTCCTGGCAGGCTTGGGGGACAATATGGGATGCCTAGGTCGGCTACGTGCAAGGCAAATGCCTTAATGCTGTGCTATCTCTCAGGCCCCACACTGGTGCTTTTTTTTTTTAAATAATTTTTATTGTGACCAAAGAGTGAATAACAAATCTTTCACAGTATTTATGGTACATAGTGACAATGAATTGGGGCTATTCCCACCACCAGGGTTGTTTACTCCTTATGGAGCTCAAATTGAGAACTTTTTGACATAAATGCTTCCATACTCTGCCATAGTAGAAATCAAATGTTGAGATGATCAGCAAAGAAATATGCTTCTTAGTATTAGTAAGAAAATTTATAGACATTAAAATGAAAGGACTATGGGGCCAAAAAAAATAGAACAGCAGGTAAGATGCTTGCTTTGCACAAGGCTGACCTGAGTTTGAACCCTAGCACCACCAGGAGTAATCCCTGAACACAGCTGGGTGTTGGCCCAAAACCGAAATAAATACTGTAAGACTACTGTAAGAGATAAAAAGTACATTCTGGGGGCCGGAGAGATAGCATGGAGGTAAGGCGTTTGCCTTTCATGCAGGAGGTCATCGGTTCGAATCCCGGCGTCCCATATGGTCCCCCGTGCCTGCCAGGAGCAATTTCTGAGCCTGGAGCCAGGAATAACCCCTGAGCACTGCCGGGTGTGACCCAAAAACCACAAAAAAAAAGTACATTCTGCTGCCTACTGAATCCTATCTAAATTAACCATAATAGGGGCCAGAGCAATAGCACAGTGGTAGGGTGTTTTCCTTGCATGTGGCCAAACTGGGATGGGACCGAGTCCAGAATCTGGCATCCCATATGGTCCCCCGAGCTTGCCAGGAGCGCATTTCTTTCTTTCTTTTTTTTTTTTTTTGGTTTTTGTGCCACACCCGGCGCTGCTCAGGGGTTACTCCTGGCTGTCTGCTCAGAAATAGCTCCTGGCAGGCACGGGGGACCATATGGGACACCGGGATTCGAACCAACCACCTTAGGTCCTGGATCGGCTGCTTGCAAGGCAAACACCGCTGTGCTATCTCTCTGGGCCCAGGAACACATTTCTGAGTGCAGAGCCAGGAGTAACCTGGAGCACTGCCCAGTGTGACCCCTCCAAAAAACTATATTTCTTGCATAGAAAAGAGGAATTAAATAATCTACTCAAGGCAGGCTGTTATCTTTTAATGAATTTTCAGGGAAAACAGAGGCATCTGAAAAAATTGTATCCACCCCTTACAGACACCAAGACAGAATAGTGTGTTTGTGTGTGTGTAAAACATATGGTGCTGGAAATCAAAACCAGGACCAAAATATACATACAATTATATACATACAAATATACTCTACAATTGAGCCACCTCCATGGCCCTTCAAGATACATTTAAAATGGATCACAAAAAAAGTATGAGAAGAAATCCTAGGTAGGTTATTTCATTTTCTAAGAATATAAAAGTATATTATCTGTAATATGTTTTTGTTTGTTTGGGGGCCACACCCAATGGTGCTCAGAGGTTACTCCTGGCTCTGTATTCAGGAACCATTCCTAGAAGGCACAGGGGACTATAGAGGATGCTATGGATTGAACCTGGGCCAGTCAGGTGCAAGGCAAGTGCACAATAACATTCTCATCAACTCCAACCTCCTTTAAGAGACCTTTTCCATAGTTTGTTGCTCTGCAACTTACCAGCTCTAGTTTCATAATATGCACACAGTCCCTGAGGATGTGCGTGGGAGCTCCTAGCAGCTTGGTGAAGGCTATTAATGTATTGGCTTTGAATGGCGGTCCTGCAACCTACAAGGATAAACAAATCGAGTCATTCTTCATCTATCCTGGCTCTTCTGCTTCAATGATTACATTAAAATGATGCACTCGGAAACACATACCCTTGTTTCAAAGAATTTTTCCAAGACTTGGAGCTCATCAGGTTTCCACTGCCCAGCATTTTCAGGGGTCACTTTGAGCTGAAGCGTTTGGTTGGTTTTGGGACTTAGGGCTACTCTGCATTTCAGTGCATCAGTCTTGAACATGATCACTCCAGGTTCGTTAGAATTTATCAGTTGTAGCTGTAAAACAAGAAGTTTGCATCAAACCCTATGTGAGATAGTCTGCAAGTCTCAGTGAGAAAGGGAAAGTGTTTCCTAGAGAATTGTTTGGAAGGGAAACAAGCTGGTAATGGTTCCAAATCAAAGGTATCTACGTATCTAGGTACTGAGCATCAGCAGAGGAGAAGCAATAAGACATCTGATATCTCTTGATGGAAGATCCTAATTCGGTCTAGAAAGAGCCTTGCAAAACAACAATCCTGAACCTGAATCCAGTAGTTAGGAATCAGAAGATTAAACAATATATAACATGGGGGTTAAGGAACCAGCTAAATGATTCCTAAGGGGTGCATTCAGGAAATCCAGACTGCAGAGAACAAACAACTTGGTTTCTTCAACAAACAGTATAAGGGAAAATAGAGAGAGAAACTCTTATGTCTAACGAGTTGTGTGGAGGGCAGTGCATCCTTAACACCTCAGAACCTCTGTGCAGCTGTGTACTGCTGGGCACCAGTGATCAACCATTAGGATGGCACACCAGGCTGAGTGAGTTCTGCAAAAGTTAAGGCGGACCATTTTAACCACTGGTGTCAAAATCAAAACTTAAAAAAATGGAGGCCTGAGCAGGTAAGGCACTGTCTTTGCATGCAGCTCAGATTTAATCCCCAGTACCCCAGATGGTCTCCCAAGCCTGTCAGGAGTGGTCCCCACGCAGAGCTAGAAGCCCTGAGCACAGCCAGATGTGGTCTAAACGCTAACACTCCCCACCAAAAAAATACCCAAAACAACCCCAAACCGAAACATCAAAAATCAAAACAGAACCAACAATAGTACCTGGTGAGGGATAGAGCTCGGTGGACAATCACAGGTTTTATATGTACAAAACTTTGGGTTTAAGTCTTGGCTCCCCTCCTCCCCAAATGAAAATGCTCATTCTATCACTGATTGAAGATGTGACAAACTGGAATAAATCCACTTGGTATTTGATGAAGATACTGCATTTATGGGTGAAAAGTCTCTGATTTGCTACTAAACAATCTAGGAGGAGTAGCTATAGATAAAATGATATGATTTCCTTATTCAAAGGAAGGGCAAGGAGCTAGATTATTTTCTCTACTTTTATGTTTAAAAATTTCCAGAGGAAGGGCTGGAGTGATGTACAGTTGGTAGGGAATTTGCCTTGCACATGGCTGACCCGAGTTTGATCCCTAGCATCCCATATGGTCTCATGAGTACCACTACGAGTCATTCCTAAGCACATATCCAGAAGTAACCCCTGAGCAGCATTGATTGTGGCCCTCCAAAAGAATTTCCACAGGAAGTGATTATCAACTGTTCCATGTTCCATCTAGACTGAATCTGCAGAACAACAAAGGTACTGGCAAGCTCTGTGGGAAGGGTTGGAATAATGTTTTAGGCTACATGCTGCCACTGATGCCATTGGAACAGAAATAGGTGGCTGTGTGGACTGGGCTCTTCTCTGACTGAATGTCAACAATGCATTTGAACAAAATGATAGTGAGAAAGTTACATGTTTACATGGCATGTCAAGGGCCAAGGTGCGTCAAGATGTGTGTCAAGCTGTGCTGATTAGCTCTTAAGTGTTAATTGAGTCCATTCACATTAACTTCATTTCTGTTTGAAAGTGAACAAAAAAGTTGCCAAAATCTTGGAGCAAGTATTTTAAACACTAACTATTCTGAATACTTCATTAGCATACACATGGATCAACAGCAATAATCACTGGGAAACATTGTATTAAATACCAAAACATGCTAAGGACTTTTTCTAAAGTATCTCACCACCCTTACACAATGGATGGAGAAAACTGGTCATTATTACTAAGTAGTCATCAAAATAAAGGTGGAGCAGTTGGGCCAAGCTCATACTTGTGCTCTGAACTCCAAACTGTCTCTGTGATATTGCTATAGGATAGGTCATGGTTCTTTCTGGAAAGGTTTTTGTGTTTGTTTTTGGGCCACACCCAATGGTGCTGTGGTGTTCAAGGGTTACTCATGACTGCACTCAGGAATTACTCCTGAGGATTACATGGGATGCCAGGATCCAATCCAGGTCATCTGCAAGCAAGGTAAGCACCCAACCCACAGTACTATCTGATTCCCTCTAGAAAGGTTTTATATCAACTCAGTTGTCGTGGAATTCAAGATCAGCTTTCATCCCTGCAAGAATAAATCTTGTCTCAGTAGAGGCCCTGATCCCACACCAGCATGCCTGCAAGGGCACTGTGGAGGGCAAATAGTTCCATAGGTCATTCGCCATCAGGTCATAGCTTGGGTTCAAGGGATCTCAAGTACTGGGGAACCCTAGTCCCAGGTCGATATTTGCCACAGCACCACAAATCAAACAATGCTGGAATGAATATGCTAATAATAGAGTGTAAAAGAAAATGGTGGAGTTCCTTCAATTTTAATGCTAGGCTAGGGTGAGAAGCCAACTTTGAACAAGCTGGTTAGAGGAGGTGACAGAATATCATGTGTATTCAGATCCTGCTCCATGGGCCCACAGAGCCATATTGGCCATACTCAGCAATGCTCAGGCATCACTCCCGGTTCTGCACTCAGGGGTCATTCCTGGCTATGGTCAGGGGACCATATGATATGTTGTGGATCGAAACCAAGTTGGCTGTGTGCAAGGTAAGCAACCTGTCTGCTATTCCATCACTCCAGCCCCTGGAGCACTCCCTTTGATAATGGCCTCATACACATTTATTGGGTACTCCTACCGTTTCCTGCTGAATAATTCTTTGAAGGTGTCGCCTCATGATGACGGATCCCAGGAATCTCTCAAGCGGAGAACACAGGTAACTACCGGCCAGACCAGGCACAAGGCCTGGGGTTGGAGAGGGCAGTAGTAAAATGTTCAAGGCACTGTGAGTGAGGATGGTGGGAATGGAAGCCGCCCAGGAGCGCTGAGGTAGTTTACGAGGCGGAGGCATGTTGGTTGGCATTCCCTGGGAACCTTTGGGGGAGGAATGAACATGTGTCATTTCATTTATAAATATTTGCAAACTCCCTGTTCTTTCTCTTACTTTCATTAGGAACCTTTGACATTCTGGGAAATCTGTTCTCTCTGAGGGACTCCTTGTGGAATTAACAATGATGCCAGCTTCCTTTCAGCAAAACTAAGGCCAGCTATTTTCCTCCTTGCAGCCAGGCCCCTTGCAACATGACTCAGCAGTGATTCCTTCAAGGAGTGAAGTCTATGTCTCTATCTGGAATCATCACTGGCTGTGTAACGTGTGGCAGTGGAAGTACCCAGCTGTAACCCCAGGCTTACACTTTCTGGACTAGTGACTTATTTCGTGGGAAATAAGCCCACAATCATAGAAGGAGAGAGGAGCAACATCAGCTGGGGTGACAACACACCCGCCATGCCCAGCTGCCACAGGAGTTGACTACAACAGCACGAGAGCCCAAGCAGCATCAGAAGGATCACCTGATTAGGTCAGTCTAGAATGCTAACCTGTAGGACAGCGAGCTAATATCTGATTATTGTTTTAAGCTCTAAAAGCCATACAAGTGAGGTCCTTAGTTTGATCCATAGGTCCACACTGCTAAGCATTGCTGAGGGCAGTTTTCATGCCCTTTCAGCACTGTGGAGATGGACCCTATAAAGTATATACACAGGGGCTCGGGGGAGAGCTCAAGGCCTGAGTTTGATCTCTGCTCTATATGGTTTCTTCAAAAACACAGTGAGTAGGGTACTAGTATTGAACAGAGTTGACCCAAGTTTAATTTCTGGCACCCTATATGATCCCTTCAGTCTGCCAGGAGTTATCTGAGTGCAGAGGCAGGAGTAACACCTAAACACAAGGAGGTGTGGCCCAACACTGCCGGCCTAGAGCAGAGCTACATCTTCAGCTCTTAGCATTAAATCAATATCATTAGGGGTGGGCTCTGGGCACAAAGAGCACTTAGGAGGTATCCATCCCAAAAAAAAAACACACATATGTCACATAGCAAAACTAGCTGAGACATTTGTATCATTTTAGAGGAGGCCTTGGGACCATTCCCAGCAGTGCTCAGGGGTTATTCCTGGCTCTGCTCTTAAGATGCACTCCATGAGGATGGAGAGATAGCATAGAGGTAGGGTGTTTGCCTTGCACGTGGCGGACCCAGAATGGTCCTGGGTTTGATTCCCGGCATCCCATCTGGTCCCTGAGCCTGCCAGGAGTGATTTCTGAGCACAAAGCCGGGAGTAACCAGAGAGCCAAAAAAAAAAAAAAAAAGAAAAAGATGCACTCCTTGTGGGCTTGAACCTAGGTCTGTCTATGTAAAGCAAACAATTTTCTTATGAACTACTGCTCCACCCCCATAAAAGCTTTTTGTTATCTGAATATTACAGTTAATTTATTAACTATTAACTTTATGTAATAGAATGTCAGGAGATGCTCCAGTCCAGGGGGTCCTTGAGGACCACCAGGGCTAGAACTGGTAGTGGTTCCAGGGATTAAACAGAGGACCTCACATATGCTTGGTATCAATTCTAGCACTTAAGCCACATCTCTGGCTCCTTAACTTTAGGTGTCTTTTCAGTTAGAAATCATAAAAACCGGAGCGATGGTGCAAGCAGTAGGGTGTCTGCCTTGCACACACTAATCTAGGACGGACCACAGTTCGATCCCCACATCCCATATGGTTCCCCAAGCCAGGGGTGATTTCTGAGCGCACAGCCAGGAGTAACCCATGAGTGTCTCTGGGTGTGGCCCCCCCCCAAAAAAAACAAAACAAAAAAGTCATAATAGAGGGATTGGCACTCATCTCAGAAGACAATGCTTTTTTTTTCTTTTTTTTCTTTTGGTTTTTCAGGCCACACCCATTTGATGCTCAGGGGTTACTCCTGGCTAAGCATTCAGAAATTGCCCCTGGTTTGGGGGGACCATATGGGGACGCCGGGGATCAAACCACGGTCCTTCCTTGGCTAGCACTTGCAAGGCAGACACCTTACCTCTAGCGCCACCTCACTGGCCCCAGTGATTTTCTTAAATCTGGCCTATCTTTGCAAATTAACTACTGTTACCTGCTTCGTTAAATGGAGAAAAGCATCCCTGTTCAACAAGATGTCTTTCAAATGTGAGGATGGGGAAGTGATGGTTACACTTTTTTTTTTTTGGTTTTTGGGCCACACCCGGTGTTGCTCAGGGGTTACTCCTGGTTGTCTACTCAGAAATAGCTCCTGGCAGGAACGGGGAACCATATGGGACACCGGGATTCGAACCAACCACCTTTGGTCCTGGATCGGCTGCTTGCAAGGCAAACGCCGCTGTGCTATCTCTCCGGGCCCGTGATGGTTACACTTACGGTGAATCTAAAATCAATGATACTCACTGGTTCCAGCTCTGGGGGAATGAGAAGCATCTGGAACTGGAGAGTGTAGTGAAGGATTGGCTGGTGACATTCCAGGCATGCGTGTTGCTGGTGAGGGGCCAGACACTTGAGGAGACCCTGGCCAATTCCCTGCTCGTCCACTAGGTGACACCATAGTATATGGTGAACTAGGGTCTAGGGTTCCTGTAAAGAGCAAAATAAATGGTTTTTTAAAACCTGTATTTTGGTAACAAAAAATGTGAGAAAATTTGAATCCTCAGAGGGATGCAATTTTATTTTTTCTCTTATTAAGATCATGCACTCGAGCATGATGCTGCTTAATATGGCACATGTGAATCCATTTTTATGCAGTGTGAGTATGATTTTAAACATGCGATAAGAATCAAGAAAAGGAAAAGACAGAAAAGATCAAATTTACCTTAAAATGGGTTTCAATGTTTGAAATATATGAAATGTTTGAAAATAAGCAAAGTAATCCCAGGGGCAGAAAACTCATATTTTACAACTAACCCTGACAGACTCTACTTTCATTTTACATAGAGAAGGTTGAATGGAGAGGATGTTTTCTACTTTCTCTATATAGTAAAGATTATACTGACTAAAGAGTTAACCAAGAATTGGGTTTTGAGAGTGGCTATTTCCTTAAGAGTTTGCTAATTCAATTTCCTCCTGGAGGAAAAAAAAAGATCCAGCTTTACTAGTTGAAAATGCACATTAAACAATAAGGTAACATTTTTCATTGGTCAAAAATGACCATTTTTCACATTATAATATCCCATGGTGTTAATAATGACAAAAATACATTTTTGAATGATGCAAGAGGAAACTGAATCAACCTTTCAAGGTAAGCAATTGGAAACAAGAAAGCTTAAAACTCCTTCAGCTCTCTAAAACAATTCCACTTCCAGGAACTTACCGAAGAATAATCATGAATATGATCAGAGATGACACTATTTTCATTGTGAGAAAAATGGAAAGACTCTAAGCACACAGTAATTAAAACAATGGTATGTCCGGATGTGGAAATGCTAAGAAAGGCATTTAAAGTAGAATGGTGTAGAGTTTTACTGACAAAAATGTTCCTGTTACTATTCATAGCAAATCCCAGTTACAGCGCAGCTACAAAAACCATTCTTTTCTCCTTCCTCCTTCAGTGTTGGGGAAATGAATGCAGGGCCTCCCGCATGGAAGGCAAGTGCTCCATAGCTAAGCTCCATTCCATCCCTGGCTGTAGAAGCTCTTTCTGGCATGATCTTTATGATATATTGAGTGAAAAAAATTTAGGCACCAAAGATCGTGTACAGTGTAGTATGTTACCATGTGTGTCAAGAAAGGAAAGCACGCTTATATCTTTGCGGGTATCTATGTCAAACATTTCTGCAAGAACACAACATAAAATGAATAGCCTGATGCTTCTGCCAAGAGAAGCTAGGTGGGTGGTGGCATAAAGAACCTGTTTCATGGGCTAACACTTTTATTATTAGTCTATTTGAATCAACTCAAAACAGTTTAGTTCAAACGTGAAAAACTTAAGTCTCTAAGCAATGTGAGGGCCATCCTGGGGAGGGGGTGTCCCTATCTATTTCAGGAGTAGGGAGGCGAGTGTACTGGGCAGAATGTGAGCAACAGCAATGCAATCAGACAGGCCAGCAGGGGGCGTGAGGCATGAAAAGCAAGGCAGAGTGGGAAGAGCCAGCATCCAAAGCAGACAGACTGATTACATGGCGGACCCTTGCAGGGGGTGGACTAGAACATATGATTTCTTTAGCTAGGTCCCTCATATCCAAGCAGTCATTTTGCACTTAGAACATCACTGGAGGAAAAATTATTTTCATACTTGGACGTTTTCACAAATTCCATGTGTGGACTCACCATGTGGACTAGCAAAACTGGCCCCTGGTCCTATTGAGATTCCATGCGAGGATGGGGGAGGAGTTGGTACAAATGACGCTGGTGATGGGGCTCTCAAAGCCCCACTGGGGGAGCTGGCAGCATGCAGATTGCCTAATAAAGGAAAATAATTATAGATGACCTTCAGGACAAATGCTATGTCCTGAACCCCAAAAGACCCCAAGTTAAGGCTCTCTATAGACTAAAGAAACAAGTTAGTAAAGCTCCCATAAAAACTGCAAAGAAAAACTGGATCAATTTCACTATTGAAAAAAGAGATTAATTCCATGTGACCTAAAGTCAGCCCTTAAAAGAATCAGATTGGTCTGGTTTGTAGGGGATCAAACTGGGGCTTGCTACATATAAGGCAAGCAATTTAACCCCTGTACTATCTGTCTGGTTGAATGGTCTGCTTCTTAAAGTATACCCAGTGGATTAGTCCATTCAACCAAGAGATGTTAAAATGTCAAATTCATGCCAAGCACTGATGATGCAGTAGCTAACAAGAGACAAAAATTCCTACTCTTGTGGCGAGCTCATACTCTAGCACAGTGAGACACAAACAAATATGTTAGTGATATGAACAAAAAAGGGTGGGGGAATAAGATAGGAATAATGCAGTGGTAGAGGTGTGTGTGGTTCTTTATATAAAAAAACAAGTGAACGGGGCCTTTGGTTGAGACATGGAGAATGCAAAGGCTAAGGGCATTAATATATTTCAGACAAATACAAGAGTTAATGCAAAGGCCTCGAAGGTTGCAGCAGTTATTAACAGGTTATTAACAGTTATTAACAGCCAGCGTGGCTGGGGTAACAAAAGCAAGTTACTGGGGGGGGAGTGGGTGACAAGGCCAGAGAAGGGGAGGATGGTGGGAATATGCCAGATCACATGGGATTTATAGGTCACTCTAAGGACTAAGGGCTTACCCTAAACAAAACTGCAGGCTTTAAAGCAGAGTCGGCACTTCTATTCTAGAAAGAGCACTCTAGCTGCTGTGTGAACAACTTGACTACAGGGCAACCAGTTAGGGGCGCAGCAATAATCCACGTGAGATGGTTAGTGACCTGAGCGAGAATAAAGGCTGAGATGGTGGAAAATGATTTGATTCTGGATAAGTTATGAAGACAGAACTGAGAATATAAGGTAACTGAATGAATATGGATGGGAAAGAAGGAAGACTCCAATATAATTCATTCTAACACTTTGGGTGCAAGTAGTAGGGAAGAACACCCATCTACTGAAGGAGGGTATCTGTTGCAAAAACAGCAGAGGAGAAGGGAGACTTGGTTAGGAGAGTTCGTACTTTCAGCCATGTGGAGGTTCTGATATAGAGCTGGAAAATACAGAACTTGGGTTCAGAGAAGAGGCCTAGATGGGAGACATAAAAAACTGTAGACAAGAGCTTAAAGCCGGTAATTTAGTCACAAGATATTAGTTTTATTTTAGGATTCAATAATCAATATTAAATCAATAATTTTAGGATGCAATAATCCTAAAGTAATTTTTAATTTCTAGGATATGAAGATAGAAATCAAAAATTATTTTACGATTATTAAAGAGGAAATTATGGCCACCAACACTATAAATAAAACATTCAGACACTAATTTTTTTGTTTTGGGGCCACACCCAGTGGTGCTCTGGGGTTACTCCTGACTCTGCTCAAATCTCCTGGCAGGATTCGGAGAACCATATGGATGCTGGGGATTGAACCTAGGTCAGCTGTGTGCATAGCAAATCTCTATCCACTGTGCAACTATTTTTCTTTAGCAGGTTTCAAATTCTCTGCTACTTATTATAAGATGATTTAACATTTTTTCTTTTCTTTCTTTTTTTTTTGTTTTTTTTTTTTTGGGACACACCCGTTTGGTGCTCAGGGTTTACTCCCGGCTAAGCGCTCAGAAATTGCCCCTGGCTTGGGGGGACCATATGGGACGCCGGGGGATCGAACCACAGACCTTCCTTGGCTAGCGCTTGCAAGGCAGACACCTTACCTCTAGCGCCACCTCACCGGCCCCACATTTTTTATTTTCTAAAACACCTAATATGATGCCTGACACTCAATATATATGTTCACTGGCTTAACCCGAGTGGGACTTTCACATATTTAGCTGTGTGACTTGAGCAAGTGCTGGAACTTCTCCAGGTCACAGATTTTTTAATATAAAATAGGGATAATAAGACACACGGTCATAGGACTGCTATGGGGGATTAAATAGGTAAAATGCTCCGAATAGGGTTTGGTACACTGTAGGCACTATATTGTTGTCTACTATTACACAACTGGTGTGGTTGTTTTCTACACAAGTCTGCAGAAATAGCTGGTGGATAGGACTCAACCAACAGACCTTTGTTTATTACCTCTGACATGGATCATACTGTGATTTCTTGGAGTCCAGCTCTTAATCTAATGCTGAGTGACAATGCCACTGCTAAATCCAAGCTTTCTAGAGTGCTCTTGAACCACCAATACTGATTTCACAAGCCTGCCATAACAAACGAATTGCAAGTATCTAAATGGCAACTATCTAGCCTCAGACTAGAAAAGAAATGACTTTTCTTGGGGGGGGGGGGTGTCACACCAGCGGCGCTCAGGGGTTCATTTTGGATGCCGGGGATAGAAACTGGGTCAGCCACGTGCAAGGCAAACATCCTACAGCTGTGCTATCTCTTTGGCCCTAGAAAAGGAATGACTTCTGAAGTTTACAGTGATGTGCATTGTGCTTCTGTGTGTGTTTGTGTGAGTGTGTGTGTGTGCATGTGCACATATGTTTTTGGGATCTGAAAGTTAAGCACAAGAAAAAGTACTGACTTACCAGGAGACTGAGTATGCATCATAGAGGGAGATTGGTTAACCGCACTATGATACGATGTAGGAGGCGAAGTAAGAGGATAAGCGCCAGAAGATCCGGGTTGCTTGGGGTATGGCTAAGAAGAAAAGGAAGTGTTGATAAAAATGTCCAACCAAGTATAGCAGGAGTGGGGCTTTCTGCAATAAATAACTAGAGAGCAAACATGGATAGATTTGCTAGTTAGCAAACAGGACTAAACCTGCGTAAAATACACATCAATGAAACTAGTCTTTAAACACTCCGTGATTTCCAGACTGTTTTAAAATAGCAATCATTCCACGATAACTTTTCAGTGCTAATGCTTAAGTGACAAAGATGTTCTCTGTCCATTTTAGTGACTTTATCACTGATTTAGCTATCCCATTTATCTGCCACTACAGTAATTATTTTCTTCCCCCCACTCTCCACTTCAGTAATTTTAAGACATTTTCCCCACATATTAACATTTTTAAAACAATGTGTCTTTCACTCACACTTCAAAGCATGTCATGGTTACTAGATCTTTTCTTAGCAGACACAAACAATGGTGCAACTCATGTGTAGGAAAGAGTTTTAGCCAGTTAAATATGGGAGTTCAACCTACTCACCTTTCCTACTCTAGACAACGTTATACTGTTATTCTTTCTAGTCTTATTTTTTTGGTGGGTGGGATGGTTGGGGCTACACCTGGCAGTGTTCACACTGTACTACTGGCTCTGTGCTTAGATCACTCTTTGTAGGGTTGGAGGATCAACTGTGGTACCAGGATTGAACTCAGGCAGGCTGCTAGACCTTACCTGCTGTACTGTATCTCTGGCTCCCATCTAGTCCTTTTTTTCAAACCAAGGCACAAATCAGAGAGTAAAACTAATCTTACACAGTTCGTTGAATTACCAACAATGTAACTACCACAAACATAGATCAAAATACTGAAGAACATTACCAGAGACAATCTCACACCACCTCCAAATCTTCATCACCTCTACATAAATAAGGGCTATCTGACTTCCATCATTCACTCAAGCTTGGCTTTATCTGCATTTCATAGAAATACTGATTGTACTCATTACTGTCTGGCTTCTTTACTATGGTAGCAAAATTAACCACAGTGACAGGACATTTTTTTTTCATTTACGTGGGGGGTCTATCATAGTCATTCTAGAGTTGTTACACATTTGAGTTGCTTACAATTTTGGAGTCAGTAATGTTACTCTGAGAATTCTTGTTTTTGATTGCATTTCTGATGTACCAAAATCCAACAGTAGAACCATTAAATTGATAGGCATGTACCACATTAAGCTTTGGCATCCTGGAACGCTACTAACCACAAGGTACTAGTAGCATTCTTCACACCCACCAATAGGAAATGAGAGATTTAATTGCTTCTAATAACAAATGTTATCCAGGATTACTCATTTTTCTCACTTTTAATGGTGCTGGGGATTGAACCATAGGTCTTGGGAAGCCAGTGCTCAACCACTGTGGTTTTAGTTTGTTCCTGTGATGCCAAAGGATGTGGAATAGTCTTTCTATGGCTCCTGGCCACTAGTGGCCATCCTCTTTTGTGATCCCAGTAGCACTTTTGTGTGTGTGTGTGTGTGTTTAGGGTGCACACAGCTGTACTCAGGGCTTACTCCTGGTTCTGTACTCAGAGATCACTCCTAGAAAGGATTAGGGGACCAAATGGAGGTGCAGGGACTTGAGCCTAGATTGACTCCATGCAAGGCAAGTGCCGTACCTGTTGTACTTTCTCTTGGGCCCTGCTAATAGCAATTTTAAATGCACAAGTCTCAGGTTAATGTTACTTATGTGCTCACGGCTTTTTTTTGAACTACTTACTCTTCATCACTGAAAGCCTCCCCTCTCTGTCACTATTTTCTCATATGGATTCCTTGGAATCTTCTGCCCATCAAGGATCTCCTCACCTTTCAATAAAGCCCAGACCCCCATTGACTATTATGTTCCCCAAGTGTGATACTGTGGAGTTCTTTAGCTAGACATCACCTGTTGCTGGGGTGGTTGGAGCTGAGAGATTAAAGAATCCATCATATCTCCTCCTACAGGAGAAGGGGGATTATCATCTTCATTGACAGATCTTCTTCGAGCATCCTGATTGCTGTCAACAAACATATTCAGGAATGTCTAGGGACAGAAACAGATTCAACTGAGATGACTTTTTCCAACTTCGGGAAGAGACTCTCCAGCACTTAGAACATTTTAACAGGGAGAAAATATCCCGCTGTGCTCTGAAAGGGAAGTTTGATACATGGTTTCTAGTGTTCAGACACCTTGGAAGACAGCCAGGGAGGCTTGGAAGGAAAAAAATATTAAAGAGTTCTCTTTAATTTTCTGCCACCAAATAGCAACATTTAAGTTTTAAAAATCTTATCAATCAGATTAATGTAACTAAAACTTGGAAGAATTCCATCCTGGAACCTCTAATAGGCCAGGTCAAATATTTTTATTAACCTCTGATCCAAGCAGGGGGTGGGATTACATTGTAATACTGTATGGTGGCCAAATAAGTACCTTCAGTGACTTGGAAATTTGCCAAATTGGTGTGAGTTTTTTTCTTTTGGCAATGCTGAGGATCAATCCACACACCAGTAAAAATGTTCCAAAAAAGGAAAAGGGACAAGTGCCCAGGAAGGAATCATGACTGAACTAGATCAGACCTTCACATCAATGATAGAGACTTTTTTTTTCTTTTTGGTTTTTGGGCCACACCTGGCGGCGTTCAGGGGTTACTCCTGGCTCTGTGGCCTGGATACCAGGATTCGAACCACCATCTGTCCTGGATTAGCTACATGCAAGGCAAATGCCCTACCGATGTGCTATCTTTTGGGCCCCTGATACAGACTTTTTTGTTTTGTTTTGGGGTCACACCCGGCATAGCTCAGGGTTTGCTCCTGGCTCTATGCTCAGAAATCACCCCTGGCAGTCACAGGGGACCATATGGGATGCCAGGATTTGAACCACCGTCTTTCTGCATGAAAAACAAATGCCTTACCTCCATGCCATCTCTCGGGCCCCAATACAGACTATTTTTAAAGCTCCCTAGAGTCGGGGGATAGCACGGTGGTTAGGGAACATGCCTGGCATGTCTCCCCATCTGGGATTAAATCCAGATACCACATGTCCTCCAGTATCATTGGATGTGATCCTAGGAAGCATCACAGTCTCAGGCCCTTAAGCTGAACAGACAAACTTGGTTGGTTAAGAATCGCTGGTGGAGCCCCCAGAGCTCCTGAGGCACTACTGGGGAGTCATGCAAGTCCTTAAAGTTCCAAATAGCAAACATGACTCTTCAGTATGTCCCATGCTTCCTAGAGTAAGGAAACGAAAGCCTTTGTTTTTTATCCCCCCCGCCCCCGGCTCCACATGTATGTTATTTATACATACAGGCACAAGACTTTTGGTGGCGATTGGGCTATATCCACCAGTGCTCAAGGGCGTTCCTAGTTTTGTGTTCATGTGGTGGGGGACCATATGCAGAGCTGGGGGTTAGAACAGGATCAGTGGGATGTAAGGCAAGCGCCTTAATCCATTTTACCTCTTCAGTCCAGGGATAACACTTATCACAGCTCTGGGACCAGAACTCTTCCCTTACACCCCACTGACTCCAGCACTATATTAAATCCCCTGAGCACCACCAGGGGTCACTCCTGAGCAGAGTCAAATATGGTCTCTAAGCATCACTCACTGTGCCCCCCCCAAAAAAATCTCCACCAATGCAGAAGAACCCCTAACTCTTTCTGAATGAAACTGCAGAGATGATGCATTAATACAGAAATGTACTGAACACAAATTGGTCACCATTCCCCATTACTTCCACCTCAAAGGAACTGCTTTAGACAGCATAGAAAATTTTTTTTGGTTTTTTGGGCCACACCCATTTGATGCTCAGGGGTTATTCCTGGCTAAGCGCTCAGAAATTGCCCCTGGCTTGGGGGGACCATATGGGACACCGGGGGATCGAACCGTGGTCCTTTCCTTGGCTAGCGCTTGCAAGGCAGACACCTTGCCTCTAGCGCCACCTCGCCGGCCCCCAGCATAGAAATTTTTACCCATGCTTATAACACTACAGTCTGTTTACCTTTAGTCCTGGTGCAGGGTAAAAACCTTCAACTAGCTTGCTATTATCAAAAAGACTATAAGCACCGTCCCGGATTGCCACAACACCTCGACTTCGGCAGTAGATATCAATGCAATACATGTTCCTAAAGGCCAGTCTGATGTGCGTGGAGGACTGTGGCAGAATGGAGAAGCACTGGTATGCAGTGTTGGTTCTATGGGTTAAGCCCAACATCGGCACAGTGGGGAGTTTGTTGATGGCATTTAACGGAGCCTGAGTATCAAATAGTACCTGTAAGAAACAGAGAGTGTGAGAGCAACCGGTGTCTATCCAGAAACTTCAGAATTTTTGACATCTGTTAAATAGAAACTGTCACAAAAATGTCCTTCTGGCACATCCCCAACAACTTTTCTTTGAAGGGAATTCAAAGCATCACTAAGTACATTTGGAAAAAAAGAAATTCTCCAAGAAGAGTATAAGATTAAGAAAAGAATAACTGGGCCCGGAGAGATAGCACAGTGGTGTTTGCCTTGCAAGCAGCCGATCCAGGACCAAAGGTGGTTGGTTCGAATCCCAGTGTCCCATATGGTCCCCCGTGCCTGCCAGGAGCTATTTCTGAGCAGACAGCCAGGAGTAACCCCTGAGCACCGCTGGGTGTGACCCCCCCCCAAAAAAAAAGAATAACTAACACAGGGGGCCTGAGTGACAGCACAGCAGTAAGGCGTTTGCCTTGAACGCAACCAACACAGGACGTATGGCGGTTCAAATACTGGCATCCCATATGATCCCTTGAGCCTGCCAGGGGCAATTTCTGAGCACAGAGCCAGGAATAACCCCTAAGTGCCACTGGTGTGACCCAAAAACAAAACAAACAGGATAACAGATCCAGCATCTTAAAACTTAGTTAAATTGGGCCAGAGCGATAGCACAGGGTAGGGCCATTTGCCTTGCACGAGGCTGATCCAAGACGGACCTAGGTTGGATCCCCAGCATCCCATATAGTCCCTCAAGCGAGGAGTAACCCCTGAGTGTCACTGGGAGTGGCTCAAAAAAAAAAACAAAATAAAACAAATAAACAAAAAACACTAGTTAAATCCAGATGCTTTGAGTGTTACATCAGCACCAGCACAAACTCTTATCACAAGCAATGAATAAACTTACCTGTAGCAACTGAACCACATTTGGTGTTTTGTTGAACATTTCTTGAAGCTGATGGAGAATGGTATTGTGACAATTACTGCAACCTGAGTTTGGACCAACAGTTCCCAAAGAAATGTGAAATTTCTGATGTATAGAATTCCACTGGATACTAATCTAAATGGAAAAAACAACATTTATTCAGAAACCAAGAAAGAAAAGACTCAAGTATAAAATAATGTTTAAACATTAAGACAAAATACCAAAGAACTACAGGAGATCTGTTCTGAAAGGTTTAGTGAGTAGTCCATTGAAACTAAAGACAAAGAGAAAATCCTCTACTAAATACAACACAGGAAGTTCTGAAGAAGATATTTTTGGTGGTGCTAGGAATTGAACTCTACAGCTAAACTATAACTCTGGCCCCTAAAGAAAAAATTTTAAATGAAACATTATTGGAAAATCATAGTTAGAATCTATTTTCCATTTTGAGTTGCCTTCTCAGTGAGCATATCATAAAGAGAAAGGTCCCAGCAGATATCTTCAGTTTATAAATTTTAAAAATACTTCAAGTCATTTCTGATGTCATTTGTTGTAGAAGAGTCTCAAGAGAATCTAGCTAGCTGAAATTTTATACTAAATTTCTAGGACTTTACATATTGGATAAGGGAAAAGTAAGTATAAAATATGTGGAATTAGATTAAATATGTGGAATCAAGTTTAACAATGCTAATTAATAGTCATGTGCCCCAAAGCATAGACATTTAAACCATATTTAAAACTGCTCATAATCGGGCCTGGAGAGATAGCACAGCGGTGTTAGCCTTGCAAGCAGCCGATCCAGGACCAAAGGTGGTTGGATCAAATCCCGGTGTCCCATATGGTCCCCCATGCCTGCCAGGAGCTATTTCTGAGCAGACAGCCAAGAGTGACCCCTGAGCACTGCCGGGTGTGGCCCAAAAACCAAAAAAAAAAAAAACTGCTTATAATCTTCATTACAGTTACCATGTTTTCAGTGAAGAAAAATATATAAACACTAAAAGTTTCTGCCCCATGCACATATCCATTCAAAGAGTATGTACAGGGGCTGGAGAGATAGCATGGAGGTAAGGCATTTGCCTCTCATGCAGAAGGTCATCGGTTTGAATCCCGGCGTCCCATATGGTCCCCCGTGCTTGCTAAGAGCAACTTCTGAGCATGGAGCCAGGAGTAACTCCTGAGCAACTGCCGGGTGAGACCCAAAAACCAAAACAAAAAAAAAACAAAAAAAAAACAAAGAGTATGTACCGGTTTGTTTTTAATTTTAAAGAATTAAGCATTATAGTATACTCTACTTCTCAGCAAAGTACTTAAAACTTACTATTGTACCTCTAATTTTTACTTAAGCCTTCGATCATTTCAAGGCAATATTTTATAATTTTGAATTCTTGATTTTTTAAATGACTTATGTGAGCAACTTCAATTTTAATTAACTGACAAACTTACTGAGCTTCCCTTGGTGGTCCCATAACACAAGATAAGCTTTCGGTAATTATATATACGAACTTCTGAGAAGATATTTAGATGAGCCGGTATGTCTATACAAATAGAAAAAAAAATAAAGATTATACACGCGAAATGTTAAAATAGATATGTGAAAAAGGTCATTTTTGGCATCATATGCCTTAGTAGAAAAGTTTCCAGATACATAACTTAGTTAAGAAGAAATGGACTAGGCATGTGGCTCAGTGGTAAAGCAGATGATTTGCATGCATGAAATCTGAGTTTGATTCTGGGCACCACACAGTCGTCCCCCCCCCAGCACTGTCAGGGTTGCCTCTCTCCACCTCCCACAAAAATAAAAACAAAGGTGGCGAGGATGTGGTATGAAAGGAACTCTCATCCACTGCTGGTGGGAATGCCCCCTAGTCCAACATCTATGGAGAAAAGTCTGGAGAGTGCTCAAAGAACTCAGAATTGAGCTGCCATTTGACCCAGCAATTGCTCTTCTAGGCATATACCCCCAAGATGGAAGGACATTCATTCCAAAATATGTATGCACCCCACTATTTATTGCAGCACTCAGTATAATAGCCAAATCTTGGAACCAACCTCGATGTCCAACAACAGATGAATGGATCATTAAGATGTGGTACATATACACAATGGAATATTACATGGCAGTCAGAAATGATACAATCACAGACTTTGCAGCAACGTGGATGGACCTAGATCATGTTATGTTAAACGAAGTAAGTCAGAAGACAAAAGATAAACACAGAATGGTAGCACTATTCTGAAACACCTAGAACACATATTTTATACACAACTAATACCTAACAATCAAATTACAGGGTTCAACAGGGTAGAAACTCCGAACACTGTAATAGTCAACATAGACGTGGGAGCAGTGTCCAAAATACATGAAAAAGGAACAACGCAAACTCTTGACTACACATACCACAAAGAAAACAGCAACAACAGAAACGGCAGCATAGAGAGAACAGGTATGTAATCAGACTTCTACAACAAAGGTCCACAATAACCCCTTAGAGTTCGTATACAGGAACACAAGTATAGAACACCAAGGGAAATCACGGACTGCAATGGCAACATACCATAACACTACCTTTTAATGCCTTTATCTTACTATACTTTAAATAACCTCTCAGCTTTTCTGTACACAGGTGCCCTTGGATACAAAGGGCGAACAAACTAAGGTGGCAACTCGGGATACCACACGGGATACCATACCTTGCTTGCACTACGAGATGGCCACAAGAAAACTCTTTAACATACACTTTATCTCTAGGTAATACCTTCATTTAGGAATTGAAGCACGAGACCAGTCAGACCACTGAAGCAGTACCTGGGACGTACAGACTTAAACTACAGGCTCTATTCTTCAAACACATTCAATCAAACCAGCATTCCCTTGCTATTCTCTCCTCTCTTCTCACTACCTTTTTTTTTCTATTCTGCGCATAACTTTTTTCCCTTTCTCTCCCCCTTTTCTCTCTAAGGTATTTTCTCTTTTCTCTCCCTTCAAACCCTTCCCATATACCTTCCCCTTTCCCCCCTACGGAAATCCAACTATCCCTTCACCCCTCAATCCCATCCAGATCTCCCACCATATTAAAACTCTTCACCCCCAGTCCTTATTCTATTAGGCATCAAGATCGACCCCCTACCCAACGAACCAATACCCAGCACCCAGGCGAGAGGACACCCAGATAAACCCACACCTCGTCTCCTGAAAGAAAAGACAGCCAACTCCCCTGTGGACTCACGCTTCGAGGCCCTCCCTACCAACTCCCCCTAACGCGGACTACTCCTTGAAACCGGGCCTAGATCCAAAAGTATCGCCAATGCAAGAACTCTTCCAAGACCTCCCTGCCGCAAATTTTTACCAATCTGAAGGTCAGGGGGTGGGTTAGGAAGATGCCTGGGAACCCACACATCACAAGAAAAACCCAAAAGACAATGGGAAAAACTGTACTTCCAACATAGGCATAAGACCTGTAATACACCATCTCTTTACCTTCCCTCCCCCAAATGTAAGGTAATCTTTTGCACCACTTCGGTCCCTTAAAAATTTCGCTAACTCATTTTATTTCTTTTTTTTTAATTTATTTATTTATCTTTTTTAAATGTTCGTCCTACATATATATTTGTGAGCACATACATTTTTAATTCCCCTTTTTTTTTCTCTCTTCGTTTTTTGGTATGTGACCTGTGTCTGTTATCTCATCAGTCCACAAACGAATACACAGACATTATAATGTAGCACCACTTCCCTCTGCAAAGGCACACTAAGTAAAGGGGAAATATTACATATAAAAAAAAAGAGCTCTTATCTACTAGAGATAGGAACTCATAGTTGTTTAAAATATAGGGATATCTCCTGCCTTGAAAATATGTCATGTGGAATCAAATTAGACCTCAGGTGATTAGATACCATTCATCCAGCCTTGAACCCTTGATCCCCGACATAGAAACGGCACAGCTCTTCACAACAGCTGCAGGAAACAAACTCCATCCGGGACGGCCTTAATACGACGAGACCAACAACAAGGCCCAGCTCTAACATGATATCCTGACAACGAGGAAAATGCGAACATCTTGACCTTAGAGCAGATTAGCCTACCTTACCAACTAACGACAAGACAAAAACAGAAGTCGTGGCACCCTTTGGTAGGTCCAAAAGCCAAGATCGGGATTTACAGATGACTGGCTGCTAGATCCACGACCAGACTGTATACATCTTGGGTCCAATAAAAAAGCCCTAGTTTAGGGTTTGAACTATGACCTGCACAATAATCATGATCCCCAGTCCCAAAGGTCCGGCAGAGACAATAGTAACGGAATGGGGCTTTTGGAAGCACAAAGAAAGACGCTATCCTAGGTGCCACCCTAGGTTCAGTGCAAAGACCAAGATCACCAACCACAGAAGATGGACTAAAATGACACTGAGGTAACAGAACCGCTAGAATCACAAAGACTGACTTCATCATAAGTCCCACCTCAGGATCTGTGCAGATACTGAGACATCTAAACACAGAGCAGAAGTCTTCCACACACCAAAAAAAAAAGAAAAAAAAAACAACGGGAAAATAAAGGATCCTGAGCAAAGTCTAGAGTTGATCCCATGACAGTATGCTCCAAGGACGGAGAAACCCCATATCTCTTAGGCCAAGTGAATTCTCTTTCGAATGACCCCAATATTTACTGTGCCAGGGCAGGAGGGAAAAAACAAAAATACAAAAAGCACAAAACTTTGGTTATTTTTTATATAAATATATATATTACCTTCATTTATTATTGTTATTATTATTTTTGATTTACCAATCTATTTTGGTCGATTTCTCTGTTTGGGTGTAATTATTGAAAGTGTAGTCCCCAATTATACTTTTTTTTTCCTCTTCCTTTCTTCTCTTTCGTTATGTGCTATGCCATGTTTCTCAATTCAAGACCATGGCGTGATTTTTGTTTGTCTGTTTTTGTTTTTGTTTCTTTTTTCTATTTGTTTGTTTGTTTTGTCTGCTCTGTGTGGTGCTTGTCGATATAGCTGGAGCCCTCACTGGATATTTGACACTTCTTTTGGTACTAGTGGAGTGTTTCACCTTCTTTTTCTCCATCTCCCAAATTGATGATGAGAGCCTTTAGAAGGACTCCGCCCAATTTCGGGGTATTAGACTCTTATCCCAGTTTATTACTTTTCTCTCCTTCAAACAAAACCACACAACTTGAACTAGGTAGTCCTGACTCCAGTTAGAGGGGGAAATAAGGGAGGCATCAAGACCAAACAGGTGCAAGACTACTAAGTAGTGGGTTAGATACAGAGGGGACCACATATTCTAGCCGCCCTGGGGTGAGGGAAAAGGAAAAGGGAGGTAGGACAGAAACGGAGGTGTAGGGAGGACAATTTGGCGATGGGAATCCCCCCTAATTTTATGTAAATATGTACCTAAAATATTATTGTCAACAATATGTAAGCCACTATGATCAAAATAAAAATTTATATTAAAAAAATTAAAAAAATAAAATAAATAAAAAAATTTTTTTTTTTTTTTTTTTGGTTTTTGGGCCACACCCTGTGAGGCTCAGGGGTTACTCCTGGCTATGCGCTCAGAAGTTGCTCCTGGCTTCTTGGGGGACCATATGGGACGCCGGGGGATCGAACCGCGGTCCGTCCTAGGTTAGCGCAGGCAAGGCAGGCACCTTACCTCCAGCGCCACCGCCCGGCCCCATAAATAAAAAAATTAAAAAAGAAAAAAAAATAAAAACAAAGGAAAACAACAGCATACTTAGGTTTCTAGTTCCATCATTTCTATAAAGGGTGCTAAGGCAGAAAAAGGGTTATATTGGGGGAGCTTCCAATTCCAGCCCTGCCATGACTAGCTATAAGATCTTCAGCAGATTTCTTAGTCTCTATGAATTCTTCATTTGAAAAATGAGATAACACCTACCACATAGATGCAAACTATTATATTATGTATCACATAACCAACTTATATGTTATATATTGTTTTAAAATATGTGGCAGATCTGAGGGCCAAAGAGAACACAGAGGTTAAGGTGGTTGCCTTGTACCTGACCAACCCATGTTCGATCCTTGGCACTATAGTGGATGCCCAAAGCCCTATTGGAAGCGATTTCTGAATACAGAGCACTACAGGGTATGGTGAAAACCCCACATTCCTACCCCCAATGTGGCCAAACTTCTGGATCCCTAAGAAATTTAATAGGGACTGACTCTGAGAAAAGAAAACTGGAGTCTGAGGTACATAGGAAACTGATTTTTCATTATACATACTTTAGTTTTTATTCATTCTTTTGGGGGGGTCATATCTGGTGATCCTCAGGGCTTACTGCTTGCTGAGTAAGGAAGGGGTCATTCTTGGCAAGGTTTGGAGGAACCTTTGTAGAGGCAGGGTGTGAATCCTATAGTATCTCTCGGGCCTGAGTTACTTTTTACAACTGGCCATGCCCAGAGTAGCTAGGGGGCTGATTGTCATAGCCGGTGGTGCTAAGGAGAGGGCCATCGATTCTAGGGATGAACTTAGGATCTCATGTATTTAAGACATGTGCTCAAGCCAGGTTCCTGTGTTACTTATTGAATTTTTAGATTTTTAGCCTACTTGACGATACAAAGGGCTTGGCTCTGCCAGTGGTAATTCCTTGTGGAGCTCAGAGGACTATATAGGATGTTGGGGATCAAACCCAAGTCAGCCACATATTAGGTAAGTGCCCTACACACTCTGGCCCGTAACATCACTTTAAAGTTAAAAAGATTTTTAATAATATACAGATCTTCTTTTCTTTTTCTTTTTTGTTTTTGGGCCACACTCGGCAACACTCAGGGGTTACTCTGGGCTCTGTGCTGAGAAATTATTCCTGACAGGAGTAATTGGGGACCATATGGGATACTGGGACTCAAACATGGGTTAGCTGCAAGCAAGGCAAATGCCCTACCTGCTGTGCTATTCTAGCCCTATGTACAGATTTTCTTTAGTTAAAAAAGGAAGATTATTAAGATGATTACATATACCTGGTAGAGACCGTGCAAATTCCAGCACACACTCGTATAATCGTGCAATGCTATTCCAGTCATTAAGGAACATTTCAACCACTTTTCGACCACCAACAGGTTCTGACAGCAGGTTTTCATACGTCAGATAAACATGCCGGGAAGATCCTACAGAATTAAAAGAAAAGAAAATTAGCAAACCAAAAGAAGTTCAAAAGCACGCAAAAACATGGTGTGGGATTATCTCACCTTGCTCCCTGGTAGAGGTGCCATTCAGTGGACAATTTGCAAACACTAACTCTGCCACCCAGGTGCGGTTATTTCGACCTTGTAATCGGAAAGTGCAATCGAGCAGAGAGCGGTCCAAAGCCTTTTGGGTTTCCTCACTGACACCTTTACAGGCAGGAATTCTAAAGAAGAAACAGTTTATGAAGCACGCTTCGCATCACAGAAAGTCAAGAACACAATCTGGGGGTACATTAGTACTGCAGTTAAAACTTTACAACTATGGGCCCGGAGAGATAGCACAGCGGCGTTTGCCTTGCAAACAGCCGGTCCAGGACCAAAGGTGGTTGGTTCGAATCCCGGTGTCCCATATGGTCCCCCGTGCCTGCCAGGAGCTATTTCTGAGCAGATAGCCAGGAGTGACCCCTGAGCACCGCCGGGTGTGACCAAAAAAAGCCAAAAAAAAAAAAACTTTACAACTAGGCACCTTCTGCAAAGCAGTTGGCATATTTCACAGCAAATCGCAACATTTGACCCATTGCCACCAAGTCAACAGAGATTAGGATTCCTTTGAACAAAGTGGCTTCTTCTCATTTGTAATCTTTTATCCTAGAAAAAGAATACAATGTCTTGGCTGCTGCCAGTCTCACTCAGGACAGCTCGGCTCCAAAGCCCGAGTGTGGACTTCTTTCCTTCCACTTTTCCTATGTGTTACTAGAGCATACTATTTTTCCTTCCTTCCTTCCTTCCTTCCTTCCTTCCTTCCTTCCTTCCTTCCTTCCTTCCTTCCTTCCTTCCTTCCTTCTTTCTCTCTCTCTCTCTCTTTCTTCTTCCTTCCTTCTTTCCTTCCTTCCTTCCTTCCTTCCTTCCTTCCTTCCTTCCTTCCTTCCTTCCTTCCTTGTTTGTTTGTTTCTTTGTTTCTTTGTTTCATTGTTTCATTGTTTCTTTCTTTCTTTCTCTCTCTCTCTCTTTCCTTCCTTCCTTCCTCCCTCCCTCCCTCCCTCCTTTCCTTCCTTCCTTCCTTCCTTCCTTCTTTCTTTCTTTCTTTCTTTCTTTCTTTCTCTCTCTCTTTCTTTCTTCTTCCTTCCTTCTTTCCTTCCTTCCTTCCTTCCTTCCTTCTTTGTTTGTTTCTTTGTTTCATTGTTTCATTCTTTCTTTCTTTCTTTCTTTCTTTCTTTCTTTCTTTCTTTCTTTCTTTCTTTCTTTCTTTCTTTCTTTCTTTCTCTCTCTCTCTCTTTCCTTCCTTCCTTCCTTCCTTCCTTCCTTCCTTCCTTCCTTCCTTCCCTCCTTCCTTCCTTCCTCCCTCCCTCCCTCCCTCCCTCCCTCCTTCCTTCCTTCCTTTCTTTCTTTCTTTCTTTCTTTCCGTCCCAAATTACCATTACTATCCTGGAAAACAGAAACCAAGACCTTAATTTCTTCAGAGTGAAAACGAAGGACCATTTATAAAATCTACCTAGAAAGTTCTCAGAAAAAGCTAAGGGTTTGGAACAAATTATTTGTGCAAGAACTCCTTGAAATGAGGCTGAAATAACAGTAAGAACAAGATTTTGGGAATCAGGGACTTACTTATACTCTATTGGGTAAGTCAAACATAAAAATCTTCAAATTTCAATTCACAACTATACAATGAAAAAGTTTACCTTAAGGGCCATTGATTTAAGAGATTGAAAAAAGACATGTAAAGCACTTAAAGGGTTGATAAAGTTGGTTGATATGTTAGGTCCCCTGGGGAGGGAAACCAAATCTAATTACTGAATTTCACGACTAGATTGATTCATTTATCCTGACTCCACTGTAGAGGTAATACTCATCATGGTGAAACTTAATGAATATCAACTCATATAACTGACACTTTTGTTTATCACAAATATAGAAAGAATGGGTTTATTAACTTTTATGTCTAACATACTGTTCATTACCTACAGGTCTGCCCATAAATAGGTACCAGACCACAGGTGTGAAAAGACTAAAAATGCAGTATGAGCAATCTGCTTGCAGTTGTATGGACTATCTGATTTGTCACAAACATTATGAGATGATATGTTTTTGCTATTGAATTATTTTAGAAATGGATGGATGAAATGAGATAATTTCTTTACCACACTCAAAGATCAGGCGTTACTCCTGGCTCTATGGCCAGGAATCACTCCCGGCTTGGGGATTATGTGGGGGTGGCAGGGATTGAACCTCGGTTGGCCACATGCAAGGCAAGTGTCCTACCTGATGTGCTATTGCTCCAGCTCCCATTAATGAGATATTATTTCATTACAGGGAAAATAGTTAGTTCTCAAACTTGGTATAACTATTAACATCTTGGACTTTGAAATATAGGATTTTATCAACAACTCTGAAATACAAGCCTCTTTTTCATTTTAAAATTGACACAACACCAATTAACAAGACTATGTTCAAAGGGTACAATTTCCCAAGAATGTAGCACATAGAATATGGTGTCATTATTTTGACAATAGCAGCACTCGAGACTGAAAATGACTCAGAAATCATTCCTGGCAGGGTTGGGGAACCATATGGGATGCTGGAGATCGAACCTGGGTTAGTCACCTGCAAGGCAAATGTCCTACCCACTATGCTAACAGAGGAGTGATTTCTGACTGCAGCACCAGGAGTACCTGAGTACCGCTGAGTATTACCCCTTTCCCGCCAAAAAAGAAAAAAGAAAACATAGCCAGCATGCTTTGAAGTAAGAATAAAAGTGTCGGGGCCGGCGTGGTGGCGCTAGAGGTAAGGTGTCTGCCTGCCAGTGCTAGCCTAGGACGGACCGTGGTTCGATCCCCCGGCATCCCATATGGTCCCCCAAGCCAGGAGTGACTTCTGAGTGTATAGCCAGGAGAAACCCCTGAGCATCACCGGGTGTGGCCCAAAAACCATAAAAAAAAGAAAAAGAAAAAAGAAGAATAAAAGTGTCCTTTGCAGTTACTCTATCAGTGACACTGTGCTACTGTCTTAATCTGTGATAGATACTGGGCTCTGCTTCCAGATATGTAAAATGCTTATTTGCTTTTTTATATTTCTAAATATAATATTACTATATTATTAATTACTAAATAATTATTAATATAATTATACGTTTAATCCTTCCCCTGCATGATCAGGTAGGGGGAGAAAGAGGAAAAGAAAAGTTCTCGCAAAGGAAACATGAAACCATTATTACCAATTCAAGATAGAGTAAAACAGTATTATCATCTCCCCAAATTAAGAATTGAGGGACCGGAGATAGCATGGAGATAAGGCATTTGCCTTGCATCCAGAAGGTCAGTGGTTCGAGTCCTGGCATCCCATATGGTCCTCCGAGCCTGCCAGGAGTGATTTCTGAGCATAGAGCCAGGAGTAACCCCTGAGCACTGCCGGGTGTGACCCAACCCCCCCAAAAAAAGAACTGAGAAAGATAATTCCTGAAGAACAAGGAAGGAAGGCTTACTGAAACCACCCACTCAAAATGATTTGTCAAACTACACAGCTACTCCTGACTGACCAGTCTACAATTCCAAGTACTGAATGAACTTAAACTTGGCCTAGGGCTGGGTGCACTGGGGCATTCCCCAGCATTTGACATCCCTGAGACCAACCAACAGTGGAGGGAGAGCACTAAAAGGACTGGTAAAAGCACAGCTATGCCTATAAGCCAAGCCAAGAGATTTCTATGAAGTCTCTAAGTACACACACATGCAGGACTGAGTCACACAACTAAATAAGCTGAGCCACTCAACTGCGGGGGAGTGCTAGTGGGGAAGAAGAAATGCTTATGTATTATTTGTATAAATTACAAGAGTCCAAGAAACACAATGGACAGGATGAAAAAGCCTTGTAGGCGTGGGATAGGAGTGCGTTACTCTAAGATGGGCAGTTGGCTGAAGACTATTGAATCTGTAGGCAGAAGCAGGTTCCTGCAGCATGGCCATGTAGCGTAGGCTACATGAATTCTGTCAGGGACATGTTGAGAGGGTCTGGTCAGTAGATTTTCAAGGAGCTAGGTTGCATAAGAACAGAAGATATTTTTAGCAAAAAGGAGAAAGATGTGCTCATTTTCCAGCACTGAAGTGTCAGTGCCAATTCCCACTGAATATTAATATATCTAGAACTAAAAGATTAAAAGAGTTTTTGAGGATAACTACATTAGAGCAATTATATACTAATTAGATCTAGACTGGATTTTAATTTAATAAAATTATGCTTAGGCATTTTGTTGTCTGCTTGCCCCTTCTTTCCTTCCTTCCTTTCTTCCTCCTTCCTTCCCTCCCCGCCTCCCTATCTATTCAGTCCTGTTTCTTAATTTCTTTAAATTTACTATCATGCTAAACATGTTCCAGACAAACCTCTTTAATTTATCCATGAAAGTTATCTTTTTCTTCTAAGTCTAAAATAAAGCAAACAAGAACCAGGATATAGTACTTTTTCTTTTTCAATGGCATTAAGCTGGAGCCCATGACTTCACATGTGCGGCTCTACTCATTAGGTACACTCTCAGACCATGGCAAAAATTTATTTATTTATTTTTGTTTTTTGGGCCACACCCGTTTCATGCTCAGGGGTTACTCCTGGCTAAGCGCTCAGAAATCGACCCTGGCTTGGGGGGACCATATGGGACACCAGGGGATCGAACCGCGATCCTTCCTTGGCTAGCGCTTGCAAGGCAGATAGATACCTTACCTCTAGCACCACCTCTCCGGCCCCACAAAGATTTATTTTTTTAAAAAGTAAGAAATAAAATAAAACTAAATAAAATAAAATAAACATTGTACTACAAATAAATGCAGAATGAAGCTAAAAATGAAAGCACATCTTTCCAAAGTCAAACTATTTGGAGGGCTGGGACGATGGCTTCGTAGCCTAAGCTCTAGCCTTCTAAGTGTGACACAGCTAATTCCCCCCCCCCCCCCACCCAGTGCTGCTCCGCACATGCCTGGAAGCTCTGCTGGCTTTGATACCTGGTGTTGCAATTCCCAGTGCACCTTGACCAAAGTGTGTATGTGTGAGCACTGCCAACAAAAGACATGCAAGTACTGCAGCCATGAAGCCATGACTCCCCCCAACACACACCGTCTTCACAAGCACCACAGATTAAGGAGACGGAGTGACATACCTGGCAAAGAGCCTAGAAAGACAGCACAGGGGCTGCAGGGACTTTCCTTGCACACAGGCAACCCTGCACCAAATAAGGTCCACTGAGCAACACAGGGAGTGACTCTTGAGCTCTAGTGGGTGTGGCCCAATGCCCCTACCCACCCAAACACCACCCACAAAAAGGATCGTGGCTGTGTGTGATACTTGGTCATCACAACATTGGAGAGGAAATGATGGGAGGGGAGGGGATAGGTGGGAGAATTAATACATTTTCAAACTTTTCAAAATTGCACAAATATAACTAAAAGTTAAAATATCAAATGGTACTAGGGCTGGAGATATAGCTCTGCAGATAGGGCGTTTGCCCTGTACATGGCTGACCCAGGTTTGGTCTTCAGAATCCCATACTGTCACCTGAACACCGCTACCCCTGAGCACTATCAGGTATTGCCCCCCCCCCCCAAACTAAACAAAACAGAACCCACCAAAAATCAAGTGCTAACCTGAAACCAACATTTGCAGAAGCTTCTGTATCTCAAAGGAAATAGTGACTAGGATACAAAGGCTACCCCATGAATGGGAGAAACTTTTCACCCAATACTCATCAGCTAAGGGATATAAAAGGCGCTGATTGAACTTTATAAGAAAAAAACCCAATCAAAAAATGGGGAGAAGAAATGAACAGACATTTCCTCAAAGAAAAAATACTGATGTCCAAAGCACATGAAAAAAAAATGTTCCTCATCACTGATCATCAGGGAGATGCAAATCAAAACAATAATTGGGGATCATCTCACACCAGAGACTAGCACACATCACAAAAAAATAAGACCAGTGCTGGCGTGGATGTGGGAAGAAAGGGACTCTCATTCACTGCTGGTGGGAATGCAGACTGGTCCAGACTTTTTGGGAAAACAATATGGACATTCCTCAAAAAGCTAGAAATTGAGCTTCCATATGACCCAGCAATACCACTCCCAGGGATATACCCCAGGAACACAGAAGAACAATACAAATAAAAAACACAATGCACAGTGCATTCCTATGTTCATCATAGCGTTGGCTTACAACTTAAAATTTGGTCCCACCCAAAACAGAAGATTTCTCCAATTTAGCATGTATCAAGCAAACCTGGACAGGACTTACTCAGGATAGTGCTTCTGTTCTTACTCCCCTGCTCGGGGGTGGTCTCAGTACTCAATAAAAACTGCAGTCTGGCATGCAGCTTGCTCTCTTAACTAGATTGCTACTTGGCTACACGTTATTTCATTCTCAGCTTTGTTTGTATTATTTTCTGCTGTGACCCTTGTTCCAGACCCACTTTCCCTGGGTCAAAATATGGCATTTGGGACCAATATAGCACAGCACTATTTACAATAGCCAGAATCTGGAAACAACCCAGGTGACTGATAACAGATGAGAGGTTAAAGAAACTCTGGTACATCTACACAATCTATGCAGCCATTAGAAAAAAAGGAAGTCATGAAATTTGCTTATACGTAGATGAACATGGAGACTATTACACTGAGTGAAATGAGTGAGAGGGAATGGGATAGACATAAAATCATCTTACTCATTTGTGGGATATAAGAAAAACAAGAGATAGTATGGTGATAATACAGAGATTATCGAGACAAAGGTCAGGAGGTCAAGTCCAGGATAGAAAGCTCACCCCAAAGAGTGGTTGAGTGTAGGGTGAGTGTAGAGAAGGACAATGATAGTTAGAACTGATCACTCTGGACAAGAACTTGGTGCTGAAAGTGGAGAAGCAAACAAGGAACCCCTCCATTAACAACAGTGCAAACCAATGTCAAAAAGGAAACAGAGGAGGGAAAGAGAGAGGGAGAGAGAAGCAATTAGCCTGCCCTAGAGCAAGGCAGGGGTGGAGGGTGGGAGGGAAACAGTGACCAAAAGAATGCATTGGTGAATGATGGTGTACATTGATGACTGAAATCCAACAATGAACAATTTTGTAACTGTGGTGCTTAAAAAAGCAATTAAAAATTAATTATAGAGGCCAGAGAGATAGCACAGTGGTAGGGCATTTGCCTTGCAAGCGGCTGACTTGGGACGGACCCGGGTTCAATCTCTGGCAAACCATATGGTCCTCCGAGCCTGCCAGGAACAATTTCTGAACACAGAACCAGGAGTAAGCACTGAGCACTAACAGGTGTGGCCCCAAAACCAAAAAATTTAATTATATATATTTTAACCAAAAGATATAACAAAAAACACCCTGTATTTTAGGCAGGAATAATTAAAATCTAAGGTAATTAGTTTTCATTTATCCCAATTGTCTTACATTCCCCTACTGATTTCCATTGAAATACCAGCTCTCACATTCCTAAAAACTTCTGTGGAAATAGCATTAAGACAAATAGGAAGGCAAGCTATTCTAGTTCTTGTAACACAATGGTGGAGCACATACAATTTGCTCGTCCATTCCAGCTGTACAGAAACAAACTGCTTCCCAAGTAATAAAAGGACAGCATGGCTAGATCAAGTGCAGCACTGCCATGCCTTTGCTAATAGAAGAAAGGACATAAAACTAAGTCATCTTTGCTACCTTCTCATCTCACCTTCAACACCAACCTTACCTCCATCCTTGGAACCCCCTAAGAACCTATAGCACTTCCCTGATTCAGTGTGAACATTGATATGAACATTGGGGGTGGTATGGGGGTGGTTAGTTGGGCTAGACCCAGGACACTCAGGAGTTACTCTTGGCAGGCTCGGGGGAACCATATGGAATGAATCAGGGTTGGTCACATTCAATGCAAATGCTCTACCCAATCTATTATTGCTCTAAGCCTTTGGTGTGAACATTTCTGCAACTGGTTTCAACACTGTAGTCATGCTTCTCTCTCATCTATTCTCCATGTTGCTAGATGGTAAGCTTTCAAATTGATAGCCATTCAGAATGATACCCATTTTTGCTTAAAATCACCCAATGGCTTCTCAGTGCTGCACACAGTCTCAGCTCCTTATGGACACTTACAAAGGTACATAGGATCCAACCCCATCTGGCTTCCAACTCTCAGCCCCACTCCTGTACCCACGCAGATCTTTCAGGGCAGCAATGCAGGCCTCTATATTCCCTCTAAACATGGAGTCTCTCTATTGGCTAGGACAACTTTCACCCGGCTTAGCTTTCCTTTCTTCTCTAATTCTTTTTTTTTTGTTTGTTTGTTTTTGTTTTTTGGGACACACCCGGTGGTGCTCAGGGGTTACTCCTGGCTGTCTGCTCAGAAATAGCTCCTGGCAGGCACGGGGGATCATATGGGACACCGGGATTCGAACCAACCACCTTTGGTCCTGGATCGGCTGCTTGCAAGGCAAACGCCGCTGTGCTATCTCTCCGGGCCCTCTTCTCTAATTCTTATGTCTTCTTCAGTCCAAGTACAATGAGCACTTCCCTCATGACTAGCCTTCCTTGGGGCAAGATCAAGTAGGACTCTTGCTTTGCACACCGTCAGTTCTGGTTTGATTCCTGTCATCCCATATGGTCCACCGAGCCCACCAGGGCAGGGCCCCTAACTGCAGAGTCAGCATTAAGACTTAAGCTCCGGGCCCGGAGAGATAGCACAGCGGCTTTGCTTTGCAAGCAGCCGATCCAGGACCAAAGGTGTTTGGTTCAAATCCCGGTGTCCCATATGGTCCCCCGTGCCTGCCAGGAGCTATTTCTGAGCAGACAGCCAGGAGTAACCCCTGAGCACCGCCAGGTGTGACCCAAAAAACCAAAACAAAACAAAAAAAAAAGACTTAAGCTCCACCAAATGTGGCCCCAAAACAAACCAAAACAAAAAGGCAAGCCTTCCTGATTTGGGAACTAGCCTGGACAAATCCCCTCTTCCCATGCATGTACAACTTTCCTGCATGAAATCATAGCAGTGTAAATTCCAACCTGAAACTAACTGCATGCAATACAAATCTATTGAATGAAAGATATCAGAGGGAAGATCCTGAAGTCCCAAGTGGTAGTAGATCTCTACTTGGCTCCAGTGAGAGACAATCCTGCATACCTAGTCATTGTGTACCAAGAATAGACCCACAGCATCTGCTATCACCAAGAAGAAGGGGCAGCTCTGGCAATGTGGCTGCCTTATGTGTGACCCAGTAACAGGGATGTGTGACAAGACAGGGACATGACAGGGAACTCACTTCAATAAACGAATTGCGTGGCTGAAGCCATCACCCTCCATTTGTACTCCTTGATGTGGAATCTCGAAATTGGACAACTGGAAAGAGACAAGCAGAGTAGCATCAGACCACTGAATTAATAAAAGGTACCTTTCTCAGTACAGTTAACTGTTGGCTCCGTGCAAAGGTCTAAGGGTGTGTTGGGCCGGAGAGATAGCATGGAAGTAGGGTATTTGCCTTGCATGCAGAAGGATGGTGGTTTGAATCCTGGCATCCCATATGGTCCCGAGCCAGCCAGGAGCGATTTCTGAGCACAGAGCCAGGAGTAATCCCTGAATGCTGCCGGGTGTGACCCAAAAACCAAAAAAGGAAAAAAACGTCTGAGGGTGTGTTGCTGCTCAGGCCATGCAGTGCTGAGATCTCCAGGCTATGCTGGTAGAGCCTCCATGGCCACCCTGAGTAAAGGATTGCCAGAGAGAAGGCCTGGATTGGGCTTATGCTAAGTATGCCACTGTAATATCTCCCAATGCCCACTACCTGTTTTATAAATGAAGATGTATTAGATACAGGGGTCCTCAAACTTTTTAAACAGGGGGCCAGTTCACTGTCCCTCAGACCATTGGAGGGTCTGACTATAGTAAAAACAAAACTTATGAACGAATTCTTATGCACACTGCATATATCTTATTTTGCAATGAAGAAACAAAACAGATACAAATACAATATGTGGCCCGTGGGCCATAGTTTGAGGACCACTGTTAGAACATAAATATACTTGTTTCTTCAAGTATCAACTATGGCTAGTTCATACAAGAAGAAATTTGAGTCTTCCAAAAAAAGACAGGCCAAGGGCTGAGTGATAGAACAATGGTAGGACGTTTGCCTTGCACGCGACAACCTGGGATAGACCCAGGTTCAATCCCTAGCATCCCATATGGTTCCCGTCAGGAGTGATTTCTGAGCACAGAGCCAGGAGTAACTCATGAGCACCACTGGGTGTGGTGACCCTGCAAAAAAGATAGGCCATATGACTTGCAACACTGACTATATTGACTGTCTTTACCCAAAATTTTCTGATCCCCACTCTTTTTTTGGGGGGGGGGTCCACACCCGGCAGTGTTCAAGGATTACTTCTGGCTCTACACTCATAAATTGCTCCTGGCAGGTTCGGGGGACCATATGGGAAACTGGGATTCGAACTACCGCCTTTCAGCATGAAAGGCAAACGCCATACCTCCATGCTATCTCTCCAGCCCCTGATCCCCACTCTTAAACATTACATTTTTTTCCATTTTGTTTTGGGGTCACATCTGATAGTGCTCAGGGGTTACTCTCAGCTCTGCTTGAGAGACTATGTGGTAGCCAAGGATCATACCTGGGCAAAGCATGCCCACTATCCTGCTGAACTATCTTCCTAGTCACAAAGCATGTATGTCTCTAACAAGTTTCCCCAAAACTGTTACCATTAGTTCAATGAAAATAATACAGTTCTGGGTCTCTCCTTCATTCACAGTAATTTATAGTAGGGAAAAGTCTCATGACCAAAGTTTACACCAGAAATAAGAAGGCTTTTAGTGTTTTTTGTTTTTTGATTTTGCAGGCCACACCAAGTGATGCTCATTCAGTTACTCCTGGCTCTTGAGCTCAGAAATTACTCCTGGTAGACTCAGGGGGCCATACAAGATGCTGGGAACCAAACCCAGGTCAGATGTGTGCAAGGCCTTACCCACTTAACTCTCTGGCCCCTTGGTGTATTATTTTTTCTTGGCAATATAAAATGTCTGGGTTTTTTATGGTTTTTCTTTGGGGGGGGTTGTGGGTCACACCCAGAGATGCTCAGGAGTTACTCCTGGTTCTGCGCTCAAAAATTGCCCCTTGGCAGGCAGGCATGGGGGACCATATGGGATGCTGGGATTAGAACCACCAACCTTCCTTAATCAGCTGCATGCAAGGCCAACTTCTACTGCTGTGCTATCTCTCTGGCCCCTAAACTGTCTTTTATTTTAAAAAACAAAACTCGGACCACCTGGCCCTTCCATAGGGCTTTTGACAAAAAATCTCCAGGGTCTACCCCCTGCCAAGCACCAGGTAACCCCCAGTTCCTGAGCTCTGCTCCTCTTCAAGCTCCTTCCCTCCCTTTTGCTCCCTGATTCCTGGGTCAGATAGGGAGGCGCAGAGACAGGGGGCTGTGACATGCAGGCCTCCCTAACCCTGGCCAGGTAGGTCATAGCATACAGGGGGAGTTGGTGAGAAACATGCATGAAACTGCAGGTGTCCCACCTCTGTACATGGCAGGTCATGTTCCATGAGGAAGAATGACCCAGGCCTAGGGGCCTTCAGGGTGCCCAGAGCTTCTCTGTGGGCCACGGACACAGTTATAGAGGAGGGGGCTCATGCTCTACCAGCCCATGTCTCCCCAAAGTTGACAATCTATGACCAAAGTCCTTTGGGAAAAATAAAAATAGAAGTCTTGGGGCCTGGAGCACATGCTTTACATGCAGAAGCTCTAAGTTGAATCCTTAGTACCAGATGTCTCGACCTCTTCTGGAAACCCCATCACTGGCCCATAAATAATGATTCGATTATTTCCTGAATGCTCCCCTTTTGAGAACATACTGGAAATAACAGCGTATTCTTAAAAGACAGTGATTCTGCACTAATGTGTTCCATATCACAAAAGTAAATATTTAGTTCAATATTTCCTGGCCTGCTTCTCAGAAGTGAATTCACTTGTATTAAGTGTTCAGGTAACTGCATGGTTTTTCACTGACTCCCATTAGCACGTAGTCATCACTGTGAGTCAAATAATGTTTATACTAAGAGGTATGTTAACATCATAACAAGATATTACGTGTCACAAGAATTTTGTTTGGTCCACAATTTGCAGACAGCCAAAATATTAAGTCATGATTTAAAAATATTCACACACGGGGGCTGGAGTGATAGCACAGTAGGTAGGGTGTTTGCCTTGCACGTAGCCAACTTGGATTCAATCTCTGGCATCCCATATGGTCCCCTGAGACTGCCAAGAGTGATTTTTGAGTACAGAGCCATGGGTAACAAACAAACAAAAAATAAATAAAAGTATGCACACAGACTTCAATATAGTATTTTCCCAAACAAACAAGATTATAAGTGTTCTATTTCTCTTAGTAGAATACATATAGCTTTAACATGGGGCTGGAGTGATAGCACAGCGGTAGGGCATTTGCCTTGCACATGGATGACCCAGGACAGATGCGGGTTCAATCCTGGGCATCCCATATGGTCTCCCGAGTCTGCCAGGAGCAATTTCTGACAGCAGAGCCAAGATTAACCCCTGAGCGCTGCCGGGTGTGGTCCCAAAACCAAAATAAATAAATTAAAAGAAAAAAGTACACATAGCTTTAACAAAGCATCTGTCATATGACTGTTTCAATTTGAGTAGCCAAAATTGTTCCCCCAATTACCTCCAACCGAAGTCCGACAAATGGCATATTCGTATCACACATAGCAACGAAGTGAGCTAGAACTTTATTGAAGGCACACGTTTCTACTGTTTGTTTGGTTTTCTTGAGTTCTACTGGACATAGATCGTCAGACAACTAGAATTTAAGTAAATATAGGTGAGTAAAAAAAAACATCTGATACAACTAGTTAAGGCAGTTAAGATCACATACAATAATAAAGCTCAAGTTTAATCAAGACAAAGGCTATCCATTCAAATAATTATGGAACAAATATTGGCCTAAACACTAGAAACTCAGTAATATCTATTTTACAGACACTGTGTATTGTTATTTAACAAAAAAAGGAGAATTTTCAAGAAAATTTAGGTAATTACTCAAACTTAATTGCCACCCAGTATTTTAAAAATAGCTAAACAAGGGGCCAGAACAATAAATCAGTGGGTAGGACACTTACCTTGGACAAGGCAAACTGTTAATCCCCAGCTTAACATATGATCCCCAAAGTTCATTAAGACTGATCCCCAAGTGCAACTGAGCACTTCCTAGTATGACCCCAAACCAAAAAAAAAAATCCTAAAATCAACCCTCAAAATTGCATTTAAACTTTCTCCATGTTAAAAATGGTTGAAGATACAAAATAAACACACACACATTACATACTTCCTTTCATATTGGGACCATACCTTGCGCTTAGTACCAGTTTGGGGATATTTCCCATTTTTCATACGGAAAACAAAATCCTGGGTATTTTCCTTGAACTGCTGAAACAGGAGTGCAGTGACCGGGCTATCTTCTCGATCAGGGGTATTCACAGACATGAAGTAGTACTTGTATGTCAGCTGGGTGGGTTTATTAGGAACTTCTAACATTTCCACCACCTAAGAGGTTCAAAACAAAACTGAAATTTGAGATGTGATCTATCTTTTCCTTCCTCTATCTCAGGGTCCTCAAACGTTTTAAACAGGGCCAGTTCACTGTCCCTCAGACCATTGGAGGGTCTGACTATAGTAAAAACAAAACTTATGAACGAATTCTTATGCACACTGCATATATCTTATTTTGCAATGAAGAAACAAAACAGATACAAATACAACATGTGGCCCGCGGGCCATAGTTTGAGGACCACTGCATCTAGTAGGGTTCAGGGTTAGAAATTAAATGTAGACATCTTTTTTAAGAGCAAGGACAAATCATGATATCAAAAAATAAATTCCAAGGACAAATCATGATATCAAAAAATAAATTCCGGGGCCGGGAGGTGGCGCAAGAGGTAAGGTGACTGCCTTGCCTGTGCTAGCCTTGGACGGACTGCGGTTCGATCCCCCGGTGTCCCATATGGTCCCCCAAGCCAGGAGCGACTTCTGAGTGCATAGCCAGGAGTAATCCCTGAGCGTTACCGGGTGTGGCCCAAAAACAAAACAAAAAAAAAATTCCAACAAAATATTTTTTTTTTCAGTTTTTGGGTCACACCCGGTGGTGCTCAGGGGACCATATGGGATGCTGGGATTTGAACCACCATCCTCCTGCATGCGTTTTCTTAAAAAATAAATCAGACTAAAGATGTAAAAGCAACTACATTCTGTAGAATATGGAACAGACCATCAGTACTAGGTGTCATTGACAGTATTTATGCAGTGGTCCTCAAACTTTTTAAACAGGAGGCCAGTTCACTGTCTCTCAGACCGCTGGAGGGCTGGACGATAGTAAAACCAAAAACTATGAACAATTCCTATGCACATTGCATATGTCTTATTTTGAAGTGAAGAAACAAAACAGGAACAAATACAATATGTGGCCCATGGGCTGTATTTTGAGGACCACAGAATAGCTTGTGAAATGAAAAAATGTGCTAAACCCAGCAGATTTGCTTTATTTTCTAGAATGGTATAGAGTTTGTTTGTTTGTTTGTTTATGGGAGGGCACACTCAGTGTTGCTTAAGGCTTACTCCTAATTATGCCCTAAGTGATAACTACTGGTGGACTTGGGGAACCATACGTGATGCTAGGAATTAAACACAGATTTGCTTAGTGCAAAGCAAGCACCCTAGCAGCTTTACTTACTATCATTCTGGCCCCCAACTGGTATCAATATTAAATAGCTACGGTGGAGCAGGATAGATAGGATAAGAATTACAGACAACCCCAGTTTGATTCCTGGCACCACGTATGTTCCAACTTTATGTTGGAGTGAGCCCTGAGAACAGAGACATGATTAAGCCCTGAGCAATACCAAGTGTAGCCCTAAACCCTTGCCCCAAACAGAAAGACATTCAGCTCATTGTAATTGTGAGAAGCATAAATTAAGAATATAAGAGGAGGGCCGGAAAGATAGCATGGAGATAGGGCGTTTCCTTTGCATGCAGAAGGACGGTGGTTCGAATCCTGGCATCCCATATGGTCCCCCGAGTCAGCCAGGAGTGATTTCTGAGCGTAGAGCCAGGAGTAGCCCCTGAACACTGCCGGGTGTGACCCCCCCCCAAAAAAAAAGAATATAAGAGGAGGGGTCAGAGCAATAGTACTGTGGATAAAGTGCTTGGTTTGCACATGACTGACTCTGTTTGGATTCCTGTCATCCAACAAGGTTCCCTGAACACATCAAGAGTAATTCCTGGGGCCGGAATGGTGGCATGGAGCGGTAAGGCATCTGCCTTGTGTCTAGAACAGACCATGGTTCCCATATGGTCCCCCAAGCCAGGAACTATTTCTGAGCGCATAGCTCAGAACCCCTGAGCATCACAGGGTGTGGTCCAAAAACAAAAAAAGTGGGGTTAGGAAAATAAATTACAGTGGAGGGGCTGGAGCAATAGTTCAGCAGTAGCACGTTTAACTTGCATGCAGCTGACCCAGGATAAACCTTGATTAGCTCCCTGGCATCCCATACCCCCAAGACAGGAGCGATTTCTGAGCGCATAGCCAGGAGTAAACCCTGAGCATCACCGAGTGTGGCCCCCAAAAATAAACAAGTAAAAAAGAATAATTCCTGGGGCCAGAGCAATAGCATAGCAGTAGGGCATTTGCCTTACACACGGCCAAACCTGGATGAACCCCCGTTCAATTTCCGGCAACCCATATGGTCCCCCAAGCCTGTCAGAAGTGACTTCCAAGCACAGATCCAGTAGTAACACCTGAGCGCTGCTGGGTGTGATCCAAAACCCAAAAACAATAAAAGAGTAATTCCTGAGCTCAAAGCCAGAATTGACTTCTGAGCATGGCCAGGTATAGCTCCCAAACCAAAACCAAATAAACAAAGAAGATATATACCACTATGAATCTATTATTGTGACTAATTTTATTGAAATTCAATACCAGGCAGGCACCACAGTAAGTGGTATGAGAGCTACAATGAGATGTGCAGCCTTCATGAACAATTCAACCAAACATATTATCACCACAAACAAGCATGTGTGATCCTCAGTCATTGCAACATCATCAGTAATGAAAGAAAGACAAGTGTGGGTATGTGGAGGGAACCAACAGTACCAAATTCTAGGAAGAAGATGGAACAACTAGAACTCTTGTCTGTTACTGGCAGGAATTCAAAATGATCTGGCATTTTTAGAAAATCTTAGTAATTTCTTAGAAAGTGAAATATACATTCATCACGTGACACAACAATCCCACATCTAGGATGTTTCTGAAAATAAATGAAAACTTAAATTTGCAAAAAGCCCATATGCAAATCCTTATAGTAGCTTTACTCATAACCACTCTGAACTGGAAATAACCAAGAAGAGAATAGTTAAGTAAACCATGATACATTAATAGCATGAAATATTCCTCAGCAATAAAAGTAATGAAGTATTATACATGCAACAATTATACAGGGGCAGCACGAGGGAATTTTGAGGGGTAACAGATCTATCTGTTCTGATATGAGAGAAAAGGTGGCCAAAAAACTATGCATCTATCAAAAACCATATACTAGATACTAGAAAGTCTAAATTTTCACTACATGAAATGATGTATATATAATATATATATTATATATATATATTGGGTTTTGGGTCACACCTGATGATGATCAGGGGTTACTCCTGGCTTTGCACTCAGAAATTGCTCCTGGCAATGCTTTGGGGGCCATATACTCATATGTAGGGATCAAACTCAGGTCGGCTACATGCAAAGCAAGTACCCTATCCACTGTACTATCACTCTGCCTATAAAATGATTTGTTTTTTGGGCCACACCCGGTGATGCTCAGGGGTTACTCCTGGCTATGTGCTCAGAAATCACCCCTCGCGTGGGGGACCATATGGGATGCCGGGTATCGAACCTCAGTCCGTCTTAGGTTAGCACAAGCAAAGCAAATGCCCTACAGCCTGTGCCACTGCTCTGGCCCCTAAAACGATATTTAAATGAAAATGAAAAGCAGCAAGTCTTTCCAATGTCCTAAAAGGCCAGGGTAGAAATTCTTCTCATTCCTGTGAATGTTGCATTCATCCAATAGTGAAAAGTATGAAGGATGAAAGTAATATTATGTTCAGTTTTGGTTTAAGCCACTAAAACAAATTATGGTTTTATATTAATCACTCATCACTGACACTAAAGCTTAGTTTTGTGCCGATACCATTTTACTTTTATTTCATGTGGCTAAATATAAGAGCTAATATAAGAGCTCTCTGTTCAGAAGTTTGATTATTAGATGTGTTTTCTGCCAATCGTCTCACATGTAGACCAGACAGCTCACCAAGAACTGAAACTACCATATTTTTGTCACCAGCCAAATCTAGTTCCACAGCTGATGCTTTGAAATTCAGAAAAGTGGAATTCATAGAAATGACAGAGGATTGTCAGTCTACACTGAGTGCTCTCAAAGACCTTTCTTTTGGAAGAACCTCAAAACAGAAAAAAAAAGACCATTCCCATTACCAGTAACTAACAATCCAGAATTGTTTTTTTTTTTCTTCAAATGTCTTAAATTCTTAGTCAAAAGTATTAGGCCAGAGAGATAGTACAACAAGTAGAGAACCAGGAGTAGGGCACTTGCCTTGCCTTGCCCTAAGTTGACCTGGGTTGGATTCCTGGCATCCTGTATAGTCCCCCAAGCACCAGAAGGAGTAATTCCTAAGTGCAGAGTCACAAATAACCCCTGAGTATCGTCAGGTCTGACCCAAAAACAAAAACAAAGTAAGTCAGAGAGAGAAAGTTGTGGAATGGTCTCACTCATCTATGGGTTTTAAGAAAAATGAAAGACACTCTTGCAATAATTTTCAGAGACAAAAGAGGAGGGCTGGAAGTTCCAGCTCATGACATGAAGCTCACCACAAAGACTGATGAGTTTAGTTAGAGAAATAAGTACATTTTGAACTGTCCTACATTGAGAACTATCCTAACAAAGAGAATATATGAGGGAAATAGAAGGCAGGGGTGGGGTGGGGAGGAGGGAGATTTGGGACATTGGTGATAGGAATGTTGCACTGGTGATGGGGGGTGTTCTTTACATGACCGAAACTCAACCATAATCATGTTTGTAATCAAGGTGTTTAAATAAATATTTAAATAAAATATTAAAAAAAAACAGAAGTGCCTACTACATGTACAAAGAAATTTGTACCAAGCAAGAAATTATATAAAGGGCAAGTCCATATTCTCAAATTCTGGAAAAATTTTAATTGTTTAAGGATATCATAAAAGAGCAAACAGAAAACACCTGGAACAATTTTTTATATCCTAATAATGAAATTTTTAATATTTCTAAAAATAAAAAATAAAAATAAAAAGGATCATATGTGTACTGAAAATGGATATATGTTTTCAAACAATGAAGATTAAGAAAACAGGTAGAACACTACCCAGGGCAGACGGTGATTTGAATCCCTGCATCCCATATAGTCCCCCGAGCCCACCAGGAGTGATTTCTAAGAGCAGAGCCAGGAGTAACCCCTGAGCACTGCGGGGTGTGGCCCAAAAATTTAAAAAAACAAAGAAAATAAAGCTACTTTAGCCATCTTGTATTTAAAAGGCTGTCTTATGAAAGTTAACATCCTTAAATCCAAATAAGCTTAACCTAGATAGTAGTTGCTCTCAATTTTTTCCTTCTTAAACAGAGGACCTACTGTCTTTCAAATAGAAACTAGGCCTTGCCTTGAAAGAGAACCTTAGGGTGAGGTTATATATATTCATTATATTCCCCAGGTCTGCCTAGTATGTGGTTTCTTGGAGACATCACCCCCCCAAGGTCTTGAATTGAGAATCACTGTTCAAAAGTCAAATATTCAATAAAACATAACAACGCATCATTTGAGATACTAATATAATTACTGAGCTTGATCCCTTCCCCCACATCACCCCTTTGCATACTTACAATGTAGTACTGTGGAAGACGGGTGAGTTTAATGAAGAGCTTATTCTTAGAAAGACTTCCAATAGGATGGGTTGCATAATTGGACAGCTGCAGTGTTTCAGTGCTTATTGTAGGCAGATGTTTTATAGATTGTTTGCAACGCTGTTGTCCAAGCCAAAACCTTGATTTAAAACACAAACCATGTAATAAAACCAAAGACTTTTCTGATTAGCTATGTGTTACTGATTTATAGATTATTAGAGGTTACTAAAAAGAAACTAATTACTTTGAAATAACTGAACGAAAAGCATATACAATCATGGTCATAATGATGAATTATTCCACTAATTCTGTACTGATTGTTCTAGTTCTAGTTTAGAGAGTTTAAACTGCAATGTCAGTTACTTTGATTAGTTCTGTCCTAATTAACTAGTATTCAGGCTGAAACATCAGTTCCTTATATCAGTTTAATGTAGGGGATGTCACATTTCTTAATGCTAATAAGCCAGCTCAAACTAATTTTAATATCCTTTATAAGATGTCTGAAGTGTTTATAAGATAAAACAAAGCAAACAGGGACTGGAAAGATAGCACAGTGGTAAGGCATTTGTCTGGCACGCGGCTGACCCAGGACGGACCATGGTTCCATTTCCCAGGGTCCAATATGATTTCCCAAGCCAGGAGTGATTTCTGAGTGTAGAGCCAGGAGTAACCCCTGAGTGTCACCAGGTATGGCCCAAAAACTAAAAACAAACAAAAACCATTTCTATCTTCAATAATTGAAACCTATTGCAAGATAATATGTCCCTGCAAGTGGTCTGTGTATTGGGCTGCAGTGTTCCCTCCTCTTCCCAAGTTCTGCTGTCATAGGCTATGGGGCTGGAAGAGATCCTCTCCACACCCTTGTATCAGCCTAGTCGAGGAGCGCCATGCCAGAGCCCAAGAGCTCTGATTGCTGATGCTGTCAGAGTAGCTCAAATCATTGGGCTGTGAGTTATTCTCAGCTGGCACACCGCTATTGCTGATGTGTTCTCGGCAATTGCCTTTTTGCCACTTCACTTCATCATAATAAGACTGTTGCTCATGACTGGTTTTCGGTTTTTGAGAAATCCTTGGCTCTAGGACATTTCTGAATCCATGGCTGCTGTGAACCATTTTCTCAGACTCCACAAGACTACGTTGCCGACTGAAGTTATGATTTAGAATTACATGCTCATCAGATAATTTCTTAAGGATATGCATATCTCCTTTGTATACTTATTAAATATAAGTGTATTTCTTTAACATGTATATTCTTTTTTTTTTTTTTTTTTGGTTTTTGGGCCACACCCGGCATTGCTCAAGGGCTACTCCTGGCTGTCTGCTCAGAAATAGCTCCACCTATTATGCCAAAATGAACAAAAATCTAAAAATCACTATATTCATGGAAAAACAATGGTGGAAACAGAGGGTTGGGCCACAGCTGGCTGTGTTCAGGGCATACTCTTGGCTCTATGTTAAGGGATCACTACTCACAGGGTTTGGGGGACAAACTGATTGGCAGCATGCAAGGCAGGTACCTTTCCTGCTATATTATCTCTGTAACCCAGTGGAAAAACAAATTTAGCTGCAACTTAACTGAATCAATGGTTCAAATAGATTATTAAAAAGGCACATTTCTGTTTGTTATTTCAGAGTCATACTTAGTAGTTCTCAGGACTACTCCTAGCACAATTATAGGGGTCCATGCAATGATGGTGCCAGGGATGAAAACCCATGTCTGCAGAATGGAAAAGATGATGAACTTTGGGCTATCACCCTTACCCCAATTACCATATGATACATTTCGAAAATATACCATTAGGTGCTTCATTTTAGGCCAGAATTAATGTCCTGAACTATAAGCAGTTAATATATGCTGCAAATAGCATCATCATTACCCTCAATTATAATTAGCTAAGTTACAGCAAGCAAGAAACAAGTTTATTTGTCATATTAAAAATTCTAAACATTGGGGCCTGAGAGATAGCACAGCGATAGGGCATTTGCTTTTGACACAGAAGGATGGTGGTTCGAATCCTGGCATCCATGTGGTCCCCCGAGCCTGCCAGGAGTGATTTCTGAGCGTAGAGCCAGGAGTAACCCCTGAACACTGCCAGGTGTGACTAAAAAAAATCTAAATATTGATAAATAAACAAGCAAAGAAACAAAGATAAGCAAACAAGTTATGTGTTCAAGATAACATGGGCTTAAAGAGAAGGGGTGTTTCTTAACTTTCATTTTGCTATGATTTTGTGGAACAAAAGTTTTAGTCTAAGAGTGATTTTCATTATATCCACTGCCTTTACCCTAAACAGGCTTTTTTTCACGTTTGTTCTACTGTACTAAAAGAAATATAATATTTTTTTATGTTTTTTGGGCCACACCCAGCGGTGCTCAGGGGTTACTCCTGGCTACCTGCTCAAAAATAGCTCCTGGCAGGCACGGGGGACCATATGGATCACTGGGATTCGAACCAACCACCTTAGGTCCTGGATCGGCTGCTTGCAAGGCAAACACCGCTGTGCTATCTCTCCGGCCCCATAATCTTATGTCTGTTAATAGATAATAAGGTTGAGGGTTAAATTTTGTGTTTTTCATCTACTTTTTCTAGAACACATCTTTATTGTATAGCACCCAAAAAGTAATTGCATGCACAACATATTAACAGGAAAATGGAAGTTCAAACCACATGTGGGATCTCATTAGACATACGAGGATGTACTGAATATAGAGAAATAGAAACCTTCAAAAATGCTGATGAGACTGTGAAATGGCATAGTCACTTTGGAAATGAATTTTGCAACTCCTTTTTTTAAAAAAGTTAAGCCCATAGGGCCAAAGAAACAGGATAGTGGATAGGGCACTTGCCTTACATGCAGCTGACCCGACCCGGGCTTAAGACCCAGGTTTGATCCCAATATCCCATATGGTCACCAGAAAACTGCCAAAAGTGATACCTGAACTCAGAGCCTGGAGTAAATCTTGAGCACTGCTGGGTATGGCTCAAAACCCGAAATAAATAAGTCAACATAAAAAGTTGGGCCCGGAGAGATAGCACAGCGGTGTTTGCCTTGCAAGCAGCCGATCCAGGACCAAAGGTGGTTGGTTCGAATCCCAGTGTCCCATATGGTCCCCCGTGCCTGCCAGGAGCTATTTCTGAGCAGACAGCTAGGAGTGACCCCTGAGCACTGCCGGGTGTGGCCCAAAAACAAACAAACAAAAAGTTAAGCACAGGACATTGGCCCACCAATACTCCTGAGCCCAAATACCTGTCAGATACAGCACTAACAGACCAAGTAGGGCCAAGTATTTGCAGAAGTAGCCCATAGGTTTCTAGGCTAAGCAAGGAAGGCTATTCCACTCCACTGCCACCCCCAAAAGTAAAAAAAGTCCAAATGTAAATTTATCGTATGGCCTAACAATTCTACCCTAGGTATCACCCCCAAAAAATAAAAAATGCTTTCTCTCCCATGTCTTTATTTTTGCTTTCAATTTTCTTTTTTTTTCCCTTCGGTTTTTGGGTCACAACCGGCAGTGCTCAGGGGTTACTCCTGGCTCTATGCTCAGAAACTGTTCCTGGCAGGCTCGGGGGACCATATGGGATGCTGGGATTCAAACCACCATCCTTCTGCATGCAAGGCAAATGCCTTACCTCCATGCTATCTCTCCGGCCCCCAACTTTCTTTTTTTTAATCATGTTTCTTTTGGTCTTCCTGAAACAATTGTATTATGATCAGTTATATCAACTATGTGATGCATTTTTTTCAATAAATAAAATATATATTAAAAAAGAACTAAATAAAAGAGGCCAGAGAAATAGTACAGGAGGTGAGGTGCTTGCCTTGTATGAGACAGAACAGGTTTTGAGTCTAGGAACCATATACTGTTCCCCAAGTCCACTAGGAGTGATCTAGAACAGAGTCAGCAGTAAGCCATTTGTGACCCAAAACAAATATAAACCAACAAAAACCTAAATCATATAGTATATACTATATTGTCTATTTTTAGAAATGTTAATAAATGGCTTTTCTTTAAAGAAATGTAAGCAATGAATAACCACATGTTCACAAAATGTTAGTCTTCATAACTACCCAAAACTCAAACTTTTGTTAGTCTTGGAATCAATATACAAAGAAAATAAGAGATTGTTTCAACTTACTTACTTCTAAATATATAAAATTTTAGATTAATGTGCTAATATAAAAAAATTAAAAATGTAGGGCACCTGGAGCCAAAGAGATAGCATGGAGGTAGGGCATCTGCCTTGCATGCAGAAGGATGGTGGTTTGAATCCAGGCATCCCATATGGTCCCCCGAGCCTGCCAGGAGTAATTTCTGAGCATAGAGCCAAGAGTAACCCCTGAGCACTGCTGGGTGTGACCCAACCCCCTCCCCCCAAAAAAGTAGGGATCCACAGAGAAATTAGTGTATAGAGTGCTTGCTTTGCACACAGCTGATCTGAGTTCAATCCTGGCACCCATATGGTTCCTTAAACCTCACCAGAAGTGGTCCCTGAATGCAGATGCAGGGGGTAAGCTCTAAGCATTGCCAGGTTTGGCCCCCCCAAACTAAACCAACCGAACAAAGACATGAAAATGTAAATCCACACAAGCTTGCAAATGCACATTCAAATGAAAACAAGTATCTGTCAATTAATGAATAGACGAAGAAAATGTGGCATCATTCCTACTATGTGGCAAACTCATAAACCCTAGTTGTAAAAGTGAAGTACCAAGGGTCCTGAGAGAAAGAGCTCAGGAGCCAAGGGTATATGCCTTACATACACAAGGCATATGTTTGGTCCCTGCCACTACATGACCCCCTCTACTCCCCAAACATAACATCATCAGGGTGGTCCTGGTGGCTTCCAGCTTGCTGGGCACTGAAGCACTCAAAGTTATGGGGAGGCCCATCCTGCTCCCTACAAAAAAATAAAAAGGACCAATATATGGGCAAATGTTTAAACACTATAATACTATATTAAGCAAGCCACAAAAATAAAAACACCCACTTTATGATCCTTTTTATTTGAACTGTGCAGAAAAAAAATCTGCAAACACAAAAAGGAGATTCATAGTTGCCTGGATCTGGTTCTGGAAAAGGAATAACTAGAAATGAGTGATTTTTTGAGGTTACAGAAATATTCTAAAGCTGGATTGTGGTTATGATTGCAAAACTTAGTAAATTTACTGCAAGCTTAACATGGATGAATTTTACGGTAACACATACTTAAATAACATTATTTTAAAAAAATTAATGACCAGTTATCCCAAAGATCATTGGGAGGTACTATTATAAGAGACATTCAAGGGGTCTTTGAAAGACACAATGAGTTTAAAGCTTTTGGCAGCTTCGTGGTTTTAGGTTCTATCTGTGCTAAATGACACTGTCAAATAAACAAGTAAACTAATAAGCTTTCAGTCTTCTCCCTTGTACTATATATCCCATTTTTCAGTTTTAGCTTTGCTTTCTGAAATTTATTTTTATCCCTTGAAACTTTGTTTAATTTGAAAAGAGTTTGTTAGATTTGCCATAAAGGGTATCTCTGTGTATAGTGTGGCAAGAAAACCTCACAGCTCTAATAATCTTTAGCTCGATTTTCAACTTTATTTAGTTCAATAATATAAAGTATTCAGAGAATTTTGAGACAAGATGAATGATAGTAAAGAAGCACAAACTATTCTGAAAGTGTCAGCTGGTAGACTGATACCAGGAAGATTACCCTGGATAAGAACAAAAATGATTCTATTATGGAGAACCAAGTATAATAAAATTTGCCAAGTGAATGCTTTGTTGGGTACTTATACTGGGAAAAATGTAGCAAGAGATAAAAGATAAAGCATCATGTTCCTGGGCCCTGTATTTGCTCTATACGGGATTTTTGTTTTTTATTAAAAAAAACACTCTGCCATTTGTCTGTCTGTCTGTCTATCTGTCTGTCTGTCTCTCTCTTGTTTTTTTTTGGGGGGGGTCCACACAAAGCATTGGTCAGTGGTTACTCCTGATTCTGCAATACTCAGGAATCACTTTTGGCAGCCTGGAAGTCTAGGGGTTATATGGGATGGTAGGAACTGAACCTGGGTTGCCATGTGCAAGCAAGCGCCCCACCCATTGTACTATTGCTCTGGCCCCTCTGCTATTCTTTTTTTATTTTATTTTGTTTTGTTTTAGGATCACACCTGGCAGCACTCAGGGGTCACTCCTGGTCCTACACTCAGAAATTGCTCCTGGCAGGCTCAGGGACCATATGGGATGCCAGGATTCGAACCAGCATCCTTCTGCTTGAATGGCAAATGCCTTACTCCCATGCTATCTCTCCAGCATCCCTGCCATTCTTAACCCATTCTGAGAGTATTTAGATTCTAAGTACCAAAGGAGACTCAAGTTTCATCTCCTGAACTTAACTGGTCAAGACTTAACTGGACAAGAGTAATGACAGGAAATAAAATGTATCTTGAAATAAGTTTCCATTTTTAATGTGAGCTAAATAAGCTTACTTAAGTTGTTGAATCCAAGGAATGATACGTTTCATATCGTCGTTCACAGATTTCTCCATGTCATCCAGTGTGGACTGGTCTACAGAATAGAATGCTTATTTATTAACTGCTCATATAGAACAAAATATTTTTAACAAAGTAGCACAAAATATACATGAAAATTGCATTAGGCAGAAAGTAGTATTTTGAAGTCAGAGAAACAGTGAAGACATCATCAGATATTAACATAATTTATTTTCCCTTCTTTAACATTTAGATAAAATTAGTTAAGACTATATTAAAAGCAATAGTAGAAGAGTGGAACAAGTAGCAAGAATTTTGCTAATTTTGGCCTATATTTTAATTCCCTGAACTTCGTCTACCGTTCCTGTGCTGCAACTATATGTACCACAGTGAGCCAATCACAACAAGCAAAGGTTCAAAGGTTATACTGTAATAGACTTCCACTCTAACTCTGGCCAATCTGAGCAGGCTTTTTACAGTGTAGATTCAGGTCCAAAATATTGTCTAATTTGCATGCATAAAAAGCCTGCTTGGATTGGCTGAGTTAGAGAGGCAGTCCGAGCAGCCTGACAGTGATTAGTGCAGGATCAAGTTGGAAAATTCGTTTTGTGGCAATATTCAGACAATTTTCGTTTAGCAGCATATTGAAACATTTTTCGGGATTATACTCGGCATATAAGACGACCCCCAATTTTCGGTTGACTTTTTTTTGTTTCAAAAGTCGTCTTATACGCCAGAAAATACAGTAATTATTATTTTTAACTTGCCTGTATTTTAAATCATAGTATGACAAGTAAGTCTAAAATAACAACAGCTACCTGTATCATTTAACAGAGAATAACCTTCACATAAATGTATTTCTCAGTGGAAAGTTTATCATTTTTTGTATTAGCAAAATACAAATAGAGTTAAAATGGGGCCCCCAAGGAATAAATACCAGTAAGAGTTATTCATTTCTTTCATATCTGTTTTCTACCATTCCCTCTAATACTTTATGGCAGAAAGTTTATTTTCTTTGTTAAAAAATACTTTTCCTTACCAGGAACTATATCATTTATAACTTACCAAGTCCATAAAGCATCAATTGGAACATTCCAGAATGCAAATCTACAAAAATGTGTAGACACTCCGAATTACCACAGGGCTCCAAGATAGGAACAATAAGAGCTGGAAGTGTAGTCTGTATGGAAGCTGGATAATCAAGAATTAAACATTATATTTCTATCTGGATTTAAAAAAGACTACCAGTGAGTATAAATAAATCGACTATGAACCACTCTGAATGTTAAAAGAAAAAAACATGATTCTGAAAACACTTGAGTATGTCAATTATCATAAAAGGATGAATGTAATCTTCAAGGTGATTCGAAGCAAACATCTGTCTCGAATATTAACCAACCCCAATCTTTTTAAAAGATTAAAATGAAAAGTAAAAAAGCTTAACCTAGAGAGAATACAGTGGGTAGGGCAGCCAACTTAGATTTGATCCCAAGTAGCAGGAGTGATTCCTGTGTGCACAGGAGTAACCCCTGAACATTGCCAGGTATGGACACAGCCCAAAAAAAAAAAAAAAAAAACAAAAACCACAAACCAGAAGCAAATAAAATTTTAAACTTGTGAAGTGAGCAGATTTTTAGATTTTTACTTTCATTCAATAATTACCAATAAGCTAATTTTAAGACACATTGTATTAAAATGGGAAAAACAATTTCATGTATGGCCTAAATGCTTTATTCTTTAAAAGGGGAGCAGTTTTCTTGCAATTAGGACCCCTTGTCTCTCACCCCCAAAATTGTTAAGAACTATTAATTATATATTATATAGGGGAAATGTTTTAAGTCATCTGGTATCTCATTTTCTTGGGGGGGGGGTTTGGACCACACCCGGTGATGCTCAGGAATTGCTCCTGGGTTGGAGGACCATATGGGACACCGGGGGATGGAACCACAGTCCATTCTAGGTCAGCCACGTGCAAGGCAAACACCCTACCACTGCGCCACTGCTCCAGCCCCTGGTATCTCATTTTCAAGCTCAAGATAAAATAACTACTGATGGAAGGTGACTGCTAATAGTTAAAACTGCCAATATACTTCCTCAAGTTTCTTACTATTTCCACCAGGCCCAATACACTTTTCTCTTAATCCAAGAAAGGCAGGCACAACAAAATCCAGTGAAAGAGAGAAGCCTCAAAAATTGCACATTGGGAGCCTGGAGCGACAGCACAGTGGGTAGGGTGTTTGCCTTCCATGCAGCCAACCTGGGTTAGATCTCCAGTATCCCATGTAGCCCCCCCTAGCCTAACAAGAGTGATTTCTGAGCAAAGAGCCAAGAGTAACCTCTGAATACCACCGGGTGTGCCCCCCTCCTCAAAAAAAAAAAAAGAAAAGAAAAGTGCACATCATGCTGATCAAACTGATAAGTTGTAAAAGGAATATGCTGCTTTAGTTACTAGTTTGGCTAAAGCTAACTAAGCACAGAATAGCAGGTAGGGAGACAGTGATAATGAGTCACCAGGTGTGATTTCCTTGGGTTACTTTGTAGTTCAACCAGAATAACATGTTCCAATCTTTGCCAGGCATCATTAGGAGGAAAATGTGGTATGTCTATAAAGGTGCTTTTAAAAAGTCAAGTGCTCAAAGATGTGGACTCATTTTTGTTTGTGACTCAAAGGAACAAAACTAATATGAACTTGCAAACATGAAAATGAGTAATGTTACCACTAAAACTTCCAGGGGTCCTCAAACTTTTTAAACAGGGGGCCAGTTCACTATCCTTCAGACTGTTGGAGGGCCAGATTATAGTAAAAACAAAAATTATGAACAAATTTCTATGAACACTGCATATATCTTATTTAGAAGTGAAGAAACAAAATGGGAATAAATACAATATGTGGCCCACGGGCTGTAGTTTGAAGACCCCTGAGTCTTAAACTATCTACACAAGTAACAAAAATTTAGTAGAATATAAAAGATTATAGGAAACAGAAGTCCTATCAGTTTTACAGTTAAGGTATTTGTCTTGCATGCAGCTGGCCCAGGTTCAATACCCAGCATCACATATGGTCCCCCAGCCCCATCCAGGAATAATCCCTCAATGTAGAGCCAGGAGTAAGCAAGCCCTGAGCACTGCTATTCATGGCCTCCAAACAAAACAAAACAAAACAAAACAAAACAAAACAAAACAAAACAAAGACAGGTTCCATAGTCGAATGAATGAAAATGAATTTCTTTCAATATATCTAATTCTATTATATACAAATGTGTAACATGAAAGACCAGCAGAAAAAGTAAAATTATTTCCTTTACAATATTTTACAATTCGGACCACTGTAACAAATGAGCTAAATTCAGGATGTTTCCCTAAAATGAACTACATTAATTTTATTAAAAGTGCCCTGGGATAATGGTGGAGGGCAACAGCTATCGAAGGGTATGGGTTAGAACATTTTAGACATGAAACTCTATCATGAACAATATTATATATATCACAGTGCCTCAAAAAATGGGGGGGGACTTTCTAAGAAGTGCTTACAAAACTGAAGCAGGGTCATTTTTTAAAACATCTGGGTACATTAGTCTCACACCCACCCCAGTTTCAGGGACTGAACAAGTGCTCTACCACTGAGCCCTGAGGTTCTACCCTTACACTGATGTCTCCCCACCCCAACCCCATCCCCGGCAGTGGCAGAAATAGAACCTGTAACTCACACATGCAAGGTAAGAGCTCTACCTTTCCTGGCTACTTTCTTGGCTCTTTAAACATCTGGGGTAGGCAAGATACCCAAAGGGCTGGAGCACATGCTTTGCAGATGGAAACCCTCATTTGATCCCTGGGGCCACAAGGCCATTTCAACACTTCAGGAAGCAAACCACCCAAGAACTTAGCCAGTGTGGCACCCAAACAAACATAAAAAACATACCTGTACTATTAAATTAACATTACTAATGGAGTATTAATGCATTATTTTTTGGTGTGGGGGACCCTGAAACATGCTTTTCTTTTTTTTTTTTTTTTGGTTTTTGGGCCACACCCGGTAACGCTCAGGGGTTACTCCTGGCTATGCGCTCAGAAGTCGCTCCTGGCTTCTTGGGGGACCATATGGGACGCCGGGGGATCGAACCGCGGTCCGTCTCCTAGGCTAGCGCAGGTAAGGCAGGCACCTTACCTCCAGCGCCACCGCCCGGCCCCGAAACATGCTTTTCTATCGAAACTACAGTGATCAAGACTACATGAAGAGTAAAAACATACAAACATGAATGGAAAAATAAGTGAAAGGGGCCAGAACTAGAGGGTAACGTGCTTATTTTGCATGTGGCTAACCTGGGTTCTATCCCAAGCATCCTATATGGTCTCCCAAGCACTGTCAGAAGTGATCACTGGAGGCCAGAGAGATAGTAGTTGTAAGTCATTTGCCTTGCAGGCAGCCAACCCGGGAGGGACCCAGCTTGATTCCTGGCATCCCCTATGGTCCCCGGAGCTCGCCAGGAGCAATTTCTGATCACAGAGCCAGGAATAACCCCTGAGCATTGCCAGGTATGGCCCAGAAACCAATCAATCAATAAATAAACTGCTTTTAAAAAAAAGTGATCCCTGGCTGAGCAAAGAGTCAAGAGCCACGAGCACAGCAGAGTATGGTCTAAAAACCAATAATTAAATTTAAAAAATAAATGAAAGCATCCTCCCTACTACATTCATCTGAGGCAGGATGGATGGAGCAGACCCCAATGTAGACATGCCCTTCGACTCCAAAACGAAGGCCTTGAATAAAGAACGTAGCATCTTTCTCTAACCACCATCTCCCCATACTATTAACACTTTTTGTTTGAAAGCCATTGCCTAAGTCTATCCTCACTGGGATTGGCCATTCAGGAGTGCTCACACCAACACCCTGGAGTTAGAAACACCAGGACCTAACACGGAAATGAGCCAGTCGGGAGCAGACAGGTGACCCTGTATTCTGGTGACACAGGTAGAACCAGAGTTGCAAAATGCTGAAGAGAAATCTTGGCAACTGCCAAGAACAGCATACAAAACCACTCTTATGTAAACACATGCTTGGGTATCTTTTTTTTTTTTTTTTTGGTTTTTGGGCCACACCCGGCAGTGTTCAGGGGTTACTCCTGGCTTCCTGCTCAGAAATAGCTCCTGGCAGGCACGGGGGACCATATGGGACACCGGGATTCGAACCAACCACCTTTGGTCCTGGATCGGCTGCTTGCAAGGCAAACGCCGCTGGGCTATCTCTCCGGGCCCCTGGGTATCTATTTTTCCAGGTGATTTAAATATCCCCTAAGCAAGCCCAAGTTTTTCACTGACTGAGACTTAGTGACTGATGATACTAAAGTAAACCAGAGGGCTGGTGATGTGGCTTAAGTGGTTGGAGCACAAAGCCCCTCTGACACAGCCAGGTGTGCCCGTTCCCCACAATAACCGAAAAAGATTAGAGCCAGTCTACCAAACCCTTATTTCCTGCAATCTCAACAATGAACACACATCATTTTAGCATTTAAAAAATTAGAAATGAAAATTATGAGGCAAGGGTTAGAGATTAACAATAGAACACATGCTTTATGAGCTGAAGGCCCTGGGTTCAGCAACTGGCACCCCACTAATAAAAAAGAGAGAAATTAAAATTGCAAGCATACTTCAAAACGAAGGGGCAAGATTAGAGCCATAGTACAACAGGTAGGGTACTTGCCTTACACTTAACAGACCTGTTTTTGATCCCTGGCACCCCACAGAATTCCCTAAGCTCTGCTAGGAGTGATCCCTGAGTGCAGAGCCAGAAGTAAGCCCTGAGTTATGGGCATTTGCTCAACACCAGGGTGACGCAAACACTGAGCAGATACTTCATATTCATGACATTGGCTAGAAACAGGCAGTAACAAGTAATGGCGAAGAAGTGAACTGGAAGCCCCACACACTACTGGTGTAATTATAAAGTACTGTAAAATATGTCAAAATGCCAAACATGTATTTGACATTTGACCCATTCTCAAAAACTAAAGATGTTATACAAAAACCTATACGAGAAAGTTGAGAGCAGCATTATATTGCAAACAAAAGGAAAAATAAGCTAAAATCTAACCAGTTATAAAAGCAACTTTGAGCGGGCCAGAACAATAAAGAACACAGTGATTAGGGCATCTGCTTTACATACAACCGAACCAGTTTCAATCTTGGCATTCCATAAAGTCTCCAAAGCACTGCCAGGGAGTGATTGCTGAGTGTAGAACCAAGAGAAATAAACCCTGAGTATTGTTGGTTGTGACGCCCCCAAAACAAAAACAAAAAAATGCAACCTTGAAGAGATAAATAAGATGTGGTATACAAGAGATAATCTGATAGTAGAAATGGAGTAGTGGGGCCAGACAGATAGCTCATTGGACTGAGTGCATGCTTTACATTCAAGGAGCGCAGGTTGGACCTCCAGAAGCAAAGCACATCCCTGAGCGACCCCCGAGCACTAAGCCAGGAGTAAACCCAGCACCATGAGTATGCCATCAAAACCAAAGCCAAAAATATAAAATGTATGGAAACATACTATAACATGGACAAACAAAAAACATTATGCTAAAACAATATGCAAACACATTATATGGTTTCATTTCTTTAAAGGTAAATCTAGTGAAAACAAGTCAATGGCACAACCATACATAGGACTAATGAGCATGCTTAGCCTGCATGTGAGAGCCCAGGTAAATCCCCAGCACTGCACAGGGTCCTGAACACCCACCAGCTGGGAGTAGTCCAAGACCAGTGGGTCTGGTCCCCAAACTACAGGGCAGAATATGGGATTTTATCAAGGGTTGTGACTGTTAGTAGGTACAAAGTTTCTTTTTTGTGCAGTTACAATGTGCTACAATCAAGAATTTCCTAAGAGAGTACTGCAAATCACTGAAATGGCAAACAGAATGTGAATTATCTTTAAAAAAAAAGCCATTAAAGAAAAGAACGAAAGAGAGGCATGTATGTAGGTAGGCTTTTGAACTCTAATGAGTCTCAATTATATGTCCCAATCACAATTCTAGGTCAGTATTTGAGGGGTCGGGGTCAGTGACATCTCATCTGAAAACATTGACTTGTTCAACTTTTATGGGGCTTGTGAACTTTGTCCCTCCAGTAGCCACTACATTCCCCAGATTTCTTTAAAGTCCGTGTTTGGGAGCTAAAGAACCAGTATAGCAGATAAGGTGCTATAAGGAGTAAGCCCTGACTTCTGCTAGGCATGGCCCAAAAAACAAAAATAATAAAACTAATATAATATAGTCCATGACTACTTTGCTTTCTTTATTTAGAGTGCAGGTATCATAGTTGATAATACATTTGTTTCCAGGTAAGTGGAAGAGAATGAAAAAAAGAAAAAAAAGTACAATAAGCAAATTTATTAAAATTATTTGATCTCCAATGAAGTTTTTGTCAGAAGGCTTAGTAAACTCTTGTTGCTATGCATTGCTTTTTTTTTTTTTTTTTTTGGTTTCTGGGCCACACCCGGCGGTGCTCAGGGGTTACTCCTGGCTCTCTGCTCAGAAATAGTTCCTGGCAGGCACAGGGGACCATATGGGACACCTGGATTCGAACCAACCACCTTTGGTCCTGGATCGGCTGCTTGCAAGGCAAACACCGCTGTGCTATTTCTCCGGGCCCGCATTGCTTTCTTAAATTAAGCTGCCCTTCCCCTTAGTCTTCAACTCATCTCAGATCCTCTCTCCTTTTACCTCTATTCATTTTCTTTCCCTGAATAAATGCTGTATTCTAACTACCAATTTATTTTTCTGGCTTCCCATGGTGGTTTCTTCCAGCAGCGCTTCCCTTCTCCCCATTTTTTAAAATATATTTTAAATATATTTAAATATATAGTATATTTGATCCCTGACACCAGATGGTCTCCTAAACACTTCAGGGTGTTTCCCTGGTGGCCTCTGAGCATGGCTTGGCCCAAACATCCTACAATAGAAATAAATATATGAAAAGAATAAATTTTGCTCCACTCAAATACAATTACTTGCCATATTGTTTTATCTTTAAAAGAAAAACAACAATATTCATGTTCAAGCTCACCACAAAGAGTGGTGAATGAAGAGGAATAACTACACTGCGAACTATCATAACAATGTGAATGAATGAGGGAAGTAGAAAGCCTGTCTAGAGTACAGGTGGGAGTTGGGTGGGGAGGAGGGAGATTGGCGACTTGGTGATGGGAATATTGCACTGGTGAAGGGGGGTGTTCTTTACATGACTGAAACCCAACTACAATCATATTTGTAATCAAGGTGTTTAAATAAAGATTAAAAATATTCATGTTCTTAAGGGAGGCACCAAGACCAAACAGGTACAAGACTACTAAGTAGTAAGCTAGGTACAGAGTAGACCACATATTCTAGCAGCCCCGGGGGTGAGGGAGGAGGATATGGGAGGTAGGACGAAAACGGAGGTGTAAGGAGGACAAATCGGTGATGGGAATCCCCCCTGATTTTACGTAAATATGTACCTAAAATATTATTGTCAACAATATGTAAGCCACTATGATCAAAATAAAAATTATATTAAAAATATTCATGTTTAAATAGCTTCCATTTCTGGGGCCGGGCGGTGGCGCTAAAGGTAAGGTGCCTGCCTTACCTGCGCTAGCCTAGGAAGGACCGCGGTTCGATCCCCCAGCGTCCCATATGGTCCCCCAAGCCAGGAGCGACTTCTGAGCACATAGCCAGGAGTAACCCCTGAGCATCACTGGGTGTGGCCCAAAAACCAAAATAAATAAATAAATAAATAAATAGCTTCCATTTCTATAGGAAAAATTAAGAAGTGCCTATATGTGCACATTTCAAAATAATGCCAAGTCCCTGGATTATAGAAATGGGAGACGCTTTAAGGAGGAGACAGACTAGAAATAACCTAAGGACCTTGGACACGTTGGTGGTATAGAGGTAGCTATGTACATCGAAATTCTAAGAGTCAACACTAGTATAAGCATATGAGCAAAACTAAAGTAAGTCATTTTTTGGGTGGGGGGGAATGTATTTGCTAAGGAAGCAGGGTAGGGAGAGGAGAAAATCTTGGGCTAGTAAATGACACTGCAGTGGGTTTGGAGTTAGAACACTGAGTATCAGAAATGGTTTCTAACAACTTTGTAGATCTAACTGAAACAAATTTTAGTTTAATTTAAAATTATTTTTAAAACAGTAAATAAAGCCATGCTGAAGTGATAGTACAGCCAGTAGGGATTTTGCACTCAGCAAATCACCAGTTCAATCACCAGCATTACATATGGATCCCAGGAGTGATTCTGAGTGCAGAGTCAGCAGTAAAGCAGTAATCCCTGAGCATCACCAGGTATGGCCCCCAAACAATAAATAAAGAAAGCCAAGCTATGTCAGAAAAAAGAAGGGATAAAGTAGGACAAATCAGGTATCATAATTTAAAATGAAGAAATGCCCAACCTGTACCCAACAAAAGCAGGGGAGAGAAAATCATAAAGACCCTTGAGTAAAAAAACCAGATACTTGGAGCCAGAATGTTAACACAGTGGGTAGGGTGTTTGCCTTGCATGCAGCCGACTTTGGTTCGATCCACAGCATCCTATATGGTTCCCCAAGTTTGCTGAGTACAGAGCCAGGTGTGGCTCCAAAACAAACTAACAAACAAAATCAGATGCTTATTTATAAAAACGAGATACAATCAGAAATGTCAATTTTAAAAGAACCTACAATTCTCACTGGCATTGAAGCCTCTGAGGATGGTTTTGAGTTCCTGGAGTTTCTGATGCGCTCTTGCATGCACGCTGTCAATCAGGAGTTTTTCTATTGATAAGTGATCAATCTAAACAAACAAGAACAGATGGCAAGTTCAATTTAAACATTTTTACTTACAAGTCTGAGAGAAAATTATTGTGCTTCAAAATATTTCCTTTCAGAATCAAGACTCCATATGGGGTGGGGGCTAGAGGACAGTGAATAGGGAATTTGTCTTACATACAGCCCATCTGAGTTCAATCCCTGGCCCCCCCATGCCACACCCTTATCCAGCCATGAGTAATGAACTAATGAACACCCCCTCAAAGAATACAAAAAGCAAACAAAAAGATGTACACTTTATTAACCAACAAAAACAAATATAAAGTTAATTAAGAGAACATAGATGACAGTGATAGCTTAAGTATCACAATATTTTGGCAAACATAGATCAAGATATCTGTTAGCTATCAGACTGGTCAAATACCAGATCTTGGAAAAATGGTGATTTGATCTTCATGATAAAATCTGAAAGGACATCTTTAAAATTAAACAGATATTTAGAAATCTTTTACCTTCATGGCTCTTTCTACTAATTTAGAATCAGAACTTGGCAGAGGAGGATCATGAAAAATTTGTAAAGGCTTGGAAACATCAGTCTCGTCAATTTTAATTGTAACTTTATGAACAGTTGATGGTCCTATTTTTCTTCCAAGAACTTGTTGACTAAAAAGAAAAAAGAACTATTAAGTTTTTTTTTAACATGAACTGTCAACTTCTTTAAATTTAAAAAAAAGTTCTATTGGGAGCCTGAGTGATAGTACAATGGTTAAGCTCATGCCTTGCATGCAGCCGACCTGGGTTTTTGATTCCTGGTATCCCATAGGGTCCCCTGCACATCCAACAGGAGTGATTTCTCAGTACAGAGTCAGGAGAAACCCCTGAGCACTCCAGGAAATAAATAAGTTCATATTAGAAAGGCATATATTTAACTTACTGCATTTAAAACTTTTACACTGAACTCAAAGGGGTGCGGCGACAGCTTGAAGGGCTATGTGGGTGGCCCAGCCAGGTTCAATCCCTGGCATCACAAGCACCAATCTCGAACCCAGAGCCAGAAGCTGCGCCGAGCATCACCACACATGCCCTCCAAATCAGAACAAAAGAATAGGTAATAGTATGCTGTAGGCGGCGGCTTCTGTCCTACAGCCATCAGTGGGATTTCAATGAATCCACTTCAGGGAGAGTGGGTTGCACAGGCGGCAAAATGTGAAATAATGAAAGCACACACAGAGTATGTGGGGTCAACACATCTCTGGCAGGAGTGCGAAGAAAAGTTTATTTTCCAAACAGCGGGTTTTAGAGGAGTAAACCAGTCCACAGGTGAAAAGATTAAAGCATATGGGAGTGAGTTGTAACAATTGAGTTGCAAAGGAAAAGGTTACACTTAGGGCAGCTTTTTTTGTGTGTGTGTGTATTTTTTGGGTCACACCTGGCAGTGCTCAGGGGTTACTCCTGGCTTCTTGCTCAGAAATTTGCTCCTGGCAGGCACGGAGGACCATATGGGACGGGATTCGAACTGTTGACCTTCTGCATGAAAGGCTATTTCAGCTCTCCACATCAGGGAAATCTAGGGATATATCTGGTGTTTTCCCTAAAAATGGAGATGATTTTGCATGCTGTGGCAACAGTACAAATAGATCAATGTCTACATATTTAAAACATGCCATGTTCTGAGAAAGGAGTCAATTATGGAAGCCATATGTGGCTTTTAGACACCATGGGAGCTAACTATACAAATCATGTTGCTAGACACACAGCTACTACTCTATAGGAAATCAGATGTAGGCAAAAGAAAAAGAAGGTAGTTTTTTTTTTTTTTTTTTTTGTTTTGTTTTTGGGCCACACCCGTTTGACGCTCAGGGGTTACTCCTGGCTAAGCGCTCAGAAATCGCCCCTGGCTTGGGGGGACCATATGGGACGCCGGGGGATCGAACCGCGGTCCTTCCTTGGCTAGCGCTTGCAAGGCAGACACCTTACCTCCAGCGCCACCTACCCGGCCCCAAAAGAAGGTAGTTTTAATGTGAGAGCACAAATTCACAGAATGAGCTGTATACTTACTTCCAAACTGAGAGTGTGAGGCACTTTCCAGCATGATACCTTTCCACCTGCACAAGGTCTCCCCACCGCTCCCGGATTAACAACAGGGTTTGGGAATGTAACACTTCTAATTGAAGTGATAAGCAAAAAGAATCTGATGGATATTGTTAAGTGAATTAAACATATTACCACAACCGTCAACAAAATCATACACATTCCATTTTAACAAAAACTCTATTCCCCAAAAGGTGGCACTGAGGGAAATTCTTGGAATTCTATTTCTCCAATGACATTCTGAAAAAGCTTTAAATAGGTGGCAAAATTTTAACAAAAAGTTTTCTGTTGCATCTTGAACCATTTAAACAAAATCTTGGTTGTCCCTTAATTTGTCAAGTTTAAAAACTAGGAAAACAATATAGTAACTTGGTACCTGTTCTAAAGCATCACTTGTGGGGAATGGTAGGTCATACTCAGCAGTGCTCAGGGCTTCTCTGGGCAGGTTTGGGGGACCACAGGGGATACCAAGAATCAAACCTAGGGATCAGAGTGGTGGCACAAGCCATGAGGCGTCTGCCTTGCATGCGCTAGCCTAGGATGAACCTCGGTTCGATCCCCCGGCGTCCTATATGGTTCCCCAAGCCAGGAGTGATTTCTGAGCCCGTAGCTAGGAGTAACCCCTGAGCATCACCGGTTTTGTCCCAAAACCCAAAACCTCAAAAAAAATCAAACCAAGATTGGCTACGTGCAAGGCAAGCT